>NC_084835.1:106264447-106961947 GCF_033115175.1 Lepus europaeus | reverse complement strand
TGGTCCAGGTTGGTGCCTGCAGATGTAGCAGGTTGTGGTTCTGCACCGTAATACACTGGGAGAGTCTTGCACGAGCTGTGAGAAGGCCAAGTTCACTGAAAGTAGGACGTAATACGCAAGTTTATCTTGAAGCTTAACTTTCTTTTTGTTGTTGTTGTGTTTGTGAAGTGTAGTGTCATATTTTAACACATGTATGTGGTGTAAACTGATCAAGTTAGATAGTTAGCACTACCGTGTCCTTTTCTGGCTCTTTCTACAGCGTGTAATAGGTTACTGTGCATTAGTGTGTAGTCACCACGCTGAGCTGTGAGTCCCTGGAACCTGTTACTTCTGCCTGTTGGGCTTCAGCCCCATCTCCCATTATCACTCCTTCCCAGTCTCTAGTGATCACTATTCTAAGTTCAGATTGACTTTTAAAAGCCTCTGTGTGTGAGAGAGAACCTACAGTACTTGCCTCCGTGTGTCTGCTTGTTTCATTTAACATAATGACCTGCATTTCCACCCATGTGCCTGCAAATGACAGGACTTCAGTCTCTCGTGGATGAAGAACATCTCGTTGTAATGCTTGGCTTTCTCATCATCAGTTCATCCTTTGATGGGCTCCTGGTATGAGTCCCTAACCTGGCTGCTTTGAATAGTGCTGCAATGAATGTGGAAGTGAAGCCGTCTGCTTGACACGCTGATTACATTTCCTGTAGATGTACCAGGTGCCTTCAGAAAATTCCCGGAAAAAAGTATACAAGTATCATTAAAAAAAAAAGATTCAAGATTTTTACACAAAAATAAACTTATAACTAAACATAAGTTTTTTTAATTGTGAGAGCAAATGAGCACACACCTATTGGCTGGTTCACTTCCCAGATGCCAGCAATGGCAGGCCAGGCTGAATCCAGCTCAGAACTTAATCCAGGTCTCCCATATGGGCAAAATCAACTACTTAAGCCATCACCTCCTACCCAGGGTGTCCATTAGCAGGACTCAAACCCAGGCACCCCAATATGGGGTGCGGACATCCCAAGCCTGATAGTCCGAGTGCCTTCCCCAAACTTGACTTTTAACTCCGTTTTCCTGTGAACTTCTTAAAGTACCCTCATCCATTCCAGATAGTAATCCCGTGTCACATTACTAGCTTATAAATCATTTCTCTCGGTCTGTCTAGCCTCTTCGCTCTGTGGATTGTTTTCTTTGCTGTGCAGAAACTTAGAATCCCATGGATGCCATCAATTCTGAGATGTGTCACCTTTTGCCCTTTCGTTTCTCTGACACTAGGACACACTTTTCATTCACGGTTAGCCCACAGAAGTTAGCGTAGTGTTCCCAGTGCCTGCAGGTGCACAGGCAGCAGACATGAACAGCCAGGGTTTCTGCTGCCAGGAGAAAGTCCTGAGGGCGCAGGAAAGCCCTGGAGCAACCCTGCCAACGCAGACGTGGTGGGCAGGTGGGAACCGATGCCTTCAGCCATGTTCTCAGAGCTGGAGCAAACACAGGCGCCAGCATCGGGGACCAGTCCTCAGGCATCCGAGTGCTTCTAGGTTGTCTGTTTTAGATGCTGCATCAGCAGTGCTCCTGGTGGTGTGGAGGTCTCGCTGCAAAGCCCAGTAGCTGCTAACACTGGGGGGCGGTGGGGGGGGGGGATGCAGGGGAGTTTGACTCGCTACACAATGGCATTTCCAGACCTTCTTAGTAATCTGTTGTGTTTTCCCTTATGTATCCATGTGATGTGTGATAGTTAGTGTCCAATGAGGATTAAAAGAAGTACTTTCATTAATAAAAGAATCCAATGTGGATTAAAAGAAGTACTTTAATAAAAGAATTCATTGCCTGAGCTGGCATTGTGGTGCAGTGGTTTAAGCCACTGCCTGTGATGCCAGCATCCCATATGAGTGCCAGTTCGAGTCCTGCTTGCTTCTATTCCTGGTCCAGCTCCCAGCTAATGTGCCTGAGAAAGCAGTGGATAGCCGGCGCCGCGGCTCACTAGGCTAATCCTCCGCCTTGCGGCGCCGGCACACCGGGTTCTAGTCCCGGTCGGGGCACCGATCCTGTCCCGGTTGCCCCTCTTCCAGGCCAGCTCTCTGCTGTGGCCCGGGAGTGCAGTGGAGGATGGCCCAAGTGCTTGGGCCCTGCACCCCATGGGAGACCAGGAGAAGCACCTGGCTCCTGCCATCGGAACAGCGCGGTGCGCCGGCCGCAGCGCGCTACCGCGGCGGCCATTGGAGGGTGAACCAACGGCAAAAGGAAGACCTTTCTCTCTGTCTCTCTCACTGTCCACTCTGCCTGTCAAAAAAAAAAAAAAAAAGAAAGCAATGGATAATGGCCCAAGGGCTTGGACCCCTGCCACCCATGTGGGGGACCCAGATGAAGTTCCATAATGCTGGCTTCAGCCTGGCCCAGCCCCAACCATTGTGGCCATTTGGGGAGTGAACCAGCAGATAAAAGATCTCTCCTTCTCTCCCTCTGTAATTCAACCTTTCAAATAAATCTTTAAAAAAAAAAATCATTGTCAGTTTAACTGACAACTTTTAAAAAAATTATTTGTAGCAACACACATGTCCCTCAACTAATGAGTGGGAAAATAAAATGTGGTATATCTTGACAAATGAGCATTATTTGGCCACAAAAAGGAATGATGAACCGATACATGCCACAGGGTGGGTGAACTTTGAGCACAAGGTGCTAAACAAGATGCCAGACACACAAGGCACCTACTGTGAGGCTGTACCTGTAAGAACTCCCCAGGAGAGGCAAACCCACAGAGACATGGGTCAGTGCCCGCCGGAGACAGTGGGGAGTGGGAACGGAGAGTCATGCTTCCTGGGCCTGGGGTTTCCTTTTCAGGTAACGAAAATCTGTACAAGATGGCAGTGTTTGAGCAGTGTTGTGACTGTGCTGGATGTCACTGAACTGTACACTTCCAAATGGTGTATCTTACGTGATGTTGTACCACAGTACCGGATGGGAAAAAGATGGTTCATGTTACGTGAGCTAGTGGTGTCATAGTCCGTGGAAGAGCGCAGCGCCAACAGAAAGGTGACAGGGTCTGAGTGGCAAATACTGATCATCACCAGTCTGCTCTCTCCCTCAGGACTCACAACACAATGGGTCCTGGCTTCTGTGCCATTCACGTGACAGCGAACCGACAGCAGCGAAGAATCCGAGGGAGCTTTGTCTATCTTAGGGGAAGAAGGGGGCCTTTCCCCTCTGGACTTGGCAGTGTTGGAAGTACTTACACTACCATGAAAACGGCTCACGTTTCACTTCGGGTTCACTGGCTTTTGCTGTTGGCAAATGCCCTGTAGCAGCCCCGCATCGTCAGCCAGTGAAATGCGCAGTCACTCCATTCCCTCGCCACCGTCCCCACTCCTTGCTTTGAAGATGCATCGGGTCACTTAAACGGTGATTCCCTTTCTCACCCAGCTCGTTAGTAATGGCATTCAATAAATCAGTGCAGTCTAAAAATAGCTTTCCAAGGGAAGAAACCATGTGGATTTCAGGAAGGTCACTACAGAGCATGCATGAAATACTTGTGTTCTAATCCCCTCCAGTATGAATATGGCCGGTGGCCACAGGCTCCGCAGTCCCTCTTTGATGTGGTGTGCTGCTGTGAACTTGAGAAATGTGCTAGATTCAAAATGTGTCCAAAGTCTCATTGCTCCAGTTTGTGTCCGTGAGGCGTTCTGGTTCAGAACCAAGTTCTTTGTTGTTGTTCACTCTCTTTTTGTTCTCTTGTGTTAATTGGGTTCACGATAAAAATGTTAGCATATCCTTAGTATTGAGCATGCGCCTGCAAATGCACAAAAATAAAAATATTTCCCGGATTTTGCTTTGTTTTAAATGGTAGCAGTTGATGTTTAGGTGGGATCATTAAAATTCTCAACCAGACTAGATTGCTATCCACTGCAGCTACTGCAGAGAGGCGTATAATTTTTTATTCACATTTGCATCTTTATATAGATAACCTGTTGGTTGCTTTTGGCACTGACTGTTGAGTAACATCCAAGAGGCAACCATGAAAATATTGATAAATATGCAAAGCATGTGACAGCCATTACCTGCTGTTGCCCAGAGCGTCTGTTGAGGGCATAGGACAGAATCGGAAGCACTGATTCCAGGTTTGGTGGTTGAGAAAAACTGATTTACCAGCTCCTTTGCATTTGTAATCAGAACAGTGTGGCTGTGCAAAACTGTTGACTTTAAGCAAAGAGAATGGCAGTGTAACCCACTACTCACATCTGGGCTGGATGTGTTAAAATCTACATGCACTAATTGGATGGCTATATTGTTCACGGTTGCCTGCACTTTGCTAAACATTTTATATAGATTACCTCTCCTTTCACAAAACACTGAGGTTTCAAACCCGCCATTTGACATATAACAAAACTGAGTCACTGGGGCTAGCGCTGTGGTATAGCAGGTAAAACCACTGCCTGCAGTGCTAGCATCCCATGTGGGTGGCAGTTCAAGATCCAGGGGCTCCAGTTCCAGTTGAGCTCTCTGCTATGGCCTGGGAAAGCAGTGGAAGAGGGCCCAAGTCCTTGGACCCCTGCACCCATGTGGGAGACCTGGAAGAAGCTCCTGGCTTTGGATCGGCCCAGCTCTGCCCGTTGTGGCCATTTGGAGACTGAATCAGCAGATGGAAGATCTCTCTCTCTGCCTCTGCCTCTCTGTAACTCCGCCCTTCAAATAAATAAACAAACCTTTAAAAAATAAATAAAAACTGAGTCACAGACAAGAGGTAAATAATTTGTCCAGGGCCACATGGACAGTATTTGGATGAATTGGAATTTTAACTAGGGTCTGTCTGACCCCAAAATCCAAGGTCTTGGTCTCTGTGCTGTAACATTTTCCTTGCACCAGAGAAACACCAATTATCACACCACATGGCAAGTAGGTTCATCTTGAAAATAAAGATGTAGGGAAAGAGGTAACGTAGGATGATCAGATATATGAGTATATTTACCAATGACAGGAAATGTTGAGTGCATATGGTATCGTAAGATGCTCGACAAATGTTTCCAGTGTAGTTGATTTGCGGTGGACCCCGGTGTCTGAAGTTGACGTAACATCTCATGTGACGAGGAAGAGGCAGGAGCTCAGTGTGAGGTCAGGACAGCAGAGAAAGCAGCCTGACCACAGCCAGGTCCTCGTGGACACTTGGTGGAGAAAGTGGAGTGAAGACCCCCATGGGCCAAGGAGAGAATCATGGACCTGACCCGAGAGGACATGAGGCAGAGAGTTCATGGAAAGGACATTTAAACTGGTGGCTATGATGCCCAGGCTCTTACACTTCAGTACAGCTCCCTGCTGGTTCAGACCTTAGGAGGCGGTGGTGATGGCTGAAGGGATTGGGAGACCTAGATTGAGTTCCTGGCTCCCAACTTTGACCTGACCCAGCCCCAGTCATTGTGGATGTTTGGAGAGTGGACCAGAGGATAGGAGCACTCTCCAGATAAAGAATTATAAGAATGAAATCTCCAGAAATTCCTTTTATTAAAAGGGGTCATTGAAGAATGTGATCGTGGGCGTAGCACTACGGCCTTAGCCATGGCAAGGTTGGAAGAGCTGGGGAGCTGGGTGTGGTGCCAGCCACCTAGAGATTGTCCATTATCCAGTTATAAGTGGATGTGGCCCAGGCCGGCACCGCAGCTCACTAGGCTAATCCTCTGCCTGAGGCGCTGGCACACCGGGTTCTAGTCCTGGTCAGGGCGCCGGATTCTGTCCCAGTTGCTCCTCTTCCAGTCCAGCTCTCTGATGTGGCCCAGGAAGGCAATGGAGGATGGCCAAGGTCCTTGGGACCTGCACCCCATGGGAGACCAGGAGGAAGTGCCTGGCTCCTGGCTTCGGATCGGCACACCGCACCAGCTGCAACGCACTGGCCGTGGTAGCCACTTGGGGGGTGAACCAGCGGAAAAAGGAAGACCTTTCTCTCTGTCTCTTTCTCTCTCACTGTCTAACTCTGCCTGTCAAAAAAATAAATTTTTTTTAAAAAGTGGACACACGTAGTGGCAGTTGTAGACATGGAGAGAAAGAATCAAGTAGCACATTATCACTGACAGGCCTTGATATTCAAGAAAAGTGAATGCATTGGACGGGTTAAGCCTAGAGGGTGTAGGGAGATGAAAAAAGTGATTTCGAAGCAGAAGTTGATTTTATAAAGCAATGGTTGACTTTCAGATGGTTTGGCTTTGGACAATGCATGAGCTATCTTGATTTTCTGGGGCCACTGGCAAGTGGCACTTTGGTTGGAAAAATGTTGGAGTCAAGCACAAAGTCAGATGGAAAGAGCCGGGGGGAGTGCATTAGCCACCTCAACTCTTAGCTTATCGGGGTCGGTAACCAGGACCTGACATCTGCTCCTGTCTTCTCCACCTTCGCCTCCTAACCCATAGCCACCATGTGTGAGTGCATCTCCATCCACGTTGGCCAGGCTGGCATCCAGATTGGCAATGCCTGCTGGGAGCTCTACTTCCTGGATCATGGCATCCAGCTCGATGGCCAGATGCCAAGTAACAAGACCATTGGGGAAGGAGATGACTCCTTCAGCACCTTGTTCAGTGAGACAGACACTGGCAAGCATGTGCCCTGGGTGGTGGTTGTAGACCTGGAGCCCATGGTCATTGATGAAGTTCGCACTGGCACCTACCGCCAGCTCTTCCACCCCGAGCAGCTCATCACAGGCAAGGAAGATGCTGCCACTAACTATTCCCGCAGGCTCTACACTGTTGGCAAGGAGATCATTGGACCAAATTCACAAGCTGACTGACTGGTGCACAGGCCTGCAGGGCTTCTTGGTTTTCCATAGCTTTGGTGGGGGAACTGGTTTTGGGTTCCCCTCCCTGCTGATGGAACACCTCTCTGTCAATTATGGCAAAAAGTCCAAGCTGGAGTTCTCCATCTACCCAGCCCCCAGATTTCCACAGCTGTGGTGGAGCCCTACAACTCCATCCTCACCACCCACACCACCCTGGAGCACTCTGATTGTGCCTTCATAGTAGACAGCGAGGCCATCTGTGACATCTGTCATGGAAACCGCGATATCGAGCACACCACCTACACTAACCTGAACTGCCGTCTTAGCCAGATTGTGTCCTCCATCACGGCTTCCCTCCAGTTTGATCGGACAGAATTCCAGACCAACCTGGTGCCCTACCCCCACATCCACTTCCCTCTGGCCACATCGCCCCCATCATCTCTGCTGAGAAGCCTACCACGAGCAGCTTTCTGTAGCAGAGATCACCAATGCCTGCTTTGAGCCGGCCAACCAGATGGTGACATGTGACCCTCGCCGTGGTAAATACATGGCGTGCTGCCTGCTGTACTGTGGTGATGTGGTTCCCAAAGATGTCAATGCTGCCATTGCCGCCATCAGACTAAGCACGACATCCAGTCTGTGGGTTGATGTCCCACTGGCTTCAAGGTTGGCATTAATTACCAGCCTCCCATTATGGTGCCCCATGGAGGCCTGGCCAAGGTGCAGTGAGCTGTGTGCATGCTGAGCAACACTACAGCCACTGCTGAGGCCTGGGCTCGCCTGGACCACAGGTTTGACGTGATGTATGCCAAGTATGTTCGCTGGTACATGGTGGAGGGCATGGAGGAGGGGGAGTTTTCTGAAGCTCGGGAGGACATGGCTGCCATGGAGAAAGATTACGAGGAGGTTGGTGTGGATTCTGGTGAGGAGGAAGGAGAGGGACACTGATTTTTCCATTCCTTTGAGCCCTGCAGCATGTCACACTCGCTGAACTTCAGCTTCAACATTAGCTGATAGCCATTAGGCTTTTTCGGCTGCATTGTCTTCACTCAACTGTGATCATGTCTGTCTTCCATGTGTACCTGTAAGATACTTCCATCATGTCTGAAAGTAAAGGCTTTAAGGAAAAAAAGCCCAGTTTGGTGCTGTGGTGTAGAAAGTTAAGCCTCCACCTGTAGTGCCGGCATCCCATACGGGTGCTGGTTTGAGCCATGGCTGCTCCACTTCAGCACCCTGCTAATAGCCTAGAAAAGCAGTGGAAGGTGGCCCAAGTGCTTGGGCCCCTCCATCTGCATAAGAGACCTGGAAGAAGCTCCTGGCTTTGGATTGTCCCAGCTCCAGCCATTGTAGCCATTTGGGGTATGAACTAGCAGATGAAAGATTTCTCTTTTTCTCTCCCTCTTTATAACTCTGCCTCTCAATAAATCTTTAATAAACGAGAGAAGGAAAGAACCAAGGGACGTGAGTGGTAGAAACCTCCACCAAACACAGTGGAATAAGAGGACCCGTACAGGAGAAAGAAACTGGGTCTTCCATCTTTTGTTTGTGAGGAGAGTGCCACAGTCACTTCGTGGGATGCAAAGATTTATGCTCATACTTTGCAGCTTAGTCATCTCTGAAGGGAGGAGAGAACTTCTACTTTGATTATGGCCTTGTCTAAATAATGTCAAAGTTTGTAGACTCAAGAGGCTTCCATAGCCTTGGCAGCTCATGACAAGAGCCTTGGGTGATCACTGATATCATAAATAAGAGTGTCAATTGTTAAATCAACAACAGGAGTTACATGCGCTTACTCCCCATGTAGGACCTCTGTTTTTAATGTGTTGGTACTATGAGAATTAACAGCAAAACTTGTCTCAAACAGTGCTTTATACTTTGTGTGGGTGCAGCCTGTTGAAATATTTACTTAGTATATACTAAGTTGATCTTCTGTATATAAATATAATTAAAAATGAATCTTAATGAAGAATGGGATGGGAGAGGGAGTAGGAGGTGGGACAGTTTGGGGGTGGGAAGGAGAGTATGGGGTGGGGGGGACTGCTATATTCCAAAAGTTGTACTTTGGAAATTTGTATTTATTAAATAAAAGCTTTCTAAAAAAAAAAAAAAAACTTTTTTCCTAGTTCTAGATCTTTCTTCCCTTTAGGGAGTAGTGGTGGTGAATCGGATTGCTTGGGTTGCCCATAACAAGTGACCTCAAACCGATGGCTTAACACAGCAGAAATTTACTCTCATGTAGTCTAGAAGTCTGAAATCCAGGTGTCCTAAGAGTTGGATCCACCTGGAGGCTGCAGCCAGCGTCTGCCTCCATCTGCATGTGTCCACCTGTTCTTTATCTCTGTGTCCTCTTTAGTCTCTAATAAAAACATGGGACTTGGGGTCCCCCTCACCCAGCGTGATCTGATCTCCCTACCTTATTTACGTCTGCAAAGGGCTTATTCCCAAGCAAGGTCACGTGCTGAGGCTCCTGGGTAGACGTGAGTTTATTGAGGAGGACACTGTTCAGGAGCCACCGCTGTGTTTTTATCAGCCCCAAGTTCCTGCCGGTGCCCTCACGGCTCACCTGCATCCTGCCCATCTACTTCTGTTAGATCCTTTGTAAACAGCCCCTCCTTGAATTGCCCTGTTGGTGCTGTGCCTGCTCTTTCTGGTTGGGATATTGAGTGGTAGGAACACTCCCTTTATTTAGATGCCCTTGTTTGCTGTACAAGTATGCGTGAAAACTAACTCATCCTGTCACCCTCTTATGATCAACAGCCAGGAAAAGGATCCCTAAATACAGTGTTCAACTCTGAACACCGAATTTCTGCCACGTTTCTCTTTTGTACTGAATGACTGTGTTTTGTTCTCGTTCTAACATGTCTTTATAAATTATTTCAGAAGGTATGAAATTGTGTAACTTAATCAGAAAAATGCTGGTGCTCCAAGTCTCTTATTTTTCTTGCCAAACTGCTCAAAGCCCATTCTCGGAGGAATGGAATTTGAGCATCTATTTTTCACTCTTTTAGGGGGCGGGCAGTGCCTAATGCAAAGCGTTTTGTCTTCAGTTGTCACTGGCTGATCACGACCAAGGTAGTTGTACCCGTGTGGAATTCGGTGCGTGTGCAAGCACAGTAACCTAACTTGATCGTGATGAACATTTTGTGGTATAGTTAATAAACCCTGTGGCATCGAAACATCCAAATCTGTTTTAAACTCTCAGTGATCTGCAAGTGGCTTCCATGCCACCAGAGAGGTGTCAAATACTAACAAGGAGTCTGGCATTTTCCATGAAGTTTTACAGCTGGAAGAAGCTTAGAGATCATCGAGGCCAACTAAACTGACTCCCGCATCTTGCAGTGCGGTGACAAAGGCCCACAGAGGCGGCTCTGCCTCCCAGTGCCCATGATGCATCTGGGTCATGGTAGGGAGGGTGCCTCAGGTTTTTGCCTTTAAAGGCAGTGTCCTTCCAGGTGACCTGGACAGGGTGTGAGTGGCCCAGAGAGCGAGGGACAGAGGAGGTCACTGCCAGCTTGGATTGGAGATGCAGGGAAGACGTGGGAGGAAGAGGAACAGTCTACATAAAATCGCAGGGGTGGGCAGAGGTTAGATGAGTTCCATCTCACACGGGGAGCACAGGAGCTCAGCTCAGAGTCAGCCTGTAAAATGCAAATCTCTAGTACTTCTGAGGCACACACAACTCAATGTCTTGGTCAGCTTAACCAAGGCACAACCCTTTCCTTAAACAAGTGAGGACAGTAGTCGAAATCCTCAGTAAATCAAGAAAATTGCACTTGGAATAAGAGAAAAAGAAGTGGGGCTGGTGCTGTGGTACAGTGGATAAAGCTGTTTCCTGCAGCACCAACATCCTATACGGGCGCTGGTTCTAGTCCCGGCTGCTCCACTTCTGATCCAGCTCTCTGCTGTGGCCTGGGAAAGTAGTACAAGATGGTCCAAGTCCTTGGGCCCCTGCACCTGTATGGGAGATCCACAAAGAGCTCCTGGCTTTGGATCAGCGCAGCTCCGGCTGTTGTGGCCATCTGGAGAGTGAACCAGCAGATGGAAGACTCTGTCCTCTGCCTCTGTCTCTCTGTAACTCTGCCTTTCATATAAATAAATCTTTTTTTAAAAAATTGAGAAAAAAGTTAACATTCTAAGATTGGGTACTGCTGATGGCTGTTACTGAGCAAAGTAGTTCTGAGTGATAAGACAGCCATAGCTAGAATCTGATTTCTTGAAGCTGCTCCAGAGATACATAAAAGTGTAGGACCAAAGCATGGGAGTTAAAACTAATTACACTGAAGGAGGGTGTTTTGCCGCAACAGGCAAAGATGCCGTGTGGGACACCCCCTCCCCCGTGTCCCCCATCAGAGTCTGGGGTCAACTCCTGCCTCCACTCTGGTTCAGTTTCCTACTAATCAACCCTGGGTACAGTGGATGATGGCCCAAAGACTTGGGTCTGTGTCATCTGCATTATAAACGCAGATGGAGATCTGGGTGTCTGGCTTCAATCTGGCCCAACCATGGCTGTTGGGGGCATTTGGGCAGTGAACCAGTGGATGGGCAATTCAGGCTGTTTTTCTCTCTCTGCCTTTCAAATAAATAAAAATAAAGAAATAATTTCACTGAGACACCATGCGAATGTATGTCATTGTCAAAAGTGCAGCACTCTTTGATCCTTCCCCACCTTTGAGACTGGGTGAGTTGGCTGGGTAGTGTGTGCTGAGCTGGGAGAGACACAAAGATGAACAGACCCAGCTGCCTGCCCTCCGGGAGCTTGTGAGCGGGCTTGGAAGACAGTCAGCCAAGAGGGGCTGAGGGGACATGGAAAACGTTCACCCAGGGATCCTGTGGGTTGGGCCCAAGGGTGGAGAGGGCGGCATGAGGATGTGGGCCCTCAAGGAAAGTGGGACGTGTGGTGTGAGTGGATCCCCCCGGGAAGTGCTAGAGAAAAGCCCCGGATGGTGGAGCGCAGCCACTTGGGCTTTGCTGAGGACTTGGACTGCTCTTACAGGAAGCGTAAGCCAAGAAGATTGCATTATGTGGGGTAGTAAAAGAACTGTGTTTTTTAAATATTTGCATTTGATGGGAGAGGAAGCAAGACGGGAGGCAGGAAATGGAGTTAAGTGGCTATAAAAATGATGAGGGTGAGTGCTTGTAGGGGCTGAGCTCAGGTGGCGGGCAGCAGGGTGGAGAAGGCAGCTGGATCCCAGAAACGTTCCTGCATCAGTCCTGGGACTCGGGGCTTGTTAGGATGGCATGGTTAGGAACCCAGGCTTTGGAGTCGGGAGGATCTGGGCGCAAATTTCAGCCTGTCGTTTGCTGTGTGACCTGGCCAGGTGGCTTAACCTCTCTGAACTTAAGTGTCCTGCCAAGTCGCACAAGGAACACACACAGTACCACGGTTCAGGACACTCAGCAGAATGCACTCTGAATAATAGCCGATGTGGCTGCTGACACTGCCCCCAGGCAGCCTGACTGGCAGCTGGCACCAAAGTGTGTACCATCACTGCTGACAGCCTCTGATGCTGAGTGAGGGGCACTTGGCTCCCCTGGCTCACTGCATTGCTGCTGGCCGCAGGCCGTGCCACATCCACGGCTCGTCCTGGTCAGTTGAGGTAGGAGGCACCGGGTCAGCCCACGGAGGAAGACAAGCAGTTCAGAGCCGGAGCCTGACGTGGGGAGACGCAGCCCTGCCTTGCCCTGTGCTCGCAGATTGGTCAGTCTGATCCTGTTCGCGGGGATTTAGCGCTCACTGCTGATAGAGAATGTTACACGTCCTCGGGAGGGGCGGACAGCACAGAGCTGGCTGCGGTTCCACGGGCTGCGTCCCTGCCAGGGAGCCAGGCCTGTTTGATTTAAGCAGCCTAGCAACACAATCGCCGCCAGCTGACAAGCACCACGTTCCAACAGCTCCGCTCTGGCGCGCTTGTCATTGCAGAGATGGAATTTATGGCTTTGTAGCTAGTGTGCCTTTTTTTTCTTTTTTTAAGAAACTGGATCTACAAAGACAAGTCGTGTAAGCTTGAGAATTCCAAGGGCTCAAGTTCATCAGGCGAGTGTTGAGTGCTGCCCTCTGGCTCACCTTTGTTTAGATAGATAATTGAAAGTGTGCCATTCATGAGGCCTGGGGTCCAGAGAGGCACAAAGGCATCTGGCAGAGAGCTCCCTAATTGAAAGCAGGAGATAACCAGCCACACAGCCCGCTCCCCCAGGCTGGTGAGTGGGAGTGCGGAGATGGCGGGCTTTGGGGGAAGCAAGAACACTATCATGATCAGAGGATGGTGCACGTGGCCTCTCATCTTGAAAAGGCACAGCGTGTCCCCGAGCCTGTCCCAAGGTGGGGGATGAGGGTACATAGACTTTAAGGTGAGGGTGCAGTGGTAGCTTGTGAACGTGCTTCCTTGCAAGGCCTGGCCTGAGGTCTTGTTCTTGAGCAGCTTAGCAGGGAAAGGGCAGAAAGCCCTGCCCAAGGTGCACAGTGTGGGCTTTGGGCACAGTGGCTTCAGTCCCCCCTGGGGATGCCCACATCTGGTATCAGAGTAGCTCATGCACGCCCCAGCTGCTCTGATTCCCATCCCAATCTGGCTTCCTGCTGATTGCCCACCCTAGGAGGCAATGGACGATGGCTGAAGTACTTGAGTTCCTGCCACCATGTGGGAGACACAGGTGATGGAATTCCAGACTCCTGGCTTCAGCCTGGCCCAGCCTTGGCTGTTGTGAGCATCTGAGGAGTGAACCAATGGACCTCTCTCCTCCTGTGTCTCTGTCTCCTCCTTTCAAAAAAAAATATACTTTTTTTTTTCAAACTGCAAAACCATTATAGCCCTGGTTCTCAGTCATTGCTTCTTTTTTTTCAATGTTGATACCAGGTTCTAGCCCCAGAGATTCAAATTGTCCTATGGTTAAAATATTTTTCCATCAAGAAAAAAATTAAACATTTCTCTAGTGGATTCTAGCATGGATAACCACTGATGTTGGGTTCCCGCCCCCCAAATATCCTGAGACTGGCACAGATAGAACATGGGTGCTCAGGGGAAAAAAAGTCCCTTCCTGGTGGACAGTTCCAGGAAGGCTTCCAGGAGAAAGAAGTTGAGGTCAGCTCTGGGGAGCAGGTCAGACGTGGCTGGGGTCAAGCGGGAGAACTAGTCACACTGCGGTCAGCAGTGTTTTCGTCTGTGTCATGCTGCTCGTGTGGAACACCACAGGCTGCGTGATGCATAAAGATCAGAAATGTGTTTGGCTCACGGTTCTGGAGGTTGGCAAGCCCAAGGTCAAGGGAAAGGCTGTGTCTGGTGAGGGTGAAAGAGTGTGCACCCCAGAGGTGGGGGCCGCAGCGCATCCTTTTCTGAGGAGCCTGCTTCTGCGATCTGACCCATGCCCGTGACAGTGACCTTGACCTGATCCTAAGAGCAGAGTTGTCATCACCTCCTCACCATTTGTTTTTCCAATGATTTCTGT
This sequence comes from Lepus europaeus, assembly GCF_033115175.1. Classification (NCBI taxonomy): domain Eukaryota; kingdom Metazoa; phylum Chordata; class Mammalia; order Lagomorpha; family Leporidae; genus Lepus; species Lepus europaeus. The sequence continues at coordinate 106,947,759 of NC_084835.1, read as the reverse complement.
ATGTATTTGAAAGAGTTACAGGCTGTGGGGGTGGGAGGAGATAGACATCTTCCATCACTGAGTTACTCCCCAAAAGGCCACAATGGCTGGGACTGGACCAGGCTGAAACCAGGAACCTGGAACTTTGTCCAGGTCCCCCACATGGGTGCAGAGGCCCAAGGACTTGGACTATCTTCCACTGCTTTCCCAGGTGCATTAGCAGGGAGCTGGATGGGAAGTGGAGCAGCAAGGACTTGAACCAGTGTCCGAATGGGCTGCTGACATAACAGGCAGCAGCTTAACCCTCTTGGCTACAATGCTGGCACCCAGCTACCTCCACACTGTTGCCCTGGGGATCCAGTTTCTGCCACATGAACTTGAGAGGCTGCATTCAGACCATACCAGTGAGTAAAGGTTTGAAGGCTTTTCCCTCCCCATCTACCCCATCAGCTTTTCAGAGCAATTTGCCCTCACTTTTTGAGCCTGGCCACTTAGTTTTATGGACTGCCCACAATCCTGGACTGCGTCTTAGGAAGGATGAACTGGCTTTATCCATTCTCAGTACCACAGGCTCAATGGTGTTTACCTATTGTCATTTATCAGGCTTGGAAAGCACACCCTACCTCTGTTCCCTCCCCACCAAGTCATCACGCTCACCACTGACCCCATAGACCCAGTGCTGCTCCTCTGAAGCCATAGGGGCAGAAGGAGAAATGGGTGCTGACCCCAGGGAGGAGACAGTAGCCTGAAGATGGGATCTCAGGAAACCCCCCTAGCAGAGTCCACTGCTGAACACAGTGCAACCGTGTGCACCTCTGCACTGCCGCTCATTTGGATCTTCTGAGTGAGCCGCTGTTCTAAGCCAGACACTTGCTTCAGGGACTGAAGATCTTAGATTTAACCATATGACCTTAGGCTAGATTCTTGAGCTACGTGCTGTTCCATTTCTTCCTCGCTAATCCTAGAAGCTGCCTTGTGGGAGGTTGTGCCATTCACTGGCACACTATACCTAAAGGTAGCAGTGCAATGCCTTGACACTGAGCTCCAGGGGACCACCAGTAGCAAAACGCTTCCCCAGCCTTTCTGTATTTCCGCTGTCACGGGGACAAAGTGTCTGCTGGCAGTAGAACTGTGGTTTTTGGAAGAAGGGCAGGCAGGTCCTTAGGCTGCAGTTGATGTTTGGCTTCTTGGAGGCTTTGTGCTTTAGGGCATGGTGATACAAGGTCAGGTGCACAGAGAGGGAGGGATCAAGATTGACTGCCATTGTGACTGTGCTGCTGTGTCCACCACCACCACAACCCTTCCAAGGTGAGACCCCTCCTTGCCTGACTTCCAGGCTTACGCAGATGGTGAGTCTAGGCAGAGCCACCTCAGTAGACAGGTGTCTGGGTATGTAGAAGGCTGCCCTTGACAGTCTACTGGATGAAGCTAGCTGTGCTCTCTGGCCATGCACCTGCTGGAGGTTTTCCCTGGAAGACAACCATGGCCAACTAGAGGCAACCTAGCACAGTGTGGGCTTTGGGCACAGTGGCTTCAGTCCCCCCTGGGGATGCCCACATCTGGTATCAGAGTAGCTCATGCACGCCCCAGCTGCTCTGATTCCCATCCCAATCTGGCTTCCTGCTGATTGCCCACCCTAGGAGGCAATGGACAATGGCTAAAGTACTTGAGTTCCTACCACCATGTGGGAGGAAGGCGCCAACCAGCCAAAGGGAAAGTACACACCTAGGAGATGCCTGTGCTTCCTGCCACCACCGTGAGAGCCTCCGTCCCTGTGTGATTAGAACTGGAGAGAGGCTACTGAACAGTTTTGCTCCCAGAGCCAAGTCACAAGATGGGAAACTGCCACTTCTGGGGCTCTTGGGATCTCTGAGCAAACGCTGATTTTTGGACTTAGGCTGTCAGCATACAGCACATTGAGACACTGTTGGAGTAGGAGCGTGCTCTGGCAGCACTGGTGGCTGTCCTCGGACCTGTGGGTGGTTGCAGTGATGTCTAGGACAGTCTTGCTACACTCTCCTGGCAGTTGACTCGGACATTCCCTGCTGGGGACCTACGGCCCCGCCTTGTGCAACTGTGCCATCTGGAAAAACTGGGCCCTGAATTCCTAATATATAGTCCCTGGCAGCCTTGTCCATGGTTGGCCAAAGCTCCCCGAGCTCCAGTCCCTGCAGAGGAGCTCCTTGGCAGACCCTTCTTGTCTACACCCAGGCTCCCACTGCCCTGCCTGCACGCACTTGAGTCCCTGGAGAGTAGAGCTCAGAATCTCCCCAGGGATGAAGTGGTGCCTCAAGTGCGTTGGATCAAGGTCACTGGTGTGCTAGAGAAGATGGTGTTTACCTCCTGTCATTTATCAGGCTTGGAAAGCGCACACTACCTCTGTCCCCTCCCCACCAAGTCATCACGCTCACCACAGCATCTGGAATTCTTCATTACGATGCCAAAATGCCACCCCAAAGTTACTCCTCGTAGTTGCAAGGCATCCTTTTTTCACGGTCTATGCCCTAAAACAGTGGTATCTTTTTATGGTATCTGTTCCTCGGGTGGTTGCTTGTTCAGCTGCTCCCCAGAATTCAGGAAAGGAATCCTGTGTCACTGGACACCCCAGCAGTTCTTGGGGTGTACAAGGAAATAGCAATGAATCCTCTATGGTGAGTGTAACTTTTAACCCCATGGCACTATTTGCCTTTTATCTTAACTGCCATTCTCAGAATAGGGAAGAAAAACTACTCTCTCTAAATTCTGAGAGCCACTTGGCCTCAGAGTGCACCAGGAGGCCAGATTAGAAAGGCTTTCAAAGACCTGGGGGAGGTAACTCTGTTCATAATGAAACATAAAGGAGCCATGAGCTACAGGAGGCAGAAACACACCTAGGCATCCGTCTCATGATTTCTCCCTCATGCAGCCCAGAGAAGAGTTTCTTCTCCCTGGGAGCAGTTAACAGAACTTGGAGAAAGGCAAACAGAGGACAGAAAGCAACGAGGCACTGCCAGTGAATTATACCCTGAACTTGCCAAAGATGCCAGAATGTCCATTGTTATTTAAAGCAAGTGCACATTTATGAAACCGTGTTGCTTCCTCTCTCGTTTGCTTTGCTGTGCCTGGTACAGTTGGTTTCTTGTGTAAACTCAGGAGCCACCTGGTTCTCAAGGTTACCAGTGAATAGTTCACTAATGCTATGAAACACCTGGACATGCAGTGCTGCTAGTAGAACTCCAGAGTAGTGGAAATATTTGGGCCGTCAGTGAGCGGCTTCTGTCCCTGAAACAGAAATCTGAACTTTTGGTGAAACATACCACAGCACCCATGGAAATCTGCCCTAGGCTTTGTACCCACATCCTAAGCCTTTCACAAGGTGATTTCCAAAGGTTGGAAATCTTCTGTGTTATCAGGACAACTGGAAGAAAATAAAATCTTGGTTGCCAAGAGCAGAAACTCCACAGGAATCTCCGGAATCAAGGGAGTTGGAGCTTGGATACCTGGCAGGTGGAACTGGGGAGCTGTCAGGAGGCAGTCCCAGGAGGGGCTCCTTCCTGGGCTCGCTCAGTCCCCGCTCCTCTCTGGAGGCTTGGAGAGGAGCCGCAGTGCCCTCGTCTCCCCTCTGGCTCGCTCAGAATCCTTCTGACCCCTTTGGCTTTGCCCGCTGAGCCTCAGTCCTGCTCCCCAGGCTGCCTAACACAGTCACTGGCGTTTGTTGGCGTGCAGCCCCAGATGGCAGTGTGTGATTGACCTGGGGCATTGATGTGTCCTGGGGCTGGATGTGCAGGGGAGATGCCTCACATAATCCTTCCATCTGAGAGGGGCTCATGGCACAAAGTCAGACCGTCCAGGCTCCTCGGCCAGGAGGGAACACAGGTGGGCAGTGGTCCACAGGCAGGTGGTAACTGATGTTTTGGGTTCAGGGATACCTGGGAAGTTGCAGAAGAGAGTAAGGCTCTTCTGTCCGTCACGACGTAACCACAAATCACCAGTGCTGCATCCTGGGTCAAGATGACTGGCACCTGCTCACGCTTCTCTGTGAAGCCTTCCCCATCCTGTGGAATCCAGGCCACCACGTTCCGGAAAGAATCCTCAGGCTGGGCCTGCTGTACCCCTTGGTAGTTTTTGATGGACTGGGTACTTTTTGATTTGTTTGAGTATTTTGTGATTTGTAAGGGTCATGTAGTTGTTAAGCGTTTCTTATGTTCTGTGTCCTCAGTGTTGCTGTACGCTCTGTTTTCCCAAAGCATCTATCAGTGGCTTGCCCAGGGTCAGCGCTGATTTATTGTTTGCTGATTCAGTGTAAGCTCATGTGGTTTTTAATCTTTTTTTCCACAATGATATACTTTCAGTTTATTTTACAGTCATAAGCTTAATCCTCCACTAAGTAAAGAATTCAACAAATAATAATAAGAAAAAAAAAAACGCTATTCCTCAACAGTAGAGACAAGGGCTGTAAACAATAATCAGATCTCAAAATTGGCATTCAGATATTTCAGCCCTTCATCATGACTGTTAATAAACATTCACTTACTATTTACTTTAACCCCCATGCTGAGGGAAGACAGAAGATCGTAGTAATACTAACAGTGGTAGCATTACTGCCCTTTACTGGGTATTTATATAGTGGCTGCTGAACTACGTGATTGACACAGGTCATTTAGTGTTCACAGTGACGTGGAGTACAGGCTGCTGGTCCATTTTGCAGAAGAGACTGAGATGTGAGCTTGTGTAACTTCCACCAATTCACGAAATGAGTCCTGCATTCACGTCTGCTTGTCTGCAGAACAGTTGGCCCATTACCGTAGTACCACACAGTGTCTCCACACTTTCCTACTTGTGTCACTTTGGATTCACCTGGGTTTCCTCAGCATGGAAACTTACATTACCAGCCAGCAAGGAGAGAGTCCAGGATGGCTTCTCAGTCTGGAAAGATGGCTGGGTTGCCAGGCTGGATTCTGGATCCAGTCTCACCACCAGGCAATCTGGACTGCTTTCTTTTTTTTTTTTTTTTTTTTTTTTTTTTTTTTTTTTTTTTTTTTTAATTTTTGACAGGCAGAGTGGACAGTGAGAGAGAAAGAGAGAAAGGTCTTCCTTTTGCCGTTGGTTCACCCTCCAATGGCCGCCGTGGTAGGCGCGCTGCGGCCCGCGCACCGCGCTGATCCGATGGCAGGAGCCAGGTGCTTCTCCTGGTCTCCCATGGGGTGCAGGGCCCAAGCACTTGGGCCATCCTCCACTGCACTCCCTGGCCACAGCAGAGAGCTGGCCTGGAAGAGGGGCAACCAGGACAGGATCGGTGCCCCGACCGGGACTAGAACCCGGTGTGCCGGTGCCGCAAGGCGGAGGATTAGCCTATTGAGCCACGGCGCCGACCAATCTGGACTGCTTTCTACAACCACCTGCACCTTCCAGTTCTTTTGCACAAATAGCAGAGTGCATAGTCCCAGGGTTGAGGAGCTCCATCTGGCCTCACTGCACACGAGAAACATGGCCTTGTTCATTAACTTACACCACGTGCCAGGCAGTTTTGAATCTGATCGTGGTGCTTGCCAGTCTTTACTTCCTGTTACATCGTGTATTGGAGAAAAGGAAAAAGGAAAGGAGATTGAAAGTCAACGGGAGAGGGGAAAAGATACAGCAAAGTGGAAAAGAAGACAAAGAACACTTCTGTCAATACTGTCTCGTATGGGTTCTTCCTAAGGAAAGAGCTTCAACTCAGCAAACTAAGTGTGTGTGATCTTGCATACTCTGGGTTATGTGCTTGAGATAACTGAGGCTGGACCCTTACCTCTCGGACTTTGTGGTCAATTACAGGGACAGACAGCTGGTGGAAATGTAAGGACGGAGAAGGCATGTCCTCCTGTAACCTGTACGATAATCTCGGGGAAGCTATGCTTATCACAGAGCCTAAAACTGTAACAGTTATCAGAGATCAGGCTTATTACTCAAGGGAGCTGTCTTTTTAAACTTGCGAAATAGAAAAAAAAAATCATGATAAATGGCAAAGTCCATAATAGACTCAATATTGTGGAGATGGGCTCAGCTCCCAAATGTTGTTTTAGCTGTCAAGGAGCCTAAGTTGTTTTAAAAACAGGTAAGCCCTTCACCAGGGACATCTAGTCCCAAGACGTGGACACCTTTCTTGATTTTTGCCACTGTGTTGACCAACCCGTGATACACCCCGAGAGCTCCACCACTTGGGTAGATGTATCCACAGATTCTTACTACCCGAGTGTTGCAGGTTTCGGGAAAGCCAGGGTGGCTCCATTGTTCCTGTGTGTCTTTGGCTGTCACACACACACACACCAAAAAAAAACACACATTCACCTGTCATGTTAGGCCTACCAAGGCTTTTATTACTTTCTCACATTTGTGGTGTGTTCTCAAGTCACAACTGCTTGCTCACACCAACATCTGGAATGATTCAAGACTGACAAATGGTTCCTTCTAATTCATGTCTTTTGGATGTGAAGACCGAGGAGGTGTGCTTTTTGACCTACATTTCTTTTTTTTTTTTTTAAAGAAAAAAGTTATTAATGGAACATATTGTCATTAATAGTTTTATGCAAAATGAATAGTTATTTGGAGCCAGGAAATTTTCGCGTTGGAGCAAACCTTAATGATGATTCATGTCCAAGGCACTGTATTTTTTTCTGGAATAGAAGCAGAGATGTAGGAAACTGATTTGCCCAAGCTCGCAGAGTCAGCTTTCTGACTTCCTTGTTTTCAGTTTGCTGACATGTGCATCTCTTCGTGTCTCTGGCTTCTCCACAGTACCCAGTTCTTCCGTGGGGACGTTCTCCCCAGTCATGTCCTTGACCTCTGCCCTACCTGGATGTCCTTGTCCACTGCTCAGCTTCGTGCCTCTCTGTAGACTGTCCTGAGCTCACCTCTCCCCCAGACCTGGTGTGTGTTGTGCTCTGACTGCCCTTCATCTCCCCTCTGAGGTCAGCACTGTTGGTTCACGCAGCCTCATTCTCCTGCACTATGCTAAAACATCTGGACTTGGCCTTCTGCAGTTTTCTTAGTCTCTGCGTAGTGTCTTAGGAAATTCTGAGGGTTCTTCCACCTCCTTCAGTTCCCACCGCCCTGTTTGAGACTTTCTTCATCTTTAGATTGAAATATTTCAGTAGCCTTTTGAGCTGTTCTGCCAGCTCTCTTTGCTTTGTGGCCTTTTCTTTAATCATACACTGTGGCACTCTTTTTTTAAAGATTTATTTTATTTATTTGAAAGATAGAGTTACAGAGAGACGTAGAGACAGAGAGAGAGGTCTTCCATCTGCTGGTTCACTCCCCAGAAGGCCAGAACGGTCGGAGTTGCACCAATCCGAAGCCAGGAGCCAAGAGCCTCTTCTGGGTCTCCCTCATGGGTGCAGGGGCCCAAGGACTTGGGCCATCTTCCACTGCTTTCCCAGGCCATAGCAGAGAGCTGGATAAGAAGTGGAGCAGCCGGGACATGAACTGGCACCCATATGGGATGCTGGTGCTTCAGGCCAGGGCTTTAACCCACTGCGCCACAGCACCGGTCCCATGTGGCACTCTTAAGTACTAAATAAATTCGGGTTTTGGAAACACATCCTAACCATGTCTAAGGATATCCTTAACCAAAGATGGAGGGAATTATTGCCCAGAAGGCAGGTGAAATTGTGGAACAGAGAAGTTGAATTCGGGCCAAGCTGGCAGGGCAGGGCTAGGAAGGATGGAAGCCCCTTATGTGAGACTTGATATAGGACAGGTCTTCAAAGGGTTCATGGAAGACGTGTGTTTTGAAAACTTATGTGTCAGTTTCAAATTTTTTTTTTGTACCCAACTAGGCTTACTTTCTAGTGCTCTATTTTTTTTTCATGAAGTTTTTGCAGTCATCTCCTACTTTTGTAGGACAGGGCAATGCCTGCATGCCACTTATCCCTCTGGTCCTTGAAACTGCATTAATCCTCATCTGTCTGTACTGAGGGGACACCGCTTCTGCTCCAGTGCCTGCAGTGCTGTCCTGTGCCCTCCTCGGCTGTGCCTGTGCGTTTCTCCCCTACTGTTTGTCCTTGAGGACCAAACACCACCTTTACTCATCCCCACATCTCCTGGAATGCTCAGTGGAGGGCAGGGTTGGCCTCTGGAGCCTCAGTCCCTTGCCCCATAGAGCTAAATCTATGGAGACTGAAATGCTTGGTCGACAGAAAGTCCCAGTGAAGTGTCGGTTGAATAAAATTGAACTTAATGCTTCCAGTTTTTAGTTAATCTGAACAGAAATTTTACTGCGGTATTGGGTCATTGTATAAAGTTCAGAATTTCAGACAAATAGAAGACTCCTGCTCTCATCTGTAAATGATTTGGGAGCAGAAACCCTGCTGTTGGCGTCCTATGATTTCTGCATAAGTGACCTCCGTGTGAATTAATGTCAGTTGTATTTCATTTTCCTTAAGGGTTTCATCCTTATGAGGAATGGAAAGTGTCACATTGTGATTAATTGACCTAAGAAAGATGAGCTCAGTTCCATCACCTCCGTGTTTTCAAAGCTGTCATAAGTGAACTTCCCCACATGCCTGAAATGGCCAGGGTTGGTGCAGACCAAAGCCAGGAGCCAGGAACTCAAGTCTTCTACATGGGTGGCAGTACCCAAGTGCTTAAGGCGTCACCTGCTGCCTCCCAGAACGCATGTTAGCAGGATGCTGAAAATAGGAATGAAGCCAGGACCAGTATCCAGGCACCTCAATATGGGATGCAGATTTCCCAAGCTGCCTCATAACCACTGTACCAGATGCCTGCCTCTGAGCAGCAATTTGAATCAGCCATTGGCATTTACACATCCTGTACTAAGGTCTCCCTGGAAGTGACTCATGTGTGTGGTGAAGTGCAGCAAAGGGGGCTCAGGCCAATGAAGCCCCACCCACGGTACGGTGAGAGAAGGGATCATAGCTCTGTGTGCACAAAGTAGGCATGAGGTTTGCACAGTTCACAGGGAAGGTTTCAAACCCTAACGTTTTAAGGATCTATGTTTCCTTAGGCTCAAGAGTTCCATGGAGCAAAGTAAAGGCCGTGTTTTCTCTGGGCTAAACCTTGGGTTTAGTAACCTTGCAGTGCTGTGGCCTTTGTCCCATGGAAAGTGGGACAAAGATATTAGATTCCTACAACTGAAACAAAAAATAACAGCTGAAACAGCACGAGCATTTTTCCCTTATGTAAAATTGTCAGGCATCCTTAGCTCACATGGTTAACGTGGTGGCTGAGTTGCATCATGGGCCCAGATTCCTGGGGTGTTGATTTGCCAATCACTAAGGTTTGCAACGGCCATGCCCAAGGTGGCTCAATGCTAGCAGTCACATTCCTGCTCCTGGGAATGTGAAAGGGAAGAGGGAGGGCATCGCTACACAAAAGCCACACATACCACAGGCACTCACATCCTCTTGGCCAGGCGAATTTACCAGACAACCCCTGCTATGATGAACAGCTGGGTGCTTGTATACCCAGCTGTGATTTCAGTGTATCTTCCTATAGAACAAAGGGGAAGTAGATACAGAAAATAGACCCCTGCCACAGCAGTGACCTGAACACATAGCTGTTGTGGGTGATTGGGGGCTTCTGCTAGGGAGAATAAAAACAGAATCAGTGTTTAAAATAAACTTGTGGATCATTTGCCTGAAAACTCTGGCTTCATCATCCACATGTTGCTCTAGTCTACCTTAGCAATGAGAAATAATTTTTTTCTATTACTTTTTTTTTTGACAGGCAGAGTGGACAGTGAGAGAGAGAGACAGAAAGAAAGGTCTTCCTTTTCCGTTGGTTCATCCCCCAATGGCCGCTGCAGCCATGGCCAGTGCACCGCGCTGATCCGAAGCCAGGAGCCAGGTGCTTCTCCTGGTCTCCCATGCGGGTGCAGGGCCCAAGGACTTGGGCCATCCTCCACTGCACTCTCGGGCCATAGCAGAGAGCTGGACTGGAAGAGGAGCAACTGGGTAGGATCCAACACCCCAACCGGGACTAGAACCCGGTGTGCCGGTGCTGCAGGCAGAGGATTAGCCTATTGAGCCGTAGCACCGACCTCTATTACTTTTTAAATACAACAAGTCCTCGTTATAAAGTTATAGCTGATAATTAAGACAAATCCTGAGAACTTTAAAATGAAAGCAATGAAGATGTCCAGAGGTTTGTAGTTGGGAATTCATGAGCAGACGGGAACAGTTGAGATGCAGAGAACAGATCTATCCTCTGGGGAAGAGGGGGAGTGAGGAAGCAATGAGAGAGAATCCTGAGTGGGAGGATGGGGCAGTAAAGGAGCAGCCAAGATATGGTCAGGAGTGCTTGGCAACCATCATGCGAGACTGCGGGTGGGTGGGTGGGTTTGCACGTATCATGTGTTGCACAAAGATGGCTGTGCTTGATGAATGCTATCATAGCATTCTTCCTGGCTATCCAGGTATTCCCAGAATATTTCAAGATAAGAATCAAAGTTAATAAACATCTTTGGTCCCACCATGTTAACCCTGCTGATGTCACAAGCAGGTTCCACCTTTTTCTGCACCTTCCTGGATGATGACCACTGAGGAATATCTATAGCTGTCAACACTGACAAAAGTTAACAGTCCCCAGGACAGATAAGAGCAGAGATCCCTTCACTTAGACATGTCTCACAAACGAGGAAAATTGCTCTATTAAAATGTTTTCTAAAGCAAGCCTCTACTGAACTAATTGTTTCCAGGGGAAAAAGAATGACTGTCCTATTAAATGATATCATTGTTTTCTAAAGCAGTTTCTCAGTGATTACTGTATATTGGTTCCATGTGACCTGGTCAGAGCAGTTTGGTTGAAACCTGGTTGGTCATGATAATGACTTTGTTCAAATGTGACCTTGGTTCTGTGGATTTAATGCAGTCCTGCCTGTCTGCTCAGACGTGCCTCTGTGAATGTGTCTCTTTTTTTTTTTTTTTTTTTTTGACAGGCAGAGTGGACAGTGAGAGAGAGACAGAGAGAAAGGTCTTCCTTTTGCCGTTGGTTCACCCTCCAATGGCCGCCGCGGTAGGCGCGCTGCGGCCAGCGCACCGCGCTGTTCCGATGGCAGGAGCCAGGTGCTTATCCTGGTCTCCCATGGGGTGCAGAGCCCAAACACTTGGGCCATCCTCCACTGCACTCCCTGCAGGCCACAGCAGAGAGCTGGCCTGGAAGAGGGGCAACCGGGACAGGATCGGTGCCCCGACCGGGACTAGAACCCGGTGTGAATGTGTCTCTTAATCGGATTCCAGAACAGGGAGGTTCTAAAGCCATTGCTAAGCTTGACCCTAGAAATGGACCAAAAGACTCTGAGAAATGTTAGTCCTTTTATTTTATGACTTTATATATTTTCAATGATTGCAAAGTCAATTCATGCCCATGATGGATAGGCGTGTCATCCGCATACGAGACTCACTTGTCAATACCTCGGAGAATATCCGAGCTAACCTTCATTTTTAATATAAAATATCTCAGTTCCCTTGTATGTAAAATTATATGCATAAATCTTTATTTTTTGCAGAGACAGCGCATTGGAGAAGTTTGTTTGCTATATTTCCTCTTAGGTTCGGAAATGATTAACTTCTCATCTGAACTGGGGGAAAAGTAGCCAGCAAGCAACATAATGATGGCGGCTGAGATAGAAAGCTCATTTGGGGAGGCGAGGGAGGGAGGAAGATGTGCTAGAAAGGAAGTCGAACTTGCAGCCCGGACAGCTGCACAGAGGAAGTGACTCAGTCCACGGTTCTTTCTCCAAAGCCCTCTGGGCTCTGGTGAAGTAGGCTGGGCCTCCACCTGCTGCGCATCCCATACGGATGCTGTTCCACTTCCTACCCAGCTCTCTGCTATGGCCTGGGAAAGCAGTAGAGGATGGCCCTATGCTTGGGCCCCTGCACCCCAATGGGGGACCTGGGAGAATCTCCAGGCTCCTGGCTTTGGATTAGTCTAGCCTAAGCCATTGTGGCCATCTGGGGAGTGAACCAGTGAATGGATGACCCTCTCTCTCTGCCTTTTAAATAAATAAATCTAAAATTAAAAACTTTTATTTATCTACTTAAGAGGTAGAGTTATAGAAAGAGAGAGAGACAGAAAGGTCTTCGATCCGCTGGTTCACTCCCCAAATGGCCACAACAGCCAGGGCTGGGCTGATCAGGAGCCAGGAACTTCTTCCAGGGGCCCAAGCACTTGGGCCATCCTTCACTGCTGTCTCAGACCATAGCAGAGAGCTGGATCAGAAGAGGAACATATGGGATGCAATACTGCAGGGACAGGCTTAGCCCGCTATGCCACAGCGCTGGCCTCTGCTCTGATTTTTAAGTGTTGTTTATCTCTACTTGGGGCTGAGTAGTTGATCGGAGGAATCCCCCCTCTAGTCCACCTTTAGAGGCCATCATCAGGAGGGGGTCACTATTTTGGAGTGACATTAAATGGAAACACGTCTTTAAGTGTTTGGAAATGTGCCTGGATGGGATCATCTGCTGGTGCGTGGCTTCCACTCAGTTCTGTGGTTTGGCGCTTCAGAGACTTGAACTTCTTGGGAAGAGTTTTATAGAATTCACCTCTTGCAGTAGTGTGCACAGGGTATCAGGCTGATACTCTTCTAAGAGTGGGACATTTATGTATTTATTTTCTGTTCTCGTTCTCTGGGATTAACTTGTGAAAGAAGAGGGGCTTACAGTACTCCTTTTGTGGTCTTGAAATCAGGTTTCTCCCCTTCCCCTCCTCTGTTGTGGTTTTGGAAGATGAGCCTGCTACTGAGTGAGAAGTGAGACATGGGCAGTGTGGTGGAAGCAGCTGGGAGGAGGTGCACTGGCTGTTGGTCCACTGCTCAGAAACCTGCAGCTACAGCATAATTTTGACCCCAGTGCAGGCCCTGTGCTGGGAACTTACATTGTCTGCACCTCTTGCAGTACTCCTGAGCGGTAAATAATATTTTTTAAAGATTAATTTATTATTTGTAAGGCAGAGTTACAGAGAGGCAAAGGCAGAGAGAGAGAGAGAGAGGTCTTTCATCCACTGGTTCAGTCCCCAGATGGCAGCAATGGCCGGAGCTACAGCGATCCAAAGCCAGGAGCCAGGCGCTTCCACCGGGTCTCCCATGTGGCTACAGAGGCCCATGGACTTGGGCTATCCTCCACTGCTTTCCCAGGCCACAGCAGAGAATTGGATCAGAAGTGGTGCAGCTGGGTCTCAAACCAGTGCCCATATGGAGTGCTGGCACTGCAGGAGGCGGCTTTACCTGCTTCGCCACAGCGCTGGCCCCAGTAAATAATATTTATCCATATTTTATCCAAAGGAGGTGTGAAGTTCAGCCAGCTTACAACATGAGTCAGGGTCACAGCCATAGCCCTTTAAATGACAGTCAAACTTGTCATCCAGATTCGCTGGACCCCAAAGCCAGTGCTCTATCCACTGTGCACAGGTGGACACTAAGAACTCTGAAATACTCTCAAATATTCAATTTTCTAATTCCAAACAAATCAGATATATCTGGTGTGTGAATAGGCAGCTATGCAAGGGAAATATCAAGTAGATCTTAGGAAAGCTCACCCTTGCATTGAAGCAGGGTTTAAATATTTGTCCCCTGACTCACTTGACCTTCCAAGTTTCCTTGCACTCTCTTAACTCAGTAGGAAGTTTTTTCAGGTCTTTTCTAAACCCCATAACAATAAGCAGACAGCCTGACGATGCTGCCTCTGTTATCTTCATTTTCCTGAGTTAGTTTTTCCCTCTAGAAGTTCTCTGACACACCTGGCTGGTGGGATGTATTTCCATTTTTATTTCCTTGTTACTTATGATTTTTTTTATGTGTGATAATATTCAGGAGCACCCAGGGGAAACCTCCACAGACTGTCTTGATTAGCACATGTCTCCTTGTCGATGGAGCCACTTCGGCTCGCCAAGAACTGAGACAAGCATTTGTATTTGGAAAACTGAGCTGTGCCACGTGAAACGTATTAAGTGCTGCCTCCCAAGAATCCCCATGAGCTCTCCCCATTTTTGTTTGTTTTTCTTGAAGATCAAAACCATGCGGTAGTGTTTGCAGTTAGGTCGAACAAGTACCCTTGCTTGCAAAACAAGATTTCACTTTGGCGGTCTCAACTCCGTTGTAGGAAAATTATATTGTAAGTAATCTTTAAAACAGTGTAGCACGTGCAGCCAGTGTTTGCTTTTGTATACGCTGGACTATTTCCTCGTTTTAAGTGTGATTTATGATTGATGAACATTTAACATGCAAAATAATCGTGCATTTACAGGAACTCTGGGGAGGACTAGGGGATGTACTGGAGCAGCAGAACGGCTTCCTATTAGCCGAAGGCTGGAGACAGCTGTGCAGTTCCAAAGCAGCCCAGGGGCTGACATTGTGGTGAAGCACGCTAAGCCAACACCTGGAATTCTGGCATCCCATAGCTGAACATGGGTACAAGTCCCAGCTGCTCTGCTTCTGATCCAGTTTCCTGCTAAAGCACCCAGGAAAGCAGTGGAAGATGACCCAGTTACAGGCCTGGCCACCCACGTGGGAGATCCAGATGGAGTTCCACGCTCCTGGCTTCAGCCTGGCCCTGTCCCAGCTGTTGTGGCCATTTGGGGAAGTGAACCAGCAGATTGAAGATTCTCTCTCTCTCTCTCCCTGTCACTCTGCCTTCCAAATAAACAAATAAATCTTTAAAAAAAAAAAAAAAAAAAAAAAAAAAAAAAAAAAAAGGCCGGTGCCGTGGCTCAACAGGCTAATCCTCCGCCTTGCGGCGCCGGCACACCGGGTTCTAGTCCCGGTCGGGGCACCGATCCTGTCCCGGTTGCCCCTCTTCCAGGCCAGCTCTCTGCTGTGGCCAGGGAGTGCAGTGGAGGATGGCCCAAGTGTTTGGGCTCTGCACCCCATGGGAGACCAGGATAAGCACCTGGCTCCTGCCATCAGAACAGCGCGGTGCGCCGGCCGCAGCGCGCTACCACGGCGGCCATTAGAGGGTGAACCAACGGCAAAGGAAGACCTTTCTCTCTGTCTCTCTCTCTCTCTCTCACTGTCCACTCTGCCTGTCAAAAATAAAATAAAAAATAAAAAAAAAAAAGGAAAAAGCCCAAAGCCCAGAGGACAAGTTAATTCTTAGTTGAGCAGATATTTAAATGATAAACCCGTCCTGAGACCCAGATGTTGTCCTGACAGAGTTCTGTAACCTTTTGAAAGCATGCTGGATCACTTCATTACCATTTGACTTCATGAAAGGACAAATGACAGATTTGCACCTGGCTGCACTGTGTGGACAATCCCAAGCCCTTGAAATGCTCAAAAACGTCAGAGAGCCCAAATTTAAGGTCTTGAATGTGGTGAGAGAGATTGAAAGTCTCATACCCATTTGTATGAACTTTAAAATGTTAGCAAGCATCTCAGAGGCTATACATTAGGTGCAGCATTTAAACCAAAAGAAATAGAACCATATGTTGAAATGTGCTGTTAGACTTGAGATTTGAGTATCAGAAACACATGTTTCCCCCCGTCTCCACCTCGGTTATGAATCACCGGAGTTTCAAATTCTCTGGTGCACTGTTCTTCCTCTACTTGCTTTCCATGGACAGCTCTGTAGGTAACAACCACAACATAGCAATGAATTCTCTTTTAAGCCAGTTTTTTCTTGTTGAGTGCTTGGATTTCCTGAAACCATGGAAAACTAGGCAAAGTTTCAGTGTCATGGAATAGGAAGGTAGATCCTCTACCCCTATTATAAATAGTAACCATCATCATCAATTTATATGAGCTCTCTTGGCAAGGAAGATTATAATGTAGTGGGAGATGTTGAGAAATTCTGTATGATAGGAAAACTCTGGACATTGTCACACAGCATACCAGTAAATTGAGTGTTGGCTGATTTTCTTTTAACATAAAGTGCCTTGAAGAAGGATTTCCATTGATCTACATCTGGAGGACATGTACAGGCGCCTGAGCTCTCCCTGGTCTGTTTCAGGAGCATCCGCAATGCCCAGTTTTCATAATGACAGCCTACTTACCAGCCTTTGAAGTGAGAGAGCCACCATACCTGGGCTGCGTGTGAGACAAGTTACAGGAAGAAAAGTAAAGGAACTTTCTCTTACCAGATGTGGCTGTTAAAATTGTATGACATTTTAATAAATTTTACATAAAATTAATACACTAAGAAATTAATAAAATTTGTTAAATTCATATATTTTAAAAAAGAGATTTTGTGGCTGGTGCTGCGGCTCATTAGGCTAATCCTCAGCCTGCAGCGCCGGCACCCCAGGTTCTAGTCCCTGTCAGGGTGCCAGATTCTATCCAGTTGCTCCTCTTCCAGTCCAGCTCTCTGCTGTGGCCCAGGTGTGCAGTGGAAGATGGCCCAAGTGCTTGGACCCTGCACCCGCATAGGAGACCAGGAGAAGCACCTGGCTCCTGCCTTGGGATCAGCGCAGTGCGCCGGCCACAGCGGCCATTGGGCTGAACCAATGGAAAAGGAAGACCTTTCTCTCTGTCTCTCTCTTACTATCCACTATGCCTGTAAAAAAAAAAAAAAAAAAAAAAAGAGATTTTGTAAATTTCTCCTATGGGTAGCAAATCAACCATGTGAATTGATTTGACCAATAATATAGTTAGATTAATTTGTAAAAGTAGAAAATAATGTTTGTAATTATTTTTTTTAACAGGAATAGTGGAAAGTGAGAGAGACAGAGATAAAGGTCTTCCTTTTGCTGTTGGTTCACCTCCAATGGCCACCATGGCCAGCGCGCTGTGGCCGGCGCACCGCGCTGATCTGAAGGCAGGAGCCAGGTGCTTCTCTGGTCTCCCATGGGGTGCAGGGCCCAAGCACTTGGGCTATCCTCCACTGCACTCCCTGGCCACAGTAGAGAGCTGGCCTGGAAGAGGAGCAACTGGGACTAGAACCCGGTGTGCCGGTGCCGCTAGGTGGAGGATTAGCCTATTGAGCCGCGGCGCCGGCCTGTAATTATTTTTGATAAAACTTGATGGAAAAATAAACTTGAGGATATCAGGCCTCCTAGAGAGATGGCCCTTTGTAATCTCCTGGAGGGGTTCTGACCTTTTGACAAAGCAGTGACCTGCTCTAGGACATAGATACTACGTCATTTGCAGAATCAGTGGTCTGTGGAGCTTTTTTGCACTGCTACATACAAGTGGTGTGTTCACAGAGGTGGTCCAGGAAGCTGAAGGGACTGTGTAATCTTCAGCTGGTAGGTTTTATTTAACTTAGTTTGTCTTCCATCTAGAAAGCATGTCCAAACACAAATGAGAGTGACCTTGTAATAGGAATAACCTTGAATCCGGTACATTTTATAGTTACACAGAAAGTTTTTAAAAGAGGTGGTTGAGGGCCGGCGCCGTGGCTCAAAAGGCTAATCCTCCTTTTGTGGTGCTGGCACACCGGGTTCTCGTCCCGGTCGGGGCACCGGATTCTGTCCCAGTTGCCCCTCTTCCAGGCCAGCTCTCTGCTGTGGCCCGGGAGTGCAGTGGAGGATGGCCCAAGTGCTTGGGCCCTGCACCTGCATGGGAGACCAGGAGAAGCACCTGGCTCCTGCCATCGGATCAGTGCGCAGCGCACCAGCCGCAGCGGCCATTGGAGGGTGAACCAACGGCAAAGGAAGACCTTTCTCTGTCTCTCTCTCTCTCTTCCTGTCCACTCTGCCTGTCAAAAATTAAAAAAAAAAAAAAGGTGGTTGGACCATTATAGTTAACTTGGAATATCTTAAGGGTATATTCTTAAGATTTACACATTCACGAAACTCTGGCTAATTCTCTGCCACCAATGAGTGATGCTGGAAGTGGGAAGAAGGGAGCTTTTCGGGGATCCAGCTGGGATGGAAAGGGAGGGAAAGTAACAGAGGCAGGAGAGCATGAGAGGCAAAGGGAATGTCTTCTCCAGCAGGAGTGTTGGTACTGTACTGTTTCCCGTAGCAGGTAGAAACTTCGTAAAAATGTTGGTCCTTTGCCCCCTGCCATTCTGTCCTGTAGTGTCATATTTATTGCATCTATGCATATTAGAAACTTTGCAGGATGATCTTATAATTTTTGCTTTAAAAACATTAACATGGGGATCAACTACCTAAATAGAAGACCAGAAACTATGAAATTACCAGAAGAAACATAGGGAGAAACAATTCAAGACACTCGATAGGCTGCAGTGTTTTCAGTAAGACCCCAGAAGTACAGGCAGCAAAGGCGAAACTAGACAGTGGGGTTTTATCAAACTCAGGAGCTTCGGTACGGCAAAGGAGATAATCAGCAGAGTGAAGAGCCATCCGACAATATGAGAAGATATGGGAAGTTCCTTAGCTGACAAAGGTTTAACATCCAGAATATGTCAGGGGCTCAAAAAGTCAACAGCAACCAAAAAAGGCAACCAATCCCGTTAGGAAATGGGCAAAGGATCTAAATAGAGAGTTCCCAGAAGAAAAAATACAAATGGCGTGTGTGTGTGTGTGTGTGTGTGTGTGAAAAATTGCTCCATATCTCTAGTTTCCATAATGAGAAATCCCCTCATGCCTGCTAGAATGGCTATGACCAAGCAGGCAGAGGGTACCAAATGCTGATTGTGGAGAAAGGGAGCTCTCACTCAGCACTGGTGGGAATGTAAATCAGTGCAGACACTGGAAAACAGTTTGGGGATTTCTTTAGAAACTAGAACCTGCTTGCCAGGTGATCCAGCCCTCCTACTACTGTATATCTATAGCCAACAGACATGAAATCATCATATGTCCATGAAGTCACTATATCATAGCACTGTTCACAGTAGCCAAGATATGGAATCAACCAAGGTGTGCATCAGGAGATGAATGGATAAAAAAAGATATAGTATGTATACATACAGGAATACTATTCAGCCATTAAAATATGAAATCCTGTCATTTGCAGCAAGATGGGTGGAACTGGGAGACATCATGTTAAGTGAAATAAGCCAGACACAAAACAACAAATCCTGTTTTCCTTCATATGTGGGAGCTGAAGGAAACTCCATCTGAACACAGAATGATGATTTCTAGAGGCAAGGAGGAGGTGGAGAAGGAGTTTGGGTACTGGGCACCACATCAGAGTGAGACTGAGGGATAGGTTCCTAGTGTTTCACAGCATCGAGTGAAGACTACAGTTCACAGTAAGCTAGTAGACAGTGTGTGAGCAAACAGAAGAAGGAAGCTCCATGCCTCCAACCACTAAGTTATGTAAAAAGGGGGAAAAGTTGATTACTCTTGGGGCCAGTGCTGTGGCGTAGCAGGTAAAGCCACTGCCTGCTAGTGCCGGCATCCCATATGGGTGCCAGTTCGAGTCCTGGCTGCTCCATTTCCATTCCAGCTCTCTGATATGTCCTGGGAAAGCAGTAGAAGATGGCCCAGATGCTTGTGCCCCTGAACTCATGTGGAAGAACCAGAAGAAGCTTCTGGTTTTGGATTGGCACAGCTCCAGCCATTGCGGCCAACTGGGGAGTGAACCAGTGATGGAAGACCTCTCCCTCCCTCCCTCCCTCTCCCCCCCCCCCGCCTCACCTTCTCTCTGTAATTCTTTCAAGTAAAATAAATAAATCTTTTTTTTTAAAGTTTATTACTCTTGTGATCTGTGTATATTATTTACATGTATGGAAAGATCATACTAGCCCATAAATGTGTACAACTATTAATAAAAATTGTAAAAATAGGAAGCATTAGCTCACTCGAACTTACCCCAATGATAAAGCTAGAAACGTGCCATGGGACTCCAAATCCCATTAAGTTGGCAGATACCAATGCCATCTTAGTAGTTAAAGTGATCAGTTTAAGTTCATAACTGATCATAAAGATAGGATTAAGTATCAAAAGGATCACATAAATAAGACCCGTGTCTGCTAATAATAATTGATAGAATTAAAAAGGTGAGAACAATCCAACATGGGAAGTGGGATACACAGCAGACTCAGAATGACAGATGCCCTAAATAGCACTCTGGCCTCAGAATCAGCCCTTAAGGCATTCGGATCTGGCTAAAAAGCCCATGAGAGTTTCTCAGGCATGGAAAGCCAACACACTGTGGCAAAAAAAAATGACCTAAATGAAAGATCTTTGTGAGTGAGATTCGAATGGAAAGAACAGGCCATCAGAGAAGGAGGTACCTTTCTCTGAAGGGAGGAGAGAACTTCCACTTTGATTATGGCCTTGTCTAAATAAGGCAGAGTTTGTGAATTCAAGAGGCTTCCATAGCCTTGGCAGCTCATGACAAGAGCCTCGGGTGATTACTGATGTCGTAAATAAGAGTATTAATTGTTAAAGCAACAACAGAAGTCACTATGCACTTACTCCCCATATAGGATCTCTGTCCTTAATGTGTTGTACTATGAGAATTAACGGTAAAACTAGTCTTCAAACAGTACTCTATACTTTGTGTGTCTGTGTGGGTGCAAACTGTTGAAATCTTTACTTAGTATATACTAAGTTGATCTTCTGTATATAAAGCTAATTAAAAATGAATCTTAATGAAGAATGGGATGGGAGAGGGAGTGGGAGATGGGATGGTTTGTGGGTGGGAGGGTGCTTATGGGGGGGGGGAACCGCTGTAATCTCAAAGTTGTACTTTTTGGAAATTTATGTTTATTAAATAAAAGCTTTCTAAAAAAATAGGAAGCATTAAATGCAAAGCAAGTCTTTTCTGTGCACCATGTCCTTGACCGTTTCTGGTGTTCCTCCTCACTTCCTGCAGCTTGTATCCTGGCCTTTGGCCTTAGCAGCTCCCGTCGTCCCATCTGGTGGTGCAGGTCGGCTGGCGATGAATGTGTAGTTCTCTTGTGTCTGAAGTGTCTTACTTCACCTTCATTCTTAAAGAATAGTTTCCCTGGGTTTAGCATTCTGGGATGATGGGTTTGTTTTCTCAGCATCAAAAAGATGTCATACCTCTATCTCTGGTTATTTTAGGGTTTTTTTTTTTGGTTTTTTTTTTTTTTTTTTTTGGTTGGGGGGAAGTTCATGGTCATTAAAATCATCCTTTCCCTGTACTTTGCAGTTTCTTCCTTCTGCTTTCAAAATTTTATCTGTGGTCTTCAGCAGTGAGACTGTGAAGTGTCTCGGCATGTGTGTGGCTGCATTGAATCTATTAAACATTTGCCAGATTTCTTTAACCTGTAAATTCATGTTTTCATTAAGCATTGTTAAAAATACATTTTCACAGTCCATTCATTCTCTCCTCTCCTTCTGGAATTCCAATGACCATATCTTAGACCTCTGATGTGGGCCCACAAGACAGTCTTTGTTCATTTTTTCAATCTTTTCTCTCTCATTCAGAGAGGATAATTTCCACTTAGATATCTTTAAATTCACTAATTATTTCCTGCATAATTTCTCCTTTCTCCTATTAAGCACATCCAGTGGGATTTTTTGCTCTTTTTCAGAATCTTTTTTCAGCTCTAGTTCTGTTTTGTTCTTTGAGTAGCTTCTACTTATCTGTTGAGATTTCTTTTCTTGTTAATTATAAGTATAGTGTTCTTTGTGTCACTGGGCCTACTTAAACAGCTACATTAAAGTCTGGTAATTCCAACTTGTGAGTGATTTTTTAGTTTACTTCATTCGTTGAGCATCTTCCCTCTGAAGAAAGGGTCACTTGTGTGTGTCTTCTGTCTCAGAGAGCCTGCATTGCATCTTGTTGTACAAAGGATCTTCAAAAAGTTCATGGAGTGCATGTACTATGTGGGTTGCAAAGATTTCTTTAGGTGCAAAAAATTTACCTTTTAATTCTATTTCCTGTGACCCTTTGGAAGCACCCCTGTATGTGCTCAGTGTGTGGAAATTTGCCAGAGTGAGAAGTTACCATGTTTAGACCAAAAATGAAAGCTCGGGCCAGTGGCAGGTGTCCCCTCAAGCCCTCCCCGCCTCTCTGGTCATCAGTTGAGTGCTTCGGGTATGTTGTTCTACCATTCAGCTTAGGGGTCAGCCAGAGACTTGGGAGGATTTAATACTCAGGGTCCGAGACTCTGATTGCTAGGACTCTCCTTTCCCAGATTCCCCTTCAACTTCTCATGGTGTGGATTGCCTATGCTTGGTCCTGTGATCAGGCCGCAAAACACAGCAAGTTTTCTACTACTAGTTGGGCTTCACTCACACTTACTGACTGGAATCTGCTCTTGGCTAAAAGCAGAAAATTAATCTGTGTCAGTCCATTGTTCAAGATTTCAACTCTTCTTGTTGGTTTTTTGTTTCATTTCTTTTTGGCCAATCTGCTGGCTCTTATCCCCTCCTCAGAGCCTTCACGTAGCTGTCTGCCTGTGGCTTGGGCAGGGTTTGTGGTTACCTGCAGGAGACTTGGTCTCAAGAGCTTATGCATCTATACCACAGGCAAGTGTGTCCAGTGGAGATAAGAATTTTGAACCCATGATGCCATTTCTTACCTCAAGGAGAGAGATGAGTCTTGAACATTTGTAGTAGGAATTGCCTGTTTGCTATTTTCAAAATTCTGCTAATTTAGATGTCTTTCAGTCCATTCTATAGTGCAGGTGTTTTTCTGTGTGTGTGTATTTTAATCACTTGAATGGGAATCACAATGCTTGGCTTCCAGTCCCAGTCTTGATGAAAATTTACCACCTAATTATTGTAACTACTAATCATTATACTATGAGTAGCTAATTATTATGATTAGATCATTGTTATTTATATTTAGGGGTCATGTGGCTCTTTTCTTTTTACATTCTGCAGTCTTGTATTTATTTAATATAAGTGCCTTGAAGTCCTAGTGTTAACTCACTCAGTTCATGGGACTCAGGTTTGGTTCTGTATGTTACGTGGTAGAAAGGATATCCCGCCCCTGGAAGATGTGGTATTTCTATTTTTCTTTTTAGATCTCAGGTTGCCTTATAAATAGTGCTCCATTACTGCTCTATGCAACAGTTTTTCTCAGGCACAAGTTGTTTCATTTAAAAACAATAACAAGATAATTTTATGTTTAACATCCCTCTGAAAATGATTTTTTTCTTTCTTTGTCTCTTAGGAAAAAGTGCTGTGAAGGGTACAAATTTGTTCTTGGACAGTGTGTCCCAGAAGGTATGTAGCATAGAAGATGCCTCTCCACATTCCTTGTGGTTCATCATTGTTAGACGTCTGTACAGTTCACGTGTGCATGGAATTCAGGTGTGAGCCTGTCTGTGTCTAATTATCTGTGCATCTTTGTGGTTCTGTTGGGGGAAGTTAATTGTTACCATTTAGTTACAGACAGTATGCTCTGTTAGAAGCATTGCATTATGTGTGTATATACGTTAAGTTCGTACATTTCAAGTTTTATGTTTAACAGATTCTAACATAGGTGACGATCCCTAATGAGTGCTTCATACACGATTAGAACACAGCCCCCTCCCTGTCCCCTCTCTGTCTTTCTCTTCCTGCTTTGACAGCTGTGTTGTTCAGCCCCTTTCCAGAACCATCAACAAATACTTGAGTGCTGAGCCCAGCACAGAAGGTCCAGAGAGATGCACCCAGCCCTCCTAATGTGTGCATTCAGTGGACAGGCTGTGCAGCACGTGGAATCAGATCTGAATTCCCACCCTGCCGCCATCTCCCACGAGCTGTGACCTGGGGCAGGTTACTTTCTAAACCTCAGTTTTTATAAGCCAGCATTAGTGCTTGGGCCAGGTGCTGGTTGTAGGGATTTTGCCCCATGTTGAGTACTGGTCCTCATTATGCATGGCCGTTACTGCTGTCACTGCTCATCACTGCACACATGCAGTAGAGACGTGCACTTCTACAAGGGGACGCATGGCATGAAGTAGGGCCAGGGCAGCCAGAGGTGGCCTCAGGAAGGAGCAGAGCCTTGTGCTGGCTTCTCAAGACCGCCAGGACTTCGACTAACAGGAAGAAGAGAGCTGCAGAGACTGCCACATGTGTAGACAGCATGGGATTACTTTGCCGTGGGAAGGAAGGCCAAATAGTTTCCTTCAGTGTTGCCCAACATGCCTGCTCTCTACAGAGGCTCTGGGGCCCAGCCCAGATAATCTGTTGCACTCTCTCATGGAACGTAATTTCTTGATGAGTCAGAGTCGAATCCTTCCTGTGTATGGCTTTCTTTAGTGAAAGGATGGAAGAGTTCATTAAATCATGGCTGTGACCTTTGAGAAAGTTGCTATGGGAAGGCTGATTAGGCAACTGCTCCACATGTGATGGTTGGCATGGCCTCGGGCCTCTCCGGGCTGCATTTCTCTCTGCCAGCCCATTCTGTTGGTTAGAGAATGGTGAGGGGGGAAAACCACAAAAGTCCAAAGAATTGCATTCTCTTAAGGCTAGCCTTTCTCAGGCACCAGCTGTGTCCTCGATATTGGCAGATAACAACGAACATGAAATTTAGGCCAATCAGTTTACCACCCTAACTCAAGACCTTGCCCAACCTAATTAAAAACATGCTATGTGCGTATCACGGACTTAGGGTTTCTTTAAATTTTAAGTAATTTGGCTTCCAACATCTGAGGCTAAAACCAGCCTTGTGAACCCTTCACGTGGGACTGCAGCATGGAGATTGATCTGACCCAGAACTCCGTGTTTCCAGGAAGAGTGGTCTCAGATGCTGAGAGTGGCTTTGCCATAACTGACTCTCTGCTGACTTGTTTTTCTTGTTTCCTCTGTGGGAATATGTCAGTGAGTCAGTGATCATTTATTGTATTAAAGAGATTTTTAATCATAAAGTTTTTATCACCCAAGAATGCAAAGTACAAATGTAGGATTTCAGAAGATTACTTATTAGGGTTCTGCAGAGAAAGACAGCCAGTAGAGGGTGTGTGTGTGTGTGTGTGTGTTTGTGTGTGTAGAGAGAGAGAGAGAGGGAGGGAGGGGAGGGGAGGGGAGGAGAGACAAGGGGAGGAGAGACGAGACAAGATGAGATGGAGATTGATTTTAAGGGATCTGTCTACACCAATACTACCCTGAACATGCCGAATCTCGTCTGATCTCGGAAGCTAAGCAGGGTCTGGCCTGGTTAATACTTGGATGGGAGATTTTAAGGGATTGGCTCATACGATTATGGATTGTGGAGATGTGAATCCAAAATCTTCAGGGCAGACTCGAGTTGCAGCTCTTCCCAGGGTCTGCCGTCTGTCTGCAGGCGGAAGTGGCTCTTCTTTGGGGGGAGAGGGGGTGGGGGGGGAGCAAAGTTGCTTACTAATGCCTTCAGCTGATTGGAAGAGGGCCACCCACATTATGGTAAGTTGTCTGTTCCACTCCAAGTCTACTGATTTGTTAATGGCATCTGAAAAATACCTTTGCAGAAACATCTAGAATAATGTTTGACCAAACATTTGGGGACTTTGGCCTAGTGCAATTGACGTGTAAAATTAACTATCACAAAGGTACCTCTTGTTAACTTGATATCCATGCACTCTCTCTAAACCACACTGAGTCTCCTTTCACCTAACATGGCACAACTGTCCTGCTATATGCACACAGCAAGCTTTTCCCCAAAAAGGAGGCAAAGCCCTTGAAAGATGCTTGCTCTTTTCTGAGAGGTGCTGTGACTTAAATACTGTGATGTAAAGTTAGCAATACATATATCCTGTGATACAAAGTTCATATCTCTTAAGATATATAAGTGGATAGGAGAGGAAAGAAAAAGATACCTGGGCACACACACACACACATTCATAAGAAAATAAGGAAGAAACAATCAATATAATTCCAGTCCTCGTTTCTGTAACTGGCTCACAGGCAGAGCTGATGTTCCTAATGACTTCCTCTTCCTACCCATGTCTTATGGCCTTTGTCCTCAGCTAGCACCTCGCCTGATTATGGTGAGGGTGAGGGACCCAAGGCTTGCAAAAGGGTCTAAGATGCTGGTCCTGCCTGAACTGGGGGGTTGTCGTTTTGTTGTTTCCCTGGGCTTCAGTCACAGGGTGGAATGTTCGTTTCCCATGGAGTAGCCAGACAGTTTGCCCCTGGTGGTGATAATCAATCACCCCTGGCTAGCATGCTGACTGTTGGCCTTGCCTGGTGATTCAGAGGCACGGGAGCCCACAGTGGCCAGAGAGCAGTCTTCACTTTCAGTTCAGTGGAATCAGTGTTGACTCTTCCGGTAGAAGCGTTGCTTCCACAAGAATGAAGAACTAGAGGCCAACAGAGCATAACATTGTGGGAACACAAAGCAGAAACATTGCTATGGCTCGGTAGGGGCAATAGCAAGTGGAAACACTCCTCTTTCCACTCCTGGTCTTGGGAATCCTGGTTATGAAAGAAACCATACTATCTGAAGGATCTTCAAGAGTTTCATTTTTTTAAAAAATGTGTTATGAAAAAAACTGCATGGGTTTCAAAATTTTTTGCTCCCAAACTTTAAGTCCATTTTTTTCCAACTTTGTAGATGCTGGTTTGGAACATCTGCAGCATCATAGTTAACCTTGACCTAGAACACATATTTGAGTACTGTGGCCTTGCCAAGTTGACACACAGAATTAGCCATTGCAAATGGCATCGACAAACTAGGGTTTCTAAGCAAATATGGTAACTAGTACCTGGAAGTTGCAGGTTTTTTTTTTTTAAAGCAAAGATGCCTCATCTTTGCTATAAGTGACATGTGGCCAAATCTGATTCCACCTGATGCTGCAAGTCATATTGGCACATGGCCATGCCCGTCCAATTCAGTACCACCTCTGGCCCGTTTCCAGAGGAACTTTACTGACCTGTGCAGTAAATGATATTTGATTGGCCAGGTGACAGGGTGATCTGATTTATTCTAGTTCAACAACTATGAATTGAGCATAAACTGAGGGGAGAGAGTTTGCTGGTCACTCTAGGGAACGGAGTCCATTCTCGGAAGCCAAAGCATCATGAGAACTAGCAGCAAAAGAGAGAAGACCAGATCAAGCTTTTCCTGTATGTCAGAAATTGTGCTTAATGCATCAGCCAATGTCATCTTCATAAGGACCACAGGGGCGGGGGCCGGCATCCTGGCACAGCGGGTTAAACCACCATATGCATCACCAGTATCCTATATCACAACACTGGTTGAAGTCTCAGCTGCTCTGCTTCCACTCCAGCTCCCTGCTAATGCATCTGAGAAGCCAGCAAAAGGTGGCCCAAGAGCTTGGGCCCCTCCCACCAATCTAGGAGATCAGGATGGAGTTCTGGGCTCCTGGCTTCCACCTGGCCCAGCCCCAACCATTGTGGCCATTTGGGGAGTGAACCAGCAGGTGGAAGATGCTCATTCTCTCCCCTCCCTCCCCCTCCTTCCTCTCTCCCTCTTTCCCTTCCTCTTTCCTTCCCCCCCCCCCCACCGTGTCACCTATGCCTTTCAAATAAATCTTTTTAAAAAGATACTGGGAGGTGGGTATTAATTCATGTTACCCTATCTTATAGGTGCAGAAATTGAGACTTAAACACCTGAAATTGCAGGGATGGTGGCTGGGATGAGGCAAAACTTGTGAGTGGAAGACAGAGTGCTGTGGCTACTTACAAGATCAACAGGCTAAACTCAGGAGACCAAGGAGGGCTTTTAGAAGGGGTGATACTTTGGCATTGAAATATGGCATCGGAAACCACGTATCCAAGGGTATAAAGTACTGAGAGTAAGGATAGAGGGGTTCGTTTGGTGTCCCAAGAGCTGAAAATAGAATAAACAAAATCGCAGGAGATGGCATTGCTTCAACGTCAGGAACTCATGAATGAGCCTTCAGGTTGGAAGAATTCCCAGTGTTAACAATCGCAGACCCCAAAGCCAATAGCTGGTTGCTTTCATGTGGGTTGGAGCAGAGTTCAGAGGTTCTCTGAGCATGCAGGCGCCCCAGGCAGCACTGTGCTTGGAGACACCTACCTTCGCGGAGCAGAGGGGTTTAAGGGGGAAGACTCTTGGGATGAGGATTCTGTTGATGGAGGTGGTTCTAAAGATCTGAGTTGGAAGGGCACCACGGGAATAAGACAGAGGGTAGCAAATTGACAAATGGTGAAGATTAAAGCCACAGGGCTCAAAGCTGACGGGCATCCCAAACAGAGGGTTGAAAATATTTGTTAGCCTCCATAAGCCCCACAAAGTGGGGGTGGTCACAGCAGCAGTAAGCCCATGGGACACACAGAGAGGGAGCTGTGGACAGGCGGCAGGGAGGTGGGAGGTAGCTTAGCAGCGTGGGAAAGGCGTGGCCTCAGCCGGCAGCAAGGGAACTGAGGAACAGCCTGGCTCAGACCAAACAGGGAGCAAGAAAGCTAAGAATGCGGGAGACGTAGGGGTGGAAGGGGTGTCAGAAAACACAAGGGTTAACTAAAATTGTGTGTAGCAAGTCCACCTCTCGGATCTTGTCCTCTCTTCCACACCAGAACATCCCCCTCCCACAACCAGGCAGAACACTAGAGAGGGAGATTCCCCAGGGAGGCTAAGCCAGAGACTCCCAGGAGGAGTGGAGGGCAGCAGTTTGGGGGTAGTAAGGGTAGACACAAGGCTAAATGCTTCTCTTCCATGTCTGGAAACCAACAGAGGAGTTAAAATGTAAGGAAAGGAACCATGTGATTTGGCTCTCAAGAGGCGAGAAGGTAAATATTTTAAAAGCTCAGGCAGAATGTTTGGACACAGTGGCTCAGGGGAGCAGCCATGGCAGGGAGGCTGGGAACGGCTCTTTCCCAGGAAAGACCCTGTTGGGCAGCACCATCTGCACGAGTGCTGTTCACGGGCTTTTTTGCCCTTCTCCATCTCACTGCATGTGCTGCAGGCTGAGGATGGTAGAACAGGGCAGCTCGTGGCCAGTCTCACTGAGCCTTCTCTTGAGCAAAAGGAGCAGAAGACGTTGGCTGGGGCTGCCGCTGTGGCGTAGAAGGTTAAGCCTCCACCTGCAGTGCCGGCATCCCATATGGGCACTGGAAGTCCCGGCTGCTCCACTTCCAATCCAGCTCCCTGTTAATGTACCTAGGAAAGCAGCGGAAGATGGTCCAAGTACTTGGGCCCCTGTACCCACATGGGAGGCCCGGAAGAACTCCTGGCTTTGGCCTGGCCCAACCCTGGTTGTTGGGGACATTTGGGGAATGAACCAGCAGATGGAAGATCCATCTCTTTCTCCCTCTCTCTCTCTCTGCATTTCAAATAAATCTTAAAAAAAAAAAAAAAGATATTGGTTGTCTAAAACTGATGCTTAGTTGATAAAAACATGTAACCTGAAGTGGTTTGTAAGGTTGGTGACACCAATAGCACCACAGACAAGAGGGCTGGAGCCACAGTGTTAGCAAGGGGCAGCTTCCAAGTCACCATGAGAGTGACTGATCACACGGACCTCACCTCCATCAGGGGCCGCCAGCCCACCCGTTCACCTGCCTACAGAGTAGAGCAAAGCCAGACTGGGCATCCAAGCAGCGTTATCCGCCAGTTCCCAGAGGCTCAGTACATCCCAGTTGATAAGAACCGGGAGGAGCAAATGCCCTTTTTCAGTGGCAGATCATCCACCTCAGTCTGCAGGTGCAGGGTTGCGAGTGACCTGTAGCCATTCAGGCTTCCCCAAACCCGTCTCAGCATGTGGAATCAACTCCTGAGTGAGCACATCTAAAATCACTCATGCGGGCAGACACTGTGGCATGGGAGGCCAAGCCTCCACCTGCAGTGTCAGCATCCCATATGGGTGCCAGTTGGAGCCCCTGCTGCTCCACTTCCAATCCAGCTCTCCACATTAGCACCTAGGAAAGGGGAGGATGGCCCAAGTCCTTGGGCCCCTGCACCCACGCGGGAGACCTGGAAGAAGCTCCTGGCTCCTGGCTTTGGCTCTGCTCAGCTTTGGCTGTTGCAGCCACTGGGGAGTGAACCAGCAGATGGAAGATCTCTCTGTGTCTCTCCCTCTCTTTCTCTGTATTTCAAATAAATCATTTTTAAAAATCACCCTTGCACAAAAGCGTCCGCTCTTCCAATAGCACTCTTTTCTGTTCCGAAACCTCCCTTGTGTGTGTCTGAGGCCGCCCGATTCCCAGCCCGTCCTCCTGCATTGTGACATCAGGGCTGGGCTTTCTCTGCGGTCCTGTGGAAGGAGTTCCCTGTCTCGGCAGCAGCCAGTGAAAAAGACCAGATCCCCAGGGACTGCTTCGGAGCTGGGCCTGCAGAACTGCCAGTGCTCGTTGGGTGGTGACCAAGCCTTCAGGACAATGCGGTGACCTAGGGGGAAGAGCACAGTGAGGTTTGCTTCTCCCCACGGCCACGCAACAGGTTCAGGTTCCTGCTGTGGTTTTGGAAGGCACCCCCACAGCCTACAGTGTTCATGCTCCTCTGCCCGTAGCCTTGAGTGGCATGCAGTCCAGAAAGTGTTCCAGACCAGGGCCAGGTGACCAGACCGCCTCCTGGGATTGATGTGAGCTCCCCCCCATCCCCTTTTCTTTTTCAGATTACGACGTTTGTTCTGAAGCTCCCTGCGAGCAGCAGTGCACGGATAACTTCGGCCGAGTGCTGTGTACCTGTTACCCGGGTTACCGATATGACCGGGAGAGACACCGCAGGCGGGAGAAGCCCTACTGCCTGGGTGCGTTGGGAATGCGTGTTCTCTCCCAGCTCCCACAGGCGTGTCTTGCTCGGGTGGCTCTGTCCTCGGTTGGACCTTCCCCTTCCGCAGGGCCAGCCTGGGGCAGCTGCTTTGGTCTTTGATTCTTGGCTTGTGGATGGAGCAGTGTTTGGTGCTGTTCTACAGCTTCCTCATTCCCCTGCAACACAGGTACTAAACTGTGTCCCAAGACGTCTTAGAGTCGGTACAGTTAGCGCCCAGCTGGTGGGCAGATATAAATGCAGGGAAGGAGGAACATCGTCACACGGAACCTAGAGAACTCTGGAAAGGAGGTAGTCAGAGGCACACTGATGCAAAAACAAGAAGAAGCCGTTTCGCAGGAGATGACTTGGAAAGGGAAGCATCTGTGTACATAGGTTGGAAGTGAGTCCGAGGGAACAGGGACTCACAGCCCCTCCTGCAGAGAGCGTGGGCCACTCTGCACAGAGCAGGGCCCAGGTCCCAGGTCCCAGCCACCTGGGCCACAGCTGAACAAACAACACCATCAGCGGCCCTCAGCTCATTCCCTTTATCCTCATTGGGTGAGTTTTCCTGGCCCTGCGCTCAGGTTCCCTTGTAAATTCGTGGCCAGTTGTCCTTGGGAACCATGTGTTTAAAAGTATGGTCAGCCCATGGCTAACCTGTCTCTGAAGTTGTGACACAGCAGACTAAGCCACCACGTGGCATGCTCACATCCCAACTCAAAGTGCCTGCTTTGAGTCCTGCCTACTCTGCAATTCTCATCCAGCTTCCCACTAATGCATCTGGGAGGCGGTACATGATGGCTCGAATACTTGGATTCCTGCCAGCCTTGTGGGAAACCCGGATGGAGCTCCTGGCTTCTTTCTTTGGTCTGGTCCAGCCTCAGCTATTGGGACATTTGGGGAGTGAACTAGTGAGTAGAAGATATCCCTCTCCTCCCCCTTGCTCCCCCACTCCCTCCCTCTCCCCTTCTCCCACTTATAAAGAACATAAAGTAAGAGTCCTGGCTTCCCCTGTGTACCCACGGAGTCACGGCACTGAGGATGAGTGTGGAGATAGTGAGCGGTATGCTCAGTGACAGAGGAGCCTCATAGACCCATGTGGAAACATCCTGACAACTCTGTTGCCTCTCTGGACAACACAGTTTCACCCAGAGATACAGGGCGGGGACATGGGGAAAGGCCATCAGCCAGAGGCATTGCAGAGGAGGGGCCAGCGATGACATTGGTGTCCAGATGGCATAGCACCTACTGCCAGGGCAACAGCCAATGGAGTGTGCTCATTTTGGGACACCAGGGCCCGCCAGGGTTGGGTCCTTGGCAGCTTGTCCAGGGAGTGGCTGGGAAGTTGAGCCTGTCTTCAAGTTGAGGACTGGGCTCTGTCTGCCCACCACATGTGTGCAGTCTGGGGCACTGTGTCCTGTTCCCCCACAGTCTTCAAGCCAATGATGAATGCTGGGCTTGGGTCCACCTCTCCTCCCGCAGTGGGAAATGTCTTTGTTTCCATCCAGAGCAGAGGGAGCAAGTATGTGATGTGCACAGTTAGCTCTGATCTGAATGCTGCTGCTTAGAGGGGTTCAGGGCTCATGTCCACAGCTCCTAGGGCCATATCTTCAGGTTGCTGGAGAAGCAGAGACTTCCTGGGGAGAACTCGCCCCTAAGCTATTAGAACTGATTTCTTTTATCAGAAATAGTTTTTCCCAGGTGTCCCCATGTCTCATAATCAGGAAGGAGCCATTCCTAAGTGACCTTTGAATCACTGACACGCTGTTTGGAACCTACAGTCATAAAAGGAGATTTAAAATCCCTTAGCAAGGGCCAGCATTGTGGCACAGCAGGTTAAGACACTGCCTGAGATGCCAGCATCCCATATGAGTGCCAGTTCAAGTCCTGGCTGCTTGGCTTCTGATCAGCTCCCTGCTAATGCACCTGGGAAAGCAGCAGCAGATGGCCCCAGCGCTTGGGCTCCCGTACCTATGTGGGAGACTGGGCTGGAGTTCCATGTTCCTGACTTATCTATGGCCCAGTCTTGGCTGTTGTGGCCATTTGGGGAGTGAATTAGTGTATGGAAGATCTTTCTCTCTTTCTCTGTGTGTGTGTCGCTTTCTCTGTCACTCTTTCAAATAAAAGTCTTTTTTAAAAAAAAGCCATTGCTACACTAGGGTACTTGCACCCTCCATGCCCAGAAGGAGAAAAAATTAAAGTTGGCTCCTCCAAGGGTGTTGCCTCTGGGTTATCTCAAGCAGAGCAGGTGAGACGCCAGGGCAGGCCTCGCTGTCATTGTTCTCTAGTGAGATCTCTGCAGGTCGGCAGCACCTGTGCCACTGGTCTGCCCGTCACCTGGCCACGCCGCCCCTGGAGCCACCTCCAGCCTCCCGTGTGTCCAGTGCTTACTTTATTCAAGGCTTCTCTGCTCCAGGTCTGGCAGTGTCCCTGGCAGACACAAACAGAAGGGCCGAGACCAGTGTCCTCTGTCGGGCTGGAAGTGAATTCTCTGCGACGGGGTATTCTCTGCGTTTGGTCCCAAACAGATATCGATGAGTGCGCCAGCAGCAACGAGACACTCTGCGCGCACATCTGTGTCAACACCGCGGGCAGCTACCGCTGCGAGTGCCAGGAGGGCTACGTCCGCGAGGATGACGGCAGGACGTGCACCAAGTACCCCAACGACACCGGTGAGTGGGCAGTGTCCCCGGGGATACAGGTGTCTCTGCTGGATAGAGATGGCCCCTCGGGGTTTTCCATGTCACACAGGTAGAATTATTTAGTTGTGTGTATTAGTAATATATAGACATGTATAATGCATAGTATACTCTCATAATTATATATATTTCTTGTATGATTTCCAAGTACTTAGGTATCATATAAAATATGTTCTATATGTGTATTATACGTACATTATATATATATACACTTAAATACTATGTATTCTATGTAACAGAAATAACACAGAAATGCACCTAGCATGCAATAACTCGGGGATCACTGGGCAGGCAGGGGAACTTGCATGGATGGATGTGGGGCCTGGGGAGGAGAAGATGAGTTCAGACTCTGAAAGTGGAATGGTGCACCTGATGCCATGAGGTGCCAGCCGGTGTGCACCAGAGGCAGTGTTGCACACTGCCATGGTATTGGAGAGATGAGCGGGACTTTGTTAAGTGCTTACCCGAACCCAAGGTGTGCAGAGAAGAGGCCAGAGGCACTGTGTTCCCTCAGAGAAAGCAGGCTGAAATATAAATTTGAAACATTCCCATGTAAGGTAACAATCCCCATGAGGGCTATCCCAGCTCCAGTGCATGCCCTGTGCCTGTCCATGAACTATTTATCTCACTCGTGACTGAATAAAAACAGAAATTGAGAGTGTTTAGAAATTTTTATACCAAATTGACAGAGGAATTTTGTTTAAATCCAACAATTGATGGCTGTGTATTGTTTTGTTTTGCTAGCAAGGCACTTCTGTGTTTTGTAGAAGGGTCAGCCCACAGCCGATGGGAGAGAGTGGCTGAACGCTGCCTCTTCCGGTCACCACCGATTCAGCTGAGCTGGTGCGTCACTCAGGCGTGTGACCCGGCTGCTGGTTTGCTAGTTTGAGTTGGAGGAGGAAAGAAAAATGAGAGAAAGGAGGAAAGGGGTGGGGGGGATAAAGAGGCCTCACAACTGATGCTGGAGTTGGAGGGAATGCTTTGATGTGCAAAACGCCCTGATTTGCTGGTGAGGCAGCTCTGGTGATGTCAACGTGGGATGTCGGCCCACTGGAGCAGTCCTCAGGGCCCTCCAGCCGAAATAAACTCGAAAGCAGGATGAACTCGACTGGCCATGGACGGTTGGCAGGACGAGTTCCCTTAGAAGGCCTGCGGCCAGGTCCCACGTGACCTGGGCTCCGTCACTAGTCATTTGGAGTAGGAGATGCTGGAACATTGTGGAGGTTGGGGGACATGCTGGCTGGGCCTGGCCGGGCCCCAGGTGGAGAGAGGCTGTGAAGGTAGCTCACAGGGACCCAGCAGTGCAGAGCCGCGAAGACGCCAGCCCCACCCTGACGCTCAGGAGAGGGTGATTGGTGGGTGCAGCTCCCTCCAGCTGAGGACAGCTAACAGCTGGGGTCCAGCTGCCTCCCCTGGGGAAATCTACAAAGCAACAGGCTAAGGAGTGACTGGTTGAGAGTCACGAGGAAGCTGCCATATGTTGGAAGCAAAGGCAGAATTGCAGTTGGAGCCAGCTCTGGGTAGGACGATGTGAGGTCATCTGAATGAATTTCGGGGCTTGGTGACACTTTGGAAAAGCCTGAAGCATCTGGAGGCTGTCTGTTCAGGTGTGTGCCTGGAGCAAAGTGTGAATGGTCTCCTTGGCGGGAAGATGGGCAGGCCATGCTTTCTTGCATTGAAAATTAAAATCTAGGCCAGCGCTGCAGCTCCATAGGCTAATCCTCCGCCTGTGGCGCTGGCACACCAGGTTCTAGTCCCGGTCGGGGCGCCAGATTCTGTTTCAGTTGCTCCTCTTCCAGGCCAGCTCTCTGCTGTGGCCCTGGAGAGCAGTGGAGGATGGCCCAAGTCCTTGGGCCCTGCACCTGCATGGGAGACCAGGAGAAGCACCTGGCTCCTGGCTTCGGATCAGTGCGGTGCACCGGCCGCAGCAGCCATTGGGGGATGAACCAATGGTAAAGGAAGACCTTCCTCTCTGTCTCTCTCTCTCACTGTCCACTCTGCCTGTCAAAAAAAAGAAAGAAAATTAAAATCTCTGCGTTGTGTCCCATGGTGGAGACGATGGGGCTGGGGCAGGGATGTGTCACTTAGCGTGTTAGATTATGAGCCTTACCAAAAGGAAGAATCTCTTGGAAAAATGGAGTGCAGCCTTTTAACCACAGATGTGTCGATGCATAGGTCTGCAAGCAAGCTGCTCTCTCCCTTTGGTGTTGGAGTTGGAATTCCGGCTGTTCTCTGGGCCTGGGGATGGCTCTGAGTTAGTGTGGTGATGTAGCTGCACGAGCTGTGCCTCCACCCTCAGCACTGTGGGCCCAGCAATGGCCGGGAGAGATGGCCTCACTGCATCTTTGACATTAGCAGTCCCTTATGCTCAGTCTGTACTGGGACCACACACACCTGTTTCCTTCCCCGACAGATGAACTGTCCCTTAGAAAGATGTCCACGTTTCAGACAAGGGTAAGTGAGGAAGAAAGCTATTGAGATGACCAGTGTGACTTTTCTGGCTGAAAATTCAATAAGCATTTTGTGCAGTGTGTTACAAGGGATGTATCTTTGAGACTTGATTTTGTGCCTTCTGTAGCATCCGTTATGGATAAAGACAGATTGACCTCAACCATCTGTTGCAGCCCTTCCCCGACGTTGTGTTCTGCAGAACTCTGGGGTCCCGTGAGGTGCTGAATGTTTCTTTCTCTGTCTGGGCCCGGTGCTCAGATGTTTGGAGAACTGCATCTAACTGCACCTGCTGCTTAAAGACTGGCCATGCAAGTACCTTGAAAGGTCTGAGAGCGAGACCAGGAGAAGCGCCTGGCTCCTGGCCTCAGATCAGCGCAGCGGCCATTGGAGGGTGAACCAACGGTAAAGGAAGACCTTTCTCTCTGTCTCTACCTCTCTCACTGTCCACTCTGCCTGTCAAAAAAAAAAAAGAAAAGAAAAGAAAAGAAAGGTCTGAGAGCATGCTGTTTAGAAACATAAACTTTGATTAAGCCCACATTTCCCAAAAGTATTTCTTAGAAAGCCTATAGACATCTCAGGCGATGGTTCCTGAAAAACATGGCTTGGAAAATACTGACTTAGCCTCAAAGATCTTCAGCTCAGGCGGCCAGAATTGATGAGCTGTCTGGTCGACCCTCAGGCAAGGATGTTAGTAAGCACATGACACAGCTCAGGTGCGGAGGGGAGTAAGTTGCTGTGGACAGCACGACGACTTACAGACGAAACGAGACAGCGCCCCTCTGAATTCTGCAGTACGCAGAGATGGTCCGTCACAGCCACCCACGCTGTCCTGGGAGGGAGGGAGCAATTGTCCGTGATGTATCGTCACTCTGCTCCCTGCAAGGCTTACTCTCATACTGGAATTCTTTCCTTTCCCTCCTTATCCTCCTCCTCCTGATCCCGAGATACCAGCTACAAGTAGTTTTTACAAAAACAAAAAACTGGGGGCCAGTGTTGTGGCACAGCGGGTTAGCTGCCAGCTGTAACACAGGCATCCCATACAAGTGCTGGTTCAAGTTCCCGCTGCTCCACTTCTGATCCTGCTCCCTGCTAATGTCCCTTGAAAAGCAGTGGAAGATGGCCCCTGCCACCCATGTGGGAGACCTGGATAGAGTTCCAGACTCAGGGTTTCAGCCTGGCCATTGGGGAGTAAACCAACAGATGGAAGACAGCTTCTCTGTGTGTGTGTCTCTGTCTCTGCCTCTCCCTGCAACTCTGCCTTTCAAATAAAGAAATAAACCTTAAAAAAAATGACACAACTGTGCTCATCACACTCCCCAGACAGCACCTTTCTCTGCAGTTAATTTTCAGTGTGTCGCCGGCCCTGGACACACCCTGTAGGCACAGACGATGAGCCTTTGGTTTTATGTTCTGCTCAGAAAAACATTTCAACACCAATAACCCGGGGTCGAGGGAGGGAGGTATTGTGAGGAGTGATTCATACACAGCATTAAATGAAGAGAGAGGACAGGGCCATCGAATGCCCTGAGCCCTGAAGTCACAATTCAGGGGACTGCAGTGTCTGAGGGGGTTGGGGTAGCCTTGATGATTTGGCAAAGGAAAGAAAAGTACCCTGGACTCATTTCTTTGAGAGCTTCACTGCCCTGTAAGTTTCCCTGACTTGGCAGTCGGGAGAGCTGGTTCAGCAGCAGCTGGCCGGGGCATCCTGGCAGTCTCTGGGGCTGTTTCCTCATCTGTGGACAGGAAGGTAGCTCTGAGGGGACCCTCTGACCCTCCCGCAGCGGTTCCCCAAGTTTGCTGTGATGCCTTGTGGCTCCCTGGCGATGCCTTGTAGGCTCCCCCCAGGACACACATCCAGCTTCAGTACCCTGTACACAGAGCCCTTGGGTCTCAGGGTCTGACCGGTGAGCAGTGACCGCCCCAGCCCTGCACTGGGCAGTAGGAGGTGTTTGGGGCAGGAGAGCGCCGGGTGCCGCAGCATCAGAGGCAGCAGCTGGGCACCGTCATCTCTGCTGGACTCATTCCTGAGCCCAAATTCCAACATCGCCCCTCTCCATGGAAGTGGCTGTGTGTCCACAAGAGCCCCACAGTCGCCACTGCCCCTCCTGACTACCCCCCCCCCATTTCTCTCTGCATGGTCCCGTGTCTGTGACGTTGAGGTTGGGGGGATTTAAAATGGAACAGGGCCGCTGAGGGTCGTTAGGCCCAGGGAGACACCAGGAAGGGGCGTGCACAGAGACACCCTCTGGGGACGGACAGGCTGCCACCCACCTGGCAGCACTAGCTGTCTCCGGCACTCTGGGAGCTTTGATTTTCTCCTTGGAAACGTAGCTGGAGCCAGCGGGGAGACACATTAAGGAAATGTAGGCTCCGTATTAATGGGCTTGTTGGTGTTCATTCTTCTGATAACGTGACCATGACCCTGAATGTCACTCATGGTCAGACTGTCAGATGGCCAGGTGTTTCATCTCACTCTCTGGCTGCACTCACACACAGATCAATGGCTCTCAGCCTCCAGATCACCTAGGGGGGTTTTGAAAATGCTGATGCTCTTGCCTCCCTGACCCCAGGTGGCTGGGGGGAGTTGCAGATGCCACAGGCTTGTTTACAGTCCCCCAGGGGATTCTCACGTGCAGATCTGCACAGTGAGCCTCTCACAGCAAGCATGCTCTGTTCATTTGTGACACTGCCCACAGGAAATAGGTTGGGAGCACCCTGGTTTCTCGAAGTTTGTTAGAAGTGGCTAATAGGACAGCTCAGACACTGAATTTCTAACGCTTAGTATGCACTTGAATGTTCTGCTCTCTCCATGCCCCCATGTGGTGCGTCAGTAACACTGCGCCTTTAAAACCTGAACAAACTGCAGAGAAACCTTAGGCGTCGAGGCAGCACCAGCCTTTGCTCACTCAAATGCCTGCCCACGGCGGCGTTCATCCAGAGGACTGAAAATACAAAGAGACACCTACCCAGGTGTCTACGTAAATGAATGCAATGTGCGGGAGGCTATTTTTAGCCCCACGTTGATGTCATCATTGAAAAATTGCAAGGTGGATGTGGCTCTGTGCCGAGTAGGCTCTGTGTTCTAGGTCCACACACACAAAGGTTGGGTCCTTGCTCGTCTTCATACCCTGCTAAGAGTGTGGTGTGGGTGTCCTGCCCCACCTCTAATCTTCCAGGGAATTGAACCATCATCAATGATACCAACAACCAGCACTTGCCTGGCATCAGGCCCCGTTCTGGGGATGCCCTTGTGTGATTTTGACTCTTCCTCCGTCCCCCCTCCAAGTGAGAGGGGTGGTGTTTTACCCTCCAGGGAGCCATCTCAGAGGCTGTGGTTTGCCCAAGCTGAAAGACACTGACAGACGGCCTCGGGACCAGAATCCCAGTCACCTGGCTTCACAGAGTCCCCTGTCCTCACTCCCACACCCGTGGGAGTTTCTGGTCGTGGGACAGCACCACCACTCTTGATGCCACAAAGGAACAGGAAACAGCTCAGGCATTTGCATGCGAACCATCGCTCCTGCGCGCGCCACTTTCCTGCTTTGCAGGCTGATCTCAGCTCTGGTTCTCCTCGGCAGGGCTGGTTTCTTCTCTGGACTGAGAAGGACCACCCAGCCCCTGCCTGCCCCAGCCTTAGGGCATTTGCCAGCATCTTCGGTACTTGGCTCCTGCTGTATCCCCTCCATCTCTGCCTTCACCTGCTGATCTGCCTATTTCCATGTCCATGTCTGAATTCCCCATGTCCGTGGGTTAGAAGCCCACCCTACTTCAGTATAATTTTAATTTTGTCTACAATGATCCTTTTTCCAAATAAAGTCACATGCTAAGCATAAGGAGTTAAGATTCCAACAAGAACTTGGGGGAAGGGGACTGCAAAACCCCTCCCCATGCATTCCACCAACATCTCCTGAGAAGTGACCATAGTTCTTGGGTGGCCTACACCCTGGCGTGTGCACTGACAGCCCAGTCTCATGGAAGCCTGGAAGACAGAACGTGTGTGGGATGGCTGTAGATGCTGCCTGAACTCGCAGGACTGCTGTATGTCTCTGAGTAGAGAAGGGGGTGCCTCGTAGAGCAGCTGACCCAGGTCTTGGGAAGATTCGACAAGTGGAGCTAGGAGAGAGGGCTTCATAGAAGACAGGAATGGTAGGGCGACCACGTGGGCCGGGAAGCACAAAGCAATGACTAGGAGGTGACACGTGACCCACCTGCACTCTGCCTCATGGTGGTTCTGCCACACAGTGTGCTTGGCCCAGCCACAGAGGGCTGCTAGGCTGGCAAAGCTTAGGGTGCCCTGCCTGCCAGACACACACTCAGCCTCATGCTCATCACCCCTGCCATTGCTGCCTCCCACTTTGAATTTAGTCCTCATGGCAAGGTGGCCTCACTGTACAAGCCGTGTAGCTCGCTCCAGTGCCGGGAGGATCACTGGTCTCGGTTACTGGCCCTATTGCCACTTACGCATTTAAAAAAAAAAAAAAAAAAAGGATGAATTTATGGACTGCCTTGGATTGCCCAGTGCTCTCAGTGGCCACTGAGGCCCTTCCCAGTGAGGAGGGCTGACTTCCTTCCCTGCTGCCTGTCCAGTTTGGCCCCAGGTTGGCGGGTGTGCAAGAGCGTGGCACATTGCCCATGGTGGCTTCCCTTGTCGGTGATGTCATCTCCCAGTGCCGGTCCCTAGCCCCACCCAGCCTGCCCTTGCTCCCCCTAGAGACCTGGATTATCAAAGGCAGTAAAGACCAGGCCTGTTTCCTGAGCTTGCTGGGTATTTATAGTGTGTGAACATCAGCCCTGTGAGACAAGCATAAATCATGTCGGTTAGCGAGCCTGCCTCCCGGAAATGCGCTGATTAAAGGTTCGTGGTCACATTTTCACACGTGGATGAGGAAGACCAGAGTCTTCCTGGGATGTCTAGTAGCAACTGCGCCTAAAGGGTAGCAGGGACCCTGTCACTCCTTGACCCGGGGTGTGCTGCCAGGGGCCGTGAGAAGTGTGAAATCAAGATCCCCTCACAGGTTCCACCCTCAGCTGCGGTGCCCCGATGCTGACCTTTGGGACTCGCGCTCTGGGTCTGGGTTTTCTCCAGCCTCCCAGCTGCAGCTGAGCCTGTTTCCTTCCCCCAGGGCGAGAGGAGAAGTCTGAGAACGCGTTGAAAGCCGGCACCTGCTGCGCCACGTGCAAGGAGTTCCACCAGGTGAAGCAGACGGTGCTGCAGCTGAAGCAGAAGGTACGTGCTGAGCACGTGGGGTCAGGGATGGGATGGGGAGAGGGCCTGCCTAGGATGGAGCGGAAGCATGTTTAGGAAAACCAGAAGCTAATAACCCCTCATCTGCCTTGCCCAGTGGCTGCAGGTGATCCAATTAGGTGTGGATGGGGGGCTTTGCCTACCCACCCACCCCAGAGCCGATCCCCTAAAGGACAACACAATAGCACACTCATCAGCCTTCTATGCATCGAGACACCAGGAAGGAAGTCGGTGTGGAGTTTCCCATTCCAGACCGGGCAGTTCCATCGCGTTGGGCCATCGGGGGAGTCTGCAGTGGTAGAGCACGTGTGCAGGTAGAGTCACCTGGCAACCTCAGAAGCAGGAAAGGCTGCTAGCTGGGCTTGTGTAACCTACCCTCCGACCACTGCCTTCCGATGCCATGCCCCCAGAGCCCTAAGGAGCTTCCATGGAGTCCTGCCTCCGAAGCACCACAGTTAAATTCTCATCACTCTTAGGACTTGTGACTTTGGGGACTCCACATCTGCCTGAATCCTATTCAAAACTCAGGCACAGCCAAGGGAAGGGAAGGGCTGGAGCCCTGAGGGGCTGGTACTGTGGTGCAGCAGGGTTAAGCCTCTGCTTGAGACACCAGCGTCCCATATCACAGTGCCAATTCAAGTCTCCACTAGCCTGCTTCTGATCCAGCTTCCTACGGATGCGCCAAGAAAGTCAACAGATCATGGCTCAAGGGCTTGGGATGGGGCTCCTGGCTTCAGCCTGACCCAACTCCAGCTGTCAGGGCCATTTGGATGGAAGATCAATCTCTGTCTCACTCCCTTTCAAATAAATGATAAATCTTTACC
This sequence comes from Lepus europaeus, assembly GCF_033115175.1. Classification (NCBI taxonomy): domain Eukaryota; kingdom Metazoa; phylum Chordata; class Mammalia; order Lagomorpha; family Leporidae; genus Lepus; species Lepus europaeus. Next base: position 106,906,185 of record NC_084835.1, on the reverse strand, counting down.
CAAAAAAGAAAAAAAGCAGCGTTAAGATCCCATGATGGGGGCGGCACCGTGGCTCACTTCATTAATCCTCCGCCTGTGGCACCGGCATCCCATATGGGCACCGGGTTCTAGTCCCAGTTGCTCCTCTTCCAGTCCAGCTCTCTGCTGTGGCCCCTGGCTGAGAACTGACCTGATGTTGACAAGGCTCCTCGGAGACCTGGTGGAACGGTATGTTGGCTCTCACAGGTGGTTCTGCTGTGAGTGTGCCCCACGACGGAGCTGATGACATGACTTCTTGAACCACCATCCTGGACCCAAGTGAACAACATTTATTCTACCTGCAGGCAGTTGATCTGTTAGTGTGTCGGGCAAGACAGAAGTTGCTCTGACGCTGATAAAATGTAAGCTTTCTGGTTTATTTGTTTAATTCTTTCCACTCAAGGCTCTTAGCACATCAAAGAGGTGTATCTAATCTGTTGAACTCTGGCAGTCAGTTACTCCAGAGGGCAGAGGGTGAGCACAGGACAGTATCTCTTTCCCATGTTCAACAAACATGCGGCCAGCCCCTAATGAGAACCACAGCTACCAGTTAAGCAAACAAGGCTGAGAAGAGAGAAGTGGTTTTGCAGGCCTCTCGGACGTTGTTGAAGATGTGATCAACTTCAGCAGACAGAGGTGTTTATTTGACGTATGGTCATGAGCAAAACGCACATCTGACCCTAAATAGTTTGTGATCTAATGGGGATAAGAAGCAAAAAAGTATCCTTATAAATACAAAGTGATACATAAGGATGTCTCACACCAGTATCCCTAGGTTGAACTTGGATTGATACTAGTATTTCTTGAACAAACCCAGGAAAGGGTTCCTGGAAGAAGCAGCAACTTTGCTTTTTGCAGAGGTGGGGAACATCCTGTCCTCAGGGCTTGCCAGGTCATCTGGTCTGGTCCTGCCAAGGCAACTGCAGGTGGGACTCAAAATTCAGTCTATAGCAGGCTGATTTTTAAGTTGATCATTTTGTATGGCCTGCGAATGATGTTATAAATAACCAAACAGCCCTCAGCAGAAAAAAGTTTCCCCACTCCTATGAAGTTTAGAGCTTAGGGGAGGTAGTGTTTGCTGTCTCAAGGCATAAAGCTGCCCTCCATCTCCTCCCCTATATGCAGTCTGCCAGCTCTGTGGGCAAGTGTTTCTCAGCCAGAGTAATCTTTAGGAACCGTGGAGCTAAGTTTCCCAGGTTCAAAGATGCAGTTGCTAAGTCCTTGTCTGACTTCCCTTTGACCGTTTGCAATCTATGATCTACAAGAAGAAGTAAAAGGAAGCTGGAAAACTTGTATCAAAATGCCTGTCACTCCCCACTTACACCCCCCCACACACACACACACATGCACACAGACCCTGCTGAGAAATGCAGAAATTTCAGTGTTTGAATAATCTGTGCAACTGGCTTGGACCAGAGATCAACTTAGGCCAAAGGCTCCCTCCAAGTGCATTGTGGCAATTAGGAGCCAATGTTGACTTGCAAGGAACATGGCGAGGAGCAGTTTTCAAAGGCACCTGTTACAGTGAGTGGCAATCTGTAGCTTATGGAACAGTTTTATATTTCCAATTGTAGTTCTTATATACCTTGTAAGAAAGATACTCACAGAGATGTGACCCAGGGAGCCAGGGCTAAAACCTAGGTCTCTTTCTTCTGCTCCTGGGCCAGTTTCTGGCTCATCAGTTGAGTTTTGTTTCTGTTATTTATTTTTTATTTGCATGCATCTCATAAATACAACATTAAGAACATCGAGAAGAACCCAGTGGTTTTGAATGTCAGCCTGCTAGTGCTGGTGCCATCTGTTCTGTGCAGGAGTGAACATAGGACATGTGCCCAAATAAACATTGGCCAAGAAGTAGATACTGGGTGTCCTGGGCCGCGGCCAACCCCACAGGATAAAATGGTGTGTGAACGTGTTGGGCTGTGCCCTGAGTATGCAGTCAGCCGACTGTGGGAAATGTTCCAGCTCAAATGCCCTGGGTTTGTCAACAGATAGTGTGTGGAGGAAAGAGAAATGAACCAGCAACCTGTTAGAGGAATTTAAGAGAGCTATCACTTTTCAAACGGACAAGACTAGACCATAGTGTTTCGGCATGCACAGTTGGACAGTGAATTATCTTAACAGGATATGATTAATATAAAAGTCAAGATAGTGGTTGGTGATTTTGTGGGAGAAGGGGGAGGCTGAGCACACAGAGAGATAGAAGGGGGTCGGAGTGGCTGGCAAAGTTGTTTCTGTTGACTTAAGTCAACAAGGGTCCTTGCTGTCTAATAATGTACTAAGGTGTATACACACACACACACACACACACAGAATCTGTGCTTTATTTTCCAATAAAAACTGGGTTTTGTAAGATGATTTATTTGAAAGAGTTACAGAGAGAGTGAGGTCTTTCATCCACTGGTTCACTGGTCCAGTGGCTGTAATGGCTAGGGCTGGGCCAGGCCAGAGCCAGGATCTTCATCCTGGTCTCCCATGTGGGTGCAGGAGCCCAAGCACTTGGGCCTTCTGCTGCTGCCTCTCCAGGCACGTCAGCAAAGAGCTGGATCAGAAGTAGAGCAGCCGGGTCTCAAACCAGCACTGCAGGCAGTGTCTTTACCTGCTCTGCCACAATGCCAGACCCACAATAAAAAGTTTTTAAAAATAGCCCCAGGGCCTTTGCCTTTACCTCCACCATTTTTTCTACAGCGTGGGAAGAAAGATGATTCGATGAAAGAGGGAGTTTGGGGGTAAATGCAACACTTGATTTAACTGATAGATGGATCTTGATCCTGTTGAGCTCTGAAGACAAATCAGAACCTGCTGGTTTTGTGAGAGTGACTTGTGCTCCCGCTGCAGGGACTGCGTGATGGGGGGAGGGGGAGGTGGCCACAGGATTCCAGGGGGAGGGGATGCTCCAGGAGGGGCTTGGGACTCTCTGGGCTCTGTGGGTGTGATTGGCAGGCGTGCTCAGTCTCCATTTCCAGCTGCCTGGGAAGCGAGAGTTCTCTCTGCTTATGACCCAGCAGCCTCTCCCCACAGTGAGCATTTAGGGGAAGCATGAACCATAAATCAAGAACAACTGATTGAACACCTACTGTGTCCCAGAGGGCTTGGAAATGAGATAGAAAACAGTGTGGGATAAAGCCCTGCCTTAATAAACTGTCTTACAGAGAAACTGAGCCAATGGTATAAGACAACGAATGATGGCCAAGTGGGTGGGGCAGAGATTCAAGCTTGAGAAGTTAGAAGTCAATGACGCTTCAGAGGGGAACAGATTTCAAAGCCCAGTGACTTCTCTTGCTCACCTTAGCAAGAGATCACCTTGGATGTCAGGCAGATATCTGAGGCTAGTTTGTGGCTTCCTCTGTTGCCTTGAGCCACTTGAGCTCAGTAAAATGGGTCATCTCAGAACTGTTGGGAAGACCAACCCAAATTTCAGAGCCTGTAGATCACTTTGCAAGTACCATAGTAAACTTGAGAGGCTGCTTGTATAATGGGTAGAAGCATAGATTCTAGAAGCAGACTGGCTGAATTCAAGCCATACCACTTGCTGGCTGGGTGACCTGGGGTAAGTTGCTTAACAACTTCGTGCATCAGTTTTATCAACTGAGGATAACAGTAATGCCTGCCGTGTAGGGTTTTGATAATCACATAAATTTTTATAAAGAACTTAAAGCCATGCCTGCCACCTAGAAAGAACTTGGAAATGTTTATCAAATAAATAACTGACATTAATTATGAGCATATATCTTTAAAGGCAGATCTCATTGATTAGTCCCAACAGCTGTTAGGTAGACAGTCTGCTATGAAGGCTGATAGGAGATGATGATTCTTATACCCTATTGTCAGGAAGTCAATGGAAATAACTTTTCTTGCATTACTACTAAATTCTTCCTGAGCACCTGGCCTCCCACAAGCCCATGCTCTGCTGTGTTTATGCAACAAGTCAGGGCTCCTGCATGACTGCTTCTCACCCATGAGTGCCCTCATTCCCACTCCTGCTGCTGATGCACGGAGGAACTCGGGGGCACCAGGGAATGGTTTACCCAGCATGGGATCAGCCAGGACACTGACAGCGACCTTCAGTGGCTCACCTCCCGACAGGAGTGTCGCACATCTGAGTGCCTCCGTTCAACTCCCAGCTCTGGGTCCTGATTCCAGCTTCCTACTAATGCAGCCCCTGGGAGATGGTAGTGCTGGCTCAAGTAGTTGGATTCCTGCCATCCACATAGGAGACCTGGATTGAGTTCCCAGCATCAGACACCAGCCAATGAAGGCATTTGGGGAGTGAACCAGCAAATGGGAGTCGGTCTCTCTAATGTTTAAAAACTTAGCTCATGACTGTCCTTACCCAAGGATTCTAGAGCTACCCTGAGGGCTCCTGAGCTTTGTGGAGGTGTGTGCTCAAAAGTCCGAGCAATGCTGGGAGGAGGGGACACTTTGCATGGCAGCATTGAAGCTGCCCTGGGTATTGTATCTCTGTGAGCATCCTTGGCACCCTGAGCTGGAATGGATTCCAGTAGGCTCCATTGCAGTTGGAACTCAAAGTGGGGAAACACAGCCTGTTGAGGGGCCACCCTAGGCTCAGATAGGATCCTTGGCACCACCAAAGCAGAAGAGGGCCTCTTGACTCTCGGGGATCCTGATGATACTTTGCAAGTGTGTGGGGAAGACGGGGCTCAGATTCAGTGTGTTCTTCACGTCTGGCAGTGGAGGTCCAGCAAAAGCCCTCTCATGAAACCCTGGCTTTGCCTTGTATAAAAATCGCAGGTGCTTTGTTAAGGGGCTCATGGAGTATAGGACCAGACAGTCATTTTACAAAGGAGCTGGAAGAATTTGTTCTCCAGGAGATGTACCAGGATAAGTTTGTTTGCTGATGTACAAACTACATATGTGGGGAGTCTTCAGAGGACATGCATATTATTTAAAAAATGGATGGATTGAAAATGAATTTCAATTTCTTGCACCAAGATAAACTATTAATTCCTTCTTTCCATGAGCTTTTCCAAGTGCCCTCGTGTTATCATGACATTTGTTTTTCATTAATATTGGATTTCTTCTGTTGGCAAGAACGTCTGCCTCTGTTACTAGGAAAAATCATCAACTCTTAAAGCTGTATGGTGAGGGCCCCAAGCCCAGCAGCTGCCCAGCAGCAGGACGGGGTCTGAGCCAGAGGTCAGCCTCTGAGTCGTGTTTCCTAAAGGGGATGCTGAATGCAGCTGTTGCCAACGCCTCCTTCTCAGATCCTGGCGCAGGCGGCTGCAGACCTCAGGGAGTACATGACATCCTCTCGGACAGCAACCCTGCCAAGCCCGTAGCATGCACCTGTAGTCTTTCACTGTCAGATGCCTGGGCTGTCGTTCAGTTTGTCGCCTCCTATGGGATCCACACAAGCCTCTGCTGAGAGAGAGTCAGGGGCTTGTGATCATCTTTACCGCATCTCCCGTTCTTGTGATCATCCCACAGTTCCATGCTGTAGCACTGTCAGGACAGTCGCCCTGTTCCCTGAGAGACTACCTTCCATAATAAAGACACATGCAGGCCCCGGACTCCCCGGGGTCCCCTGTGAACATCCTTGGCTGCGCCTCACCGTGCTGCCTCAGAACTTGACTGGCATCTGCAGTCTCTTGAGAAAGGAGGACGTCCCCGAGGAAGGAAACGGAGGTGACATGCTGACTTCCCCATGAAGGCAGGAAGTAAAGAAAACTCCGTGTTCAAATCAATATTCAATGGCGGATTCGTTTCTTTCCCCTAAAAGTTGTGATTCAGAGTGGAGGATGAACTCTGCCGTTTTTGGAGGACTGCTCCATACTGGGGTTGAACCCCGTGGGGCAGTGGTTCCATGGCAGCCTGGTCACCTCTAACCGTGTACAAACATTAGATGCCTCTCTCAAAAGCACAGGTTCCAAGATGGGCTTGGAGCCTGGTACCCGAGGGTGAGGTGGGATCTATCACGCACCTTGCTGAGCCTCCGTGACCCTGTGGTCCCCAAGCAGGATTTTGTCCAGGATATTGGAGGAACAAATGAAAGGGGCTTCAGAAAATCACAGCGATTGCTGCTCTCTACAGAGCTCCAGGGCACAGATGGAGTCCTCTGGGGGTTGCTTCCGCCCTAAGAAATGTGCTCCTCTCCACTTGATTTTGCTCCCCCAAATTTGCTTCCAGGAGGAAAGAGGCTGGAACTACCGTGTACCAAGCATGCAGCATGCCCTATGTCCTGGGCTGGGCACTTCACACACATTTCCATACTGTCTTTACAGCCTCAGAGGTGGGCACTCCTGTTCGCTCTTACCTGTGAGGAAACAGGTGTCGCACACAGTTGGCCTAGCTTCCATCTGTAGGTCATTGATGCAGGTGGTTCTCTGGCTTCCTCTGGATTAGAGTGAGTTGCACTAGAGAACAAGCGAGGTTCCTGTGCCTTTTGGTGTGAGTCCCGGGAGCCACACCCAGTCACCTCTGTCCCATTCCATTCATTAGGAATAAGTCCCAAAATCCAGCCCTTGTTTGAAGGGACAGTTGTCAAAGAATTGGCAGGCAGATTTTAAAAGCACCGTGGTCACTGTTGCCCTGTGTGCTGAAGGTGGGTTCTGAGGGTGTCGGTGAACCATCGGCCACATGCTGGGTCTCGGATCACAAGTTGTAGCATTCCTCAATGGCAGTGACCAGATCCTGGTCACCGTTGTAGCCAAGAAGCTGAGCACAGTGCTCGGCACATAGTAGGTTTTCAAGAGATGTTTGAGGCCTAGATCGGTTAAATGACAACTGGAGAGCATGGACAGGGGAGGTCTATTAGGGGTGGTCATGGTGGTCCTAGTGATGTCTACCAATCTAGGGCCCCTCTAGGCTCCAGCCGAGTGACCCCCGGCATGTTGCTATCGTAGGAAAGCTTCTAGGTTCAGAAAAAGAATCTCTAGAGTCCCTTTGAGCTGTTTTCAAGGGTTCTTCAAGTTCATGGCAAATGGAATTCAACAGTAAATTTATATGGTTGCAAAAAGCATTTGAAGTCTTATTCATACAGGAAGTCATGAAAAAGCTGGTGGAAAATTGGGAGAAAACTATGCATGGATTTCAAAATTTTTTTGCACCAAAATTTAACTTTTTGTTCTGTTTTCCACAAACTTTTGAAGTACCCTCATGAGTGTGCACGTGTTGTGTGCATGTGTGTATGTGTGCACACATGTACATGCATGTGTGCCTATGTGTTGGTGTCACGAGAACATTGTGCATCCTCTGCCAACAGCACAGATACAGAAGACCTCCCTGCGGTGGAGCCCTTGCTTCCTGACCAAGATCTCCTCTCCTCTTTGCAGATTGCTCTGCTCCCCAACAATGCTGCTGACCTGGGCAAGTACATCACTGGCAACAAAGTGCTGGCCTCAAACGCCTACCTTCCAGGACCTCCCGGCCTGCCTGGGGGCCAGGGCCCTCCAGGTGAGTGCAGAAAGGCTCAGGAGAGTGACAGTCACCAGCAAAGACTACCACGAGCTTATGGTCACTGGGGGCTGGACAGGGCTGTCTGGCCTCCACTGATGTGACTGAAGCAGGAGTCTAGGCAGTGGCAGTCGCTGTACTGCTACACACCTGAGAACCCAGAGGCCTTGGGAATTGGGCCCTTAGAACCAATAGTAATGCAGGAGACAAAGCTGATTGTCCTGGGATTGGGAACAATTCCTAGAGATCACTTGAATTTTAAAGAGAAACCAAATAAAGATGATTTTATAATGCCATTCTGGAAGAGAATTAACATATACAGGAATGAAGGGCATGGTGCACCCCAGTGGGCTCCCTGACCCAGAGCTAACTTGAGAACTGGCCTCATTTGCACTGCTCCCCAGTCATCTTTCCACCTCCCTGATTTGTTAACACATGTACGTCTGTGTTTATTGTTATATCTAGCTACATCATTGCCACTGTAAGCCTACTTTGAGACACAACTTGTAGGCAATTAACTGTAACCGCTTAGATTGCAGTTTGACAAATTTTGACAAATGTACTCACCCTTGTATCCAACGCACTGTATCCGTATCAAGATGCAGCGGATTTCATCACCCCAGAGAGTTCCCTGTGCCTATTTGCAGTCAGTCTGCTTCCCCATCCCAACTTCAGGCAACCACTGGCCTGCCTTCTTCCACTACAGTGTCTCCTGTTCTGGAAGTGTGGGTCGATGGCATCTTTAGTGTGTATTTGTTTTGTATGGCTCCCTTCATTCAGTATACTGTTTGGGAGATTGGCTGCATTTATTTAAGGACATTCCGAATGTCCTATCAGAAAATATACAATGAGAACTTAAAAAAAAAATCACAAGGTGTTTTTATTTTGGGTCCCTCTATCATAGATGGGTAGATCAGCACATTTTTTTCACAATAGCGAAGGAAATGATGGTAGTGTTAGCAGATGCCTCAAGATGTCTTGTCCCTGGTTGCCATTGCTCAACAGTGCACTAGGTGTTGTGAATATCCTCCTGGTATTCCAGTGAGAAAGACAACACAACCAGAGCACATGAGGGTGGAATTAAACAGTGTCCACGTGCACGCAGGGAAGTGTACAGAGCTTCCTTGCTATGGGAGCTTAAGGGGAGAGAGCGCTGTACCTGCATGGGTTGGGATGGCATTTACTGTGGACGTGGAGGACTGGTAGAGTTTGTCAGTGCAGAAATGACACAGGTGGGTTTCATTTGGAAAAGTCAACAACAAGAAAGGCTTGGTGTGCTTCCCATAGGCTTAACACGTTCATGTTAAGCTCCTGCTTTCCATAAAACCCAGGTGGCCTGATACGGAGAATCAGAACGGTCCAGAAGTGCAGTCGGTTCTCTTGTTCATCCCCTTGGCCTCCGACACCCTGGGTCATGTCTGGGGTTTCCTCCAGCAGGTGCCTCCCACAGGCAGCTTCTTGCTGCCGCTAAATACAGTGGGGCTTCTGCTTACAAACTGGGTTCCCGCACACTGTTCTTTCTCTAAGAGAAGCCTCTTGCTTTGCTTCCTTGGAGGATGAACTTCTCCAAGCCAATCTGTTTATCATGAAAGAGGGATGCTGTAGGAACAGTGGGTCCACTGGCTGTCTTCTTTCCCAATTACTTTCTGCCTTCTCTTTCCTGCACTTTGGTTTCTAACATGCTTTGAGCTGTCCAGGGTCCTTACCTGAATGAGCTTTTGTAATGGATGAGGCACTGGGGTGGAGAAATGTCCGTCCTGGTTCCCTCTCACTGCTTGTATTTGTGAACCCCTCCATTGAGGTGCATCGGGACAGCTAGGAAGCTGGTAGGATTTTTCTCACCCTTAGGCAGAAGTCCAGTCCAAGGCCAGTAGTCAATCCCACACTGAAGCACTAAAATGATTGGGATCCTTTAGTTTTGGTGGTAAGGGAAGAGTGGCTGCTGTTCTCCATCCCCACTGCTGTGTATGAGGTGCAGCCATGTGTATGTCCAAGCCCTGTGTTTTAAAGACTCCTTTTTAAAGTTAATTTTAAAAAGCATTTATTTTGTTTATTTGACAGGCAGAGTTACAGAGAGAGGTAGAGGTAGAGGTAGAGGTAGAGAGAGAGAGAGAGAGAGAGAGATCTTCCATCTGCTGGTTTACTCCCCAAATGTCCGCAAGAACCACGGCTGGGCCAGGCCAAAGCCAGGAGGCAGGAGATTCTTCTGGGTCTCCCTCACGAGTTCAGGGGCCCAAGGACTTGGGCTGTCCTCTGCTGCTTTCCCAGGTGCATTATCAGGGAGATGGGTTGGAAGTGGAGCAGCCAGGACTCCAACCAGCGCCCATATGAGACACCAGCACTGCAGGCTGGGGCTTTAACCCACTGCACCACAGTGCCAGTCCCTATGACCCTGACATGCAGTGATTTCTGGAGTTCTGTTATTGGTGACACAATGTCCAGTTATAGGAGGCATCTGGCCCCCTTCCCAGATCAAACTCTCTGAGGATACACAAGAGGCCAGTGTTGAGACGTGTGAATGGGACATGGGCTGCCTTTCTCTTAGGCTTAATATACAAACTAGGAAAAGCTTCTCTAAAAATGATGAGTCTGAATTCTTTATTTCCTTTCACGTCCTGGAGCCTGAGAGTCAGGCTACCCTGTCACCATGCCCTGCCAGCAGTAGGGGCTAAGACTGAAAAGCGATTACTTGGCCAGTGCCGCGGCTCACTTGGCTAATCCTCCGCCTGCGGCGCCAGCACCCCAGGTTCTAGTCCCGGTCGGGGCGCCGGATTCTGTCCCGGTTGCTCCTCTTCTGGTCCAGCTCTCTGCTGTGGCCTGGGAAGGCAGTGGATGATGGCCCAAGTGCTTGGGCCCTGCACCCACATGGGAGACAAGGAGAAGCACCTGACTCCTGGCTTCGGATTGGCCCAGCGTGCCAGCCATAGCAGCCATTTGGGGGGTGAACCAACAGAAGGAAGACCTTTCTCTCTGTCTCTCTCTCTCACTGTCTAACTCTGCCTGTCAAAAAAAAAGTAATTACTGTATACATTTAAAGGAGACAGGAATGAGGAATAAGGACAGCACTGCCATTGGCCCAGTCTCTTCAGTGCAATTAGCAAAAAACATTGACTCTGCAGCCTGCTGCGTGCCCTCACTCAGAGAATGCACTCATGAGGAAGATGCACTCAGTGTTCCCACAAGAGCTGCTGATTGGACGTGGGTTAAAACTCAAAGTACTTCCATATACAAAAGAATGAAGTTGAGCTCTTACCGTATGTTCCATATAAAAATTAACTCAAGAGGATGGCATTGTAGCATAGAAAGTTAAGCTGCCACCTGCAACACCAGCATCCATATGAGCACCAGTTCAAGTCCTGACCACTCCACTTCCAACCCATCTATCTACTCATGACCTGGGAAGGCAACAAAATGGTCTGTGTCTTTGGGCCCCTGCACCCAAGTGGGAGGCCTGGATGAAGCTCCGGACTCCTGGCTTTGGCCTGGCCTAGCCCTGGTCATCCCAGCCACTGGGATGTGAACCAGTAGATGGAAAATATTCTCTCTCTCTCCCCTCCCAACCCCCATGTAGCTCTGCCTTTCCAAGAAATAAATCTTTCTTAAAAAATTAACTCATGGCTTAAAATGTTAACTGTGAGTCATGAAGCTAGGAAGAAAACGTAGGAGCCAGATTCATGAATTTTGCCAATAGTTGTTTGGATGTGACCCCAAAACATAGACAATTTAAAAAAGGGTTACATTAAACTTAAAAAGTTCTGCGTAGCAAAGGGAACTTACAAAGTGGGAGAAAATATGTGTGGTCATTTGTCTTTTTTTTTTTTTTTTTTTTTTTTTGACAGGCAGAGTGGACAGCGAGAGAGACAGAGAGACAGAGAGAAAGTTCTTCCTTTTGCCGTTGGTTCACCCTCCAATGGCTGCCGCGGCCGGCGCATTGCACTGATCCTAAGCCAGGAGCCAGGTGCTTCTCCTGGTCTCCCATGCAGGTGCAGGGCCCAAGGACTTGGGCCATCCTCCACTGCACTCCCTGGCCACAGCAGAGAGCTGGCCTGGAAGAGGGGCAACCGGGACAGAATCCAGCACCCCAACCGGTACTAGAACCCGGTGTGCCGGCGCTTCAGGCAGAGGATTAGCCTACTGAGCCATGGCGCTGGCCAGTCATTTGTCTAATAAGAGATTAGTATCCAGAGTATAGAAAAAGCCTCGTATAAGTCAAGAAAAAAATCAAACAATCTGACTCAGAGGTACACTTCAATAGATACTCCTCCAAATAATGCATGTAAATGGCCAACAAGTGTATTAAAAGATGGTCAACATAATCAGTCATTGGAGAAACGTAAAACAAAACTGCAGTCAGAAATAATCTTGAGCCCATTAGGGTGGCTACCACTGGAAGAGGGGGAGAAGTGGAGAGGGGGAAGGGGGAGAGAGGGAGAGGGGGACAGAGAGGGAGAGGGAGAGAGAGAATATGAGTGAATATGACTAAGTATTGCCAGGGATGTAGAGAACTTGGAATCCTTATGTCCCATTGGTAGAATTATAAAATTGTACAGTTGCTGTGGAAAACAGTATGGAGCTTCCTCAAAAATATATGATCATGGCCGGCACCGCGGCTCACTAGGCTAATCCTCCGCTTTGCGGCGCTGGCACACCAGGTTCTAGTTCAGGTCAGGGCACCGATCCTGTCCCGGTTGCCCCTCTTCCAGGCCAGCTCTCTGCTGTGGCCAGGGAGTGCAGTGGAGGATGGCCCAAGTGCTTGGGCCCTGCACCCCATGGGAGACCAGGATAGGCACCTGGCTCCTGCCATCAGATCAGCGCGGTGCGCCGGCCGCAGCGCACCTACCGCGGCAGCCATTGGAGGGTGAACCAACGGCAAAAGGAAGACCTTTCTCTCTGTCTCTCTCTCACTGTCCACTCTGCCTGTCAAAAATATATATATATATATATATGATCATGAGATCCAGTAATCCAGTAATTCTGACGCATGTCACACATGTATGAGCCCTGAGGGTGACAAACTAGTCAGCCAGATGCTTATGTGACTCCATTTATGTCTAAAATAGTGAAATTCATAGAGACAGTAGAATAATGGTTACCAGAGGCTGAGTGGAACAGGAGGTGGAAAAGAGTTCGTCAGCGGTAGCAGAGCTTGTTTTACAAGATGAGAAGGTTCTAGAGATCTGTTGAACAACATGTGAATGTCCTGAGCTGCACGTTCAAAAATGCTTAAGATAGTAAATTGTGTGTCTTATGTTGAAAATGTTCTTAGTGCCTGCTCCCTGATCCCTCATCCCCCTTGGCTGATGTCCAAGGCCCAGTGTAGAATTGAGATGCTGCTGTCTAGACCCAGATGCTGCCCCACAGATTCCTCAGCCACAGCCCTGCAAAGAGCCAGCAGTATCTTCCAGAGTACTCCCTGTATGACAGACACGCTGCCCTGCACAGAAGTGGGGGGATATCCCCAGCCAAACCCAGGTGGCTGTCTACAACTCTGTGTGTAGATGAGGTAGGGGACAGCACTATGGCAGAGTGAGTAAAGCCACCATCTGCAGTGCCAGCATCCTATATGGACACTGGCTTGAGCCCTGGATGCTCCACTACCAACCCAGCTCCCTGCTAATGCACCTGGGATATCAGTAGAGGATGGCCCAAGTACTTGAGCCCCTGCACCCAGGTGGGAGACCCAGAAGAAGCTCCAGGCTCCTGGTTTTAGATGGGTCCAGCTCCAACTGGTGTAGCCATCTCTCTCTCTCTCTCTCTCTCTCTCTCTCTCTCTCTCTCTCAATCCACCTTTCAAATGAAAGAGAAAATGAAACAGAAGAATGCAAGAGAAGGTGGGCCCAAAGGAGCCACCAGTGGAAAAAAAATTAGTAGATGAGGAGTATCGGTCTCTTCTCCACCACCCTCCTTGATGAGGTACTCTAGCCATACTCTGCACACATACAAACATTTATCAAGCAGGCACAAAACAGTCCCACCGCTTGTTCTTAATATATTCCATTGCTTTGTTGATTTAGGAATTTGAAGAAGATTAACAACAACAACAAAAGATCCTCAATAAGAATCTTCTGTATATAAAGAGAATTGAAAATGAAAAAAAAAAAAAAAAAAAAAAGAAAGAAACCTCAACCTCAGAAAACAATCTCAGTGAATAAACCAGCAGGGGTTGAGGCGATCAGAACCAAACCAGGGGGCCCACATGCTCATCTCAGGGACAGCCTCCATCAGGCTCCAGTGAGCTGTGCCAGTGATGGAATTGTGGCCCAGGTTTTAGTTCTTCCTGTTTTCAGATAAGCCAGAAACTTAGATTTGTATATGCTGTCCCGTTTTTAAGTGTGAGGAGTATCCAGAGGCTAATACTGTGTGTAAGCAGTGTCCATGTGCAGTGCATACAAACACAGATAGCACAGTGCTGCACAATGGCCATAACAGGGGAAGGGCTGTTAGATGTTTCGGGAGATCTGTGCTCCGTGGAGACTACAGGGAGGTAGAGGCAGAGCAGGAGGGTGGTCTGCACCCAGTGGTGTGCTGTAGCATGATTTATCTGGGTAGGTTGGAGGCTGAGAAGTGCTTCAAGAGGCAGACAAGAGAGAGCTGGGGTCCTGTGCTGAGTCTGACCTTTGTTCTATGTGCAAGTGAAAATCACTGCATGGTTTTCTTCTGCTGGGATTTCCATTACACATATGTTAGACACATGTTGTCCCACCTCTTCCAGGTGCTCTGTTTTACTTGTTGTCTGTCTCCCTCCCTCCCTTCCTTCCTCCCTCCCTCTCTTTCTCCCTCCCTCCCTCCCTCTCTTTCTCCCTCCCTCCCTCTCCACCTCCTCCTCCCTCTCCCTCCTCCCCCTTCCTGACCCTCTCCCTCTCCCTCTCCCCCCCCTCCCCATTTTGGATAACTTCTACTGACTAGTTGGCTGATTCTTTCCTCCATTCCAACAGTCTGCTGAGAAACCTGTCCAGTTATCACCAGTATTGTGTTTGGTTTTTTTCCATTTGACAGTTCTCTTTAATTTCCATCTCCCTACTAAAATTCCCTATCTGTTCAGGGACATTGTGTTTTCCACTAGCACCTTTAACAAATTTTAGTTAATCATGGTTATTTTAAAGTCCTTGTCGGATAACTCTGACTTCTAGGTCACCTTGGAGTCTGTTCTATCGCTTGAACCGGGTTTACTCTTTGTTTTGCTTTTGTATATGCCTCAAAATGGATTCAGAGCAAGATGTCATTTATAAAGGAACAGTACAGATCGAGGTACTCACTAGTAACTCTCAGAGGTGGGTATCCTCTTTCTTTGCCAAGCCACCAGCATGAGGAGTTAAGTTGGTGTAAAGAAGAATTGAGCTGGTTTAGGTTTCTTGACCTTCAGTGCTTTGTAGTCTTCAAATTTTCCAATTTCCCCAGAGGGGAGACATCATTACTGCATGCTAGTGGGGGCGAGGGTGCTGATGGCTTTTTCTTGGTGTGTGTACGTCAAGCTCCAAGCAGCTCCTGCACATCGGTGCCGCACAGGGGCTGTCTGCACACTCCTGCCCTTCCCCCAGGGCTGGGCTGCCTTACTTATTCTCCTAGGCTAGAGCTGTGTGAGGAGGGAGTGTTTTAGTTTCGGGCTGTGCTGCTAAGCATCATGTGCACCTGAGCTTGGAGTGAGATGATCTTCCACAGGCTCACCCGCCCAGCATACCTTGGATCTGAGGTCAATGTTGCTTACCCTCGCCCAGGAGCAGTAGGTACGTGGGTCCTGCCAGAGAGACATCTTGCTCCCCACCTCAGTGGCTTGGGGCTTTTGCCACAAAGGATTAAAAGTAGGGAAGCTACACAATTCAGAATTACTGTAGAAATAATGTTTATGGGGAAGTGTGAAGAATGCTTCCGGAGTGAACAAGATTGGCAGGAGGCAAAGGGAGTCATTTTCAGGGAAGCGTGGAAGCAAATATAAGAAATACACATTTTTTGAGTGCTAACTCTGGTGAGGTACTATACGAAGTGGTATGTGTGTATCTAAAATCTCCTTTTATTTATTTTCATTTTATTTACAAAAGATCTTCCATTTTCTGGTTCACCCTCAAATAATTGTATCAGTCACCAGGCCAACACCAGGAGCCCAGAACTCAATTCCAGTCTCCCGTGTGGGTGGCCAGGACCTAAGCACTTGAGTCAAAGCTGCTCCTCCCCCAACCCCACCCATAGGGTGTGTTAGGAGGAAACTGGAATGGAGAACAGAACTAGGACTCAAAGCCCAGCACTTCGCTATAGGATGCAGGTATCCTGAGTGATATCTTAACCACTACACCCAACGCTCACCCCTAAAACTTTGTATGTCACACTTGCAACCCCTCTTCAAAGTAGATTTTCATTAGCTCAGCCTCACAGGTAAGAAGCTACTTAGCCAGGGTTCAAACCTAGATCTCTCTTATGTAGAACCTGCACTCTTAACCTGAGGTAGCCACTCATCGGCAGTGATCAAGGGGATAGAGAAGAACAGGGAGGAGAGCTGTTGAAGAGGTGAAGCACATGTGAGCTGCTCACTGATTGGGTAAGGACATTGTGGAAATCAGCAGATAGGAGATCATTTCAGAAAGTTCATGGAAGTAGGTATTATGAAAAGACTGTGCTTGGATTTCAAAAGTTTTCGCACCAGAGTAGGTATCTATGAATTCCGTTTTCCACAAACTTCTTGAAGCACCCCATATCTGAGCAGGAAGACTCAACTTTCAGGTTTAAGTAGAAGGTGAGTAGTCCCTGGAAGGAGGACGATGGGGAAGGCACGTGTGGTCACGTTAGGTGTAAAGTTCCTTTGGGGTATCTTAGTGGAAGTGACGCAAGGGTGGAGTGCAGAAGCGATGGCTAAAGGGGGTCCTGGACTTGCTCATCAGCCAGAGCCCCCTCCCCCTCTTGCAGACTGTGAGCTAATGAGGTCTTCTTTGATTACAGGCTCACCAGGACCGAAGGGGAGCCCGGGATTCCCTGGCATGCCAGGCCCTCCTGGGCAGCCTGGCCCCCGGGGCTCCATGGGCCCCATGGGACCGTCTCCCGATCTGTCCCACATTAAGCAAGGCCGGCGGGGCCCTGTGGTCAGTATCATTCCAGAGGGCCGCTCGCTGCTGTTGGGGAGAGTGTGGTCTCCTCCTGTGCTCGCCTCCTCTGCTAAACCAGGTTCTTTGGTCTTACAGGGTCCTCCAGGCGCACCAGGAAGAGACGGTTCTAAGGTGAGTGTCTGAGTGGTCCTTACTCATAGTTCCTCAGCTTCCACTGCACAGGCCTCCAGGAAGCCCAGTGTGCACTGTTTAAAATAAGCAAGATCTTGCATGTGGCAAAGTCGAGACGTAGGTACTCAGGCTAAGCTGCCCTACTCTGATCTCTGAAACCTTTGAGCACCGACGCGGCACTCAAAATGTTTCAGGTCTTGAGTTGCAGATTTTTGGGTTAAGGATGGTCAGCTGGTATAGAGTCTATGCGAATTTCCAAAATCCAGAAAACTCAGGAATCTGAAACACTTCTGATTCCAAGGATTTCAGATAACGGTTACTCAAACTGGTAATGTTTCCCCCAAAGCTGAGAACAAGATCCATGAAGCAGTTTTCTTTAAATATGAAACCAACCCTAAAAGTGAAAATGACCACCAAAACCATTCCCAAGAAAAATAGCTCTGTAAATGTTTTTAAAGCCTCTGTATTGTAATAATCACATTTGTGGGTTTTTTTTTTCTTTAAACAGTGTGATTTTATAGGGTTATTTTTGGTGTCCTATTTCTTTGAGATGCTGTAGAACAGGAGAAGTTTGAATCTGTGCAAGTGCCTGGCTTCCCATGAAGAGCCGCCTGCTACTTGTCGCATAAATCGGTGTGCATTTCTTTAGAAAGCTGGTGTCATTCCCCATGCAGCCTGGAAATGCTGACATTCCTCCTGTCAGATCTGCTTGGAAACTGTGTGGCCTTGGGAGGAATCAGAATGAGAGACTCTGGACCCGAGCAGCTCTGTGTACATAGTGGTCCCATGAGTCTACTGTCAGTCTTACCTTTGTTTCCTTATAAAATATTGATTTTTTTTGGGACAATGAGATAGTTAGGGGTGGTGGCATCTATGTGGCCCTGAAAGCTAACCCCGATCCTTTCTGTTTTCAGGGAGAAAGAGGGGCACCTGGACCCAGGGGCTCTCCAGTAAGTAGCACTAATTTCCCTGCTTCCCAGTGGGAATGTTCTCAATTGCAATTCTCAGGATCCTATAAGTCCATCTTGATGGCAAAAGTCTGCCCCTTCCAGCTGTCACTCATACAACCAAACCAGGGCTGTGTAGTTAGGAAGAGAGTCAAGGCAGCCTGTAGCAACTGGTTTGGATTTGGTTTTTACTTTGTTCTTTTTGCTGTTATTTTTGGTTATTATGGCTTAACTTATTTTTTTAAGATTATTTATTTGGAAGCCAGAGCATCAGAGAGAGAGAGAGGGAGAATGAGAGAGCTCTCCCATCTCCTGGTTCAATCCCCAAATGGCCACAACAGCCAGGACTGGGCCAGGCCAAGGCCAGGAGCCTGGAACACATGGGCAGCGGGGGGCCCAAGTACTTGGGCCATCATCTTCTGCCTTCCCATGCTCATTAACAGGGAGCTATAAGAGCAGCGAGGACTAGAACTGGTGCCCTAATGTGAGATACTGGTTGTTGCAAATTGTTGCTTGCCCTGCTGTGCCACAACACCTGCCCCGATGGCTTTTTTTTTTTTTTAACTGTGTTGATGAGCAGACAGGGAGAGTTCCCATTGGCTGGTTCACTCCTTAAATTCCTGCGACAGCCCTCAGCTGGAGAATCTGCATGCAAGGATCTCAACCCAGGTCTCCATATGGGGGACAGGGTCAACTACTCAAGTCATCACCTGCTGCCTCCCGTGATGTACATTAGCAGGAAACTGGAGCTTGGAGTCAGAGCTGGGACAGGGACCCAGGTATTTGAGTATGGGATGAGCATGTCCCATGGCCCCTGCTATAACCCTAGCAGGTCAAGCAACCTTTCTCCAAAAATGCAAATACATCCAGGGCTGCTTGGGTCCCAAGAAGACAGTAGCTGCATATATAATGTAGAAGATTAGAAATCGAAGTTAATAGTATCCAAAAGTACAGAAAATTCAACTTGCTTCTAATAAAGTCAGTGTCATTTTTGAAGGAAGACCAAAGGCCATGACACAGAGGTAGGGGTCTGTGTTCCTGTCTTGGCTCTCCCAGCCGTTGGCACTCTGGGCACTCATCTGATCACCTGTGCAATGCCGGCAGTGGAGTCTGATCTGCTGCTGTTATTCTGAGGGTCAGGTGATGCCCAAATACAGTGCAGATGCCTCGAAGTTCTCTGTGGTGTGAGCTGCTGCTTCCAATAGCACAGCAGTGTGGTTGTGACTTCACTACAGACACAGAACATTCAGTCTACGAGTTTTCCCCGTGCCCCATGCAGCACTACGTGGAAATTAGGCTTCATAAAAATGCTATGGAATCATATTGGCTGTTCAGTAAATAGAGGAGAAAGCTCTTGTTTGGACATTCCCAGTCAATGAGGAATTGGTGTCTCTGTACCATACTCATGACTTCCTTTAGTTCGTAATCAGTCAACGTATCAACATTTTCATTTCATTTTTAACAACGTTTTTGAGTATTTATTATGTAAAGACTCCCAGCCACCCAGCTAGTAAGCAGCAGAGCTGGGATGCTGGGATCCAAACCCAATGGAACTCCAGCCTTGGAAGCACAGCTCTCTTGTCCTCACAAGTATCTCTGAGATTTCTTTGGAAAGAAGGAACCCTTAAGAAGTTATTCTCATTCTTTCATTCAGATCTGGGGTAGCCCAGAGTGAAGGCGGGGTGAAAAAGTCACCAAAACTCCTTTGTGAGATGGGGATTTAGAAGACAATTTGGGGCACAGACCCCCCACCCCCACCCAGGCTACTATAGCAGTCCTTCTCCCTAACCCATTGGGAGCATAGAGGGTACAGGACGTGGTTGCCAGCGAGCAGCAGGGCTAGCAAGCCATGGAGCCACGCCGAGTCCCTGCTGCTGCTGCTGCCCAGGGCGAGATCTGTGGGGTCCCAGCTGTGATTCTTCCCATGTGCACAGGGACCCCCTGGTTCTTTCGACTTCTTGCTCCTCATGCTGGCCGACATCCGCAACGACATCGCGGAGCTGCAGGAGAAGGTGTTCGGGCACCGGACTCACTCTTCAGCGGAGGAGTTCCCTGTACCTCAGGAACTTTCCAGCTACCCCGAAACCATGGACATGGGCTCTGGAGATGACTACACCAGAAGAACTGACTGAGGCGGCAGGCTTGGGAGCCCCCAGGGACTGCATACCAGTGGGAGAGAAGAGGGTCTTCACCTGTAGTTCAATCATCTAAAGAAAAAAAAAATCACCACTGGAAGCCTAGAAATGCTACCTTCTCCCTACTCTTCTTCCTCCAATACTGCTTTCCGAGCCCTGAGAGACCTGATAGAACCTGCAGGGGAAATGATTGATTTACATGCTTGCCCCCCTGGGAGTCACTTGGGCTACATTGGGACTTCTCTTCTCCTATTTTTCCAGGAACGTCTAGATTTCTGGCTTATGTACTCTTGTGGCTGCTTAACATTGGCAGAATACCAAAAAGGTGGATGGGGGGAGATGGCCAGGTGAGCACTAAAGAAATGTGAGGTTACTTCTAAAAACCAATTGATGTGTTTAAAATAGACTTAAGTCCCCTCTCACATCAGAATTAGGGTTCCTCAATTACAAAGGGGTGGGAAGACAGCCACGGGGCCCTTTCCTTGGTGGGTAGTTCTTTTTCCCTCATCAGGCTCTTAGATTATATGTTCTGTCCTCTGGTCCAACCTTGTTTGCCAAATTTGGTTAAAGAAAGGAGAGAATTGAGGAATGGAGATTGAGGAAGATAGAAGAACTATAGTCCCATGTTTGTTGTCTTTTGTGACTACTGAGGTTCATCCCAGGCTTATCTTACAAGTACCCTATGCAGACAAGAAAGTTACTCCAGCTCTAGGATTGAATTGGCTTTGAAAAGACAACCAGAATGTGAAATGTCCTGATTCACATTAGAACAATGGGCTTCTGGTTGCCAGGGAAGCTTTTTGATCTAAAGAGGGCGCCTGTTCTGCCAGTGATAGAGTATTTGTTAGAGAACAGTGGCTGACCCTGGAGAGAGCTGCAGAATTCCTAGTGCAGACCCAGTGCCCAGAAGATGCCAACAGGCTTTGTTCCAGGCTGAATCAATGTACGATGGGGCTATAGCTAGAAAGGGGGTCCTGGATGGGGTTGCGGGAGCCTTGGCAGAGACCCCTCTGAAGGCAAATTGGCAGAGGCAGATAAATTGGCTCTCTTTGGGTGTGGCCAATCAGGCTCACTAACATAGAACAATACACTATACAAAGTTATTTTAGATGGGAGGAACACAGAAAACAGCCTTGGTTCACCTTGGTTAGCAGGTATTGTCTTCCTGCTATGCCCATTTTCCACTTTTCCCCCTGCTTCATGTAGTCCAAGCTCGAGCTCTTTCAGTTCTTCTCTTTGATTTCCTCTGCTCGGCAGGGTGGGAAGCAGCTCAGAAAGCATCCGTTGCCCAGTCTCCCCCTGAGCAAGAGGCCAGCAGGAAGATCTGCACCTATGAAAAATGGCCGGGGCCTCTTGGTTTCCATGGGCAGCTCTCACGTTTCCTAAGCTCTGCTTTCTCCTGGGGGTTTCATCTGCCCCTTCGAGAGACTTTGACCTTGATGTTGAACTTCACCAATGACCATTCTCACACTCACGCTTGCCTTCCCCTTCCTCACCCTGTGATGTTCTCTTAATTCCTCAGTGGTCTGTATTGGGCTGTTTTCCATCACCTTTCAGCCTTCATCCTTTAGCTCCCCTAGTGTGGAAACTTCCTTAAAGAACATCACTGCTGGTTCTTATGTCACTCTTACTCTTTAAGAAAGGAAGGGGTTCTCTCTGCAAGTCCCAAATGGGCTCAGCCTGCCTTCTTTCTCCTGGTCCCATTGGAAACGCAGGACACTAGTAGGTCAGTAGGTGGCTGAGCCATTCATGAGCTCTTGGCTCTACTGTTTTTTGTGCAAGAAACCCAGTGTCTGTTCATTCTTCAAAGGGAAAGCAGTTTCATTTGCAAGGCTGCCTTTCAGACATCCTTGCTCCCTGTGTGCTTCCAGAAGCTGTAACCAAGGACCTCTCCGGCCACAGGTTTATGAAGAGGTGGACTCAACATCTGAGTCCCACCTGGAGTATGTGAACTGTTTGCCTGCTGTGGGACTGTATTTAAAGGGTGTGGATGGATGAATGCTTAACAAAAGAGCTATGCCTGATGATTAAGTCCGTCTTTCATTCTTTTTTTAAAATGAGAGAGTTTTATTACCTTTTCTTATTCTTGACGGTGAAGTGTTCAGAAATAAAATCTCTGTTGTCCAGTGCTCATAAAATGCAACCAAACTGTGTGTTTGGCCAGAGGCTAGCATAATATATTAAAAGAACGAACTGGAAATAGTAGTATCTGGGACTCATGAAACAATTCTACATAATTCTCTCCAAGAAAACACACAGTATCCTGTATTTTATAATCTCAGTCTGCAGTACCAAGTCAGTCTACCAAATTGTTATTCTCAGAGTTTCAAAACTTGGACTACTGCAGGACTAAGTATGTACTCAGCATGCCCAAATTACATTTTTCAAAGATAAGATATAAAGCACTATTCTTTTCTAATCATGTAGTTATGCATGGAGAACCAAAGCTTCACTGTCTGTACAAGACTTGCCAAAACCTAATGGGAAAACCTCTGGGTGGTGAACTCTGCTACAGTTTTACTGAACCACTTCAAGTTTCTGAGGAAGAAATTTTTCGCGTATCTCAACCCCTCATCAGAAAATACAACATTTTGCACCCTCATGACCAGGCCATCTTGAGTTGCCTCTGTTTCTGGATAACAACAGGAATCAAGTTCTTCTGTTGGGAATAATGCAAGGAAGACCTGCACGGTTCTTTAGGAACCCCCTCTTTGTTCCTAGCTCCACAGGGAGAACTGATAGGCTCTGCTTTGCCAAAAGGCAGGAGAGGTCCAAAGAGGACGCTGCCTTCTCTCTCCTCCTCTGTTAATCCCCAACACCTGCTACAGAATTAACTGACCAAATGAAGTTAATTTCTACTGCATAAACTCAGGTATGTCTGTAGTCCAACAGGTAAGTAGTTAAGTGCTCATTGGTGTTGGAGAGAGGGAAGTATCTCCCCCACCAAATACCCGATGAACAGTGCTCAGTTCTGCCTGTGATCCCTTTCTGATGTTCATAGCTACTGTTGGCTTTGGGAGCACTGTGCCCAGGCAGGGGAAGCCCTTCTCCATACCCAGGGGCTAGAATCACATCTTGGGAGTCACTCTTCTCCCTCCCCCGCCCTGTCCCAGCCTGTCCCACAGAGACAGCCACAGCAGCCTCGTTCTGCAAACTTAACATTTTTCAAATGAATTTCCTGAGAAGGAAGTTATTTATAGGACTCTGGGCCAAACAATTAGTAGCAGAGAGCCATCTAAAGTTATTAAGGCATTCAGGGAAATAGATGAAAATTTTCCTGGCACCGTCAGCATGTATGTTTCACAACAAATCAAAAAAATAATTTTCCATTTGGAGGAATGACAATGACCATAATTGTTAAAGCAGAGACACTTGGACTTCGTGTGTTCCTTCAACAATTAGTGTTGCTTCTCCAGGGGAGTCACAGAAGAGGACCCTTTTGCACACCCACCCTGTCCACCCTCCAACCATGGACTTTGGCATTCTTTGTTCAGTTCTCAAAGCAAATACCTGAGCAGTTTCATGTGTATCATGAGTTTGTTTGTATTTCCCAGTGACCAGTCATATACTTCAGTAGCTCTGGTGTTCATGAATTATAACAGGTCCATATAATCTCTGATCTAGTATTCAAACACTTAAGGATGTGATACTATGAAATGTGTTTGATATGATTGTATATGCTTCATAACAAAGTTATTTTTCGTATATGGCTGCATTGTGTTTTGTCTTGACACCCATTCCTGTGGATCAGCTCACCTTTTTAACCAGTTGAACTTGAGGAGATAGGGTGGGGTGCGTTTGTTTTAAACATTGGAATCAACCTCCTGGGGTCTCAATGTGGTCCAAGCATTTGAGTCTAAATGGAGGTGTGAAAGCCCAGCTACCACTGCATCTGGGTCTCAGAGCCTCCATTCCCCAGCTATGTGGATCCTCTGGGACCCCAAGGTGGGATTTCTCAAACCAAGAACACTCCAGGGCTCACTGGAGGTGCACCAGGAGCCCATGGTGTGACTGTTTTCTATTGGTTTTTGCGCTGTTGCAGATTTAGAATTCCATGTGAAATTTCCTTATGGGGTAGGGGAGGCTGTTGACCACCTCAGTGGTGTTAGAAAACTGGGGGGAGCAAGTCCCAAGCACTGGCCACTGAGACCTCAGCTGGAGATGAGAGGCAGGGGAGCCTCTCCAGTGGAGCCCTAGGGAGGAGGAACCATGTAAGAAGAGGGCTCCTAGCAGTCTTCAGTAACCTGAAGTCAGCCCCTGTTTGCACATCTCACCTTCACTTGGTGTTGGTCAAGTGCCTGGTGCAAGCAGACAACAGTGGGGAGTGAAGCAGTCACACTCGCCCACCTCCTGGGGATCTTTGGCAGAAACGGAAAAGGATCTTTCCAGAAAAAATAATGTGATCACATAAATACGCAGTTACAAACCGTGATAGGCACTTTGAAGGAAAGTGCTGGGTGTTAGAAGAGCCAGCAGCCGGCTCGTGCCAACACGACTCCTGCTGGGCTCCCCTGTGAACTCACTCCCTCGCATTGTCCCCGACGGCAGCCATGCCAGACCTCAGCACCCCTCCAAGAGCGCAGCTCTGCTAGTGCTCTGGGTGAAGTGGGGACAGTGAGAACCAGAGAGACCACACATGAGCTCTCCAGCCCTCTGACTTTAACAGACTGAGGCGGGGCGAGCACTTCCTTCATGACCTCTTGAAGTCCCACTGGGCAGTTGGTAACATCATGTGCTCCAGTCTCGATGCCAGCAGAACTTGAGGGCTGTTTGTTCCCGACAAGGATGCGTCAGTCTTTGAAAAGCTGGCTCTGCTTTGGAAACCCAAAACTGAGGAGCGGTGCAGCTTAGCTCCAGGTGAATCTGCACAGCCTCATCCGTGTGTGGATGTAAAGTTGTAGGGCGGGCCCCTGGGGTCTGCAGGGATGCGTGGGTGACTGAAGCGGGATTGGTACTTCCAGGGAATTGGTGACACAAGAGGAAGAGGGGCATAGTCATTCCTTAGCCTGTGCTATGAAAATGCCGCCTCCTCGGGTGGCTTACAATGGACAGAAATGTGTTCTCCCACTCTTCTGGAGGGTGGAAATCCAAAGTCCAGGTGTGAGCAGGATGGGTCCAGAAACCGTCCCATGCCCCCTTCCAGTTTCTGGTGGTCACCCACCACCTTGGTATCCGTTGCCTCCACCGTTCTACTCTTGTGTGTCTGTTGTCACATGGTCTCCAGCACTGTCCCATCTGAGTCCTCTCTGTCTCGATGGTAGCTATTGGATCAGGACCTCCCAAATCCAGTGTGACCTCTGCAATTTAATTATACCTGCAAAGACCCTATTCCAAATAAAGTCACGTTCTGAGGATCCAGGTAGACATGAACTTGAAGGGATACTAATCAACTTAGAAGGAAATCTTCTTCCTGTCCATCAACTTTTCTCACCCGTAGCATTTTGTCCAACTTGAAATTCTTGTTTACTTCATTCAAAGTTAAAAAAAATGTATTGAGGGTCAAGGGTGGATGGGTGAACAGTCCAGAATCCCTGCTCTTGGGGAGCGCGCCTCTGGTCCAGGAAGTCAGTCATGCCTGACTTGATGGCATCACGTTATGAGCAAGGGCTCATTAGGTGACTTCATTGTCATGTGAACACATAGTGCGTGCTTACATAAACTCAGACATGCGGGAACTAGGCAGGGAAAGCTTTCGGGACCACTGTGTATGCAGCACAGCATGGGCTGAGACACTGCTGCTGAGGCACATGGCCTGGTAAGTCTCAGGATTCTCCAGAGAAGCAGAGGCCATGTGCACTTAGAGAAACCGAGGTTTATTTTAAGGAATTGGCTCACACAACTGTGAAGGCTTGACAAGTCCAAAATGTGCAGGGTGTGTCGGCAGGCTGGAGACCCAGGGAAGAGTGAAGTTCAAGTCCAAAGACTCTCGGCTGGCAGAACTCCTTTTTGTTTGAGGGAGGTCAGTTTTTTCCATTACAGCCTGGACTGGTTGGCTATGAGTCCCACCCACGTGGTGGAGCATAATTTCTGTGCTCAAAGTCTGCTAACTTAAATATTTCATATAAAAATTCTTTTACAGGGGCATGGAGAATATTTGCCCAAATATCTCGGTGCAGTGGTCTAGCCAAGCTGACTCATAACGTTAACCATGACAGTCAATACCAGTGTTAAAATGGAGAAAATCAGGTCGGGTAGAGAGTAAAGGAGAGTAGGAGAATCTACTCTGGGGAGGGGGAGTTCATCGGGAAGACCCTCACTGGCACTGGGGTGGTAGATGAGCAGAGACCTTAATGGAGAAAGAGAGGAAGCCGTGTGGTGTGTTGGGAGGAAGTGACAGCAAGATGCCAAGACAAACCTGCCTACCGTACTCAGAGTGGCGGTGGGGTTGATGTGGCTGTAACAAAATCAGGGAGCAGAGGAGAGGAAATGGATTGGAGAGACAGCCAGAAGTGCCCCCCCATAAGGACTTTGTATCTAATGAACAGGTGGAGGCGTTGGAAGGGACCATGATAGAACCAAGGGAACCATTAGGAGACTAGGAGCAGTGTACTTGATGGTTGACCCTGGACTGTATTAGCACTTGCTACTACTTGTTCTGATTCCTTGCTAAAGTAGAAATGCCTAGCTTAGGGAGAGAAATTTTGTCTTTTTAGTCCCAGTGTCTGCAACAGTAACCAGTGCATGATAGGGTTGAATAGCTTTATAGTAAGTCTGATTCATTTAACATGTTTGCTCTTCACCAAATGCCATTGGGTAGATACTTTTATTATTGCCAGTGTCTAGACGAGGGGGTCTTCAGAAAGTTCATGGGAAATGCATATTAGGACAAAGCTATGCATGAATTTTGACCCTTTTTTCCTGCAACAAAATTTATCTTTTTAAAAATTATTTGAGAAGCAGAGTTCCCATTTTATGGATGCTCACAACAGCCGAGGCTGGGATGGAGCCAAAGCTAGGAACTTGGAACTCAAAACTGATCCCTCATATAGGAGGCAGGAACCCATTTAGGAACCCACTGAGCCATCCCTGCTGCCTCCCAAAGTCGACACTGCTAGGAAGCTGGAGTCAGGAACTGGAGCCAGGAACCAAACCCAGGTGGTCCATGTGGGATGCAAGCATCCGAACTACTAGGCTAAGCACCTGCCCCTACACTTACCTTTTAATTCCATTGTCCCCAAGCTTTTTGAAATACTCTCATACATCCTTTTGTCACAAAGCTAAACCATTTCAGACCAAGGTGTATTTCAGAATAAACATTAACTCACGGTGTCAGTTTGACATGTAGGATAGGTGTACCACAAACACATAGCCACACCTTCTCCCAACTTGGGAATCAGCTTCACTGATGGACCCCCAGGGCACAGCAGCTCACACCAAGACAACCGTCCAGAGACAAGGCCACTGGCTTCCCCTCTTCCAATTTTCTAATATGCTCTGGGTTGGAATTTTTTTAAAGATTTATTTATTATTAAAAGTCAGAGTTATACAGAGAGAGGAGAGGCAGAGGGAAGTCTTCCATCCGCTGGTTCACTCCTCAGATGGCAGCAACGGCTGGAGCTGCGCCGATCCAAAGCCAGGAGCCAGGAGCTTCTTCCGGGTCCCTCACATGGGTGCATCAAGGACTTGGGCCATCTTGTACTGCTTTCCCAGGCCACAACAGAGAGCCAGATTGGAAGCGGAGCAGCCCGGACACGAACCTGCGCCCGTTATGGGATGCCGGCACTGCAGGAGGCGGCCTTACCTGCTATGCCACAGCGCCAGCCCCTGGAATCTTTCTGACTTTCTGCTATGATGCAAATGACAAATACGTAGTGAGACAATTACAATAGTCTGCAGTGGAAGAAAGGAAAGAATACATCTAACAAAGCTAACAACCTTGCTCTTAGTGTCACATGTGGGCCAAAGATAACTGGGAGTCAGCACTCAAAAAGAGAAACATAATAGATTGAATAGTATTGAAGGAGTATGCTGTTGAGTGTGTTTTCCTAGAAGGAGTAGGTCGCGTATGTCCTTACTACGTAGTCATTGATCAACATGAACTTCTGAGAAAGCCTCATGCTGAAAGTGAGGTCACAGAAGGAAGCGCATTCTAACGCAGGGTGTCTGTGTCAGGGTTAAGTTCATGAACTGCCAGTGCTGATCTGATGAGTGACTCCATTAAAGATAAAGCACAGACTACTTTAAGCAGCCAGCCAGGTCATAACATACACACACACACACACACACATAATTGAAACAGAAGCTCAAAGATAACTATCCCTACTATGTAGGATGCACTCATTTTCTCTAATTTTTTAAAGATTTTTTTTTGCCGGCGCCATGGCTTAACAGGCTAATCCTCCGCCTTGCGGCGCCGGCACACCGGGTTCTAGTCCCGGTTGGGGTGCCGGATTCTATCCCGGTTGCCCCTCTTCCAGGCCAGCTCTCTGCTATGGCCCGGGAAGGCAGTGGAGGATGGCCCAAGTCCTTGGGCCCTGCACCTGCATGGGAGACCAGGAGAAGCACCTCGTTCCTGGCTTTGGATCAGCACGATGTGCCAGCCGCAGCGGCCATTGGAGGGTGAACCAACGGCAAAAAGGAAGACCTTCTTCTCTGTCTCGCTCTCTCACTATCCACTCTGCCTGTCAAAAAAAAAGTTTTTTTTTTTTATTTGAAACAGTTACAGAAAGGTAGAGAGAGAGAGGTCTTCCATCTGCTGGTTTACTCCCCAAATGGCCACAGTGACCAAAGTTGAGCTGATCTGAAGCCAAGAGCTTCTTTCAGGTCTCCCATGCAGCTGCAGGGGCTCACGGACCATCCTCTGCTGTCTTCCCAGGCTCATTAGCAGTGAGCTGAATCTGAAGAGGAGCAGCCAGGACTCGAACTGATGCCCATATGGGATGCCAGTACTGACCTCTAATTTTTTAATACTAGTCACAACCACTAAATTGTTTCTTTCTGATTTACTAATGAGTGCAGCCCTCAGTTTGAAAACCGATTGTGGGACCTGCATTGTGGTGCAGGAGGTTAAGCCACATCCCACACCGTGCATCCCATATGACCACCAGTTCAAGTCCCAGCTGCTCCACTTCTCATCCAGCTCCCTGCTAATGCACCTGGAAAAGCAGCAGAAGATGGCCCAAGTACCTGGCCCCCTACCACCCATGTGGGAGACCTGGATGGAGTTTCTGACTCCTGGCTTCAATCTGTCCTGGTCCCAGCTGTTGCAACCATTTGAGAAGTAAGCCAGTGGGTGAAAGATCTCTCTAATCCTCTCTGTCTCTGTCTCTCTCGCTCTCTGTAACTCTGCCTTTCAAATAAATAAATCTTTAAAAAAAAAGTGTTTATACCAGTATTTCCCAAACTTTATTGTACATGTGAATCATCAGAAGATTTTATGAAAATGAAGATTCTAGGCATGTGTTCTGGTGCAGCAGGTTAAGCTACCACTTGGGACGTCCCCATCCCCCATTGGAGTGTCTGAGATCAAGTCCTTCCTCCACTTCCAACCCAGCTCTCTGCTGGTGTGCACCTGCGAGGCTGCAGATGCTGGCTCAAGTGCCCCCACGTGGTGTTGATGCTGCTGTTCTGTGAACCACGCTGTGAGTAGCAGACTTGTCCCTCATGGAGGACAGTCTGCTGTGGACTTTGGAAAAAGGTAAGAGACACTTTTATTAACTTAGAACTCTGACAAGGGTCAGGATTTCACGTATGTCTATTGTATTATTTACTCAGGTTCTTGTTTCATCTATTAATTTTTAAAATTTATTTGACAGGCAGAGAGAGATATCTCCCATTCATTGGTTCACTTCCCAAATGTCCAAAACAGCTGATATTGGGTGAGGCCAGAGCCAGGAGCCAGGAATTCAATCCAGGTCTCCCATGAGGGTGGCAGGAACCCAACTGCTGAGCCATCACCTGCTGCCTCCCAGGGTATGCACCAGCAGGAATTGAATCAGGAGCAGAGCTGGGCTTGAACCCAGATACTCTGATACAGGATGCTGTCATCCCAAATAGCATCTTAACCACAGCAGCAAATCCCATTCCCCTTTTTCTTTTAAATAGAGTTTCCCAGGAAAATGGCACATTGTAAGATGAAACCATTAAATAAATCTTGCCTCTCCATTAATATCTTCACAGTAATCAAGTTGCTAGCTAGATAAAGAGGAAAGAAAA
The DNA here is from genome assembly GCF_033115175.1 of Lepus europaeus. Taxonomy (NCBI): domain Eukaryota; kingdom Metazoa; phylum Chordata; class Mammalia; order Lagomorpha; family Leporidae; genus Lepus; species Lepus europaeus. Next base: position 106,876,314 of record NC_084835.1, on the reverse strand, counting down.
TATCTAAAAGAAATAAGGAGGGTAGGGGAAATTTGACAGAGGCAAGCATCTGCTTTGCTCACTTTATCGGCTCCCTCTGCAGCCTGGGCCCTGGCCCTGCCACAGGTTGATGCTGTTTTGTTGGCTTCTTCCAGAGCATGGAGCAGACACACAGTCCATGCTGCAGCTTTACCAACTCTCCCTGCGCGATGTGGTTTCCCCCTGCACTCCTGGAAATCCAAGACTCTGATTCTTGTTCCTTCCTGGCGAGGTGACAACATATGTTCTGAATTCTCACTTTTCCCCTGGTCTACTTCCTGTGGCTTTTTATCTTTTTTCCATCTCTAACATCACTACCAACCACACAGGGAGTGGGAGCTGGGTGGGAAAATCATTAAACCAGAAGGAAATTCATATCAATGGAGTCTTATTTTGCTTTATAAATAGTCTTTGTGATGTTTGAGGGTGACTTGGTTGCAGAAGTAAAGTTATTTTGGTTGGAGTTTTTTTTTTCCCCCAACTATAATTAATGGATATTCTTGGTTCTGTCTTCCCCCAAAAATATATAATCATAGACCTACCCAGCCTCATCATGGAGACAGCGGTAAACCTGTCACCTCCAGCATCCTGGAGATGGAACACAGCATCTTGGTGGGCTGCTGTCACGCCGTGGACCTGAAGGACCACGTGATGTGGAAGCAGCACTTCTGGCATGTATGGACCTTCCATTGTCCTACAATTCATCAAACAGCCGAGAACAACAGAACATACGTAGACTGCTGAGAGGCTCGGGTCGGTAACTCGCCTTTTGAAAACAATCGGGTAAAGAGAAAGGTTCCACAAATCGAATTAGGCTCAGGTGATGCAGAAAGGAAATAACAGCTGTGAAACATTTAAAAAAGAGGTCCCTCTGAACAGCCTACCAAGGACAGCAGCCAAATACTTTTTTTTTCTTCTAGGGCTTATTCTGTGGAGCTGTAGACTGCTGAGATCAATGCCACCAGCCAGACTGAAGTGTGCTCTGAGGGTAAGCATTCACGTGGTGTGCGGTGCAGCCTTGGCATTGGTACCACCTGATGTGACTGTTCCAAGCCAACCACCTTAGCTCCTGGGTGTGGGCGTTCCCAACCACAGAGGGACCTGTGCACCACGTGACCCACACAGAGGAAGCCCTGTGTTCCAGCCAGTCTTCATTGATCAATCAACAGCTTCGTGACACCCTCGGTCTTCCTCTGCTCACCCTGATTACTGGACCCAAGGCCCCATGTTGGTGGCCCCTGGGGGTCAGGTAGAATGTGGGGGTGGCTGCTGTGCTGTCCCCATACCTGTTTTACAGACACCTGGGAGCTTCTATCGCCCAGGAAATCTGTTCTTTTCTTGTCTTTTATTTGATTCCAGAAAGCACCAGTGAGACCAGAGAATCCTTCCCCGGTCCTCAGGGTAAGTCGCCCGGGGCTCTTTCAGGGGTTAAGGGTGGTATGGAGCATCTAGGGGGCATGGAAGGGGCTGAGGCAGTGTCCTCTCGGGGAGTGAGGAGTCTACAACCTGCAGCCCCTGACCCTCACCTCCCTGGTGCCCACCTCTTTGTGTGCCTCCCTTCTTTGGGACCGTTCGCTGGGCCACAGCTTACAGTCACAAGGGCAGCACCATCCATCAGCCAGCAGGTGCTCAGAGGAGTTACTCGCTTGACCCCATCCGAAGACCCAAATAGAGCTGTGCTGAGGGAACTGGTGAGATGTCACGAGGAGGGAGAAGCAGAATCAGCCTCAGAGCTCAACTTGGCCATGGCCGTTTTAGGGGGAGAGTCTGCAGCTGAAGAGAAGCTAAGACCGCTGTAGGCTTTGTTACCTCAAACACACCTCCTCCTCCAGTGCAATGAGTGTTCTCTGCACTGACTTTCACTGTGAATTCCAGCATTCCCGAGTCAACGCCACTGCTGCTTGGGTGACCCTCATGGCACACAGAGGGCCTGAAGACTTGAATTCCAGCTCATCTGCAACAGTTCCGGCTGTGGCTGTGCCCAGGTGGGAGGTGTGCCAGGGGCTTTCCTCCATCTCCCACCCCTCAAAGACAGGGTCCTTGCTTTATCCCAGGTTTTGTTTGTAGGTGGCCATGCTAATCCACCTCCCACCCCTAGTAGTTGGTGCACATTAAGAGCTCAGAAAAGGTTAGCAGGATGCTAGAAGTGGTTAAGGAGATAGCCACCAGTGGTCCCTGCTCCTAATTCATTTAACTATTCAACAAATATGCATTGAGTATATTCTACATAACATACCCTGCAGTCAGCACTGGGGAAATAAGATACCAAGTCCAGGGATGACTGCTGGGCATGGCAGCTAAGACAGCCACATCTGGGGCAGGTGTTGTGGCTGCTTCTTGGGATGCCCACATCCTATGTGGAGTGCTGCTTCGAGTCCCAGTGATGCTGCTTCCAATCTAGCTCTCTGCTACTGCCCCCGGGGAAGCAGAAGATGATGGCTCAAGTAGTTGAGTCCCTGCCACCCATGGGTGCACCCTGGGCAACAAGATGAGGCCTCCTGCATGCTTCTCCACTTCCCTCTGCTGCCCCAAGCCTGTACTTGCATGTGGGTTTAGCTACCTGCAAGGGCTTCCCAGAAAACAGAATTTTCCTAGTGAGCCAAGATTGTATTTTTTTACCCAAAAGTGAGGGCAAAATGCACTAGGAACCCCAATTTCTAATGCAAGCATCATTGGATAATTTGGGAGCAGCAGCTCCCTCCAGCACTGTGCCTCTCCCACCTGCCACCATCTGGATGCAGCTGGGGTTTGTCCCCAGGGAAGCTTGGTCCTGAAGGTGCCCAGGTTGGGAGGTGGAGGACTTTAAGAGACAGAGCCTCACAGGAAGTCTTCACTGGGGATGTTGCCTGCAGACGGGATCCTGGACCTGGGGCTCTCTCAGGGCTCTCTCGGGCCTCCTGTCTTGCAGTGTGACCTCCTCCTTCCACACATGCTGCTGCCCTGATGCCAATCACTGTCAGGCTCTTGCCTGGACGTTCAGCCTCCAACACTGTGAGCTCGACAAACCTCTTAACTTTATAGAGTTAGCCTGTCCCAGGTACTTCATCTAGTAACAGAAGTGAACTCATGCACCACCCAACCCCAGCCTGTGGAAGAAGATGGGGAGAGGTGTAGACAGCCTCAGAATATGGTGTTCTTGGTGACAAGCCCCTAGCCAATAGGAAGAGGAGGGTTTTACCCATCCCTAGAGCCACGGGCGACGGTGCCAGAGGATGACCTGCAGCAATCGGGGGTCTTGTTCTCTGGCTGGGTGAGGGCTGAGCTGCAGGTGTCACGGTGGTGTTTGCCACTGCAGCAAGGCCTGGCATGAGCATTTCCGGGGGGGTTGGCGAGGGGTGCTCTTGGCATCCTGAGTGTGGTTTGCTCTCCTTTTTGGCGTACTTCCCTCTGACCTTAGCGGACACATGTGCCCTAGAGGGGACTGCGTACGCTGAGACCACCTGCTCTGGTGGAGTAGCCTTTTCCATGCATCTTAAAGGGACCATGAGTGACTGCCCTGGGGAAGCAGATGGGAAAGCCCTGGGCAGGGGGACCTGCCTGTGTGTGAAAGGGCACAGAGGAGCAGGAGGGCTGGGAGCCACTCACTGTGACACCTGAGCAGCCACCAAAGCTGACCCTCTGCTTCCTGCCTCTCTCCAGCCCCACACGAGTTTGAATTAGGAGAGCAGTCTCTGAACCAGGTCCTGCCTTCAGTCAGACAGCCAGGACACAGCCCTAACCTCTATGAGGTTGGAAGCAGGGAAGAGCCAAGTTCAAGTTTTTACAAAGAATAGGACTTGGTCTTAAACCTCAGAGGTGACATTGAAAGTTAAAACATGGACAAGATTTCATGGAAGGAGCCAGAGGCAGCACCAAAAAGGAGACCAGGAGGATTCAAGAAAAGTTAAAAACCTGCCCCTGCCCCTGCCCCTGCCCCTGCCCCTGCCCCTGCCCCTGCCTAGTTGGGGCTTCCCAGTAGTCCAGTTAGAGATGAGATGCGTCTTCTCACCTGTGCTTACAAGTTCACTTTATATTGCCTGAATTATTACTTCAATTTGACTTTTAGTGATTTCTGGATTATTTTTCTTTAAAAGCATTGCTTCAGTTCAAGGAGACAGTGCTCTGTGTATCTTCCAGGCCTGCAGGAGTCTACTCAGAGACCAGAGCAGGTGCCCGTGAGGCTGTGCACCTGAGCAGGTGCACACACACCTATGTGCACATGCGGCCTCCTGCTGCCTTGAGCACCATCTGCCAGAGCCCTGCTGTGCTGTCAGAAGAAAGACGTCTCTGCCATACCTGCTGTGGTGTTGCACTAAGAACGCTGCCCTGGGGAACAGGTGCGAGGAAGCGCAGGCATCACAAGGATCTTCACCTGTCAGAGGAAAGGGCAAAATGGCAGGTGTGCACTACAAGCTCAATGTTGGGGTCACTTTGTTTCGAAATGGGAGGGAGAAGCACGTGCATGTGAGGATTTATCTGCAGTGAGGCACAGTTCTTGGACCTCAAGCTGATAATCAAGGCATCTTGTTGGCCAGGGGGATGTGCAAATTATTATCCATGAGATGACTCATTGGAGGGCAAGCAGGTGGACAGGTGGGAGGGGAAAAAAGCAAAATGATGTTGGGGGGCTCAGGTTTATCCTGATTCGTGAGTGTGTGGAGGTCAGTTCATAACATCATTAACACGCTTGGTAAGGTTTTTATGATTTTAAAAACCTAACATTTATGTAAAATAGTACGATCTCTTTAGAATAGTCCCATGGGGCAGGGAGGGTGGATGACAATGCAGACAAAACAGCGTGGTATGTGTGTCGATCATTGTGAAGTCTGATTGCGGTATACGTGGGTGATCACATTGCTGTGGTCTGAATGCGTTCTCCTAAAATCCCTGTGCTGGAACCCTCATCCTCAAGGTGGTGTACTGGGAAGTAACTGGGGAGGAATCGAGTCCTGAAGTCCACAAACAGCGTTAATGCCCTTATTTAAAAAAAAAAAAAAAAAGAGGGAGGGCCGAGGGCCACCTGCCCCTGCCCCGTGCACTGTGTGGGGACACAGCAAGAAGCAATTTGCAAAGGAGTCTATTTCAGTGGTTTTTTCAGAATCTTTGTGAGGATTCTGTCTACATGCATTCTCTCTTGTGTGTAGGCACTGTACAAACCCAAGTGTGGAACTCAGTGGCAGGCAGTCCACAGTTAATTTAGGGCTGTGTTTACAGGTCCAGTATGACTCGTTCTCTGTCTCTCCTCCAGCTCTCCATTAAGGAACCACAGCTGGTGGGGGGGGGGGGGACCAGCAGAACTCTGCCCAGCAGCAGCTTTGCAACCACAGATACATTACCCAACGGCTCTCTAAGCTTCCGATGCCATGTGCCTAAGAGTCGGGATAGCAGGTTGGTGTGTGGCACAGCAGGTTAAGCTGCCACCTGGGACCACTTCATTCCCGTATCAGAGTGCTAGGACTCAGTCCCACTTCTGCCTCCAATCCAGCTTCCTGCTCATGGGCCTGGAGGGCTGCAGCTGGTGGCTTGGGTACTTGGGTACTTGAGATACCTGGATGAGTTCCAGGATCCTGACTTCAGCACAGCCCAGCTCTGGATGTTGCAGGCATCTGGGAAATTCTCTCTCTCTCTCTCTCTTTCCTTGGCACTATGTCTTTCAAATAACTAAACAAACTTTATAAACAAAAATAAGCATAGCACCAATTTCAAAGGTTTGCTATGCCAAATAAGACATTAAAAGTAATGACCCAACAGTGTCAACTTATACAGCAGTTAGCGGAAGGCCTTGCCGAAGTCAAGCGCGCCAGTTAAGAATGGTGTGAACCTGAGCAAAGTCATTCAACCTCTGCGTCTCCTTCTCCTTCTCCTTCTCCATGATAAGTGGATAATGGCATTTTCCTTAGAAGGTTGTGCGGGATAGTTCGTCTCCCCTCTTTACCCACGGCAGCGTCTCCTGCATGTCCCAGAGGGTTCGGCAGGGGGCGCACTTGAGCCGCAGCGCCGGGGCCTGAGTTGCAGGCACTAGGGACCGCCGTCCTTAGGCAAGGCAGCGGCCCAGACACCAGGCGGCAACAGCGGCGTTGCAGAACACACAGAGGCTTTGCTTAGACCCCGAGCCGCCCTGAGGCTCCCGGGATTCGAGAGCTTTGGGCTTTTTCCTCATGGAAGGCAGTGGAGCCGGGGTCCGTAGTCTGCCTGTTTCAGAGGCGCTTCCTTGGGGCCCAGTCCTTGCGCAGGGAGCATTCTGCCTGTCAGAAGGACTCTAAGTACCTGGGTTAAGGGAGCTGCTTCCGTTTTGGTATTGTGGAGAGGATGTGTGGGCTCCCCATCTTCGCTGGTGCAGATGGCATACGAGGCTGGGGCAGGATCGTAGGGGCAGCTCCTGGCCACCCTGCCCGGGCCAGTCCTCAGACCTGCCTGAGTTTCCATCCCGAATCCAGCAGCCATGGCTGCACCTGACAGCTGCCTTGGTCCCAGACTAACAGAACACACAGGTGTGGGATTGAGGTCGGAACACAGCAGGTGGAGCGCTGACGGTCTCCACAGCACCAGGCCAGACTGCAGTGGCTTCCGTATGATCCCAACAGCAGGGTTGCTGGGAGGTTGCAAGTCCAGTTGGAACAGCGCCTCTCAACCCCGCCACACCTAATGTCCTCCTTGTAATAAATATTAGATAAATCTGAGTGCCCTGCAGTACCCTGAAATGAAATGCACAGATACTTCAATTTGTCGACACACAAAATATTTTGCTCAGTCTAACGTCCCACCACTAATACCAACAACAGCAGCAAGGGCACTCTAGGGAAGTCATGTGTATTTCAGCTTATTGATGCTGAGATGAGACTGCAACAGACAGCACCAGGAAGTGGCCCGATAACTGTGCCTGTTTGTGAAGTCGTCCTAAAGAGAGGGCTGTCGTCCACAGCGGCTGCACGCGAAGGGAGGGAGGGGTAGACTTGCATTCGGTTGCAACTTCCCCCAGAGTCATTCGCACGATGCAAAGGTACAGGGTGTGAAATGCACCTCAAGGTGCCCAAGTCTACCAACACTTACTCATTAACTCACCGATCATTTCATGAGATTCTGTTCTTCTTTCCTCTTTCTTCCAGTGACCTACGGTGGGATTGTAACAGTTTCGTATTAATAGAAAGGCATTTAGTAAGCGCACGAGTGCAGTTACCTGGCTTAAATGTTACACTCTAGAGAAGTGGGCTTTTGTTTTAAGAACAGCATGAGGGGACTGGTGTTGTGCACGATGGGTCAAGCCACTGCTTGGGACGCCTCCATCCCATAGCTGAGTGCCTGGTTCCATCAGGGTTCCTCTGCTTCCAATCCAGCTTCCTGCTAACGCGCGTCCTGGGAGGCAGCAGATGATGGCATAGGTGTTTGGGTCCCTGCCACCCAGATGGGAGACCGGGATGGAGTTCCAGGCCTCTGGCTTCAGCCTGGCCCAGCTGTGGCTGTTGTAGGCATTGGGGGGTGAACTAGCAAATGGAACATTCTCTCTCTCCCTCTCTCTCCCTTCTTCTCCCTTCCTCTCCCTTCTTCTCCCTTCCTCTCCTTCTCCCTCCCTCTCCCCCTCTTCTTTCCTCTCTCCCTCTATCCCTCTCCCCACCCCCAGCCTTTCAAATAAGTAAAAAACATTCTTTAAAAAAGAATTCTGTAAGGTTGCAGGCTCCTCTTTCTGAGCAGTTCTCACTATGGAGGATGAAGGTGCTTCAGTGAGCATTGGCGATTGTGGATTCTCATCTCAGGAAATCTGAAATTTTCATTGATTTTTTTTTTCTTCAAGCGATTATCTATTGTTGTACTAAATGTACCGTGTACTGTGTCAGCTGGAGATCTTCTGAGAAGATGTGAAGACAGACCTCACTGCAGGCAGATTAGGGGAAAGGTCTGCACAGGGTGGTGGTGGGAGAATGGGCAAGAGACCAAGAACTGGGAGCGCGGTGGAGCCGTGCAGGTGTAACCCAAGTACTTGTTCCTGTGATTAGACAGCTAATTAAATATTGACCAAATCTTTCCAAAGGAGTGCTTAACAGAAGACTCCTCCGTCTGTCAAACAGACATATTAGAATATTTTGAACAGGTAAACAAGTAGTCACTGAAATGAATCTGAGCAAATCGGAGGTGGCTGAGGTTGCTATAGAAGTTCGGGAGAAAACCGTTACCACTTAGAAGAATGCAGTACTTGTGTTGTGTGGCAGCGTTTCTGCAGTTTAATGCAAAGCCTGGAGATGACTGTCGATGCGTGAAGGCTGTGGTCTGTGCAAAACTAATGATGGGACCTTTGCAAGGAAATGATGATGCGTTGCATCTCAGGGCTGGGGGGCTGCGGTGGAAGTGGATTTTGTGGCCTGGGTTTGCATCCCAGCTCTGCTTCCAATCTAGCTCCCTACTAATATACAGCTTGGGAGGCAGCAAACGATGGCTCATGCACCCAGTTCCCTGCCAGCCATGAGGGAGACCCATGTGGAATGAGGGCTCCTGGCTTCGTGCTGGCCCAGCTCTCGCTGTTGTAGACATTTAGGAAGAGAAGCAGCAGAAGGAAGATCCCTCTCTTTCTCTCTTTCTCATTCAAATAAATAATTTTTTAAAACCCACAGTGTGTACCCAGCACCCTCAAGCATTACCATTCTGCCGATATGTTCCCACCTCTCCCTCCTCTTAGCCTCTTTCTGTACTTTTTGGCTGAGGTATCTTAAAACCTAGCCCAGACATCATTTCATCGATAACTACTTCATTATATCTTACAGTGTATTTGCGGGTTGAGAGAAGCTGGGATGTTGGAGATAAATTGTTTGATAAGGCTGTTTGAGCCAAGGACAGCTGAGCTGACGGGTCCCAGTTCTGGCCAGCTGCATGTTATTTTAATTTTTGTCTGTCTTCTGCTTTTTGGCCTTAGCTCCTTTGGTGTCCTCCCAGCCCACATTCCTCCCCTCACCCCATTTGCCTCTCCACACATCCCTTCATATCCAAAGCCTGCTCCCCGGTGGAGATGGAACCCCTTCTCCTCTAAACCACCCTCCAGCAATAAATCACTCTTCTCGCAGACGTAGATTACATGACAGTTCTTCTCTGCGATCTGAAACTTTCTGCCTTCCGGTGCCAAGTACGCAGATCTTGTGGTTGGGGAAAGGAGCCACACAGAGCTGTGCCGCACACCCTCCCCCCGGCACTCACCAGGTGTGTGATCTTGGCAGGTGTTTTCCCTCTCTGATGCTCCTGCCCCTCAACTCTAAAAACAGATGACAAGAGCTGGCATCGTGGTGCAGGGGGTTAAGCTAATGCCTGTGATGTCAGCATCCCATATGAGCACCAGCTACTCCACTTCTGATCCAGCTCCCTGCTAATGGCCTGGGAAAAGCAACAGAAGATGTTGCCCACATGAGAGACCTGGATGGAGTTCCTGGCTCCTGGCTTCGGCACCACCCAGCCTAGCCATTGCAACCATTTGGGGAGTAAACCAGTGAATGGAAGGTCTGTGTGTGTGTGTACATGTGGGTATGTATGTCTCACTCTGTATACCTCTCCCTTTCAAATAGATTCTTAAAAAAAAAAAATAGTAGAGATGACAAGGCCCACTTCGTGGGTTTCTGAGACTCAAACAGGAAGAGACTGTTAACGTTTCCAGGTCAGGGGGACACTCACTGCCCCCACTGGCTGGTGCATCTACACAGCATTGAAAAGCTTTGCTCTGCAAGACCCTTGGTCACTGTGCCCTTTGTGGACCTAGACTCCCAACACCTGTGTTTCCTCAGCTCGCCAGTGACATGCACTTCAATTTATAGTTCGACATCTACAGAATCAGAATGTGTCCAAGAAACCAAAGGCGCTTTGTAATTGCTCTTTCAAAGAAGGCAGCCTTGACATAGCGGCTATCACCTGTATCACCTGCTCATGTGCAAACGTATGCTCTTGGTGCTCACACATTGAGTCCACTCTGGTCTGACATTGAAATAAAACATTGCCATGTCCACAGAGAAGCCCAGCCTTAGGACCGCCGGGCATGAATTTTCTGTTAGCAAAGCAAATAGCCTTCTGTGGTAGTATGACCACAATTCTGGATTTTCTTGTAAATCCCTTTTAAAAGCCTGAGAAATGTCAATAGCCCCAGCAAGTGCAGCCATGTTGCCTTTTATTGACTGAGCCACGCAGACCGCTGACCATGCCCCAAGAAGCCTGACAGAGGTGAGGCGGAAGAAACGGCCCAGTCCCTCGGAATGCGCAAAGGAAATGTCAAAGCAGTAAGAGGCTGGGGGCATGGCTTGGTGCATTGCGAGGGACGATTGTTAGGGCTGTGTCATGGTTTAATGAGTGCTGGACTTCTTAGTGATACTTAGTGGTGAGTGTGATAAGGCATCTAGAAGTTGGTAAGATGTGGTACTTGGGGCCGGCGCTGTGGCATAGTGGGTTAAAGCCCTGGCCTGAAGCACTGGCATCCCATCTGGGCACCGGTTCTGGTCCCGGCTGCTCCTCTTCCAATCCAGCTCTCTGCTATGGCCTGGAAGAGCAATAGGAGATGGCCCAAGTCCTTGGGCCGCTGCACCCGTGTGGGAGACCCAGAGGAAGCTCTTGGCTCCTGGCTTTGGATAGGTGCAACTCTGACCATTGTGGCCATCTAGGGAGTGAACCAGCAGATGGAAGACCTTTCTCTCTCTGTCTCTGCCTCTGCCTCTCTCTGTAACTCTGTCTTTCAAATAAATAAAGTAAATATTTTTTTAAAAATGTGGTACTTAACTCTGTTCTGAACCCACATTGATATTCAGTGAGCGCCTAAGTGGCAGAGTGGTGGTCCCTGCTGCCCCAGCAGGAGTGCAGGTGCACGAGGGCCCTCTGCCTTCATTCCCGGGGGCTTGGTCTTTCTGGATTCCTCTTATCCTGAGACACCCTTGTGCTCTTCAAATAACTCGCCCTTCCCTTTCCACTGCCTTTGTTGGTTGGGTTCTGCCTCTTGCAATCCTAACAGCATTGCCAAGGCATGATGGCTACATGCACAGCCTTACTCATCCACCTCCCTCTCCAGCAGTGATCATGAGTTTCACGCCATCATCCACAGCCTCACGGCCAGGCTTCCAACAGCCCAAGGAGTGCATGTGGTGACCGGAAAAACTGAGAGCCTTTAAGTGTCAGCCCTGTGTGCACGCTGGCCAGCAGCCACTCAGATCCTCTCCAGTGATTGGCCTGCAGTATGGAGTAAAATCATTATGTTGGCATTGAAATAACTGTACACTATGAGGCAAGAGCAGCAGTTCCCTGAAATGATTGTGATGCAGTCTACTTAGATCAACATCACGATTACGAATCAACATCAGAGATGCCATGAACAGCTGGAAGAACTGAGCAGAGAACTAACTGAACAGGTTCTGCCCTGTGGTATAAATATCGACTGTCTCTGTCCAGTAGGGTTTACGCTCCACGTTTCATAAAGACAACTACTGGAGGAGTGGCTGATGAGCCAGCATTTCTTACCTGGGCTTTGGAAGAAATGTATCCAAGGTTAATTAATTGCATATTCTGTGTGGTTTTTCTGGTCTTAAGCTTGATGTCTCCTCCAAAGATAGCCCAAGCACAGAAGGTCACTTCCTTTAACCTGTTTCATGGGAAGCTGAACCTGCTCAGAGCAGCCCATAGCCCTCTCCTCTGAAGCGCACCCCAGGGGTCAAGGACTGGAGGCTGGGGCAGATCTTCGTTTCTAAGGAGTGACCCCGGGGATGCCAAATGATGATCCACAACCCCCAAGTTCAGCCAGTTCCGGAGTGCTGGAGGCACGAGGGACTCCGCTGCTGTCCCAGTGGATGCCATCCTGACTCCAAGAGCAATGGCAGTGGGGCAAAGTCTAGGAAAACTGTGGGAACAGCAGAGCGTTCTCTGCCCCAATGCTGCTCACCGGTGGTTTCGAACCAGAGTTTGGAAGAGGCGGCTGGAGGTGCAGGGTACTCGGGGGCTGGGGAGGAAGTAGGAACGTGGAGAAAGCCGCATACTGCGGGCCGCCTGGAGTATGACCTTTGAAGAGGAAGAGGATGTGACTGGGTGTGGCGTCGGGGCGCCTTAATGCCCACATGCAGAGTGACTGCTTGTGAACTAAACCACCCATAAAGTGCACCATTATCCATGGGCTGTGAGTGTGGCAGACACTGACTCCAGGCCCAGAGACTTGGGTCTGCTCAGCGTCACGGGCGAGTGAATGTCGGGGGTTGGCGGACAGCAGGTGACCAGAGAATCCTCAGTGCTCCACGGGCAGCTTTCAAGTCAGCCAAGGCAACCTCCATGAAATCTGATGTCTGAATGGGGCACCATAAAAAACCACAGAGACTGTAGCCTAATTCCCTTTTTAAAGAGAGTTGACGGGGGATGGAGAGGGCAGAGGGCTCCTAGTAGAAAGTTTCAGGGTGTTTTAGCAGTGGGTTCTCTTTCTGGACCCAAATTCATACATTGTGGATTTGGACCCAAACCGAGCAGTTCTAACACACAGCTTCCAGGGCTGGAACAGCAGGCTGCCAGCGGGCACTGCTCGCCACCCGCCTCCCCAGGACCCAGAAATCACTGCCTGTGGTCCTCTTGCCCTGCCTCACCCCTGAGAACCTCCTCCTCACCCCCCTCATTCCTTCCTTCCTTCTTTTATGTCCATCTGGTTCCCACAGGCTTCCTTTATCAATATTTCAATTGGTTGCTGCTGACCTCTACTTGAATCCAAATATTTGCCCTATTCAGCGTGAGTTGTTCACTCAGTCAAATGCTTGCTTATGTCTGTGCTCTTTTGAGCACACTGAATGGGCTACTTGACTATGTAATGCAGATATTGCCTGGTCATTAGTAGTGTTTGTTAGAATTGACCAGATGCAACCAGGAAGGAAGGGGACAGAAGAGGGGCGTTGTGTTGAGTTTTCCTTCCAGTGCAACCATGGAGAGGAAAATGAAATTGTGTGCTTTCCAAGGCACAATTACAAACTACCCAGTGTGCTTCAAAAGGAGTCCTTAGTCTTGTATGAACCACATGGGTCAGGAGTCAAAGGATATGGACTCCCCTTCTGGCTACAGTTTGATTTATTCATTGAGAAATTGCCTCCTGCAAAATGAATATGAGATTTTTAAGAGGTGGCTGGTGTCCTTATTTTAATTATTTAGATCAGAATATATGAAATTCAATAAGCCAGACAGATCACTTGCCATTGATTAATATCACTGCCTACACTGCATGGCATTTCTTTCCACATCCAAACTTTTTACAAACGTAAGATGTCACTTGGCTGCACAACTTTTAACTGTCGTATGCGAAACCAGAAACCAGGCTGTATGGAAGGAGGAGCTGTCTCCTCTACTCTGTTATGATCAGTAACTGGACAAAAGACAGATTAATAAGAGAAAATAGTTTATTTATGCATACGGTGTACATATACACAGAAGAACTCAGGGAAGAGTAGCTAAAAGGTGGCTGGAAGTAGGAGCTTGCATAGTGTCTTAAAGAGTGATAAACTGGAAAATACGGCCAGACAAAGGGAAGAAGGCTTGGGCTAAGTGATGGAAAGTGACTAGGACATGCACAGTAAATAGGGCTGCTTAGGAAGGCTTGTTGGGCTGGGCGGGTGAGAGTCATCTCAATGGATAAGTTGTTGTCTTGGAGTAGTTATCTTTCTGTTATGGGAGAGGAAGACACCTTTCCAATTTATGTTACTTCAAAAAGGGAAATTTATGCCCTGATTTGAGACACAAAAAGGCAGGACAGAGCTAATTGCCTTACGCTCAAAACAATCCTTACACCAAAGTGGCGTATTTGGGCGTAGCATACTCTGATCCCTTTCACTACAACAGTTATTTCATGTTAATTGCATAACAGGCTCGATACTGACTGGTGGTGTGTGGAAATGCTTCATGCAGATTAAGAGTTAAAATTCTTGGCCCTGACCAAAGAGAGAAAACCATCACAGGTCCAGGAGGATTTTGCCAGAAATAAGAGTGGCTTTGAACTGGAGATTAAGTTGTCCAATGTCTGGGAGCAGGAAGGGGAAATTAGACTGCACCTATGTGTCTATACTTGCCCTTGAGAAGTTCACATCTTACTGGCAAAGGCAGACATGTAAACACTGTAGAAGAGAGAGGCATGAGAACCTTTGGGGTGAGATACCAGGTGAAGTAATGATGGACTAAAACACTGATCCCCAAATATAAAGAAAATGTGAACAGAGGGGCCCCTGCTCTCCGGGGGCTTACGGACTGTTAGAGGAGAGAATCCATAGACACACAACATAGTATCCAAGGCAGACTGCCCTTAATGGAAGCACAAGGTGCCATGATGACTCAGAGCTGGAAGAGGTCACATTCGAGGCCCCCTGGGTGTGTCTAGCCCGTGTTTTTGAAGCCTTACTTAGCTGGTCCTACAAGCTCACACTATGTGTATTTTAAATTTGTCTAATGAGGTCACAAGATTCTTTAAACATCTCTACAAAGCTCTTTGATTACAATTGAATTTGCCACTTCACTTCTTTGATTTCTTGCCTCATTGTGGTACAGAGGAGAAAGGTTGAAGGGAGATGATAATTGATTAAGCACTTACTGTATACCATCCATTGAGCAATGTACTTTCAACTCTGATTCATTTTTATGGAGATTTTTTCACTTACTCTATGGTTTGGATTATTCAAGGCTTCCAGTGCCTCAGCCCTTTCTGTGGAACTCCCCCTAGGCAGAGGAAGGAACCTGGACACCCCTACCCTGGTGGCAGGTGGACCCACTCAGCTTCTGCTTCTTTTTTTGTAGTTGTTGTTTTTGAAAAGTTACAGAGAGAAAAAGAGAGAGATCTTCCATCCACTGGTTCACTCCCCCGATGGCCGCAACAGCTGGGGATGGGCCAGGCTGAAGCTGGGGGCCAGGAGCTTCTTCCAGGCTTCTCCTGCGTGGCTGCAGAGACCCAAGCAGTGGAGCCATCCTCTGCTGCTTTTCCCGGGCCATCAGCAGAGAGCTGGCTTGGAAGTGAAGCAGCTGGGACACAAGCCAGCGTTCATATGGGATGCCAGCATTGTTAAGCAGCAGCTTTACCCGCTATGCCACAACGCAGGCCCCAGCCTGAGCTTCTTACATGATCCTTGGAATCATTTCTAAGGTTAGAGGGGCCAATCCTGTTTGGCCTCTTCTTGGAGCCTGTGTCCACCTGTGGTTTCCCCTGCCCTTCCCGTCCTCCAGTGCTGTGCTCTCAAGCCCCATGCACACATCAGCCCTCTCCAGGGAACTACTTCACATACAAGATCCTCCCCTCCAGAAGCGTATGAAGACAGCAGCAGGGCTGTCTGGGACTGTCAGAGAATGAAACTGAGGAAACATATAAACCTGTAGTTGAGTGCTCATGGTAACTGTTCAATGAATGTCCAGCAAATATAAATATGTAATTCTATAGTTTTTGAAATAGCCACATGGTCATTTTTACCAATGAGTTCCTGTCGATAGCAAGAAGGTCACCTTAACATCTGATGTGTTCTCTATGGTCCGGAACACTACAGGACAAAGGCAGACCCTGCAGCAGGCTGTAGACAGGACATTTGATACAGGGCGTGGAGGAGTCGGGGAAGAAAGTGTCACGGCAGTAGCTCAGAAATGGTTTTGTTTTTGTCTTGTTTGTTTGTTGTTAGCCTAATGTGTAGCAGTGGGCTAACTGTGATTGCTTGAGGATCTTTGAAATAAAAGAGAGACATAAACAAAAACTATTGCTCTGATAAGTGTGTAATACACTGTGTTGCCAAAAATCATGATGACAGAGTAAGGTCAGTTCCTTATAATTAGGTTAAAGAATCAATTCTATAAATATCTGTAGAGCATGTGTATTCATTTTCTAGGCCAGCCAAAATAAAGTATACACACTGGGTGCTTTAAATACAGAAAGTTAGTGTCTCACAGTGCAGGAGGCTAGAAGTCTAAAGGCAAGGAGCTGGCAAGGCCATGCTCCCTCCGAAGACCCAAGGCCAAGCCTCTCTCCTGGCTCTGTGCCTTGCCAGCAATCTCGGGGTGTCTCAGCTCGTGGCTGCACCCCTCCCGTCTCTCAGGGTCTTCTCCATGCACGCCTGTCTCTCAGTCCACATCTCCCCACCTGACTAGGCCATCCTCATGCCGAGTAAAGGCCCACTTTAACTCTTAGCATTTGTACCTACCCTATTTCCAAATGAGGTCATAGCCTAAGGTACTGAGGTTATGACCTCAACATAGCTTTGTGGAGTGGAAACATGAGTCAACCTATAGCAGCATCCATTTTCCACTGCTCCCCAAGCACTTTGGAATCACATGGAACTCCCTGCTGATACAATGTTTTAATTCTCTGAATCGCCATGGTGTAATACTTTATGATATCCACCATGTGACAGGGAAAAGTTCTAAGTTAAGAGAACTAACTAGAGTCTTCACAAGTAAAATCCAAGGTCATATCTGATAACCACTAGGATGAAGCACCAGATGTGCCTGTTATATGTGATTCTGCATTTAATGAGGTGTGCTGTCCACCTCGATATGTCCACTATGATGTGACAACAGGAGGACTCGGAGAGCAAGCCAGCTGGCAGGATTCTAACCTTGTTTCCAGTCACACACACACACACACATTCATGAACACACACACAGGAACTATAAATAAGAAAGGAGCAGGTCCCTCCCCTGGCTGCCTTAAAGGAATTCAGCAGCCAACACAAAGGAAACTTCCCCTGAGAAGACTCTTACTAAGAGATCTGCGTGCCGAGCTCTCCTAAAACCTGAGTGTGATTTCCTGGTTTCAAGTCAAGGAAACAAAGGTCTTGCTCAGAAACCCTCAGTGGCCATTCTGGCTGTGTCCAAGCCCAGTGGGTTACCACCAGAGGCCAGACAATACAGTTTTCGTGTTGACATGGTGAATTTGCTGAAACAGCAAATATTATTTAATTGAAGGCGATATTTTGCCTTGCTAATGAAGAAATAATTTTATAAATAATGTGCTTGGCTTTGAGAATGACAGAGGCTGAATACTTGTGCATGCAAATTATCTGATAGAGTTGCAAGGACTTAACATAGAAAAATACATCTTTTCTTCCTCATTGCTGGTATTTTCTACCAGGCCACAGCTACTTGTACGTGGTTCATAGAAGAATACATATTAGGAAAAGTTATGGATAGGTATCAAAAGTTTTTGTACCAAAATAAAACATCTTTTAATTCCATTTCCATGAACTTATATTTTATTTTTGTGGCCCAAATATTACAATCTTTGCTCAGAAATGTATAGAGTATTTTGATGACATGCTTAATATCTGTTGGTTTTGAAATAGTGATCACTTTATTATCTGAAAAGTCATAAATATTAAATACAGGAATGAATGTCAAAATACAGGAATCAGTGCATCACAGGGTTTTTCCCACTTATGGAAAAACTTCAGCTTTGTTGAACAAATAGTTGTCATTGCTTACTCTGAAACTTACAAGGCACTGTTTGTTCACTCTGCATGTGTGTGATCTCATTTCATCCTCACATAGGAGTTTTGTGATTCCTATTGAACAAATGAGGAAAATCAGATAACAGGATCATGGCAGAGCTGGGATTTTTATTTTTTTATTGTGATTCACTCATTTATTGATTTGAAAGAGTCACAGAAGGAGGGGGAGAGACAGAGACCTTCCATCCACTGGTACATTCCCCAGATGGCCACAATAGCCAGGGCTGGGCCAAGCCAAAGCCAGGAGCCAGCCAGGAACTTCCTCCACGTGGGTAGCAGGGGCCCTAGCACTTGGGCCGCCATCTGCTGTTTTTCCCAGGCCATCAGCAGGGAACTAGTTTGGAACTGGAGCAGCCAGAACTCAAACCAGTGCCCATATGGGATGTCGGCATTACAGGTGGCGGCTTTACCTGCTACCCCACAGCGCCAGCCCAGAGCTGAGATTTCCAAAGCGTGTTTGTCTGACTCCAAGTCCCACAGTCTCTGCTGAACCTCATACTGCGTTGTTGGTCGTTTCTGGTTTTTTAAAGAACAAGCAATATGATTTTATTTGGGTTTTTTTGTTTTCTTCCCCATCGCTAGAAAGCCCTGTCTTGCTTGAAGCAGCCTGGAGTTTAGAAATAAGCATACTTCGGCCGGCACCATGGCTCACTTGGCTAATCCTCTGCCTGCGGCGCCAGCACCCCGGGTTCTAGTCCTGGTTGGGGTGCCGGGTACTAGTCCCGGTTGCTCCTCTTCCAGTCCAGCTCTCTGCTGTGGCCCGGGAGGGCAGCAGAGGATGGCCCAAGTGCTTGGGCCCTGCACCCGCATGGGAGACCAGGAGGAGGCACCTGGCTCCTGGCTTCGGATCGGCGCCCGCTGTGGCGGCCATTAGAGGAGTGAACCAATGGAAGGAAGACCTTTCTCTCTCTCTCTCTGTCTCTCTCTCTCTCACACACTCACTCTCTCACTGTCTAACTCTGCCTGGCCAAAAAAAAAAAGAAAGAAAAGAAAGAAGCTTACTTCTATCCATCCCCACCTTCTTTCTGCTCATGTTTGATGATTTCACATAATTTGGCATCCAAAAACTTCTATACAAAGAGACCTAATGCATCCACTGGTGATTCGTCAACACTCATGGCCCGTGTGCTGTTTCATGTATAGCACACACATAGTTAGCACAGATAGGGCAGGACTGCATTGCCTGGTGATGCTGTCTGTCTGCTTTATATACAAATTGAACAGGAGCCAACGTAAACACACTTGACCTTGTGGATGCTAAGAGAAAGCAGCTCCTCCTGCAAAAATCAAAGAAAGTACAATGAAGTATAATGCTTCACCCACAACTCCTGCTCAGGGGTCTCTGATGCTGCCTTTTGTAACGTTTTGAGAGCCCGGAGCCCTTACTCTTTCACGAGGCTAAGTCGTACTGCACAGGACGGTCGTGTCCAAGGACAAAATGCCACGGAGAGAGTTCTGAGAGATGAAATCCCCAAAGTATGAGGAATTTCTTTCTTTTTAGAAATGCGTTGTAGCGCTTGTCTTTCTGGGGTGCCCTCGGTGAGGTGTCAGGTCAGCCACCCACATGCTCAGCCTTGCCCCCAGCCTTTATCTTACCCCGGACACGGCGACGTGCACGGCGCCCTCCGGAGCCCCCACTAGAAAGCGCAGATCAGAAATTATGGAGGGAACAAAGACTGCGCTCATCGGAAAGCTTTGGCTCTGTGGGTAAATAGAACCCCACTGTGTATTAAACAAAAATTAAACCCTGTTTTCTCTTTGGATAGTTAAGTTGCCATCAATTCAAATACGGAGAACAAGGCACCGGACACAGTTAATAGTCCGCAGAGCGGCCAGCCCCGGCTTTGAAAGCATTTAAGCTTTCCTGAAGTGCTGCTTGTGCCCAATTATAACTCACTACTTACCATCTTCATAATTTAAATCTGTCCGCCCCTCGGGGGGGGGGGAGAATTTTTTGCTAATCAGAGCCATGAATGCACCCTTTTCCTTTTGACAGCATTAAATTAAAGCTAAATGGTCGGTTTTGAATGAGTTACTGTGAAGAATAAAGGCATTAATGAGGTAATTTCATTATGGAGACTCATCCAGGCCTATGTGAAAACCGGGGAAGCCAGCGGAGGGGAAAGGGACTGAGGAAATTAGGGTTCCTTCCACCCTAATTAATGTTTGGGGGCATTTGGTACAGGCACCAAATTAACTGCTCCAAAGAACTCTCATTGAAAAAAAAAATACATTGTTGCCCTCCCTTGTAATTAGAAGACAGTACAAGGAGAAGGCTCCGGGCCATTAGGGAGCTGGAGTTAAGGAAGCAGTGGGCACACAATATAGGATTGTTTAGGTCCCTGGGCTGTAAACAGGTAGCTTCTGAATGAGGAATTATGAGAGCCCGGGGAGAACCGTCTTCCCAGCACAGCAGCCTTAATGCATCCAAAAGAGAGAAAGAAAGGTGAATGGCCCAGCAAACAAAATGCTCAATGCCTGTCTTAAGCGATTACACGATGTTGTGCCGGCCCCTCTCGTTGAGTTATCTTTACACTGCTTTTGTCTCCCCTAATTGGAGCTGATGAGGTGCTAATTGGAGGCCTTTTAAAAAAGCCCACTACTTTAATCATTAGAAACCCGAGGGAGGCTGAGGGAGTGGAGTTAATGAGACAGGAATTTAAAAAAAAGGGGGGGGGGGGGGGGAGAAAACCCCCATAGCAGAGCTTGGCCAAAATAAAGCCGCAGTTTGGCACGAGGGGGTGGAAGAAGGGTTTGATGGGAGAGAAGGGGAGCTGCAGGTATTTTACTGTGAAATCTTCCACGGCGTCTTCGTGCAGTTGGCTAGGACAGGGAGAAGCGGCTCTGGCCAGAGATGCTGGCGGGCTTCACCCAGACCACTGCCTCCGCTTCGGCATTGTAGGACGCCATTGCACCGGACGGGCCTGCCTCCCACGGGCCCTCAGCCCTGGTCTCAAAGCCGGGGGTTTCCAGGAGCCCTTTGGGTGGGATTCGCTGCCCCTTCCTGCTGCCAGGGGCACCCTCGCTTCCCAGGCTTGGGGTGGACGTGGTGATGACAAGGGCTTTAGGGACGTGACTCCGGGGATAGAGGACAGAAGTGACTCACGAAGAGGGACTCAGGGCCTCTTGGGGGTGGGGAGGGGTGGTCTTTCCTTTAGACTTTTCTATGCTTCTTAGTCTCTGCAATGAACCTTTGGAACTTATCAGAACAATGAAATCTAGTATGTTCCCTCACTGAGCTCACTGAGTTTGGTTTGCTTTTTAAGTATCACAGAATCTAGCATGGAGTGTGTGGCAGAAGAGAGAGCCACACTGTGGAAGAGTGGGTTTCTAGAAACATCTCAGGGCCGGGCGTGCTGCTCTTGCTGTAGAGCAGGACCGGGGACAGCCGGGGTGCATGGAAACGCAGGAGTGACATGGGTCACACCAGCTTTCCCTGGCGCCTTGCGGGATTGATGAAGACTGACAAGGAATATCGCACTTCTGTTACCCCACGTTGTAGTCAAGTTCTGGAAGGTTCATTTTCCAACACACGGAGCCCCACTTTAGAGCAGTGACCCTGTGGCTTGTCTCCCATTCCCACCTAAGCACTCGTGCGCACAAACGACCGTGTCCATACTGCTACCTGCCGAATCCAACCAGCCACAGCACCAGTCCAGGGAACGTGAGAATGACATTGACACGGGCCGGCCCATAAATACGAACACGTGACGCAGCAGAAGCTTTAGTGCGGGGGGTGGGGGGGGGGTGTCACATGGTAGCCTTGGCAACGGGTGGATACCTGGCATGCACCACTCACAGTGCCTGGGGTGCCCTTAGGGCTCTGTTATTTAACACTGACACAGGTGACTGAGGATACAAGACAGAAACCTGGGTCCTGAGAGGCAAGAATGATTGTGCAAAGCTCGAGAGGCAGCATTTGCTCTTTTTTTTTTTTTTTTTTTTTTTTACAGGCAGAGTGGACAGTGAGAGGGAGAGACAGAGAGAAAGGTCTTCCTTTGCCGTTGGTTCACCCTCCAATGGCCGCCACGGCCGGCACACCGTGCTGATCCGATGGCAGGAGCCAGATGCTTCTCCTGGTCTCCCATGGGGTGCAGGGCCCAAGCACTTGGGCCATCCTCCACTGCACTCCCTGGCCACAGCAGAGAGCTGGCCTGGAAGAGGGGCAACCAGGACAGAATCCGGTGCCCCGACCGGGACTAGAACCCGGTGTGCCAGCACCACAAGGCGGAGGATTAGCCTAGTGAGCCGCGGCGCTGGCCAGCATTTGCTCTTGAAAAGTGTGAGTCCAGGGTTCCATGGAGGGGAGAGATTTCAGACGAAGGCCATTTTGGGATGAGAAGGCCCCGGTGTGGAAGTGACCAAGGCCTCCACCCGGAGAACTTCAGGGTCTCAGCCCCAGAGAGAGCTTTTCAGGGGCTCTGGCCCCAGCCCCACTATTCTGCAGATTAAGGGATGGGTCCAGAATCGTCCAGGTCCCATGGAGTGGCCGAGTATGCATGAGATTCTGGGTGTTCCATCAACCAAGCTCTTTCTCCTGGTAGCTGCGGCCTCGCAGGCCTGGGAACCTACCAGTCTCCTGCTCAGATATTCCTGAGTGTGTTAGATCTGAACATACGATGACAGCACAGTTGTGTGTGTGCACATGCGTACAAACACTACGTGTCAGCCCCAGATTGGGGGCGGTCCCTCTCCCACCTTCCACGGACAATGTGTACATCGCGAGGAAGGTCATTGTGTATCTGCGAAGCTCTCCAGCTACTCGATCCACTCAGCCACCCCACACCCTGGCGCTCTGCACCCGGCAAATATCAGCATGTCCTGAGCTGAGTGCCAGGGATATGGAAGTGAGCAAAACATGACCCCCATAAACTGCCCTCGTGGAGTTTATCACCCAATGCGTGAGGCAGACATCACACCAAGACCCACGCAAGGCACACGCTGATTCTGGATACTGTGATCAGTGCTCTGGAGCAACACGGTGCGTCTGTGTGCCGGGTTGGAGTAGACACACAGTGGCAGGTACCAGGGACTCAAGGCAGGTGTCAGCAGCCAACAGCCCCTCCCCCAACTGCTGCCACAGCAGCTTCTAATGAGTTAATGGGCAGCCTGAGGGCGGGGCGGCCTGGGGAGGGGGCGCAGTGAGCTGCAGGCATTGGCAGATGCGTCAGCAGGAGGCTGGCCGAGCTATTTGCCAGTTGGTTGCAGCTTCTGAAAGAACAAGCAGAAGGGTCAATCGCTGTGGCCCTCATCAGTTCAGTGACCATATTTTCAATAATGATAGGAAAACCCGGACATGTAATCTAACAATTGATCTGTTTTACAGAGCAATCTGACGGAATAAGTTGCACAAACACAACTGAATTGGACTTGCTTATACAACTATTCAGTTGGCTTTGTTGGAAAAATAGCGACATATAGGTGAGATCTGGAGCCTGACAGAGCAAGAAATTTAGATCTTAACATTTTAGTTCAAGAAGGGGTGTTGGAGACTCGAGAGGCACATCCCCTAATTTAGTAAGAAAGAGATGAAAATCCAGAAAAATAAGTGACCTCTTTGCGGGTCACACCAATGGCAAGATCAGAGAATAGGGCCCCTGGCTTATAATTCAATATATTCTAGAGCATACTGTGCCACTACCTCTTGGACCATTTACTTGTAAGCTGCAAACCTAAGGTATACCAAATTAAATACACAAAAAGTTCCTGCACATGACTGCTAACAAAATAATGCAAATTAGTACTCAAGAATACATCAATTCTCACCTATCAGATTGGAAAAATTCAGGAAAACAAAAACACTATCCAAAGTGTAGGAATTGTATTAATTGGACCAAAGAGGCAACTGAAAGAGGCTCCCATGGAAGATTTTCAGCATTATTAAGGATACATAAGGAATTTAAGGAATTGGCATAGGCTCAAGCACATCAAATATGTTAAACATCCATGCATTCAGGGGCCGGCCCCCGTGGCTCATGCGGTTAATCCTCCACCTTCGGAGCTGGCATCCCATATGGGTGCTGGGTTCTAGTCCCGGTTGCTCCTCTTCCAGTCCAGCTCTCTGCTATGGCCTGGGAGTGCAGTGGAGGATGGCCCAAGTGCTTGGGCGCCTGTACCCGCATGGGAGACAAGGAGGAAGCACCTGGCTCCTGGCTTCGGATCGGCGTAGCTCCGGCCGTACTGGCCATTTGGGGGGTGAACCAACGGAAGGAAGACCTTTCTCTCTTTCTCTCTCTTTCACTGTCTAACTCTATCTGTCAAATAAAAAAATTTTTTTAAAAAAATGCATGATACCAAACCTGGGTGGGCATTCAGCCCGCAGGGTGAGAAGCTCATGTTGCAGATCAGAGTGCCTTGTTTCAGTGCCCGGCTCTGGCTCCCAATCCCAGCTTCCTGCTGATGCAGCCCCTGGGAAGCAGAGGTGATGGCTCAGACATGGGAGATCTGCATTGGGTTTTTGGCTCCTGATTGTGGCCCCAGCCCAGCCTCAGCCATTGTGAGCATTTGGGGATTGAATTAGCAAATGGGAGTCTCTCTGTCTGTCTCTCTCTGGCTCCTAAATTTTTTTAAAAACAGTCATTTGGCCTGGCAGTTAAGACTTGGGTTGTATCCTAGGCTCTAGCCCCCACTGCCATGGCTGGAAGCCAGGTGACCCAATGGCTCAACCACTGGTGTCAGCTCCATCCCCACCCTAATAGGATTCGCTGCTCCTACTTCCCTGCCTGTTCCCCCCTACTCCCCCACCCAAAGTTTTAAGAGGATCTGTTCCTGAACACGTGGCTCTTTTTCTCTTCTGATCTCTCTCCCTCTCTTTGTCTCTCTCGATCTCTATCTCTTGATCTCTCTCTTACACTCTTCTCCCTCTTTTTCTTCTTCACCCCTTCCCTCTGGTCTGTCAGGTTTCCCCCAATAAACCTTTTCCCTTAAAAAAAAAAAAAAAAAAAGACTTGGGTTGTGATGCCCCCAACCCAAATTGGAGTACGTGGATTCTAGTTCTGTCTCCATCTCTTAATTCCAGCTTCCTTCTAAGGTGCACCCTGGGAGGCAGCAAGTGACAGCTCAAGAATTTGGGTCCCTGCCACCCGCATGGGAAACCTGGATTGCATAACAAGCTCCCAGCTTCAGCCTGCCCCAGCCCTGTGAATTGTGTGTCTGTCTGTATCTGTCCCCTGCTCTAATGGTGCAGACCCTGTTATGGATTGAATTGTGTCCTCCACAAAAGACATGTTGAAGTCCTCATCCTGATGTCTTTGAAAGTGATTTCACTAGGATCTATTCAGATATAATCGAGGTAAGATGACATCTTATACATGAGGGCTTCAATAGAGGACTAAAAGAGATTTAGACACAGACTGATACACACAGTGAAGATGGCCACGTGAAGAAATTGGAATGATGTATCTGCAAGCCAAGAAATGCCAGGGATTGCGGGCAAGGACCAGAACTATAAGAGCTGCCTTTCCAGCTCATCTGCCATGATCCCTCCCTCACACTCTATAACAACTGCACAGACCAATCCCAGCTCCTTAAGGGAGCCAGGCTCCTGCACAATTCTGACTTTTGCACATGTCCTCCCCTTTGCCTACAGTGACTGTCATCCATCTCTTGGTCCATTCTCTGGTCTTTGAAGCCTTAGTTTCCTTCCTGGGCTGAATCAAATGCTTCTGGGAGCCCAAAGCACTTTGTACCACCTCTTCTTTGTGTTTGCCAGGCAGCATTGCAGTTGCTCCCCCATCAGACATGAGCTCTGCCATAACAGGGCTGCATCTTACTGCTTCCACAATCCCAGAGCTCAGCAGAGTAATTATAATATTAATAGTAATTAATGGTAATAACATTAAGCAACTGATGGAATTGAATGATTCCTAAGTTGCAAGCCTTCCCTTTGTATTGACTCAGTTAATTCCCACAATTATGAATCCTTGTCCCCACTGTACAGTTAAGAAGACAGAGGCACAAAAGGCAAGTGGCTTGCCCAGTGTCACACACTATAAATGGTAGAGACATAATCAAGGCCATTGTAGACCCAGAGCTTATGCTCTGTGCCCCCTGCCTCCCCAGACACAGCAGGGTATATGACCAGAGGTGGCATGGGAGTGGCGGTAGGGTGAACAATCTAACTAACCCATAGCCTCTCTGTTGCTCAGGTTACCAGAGGCAAACCCCAGAACTGGAAGCACAATTCGAGGCTGTGTCTGAGCGATGCTAAGTGGGTTGGCAAGAGAATCCCGTGGATTCTATGTCATCTGCAATTCACCAATGTACAAACTCAGTTACTGAAGCTGAGTTTCCATCCACAGGGCTCCCTTCTCCATTCCCAAAGGCTGTGATCTCTGACTTCTCAATTTTTATCTCACATCTGTTTTCACCTTCTTGTCCTTAGCAACTGTTGACTTCCTATGCTTGACCTTGCTGTATGGCATCCTACTTCGTTTTCACCTAACTCAGCTATGTTCATTTGCCTTTTAGTTTTGAACAAAGTATTGACTAGGTCTATGACCTTGGTGTTTTTACAAAGCAGTGTATGCACACTTTCAAGTTTTAGTATCCTGATCATTAATGAAAAGTTAAGAAAACTAAAACACAATTACCAACTACTCACTGAACCCACAAAAAATGGCACTTGGGGGAACCACTTAGTTTGTTTTCTGCTCTTGCTCTCTCTTTAGAAACAAAAAGTGTAGTATAATACCTATGACACAAAAGTTATGAGAGACATTTAGTATATTTGCAGTGGTGTGCATCTGTCACTACTACGTGGCCCCAGTACATCTTCATCTCCTCTAAACGAAACCCCAAACCCATTAACCTGTCACTCTCCATTCTCCCCTCACCTCTGCCCTTGGCAACCACCTTCTGGATTTGCCTATTCTGAGCCCTTCCTATAAGTGGAACCACATGACCTGTAGTGTTGGCTTCTCTCAGAATGTTTTCCGAGTTCATCCAAGTTGTCGCATTTGTCAATACTCTGTTCCACACTTTGTTTATCCCTTGGTCAATCTGTGGGCATTTGGGTTGTTTCTACCTATTGCCAATCATGACCATCAGTGAAAGTTTTTCTTTGAGCATACTTTCAGTTCTTTTGGGGTGAATATCGGGAGTGGAATTGCTCTGAACGGGTAACTCCAGGTTCACATCGTCCAGGAACCACCGTGCAGTTTTCCACAATGGCTGCACTTCATGTTCCCACCAGCAATGTACAGGGTTGCAGTTCTCCACATCTCCACCAATTCTTGTTATTTGCCTTTGTTTTTAATTGTAGCCATCCTAGTGGGTGTTCTTAGAGTCTTCTCAAAGCATAAATATAATTACAGCGGCATTTCTCCAAGTTTTATGTACATTTGGAAGATCTTAAATATATAGACTTTAAATATATAGATCTTAAATATATGTTCAGTCTGGTGTGAGATCTGAGATCCGGATTTTTTAAATTTTCATTTGTGAGACAGAGGAACAGGAAGGATGGGTTACAGTTGCAGGCCACTCCTCTTGCATGTCTCTGTGGCTTTCAGATACGGCCATGCATAGCTGAGATTTAATCCCATAGGGTTGTAAATTATTATCAGAATTGTAGACGGGGGGGCTCTTGCCCAAAGACTTGGCAATCATGAGCTGCACTGCTGTGGTTTCTTCCTGCCTTCCAATTGGCCTGGTCATTGGCTCTGCTCCCAGATCAACTCCCACACACCTGGCTTTTCCATCTAGTTCCCAAGATGTAGAGACAGGAAAATAAGAGGCCTTCATTTCCTCTGCGGGTTCCCTTTCCTTGGTAAGAACGGCCAGCTCTGCAGACATCTGGGGTGAGCATCACTGGAGCTTCTTGCCACCTCTTACTCTGCAGGATCTCACACTCGCGGTGTGTTCACAGTACAGGACAAGATTCTCGCTTCCCTGCACGGACCTGGCGTCCGTCGTCTCCTTCCATCCTTGGGCCTGAAGACTTGGAATTTGTCTGGACCTTCTTTGGGGCTGCACTGTGCTCCTATTCAGCAATGCCCACTGGGTTTCAACTCCCCAGAGCATTGCAAGCTTTATTCCATCAGATAGGTTTCCTTTGTCTTTCCCACTTTTGTCAGTGGAGAGAGTTCATTCCTTTATTACCAACATAGCTTCCTAAGTGAACAGCCAACCTTTACCAATCCCTTCAACCTTTCTACCTGTTTTGTAAAGTTTTAAGGTTAGTCCCCAAGACTGGCAATGATTGACACCACTGGTATTTCCTAAGCCACAGTCTTCCAGTGCAGTGTTCTACTCGTTCATAAAAGGCCTGGGTGTGGCCAGCGCCGTGGCTCAATAGGCTAATCCTCCACCTTGCGGCGCCGGCACACCGGGTTCTAGTCCCGGTCGGGGCACCGATCCTGTCCCGGTTGCCCCTCTTCCAGGCCAGCTCTCTGCTGTGGCCAGGGAGTGCAGTGGAGGATGGCCCAAATCCTTGGGCCCTGCACCCCATGGGAGACCAGGAGAAGCACCTGGCTCCTGCCATCAGATCAGCGCGGTGCACCGGCCGCAGCGCGCTACCACAGCGGCCATTGGAGGGTGAACCAACGGCAAAAGGAAGACCTTTCTCTCTGTCTCTCTCTCTCACTGTCCACTCTGCCTGTCAAAAATAAAAAATAAATAAATAAATAAAATTTTTTTTAAAAAAAAGGTCTGGGTGTAAACTATGACCTCATTTTTTTTTAAAGTTTCATTTTGTTTGAAACGCAGGGAGAGACACGGAGTTCTTCCATCCAGTGGTTCACTCCCCAGATGCCTGCAACAGCCGGGCTGGGCCCAGCCAAAGCCCAAAACCTGGCACTCCAGCTAGTCTCCCACATGGGTGGCAGGGACCCAAGGACTTGAAGCCTTATCTGCTACCACCAAGGATGTGCATTGGCAGGAAGCTGGATCTGAATCAGGACGTCAGTCCCTCTGCTATGGGATGTGAGTGTCACAAGTGGTGACTTAGCTGCTCCCCCAAATACCCGCCCCTAAAGCAAAACTTCTGGCTCCTCTCTCTTATTACTAAATATTCAGAAATGTGCTGGGCCAGACATACTTCCAGCTGTTCTTTGGCAGAGGAGAATGGAGACAGAGAAATAGTTCCCATCTGTAGCTTAACTCTCCCCAGTGCTTACAATGGCTGGGGCCAAAGCCAGGAGCTGGGAACTCAATCCAGGTCTCCTGCGTGGGTGGCAGGACTCACTCAAGCCATGGCTGCTGCCTCCTAGGGTCTGCATTAGCAGGAAGTTGGAGTCAGAAGCCAGAGCTGGAGCTGGGCATCAAAGCCAGGCACCCCCATGTGGGATGTGGACATCCTAGTCAGCATCTTAACCGCCAGGCCCTACACCTGCCACTGGTCCAGCTGATTTTATGTCTGTCTCAGGGCTGACTGCACTTTCCTGCTGGCTTACCTGCGCTGGCTCTGGTCTCTGAGTGCTCACTGGTAGACACTGTGTTTTATTCCTCTTTGTATCTCCAGCATCCAGGGTGGGACCTGCCTCACAGTGCATTCTTAGCAAGCGTTTAGAGAGCACTAAGTGGATATCCTAGGACCCCTTACCTTTCACGCCAAGAGATCCAAAACTCAGGAGCCCCAGACACTCCGTGACTGAGGAAGGAGCACACACGTGTACCGTGTGGTTCAGTAAGTGCTCCAGGGCAAGTGGAGGAGGATGCACCCCATGACAGAAAGCTTCACCGAGGAGGTAAATCCTAAATGCGGCCATTGCAAACAGAGGGAGAGAGAAGCAGGAAGGGAGTAGAGGCTACTGCATCTCCAGCCGCCTTGAGGGGATGCCATTGTCCCCATGACCTCCTCCCAGCCTCTCCATCGCTGTCTCACCCAGACTCCTCCTCCACCTTTACCTAAGATTCTCACCTGGTACTTGTCTGTGCAACCTGATCTCATTTTCCAGTCCAGCATGTGATTTCAAAGACACTGCGGGACAGTACCACGTCTGTCTTATCTTCCAAAATTCTTCCTTGGGCCCCTCTCAACATGGTGTTGTAACTGAGGCTGCACCATGGGAGAAACCAGGTTGTGGGGCAATTGAGTCCTAGGAAGACCTGAAACCAGAGGATTTAGCTGGAAGTGAGGCTAAAATTCAGAACCTGACTTGAACTCACCATAGGCTGATCTTAGCTCTGTAGGCTTGGTCTAGCAGAACAGTGACAGTTCTACCGTTTCTCTAAATGGTTTGTCTCTGCCCGGTTCTTGTAGCATCATCTCCTGTCACCTAATGTCGCACAGCTATCATCATTGTGTCCCGCTCCCTGGCTCCAACAGGTTTAGGAGCCAGTTACCTTTCCCACTTCATTAACCGCGGGGCCTGGGCATTAGCAGCCCCTCCAGGGGGTTGCCCTGGAGACAAAGCTTCCTGTGGGTAATCCAAGATTATCTAGCTCTTTGTCCTACATGTGACCCGTAATTACTTGCTAAATTAGAATGGTTTTCTGAAAATCACAAGCGGGGGTTAATATGTTCTTCCAGAGCTGGTCAAGCTAAGATGACACCAGGAATTCAAGTTACATGATCCCTGAAGGCGGCTCTTTGAGTCTGAAGATGAACTCCCCCCTGGGAGGCATGGCCCCCCCATAAAGCCCCTGTCACTCATGGTCCCTCTGCCTGCTTTTCTGGTTGTGGTTTAATCTGTTCAAGACAATTTCTATGTCAACATTGGGCAGATTCACTCTGGTGCAGGATCTTGCATCATTTGTCTTTGATAACTAACTGCTTTAAATGTAAGGACATATTCCAATTTGAATTGCGAGTTTGTACTTGGTGTGTTTATACCATTATCAAGTTTTAGGTACCAATCTGGGACAAGCCAGGGAACTGAAGAACTGTTAAAAAATAAATAAATAAAAACACTGTGAGTTAAAAAAGAGCCAACTGGGGCACTAGATTGTTCCCCCTAAAATTTTGAGGGCCTCGAAGGGAGATGGGTGGAAAGGCAGACACTTCAAATGCACCTCTTCGATGCTTTTTCCTGATTTGCCGTTAACAGTAAATGCAGTACTGAGAGATCACAGACTTGGCATTACCCAATGTTTATGCTTCTGGACTCTAATACAGCCACTAAGTAGAGTTCTAGAAGTAAACACTAATCATTATCTTAAAGTCTAAAATATGAATACTTCCCAACATGGAAGCCTCTGACTAGGAAAAGCAAAGAACCTGGAATCTCTCGGGCATCCATGCAAAAGGGGCTTAGGAAGCTAAACTGAATTGTGTCAGAAATAAACATCCTTGGTGATTTGATTTGGCCCATTCATTGAGGTTTCTGAAGGAGTCGCTAGCAGATGGCTACAATGCCATTCAGCCAGGAAACTCGGCTGCTGACGCGAAAAGCTTCGGGTACTCGTGGTTATACTCCCCAGCTGTGCCACCTTTACAACTACTCAAGCATCTGTGTGATAAGGTGTCCTGCTGTCCTGGAGTTGCTGAACTGCAGTAGTCTGAGCAGAGCAGAGAAATCCTATAAAAATCACTTTATTACATTTGCTTGCATCTCAATCACGTGTGTTAAATGCCAGGAAATTGACTTGGACTGTGGCGCACTTCGATTAGCCACCAGGCTGAATTTGTTCTAGAGGGAGACTTGGTGAACCTTGGAGTGGTTACCAAAGAAAAGTGAGACGCACTTTTAGGATACTTTTATTCAGCATATCCTGAAGTCCAAGTAGGTTACACTAACCAGTCCTGGAGTGTCTTTTTTTAAAATATTTATTTATTTGAAAGTCAGAGTTACACAGAGAAGGCAGAGAGAGAGAGAGGGAGAGAGAGAGGGAGATAGTTTTCCATCACGGGTTCACTCCCCAGTTAGCTGCACTGGCCAGAGCTGGGCCAATCTGAAGCCAGGAGCCAAGAGCTTCTTTTCAGGTCTCCCACGAAGCTGTAAGGACCCAAGGACTTGGGTCATTTTCTACTGCTTTCCAAGGCCATAACAGAGAGCTGGATCAGACATGGAGCAGCAGGGACTCGAACCAGCACCCATATGGGATGCCAGGGCTGCAGGTGGCATCTTTACCTGCTATGCCATAGTGTCGGCCCCTGGAATGTCTTACTAAGTATTGTGCAATAAGGATTCTGTGATCAAATAACCTTGAGAAATGTACAAAACAAAGTTAATTATAAAAGATTTCAATTGGGCTTCACCACGGAAAAGCTGCCATGAGCTTTTAACACAAAATGGAAATGCAGGTCTCCTAAATGTATTTGCTGATGGAATTCCTGTTCTCATAGTACCTCAGCATCTCTTGGGAGCAGTGAGTTCTAGGAAGCATACTTGGGAAATCAGATACAGCTGATGAAAAAAACTGATAGGGTGGGCACTTGGAACAGTGGTTAAGATGCCACTTGGGAT
Source organism: Lepus europaeus (assembly GCF_033115175.1). Classification (NCBI taxonomy): domain Eukaryota; kingdom Metazoa; phylum Chordata; class Mammalia; order Lagomorpha; family Leporidae; genus Lepus; species Lepus europaeus. Next base: position 106,844,528 of record NC_084835.1, on the reverse strand, counting down.
GCCTATATCCCATTCTCAGTGTGCCTGGGTTTGATCCAACTTCCTGTAATGCACACCCTGAGAGGCAATGCTGATGGCTCAAGTAATTGGGTTCCTGCCACCCACGCAGGAAACAGGGATTGAGTTCTGGGCTGCTAGCGTGAGTCCCAGTCAGGGGTTGTTGCAAGTGTTTGGAGAGTATACCAGCAAATGGGAGTGTGCTCATTTTCTCTTTCTCTCTCTCTCTCCCTCCCTCCCTCTCTCTCAAATTTTTAAAAATTGATGACTCTGATGAACATATGAAAGGACTACTGTATAGTGTGTTTTTTTCTTTTAAATGAAGAAAAGCTTTGCTTAAGGGTTGCATACTTTTATTAGAGTATATCTGAATGATCCTATTCCTTTGGAGTAAAACTAATGCTTACCAGTTTCCAACTGCATTTAGCTTCTGGTTGGAATTTGGAAAAAAAAAAATGAAAACCTAAATAAAACAGGTGAAAGTTCAAAAACAAATTGATGACTCAAACATCCCATTATGACACCCTCAAATCCTAAACTATTTAAAAAGATGATTGAACACCTTCAATTCTTTTGATGTCTTGTTGTTTCCTTTAATTCAGTGACTCCTACTGCCACCTATGGGAGATCATATTATTATTTCAGGTATGCACCACCTCTCCCTGGGGCAGGATAATATGGTCTCTCTGCTGATGTCATGCGACATAAACTCTGAGTAAAGTGGCATGCACTGTGTCTGAGCAGCAGTCCATTGGTCACCACGTCATCTCTTCTTCCTTACACCCTGAGCAGTTCTCCTCCCTCTGGCTGCTGTTTGGCTTGTACCTAGAAGGTAGATCTGCAGCAGAACCCAGCTGATTAGCAGTAAACATATCCATGTGTAAGAAGTGTGTCCCTGTGTCTGTGAGCCACCGAGATTTGCATACAACTCTTCTGCTCCCACTCCAGCTCATCCCCAGGTCTAAGAGACAGAGCGATGCTCCTTCTGGGGAATGGACAATGCACTGTCCATCTCGCCGCCTCTGCTCCTGGAGTATCTCATCCTTAGAACCCATGCTTGTCTCCTTAAAGCCCAACTCCAGTGTCCTCTCTGTGAGAAAATCTTCTCTGATCTCCACCCCAGCCAAGGTGGCATGGATCAAGCCCTGCCTTTTTGTGCCCTTGTTTTCCCCTATACCAACTGTCAATTTTCAGTGTGCAAAGAATCTCCCGGAAGCTTAAGATGAGACCCCTGCACACATTTCCCTAGCCTGAAATGACTTAAGGTTCTAGGATTGGGAACCAGGGACCTGGGTTTAAGTAAGTGATGAGGAGGTGATCAGACGCAACCTGGTCTACAGACACTACCTCGAGAAACACAGTCATTGGAGCACCACCAGCACTCACGACACACGTTGGTTTGCATAGCTGTCTACTTCTACCATGTTGTGTCCTTGAAAACAAAAACAAGTCTCATTGAATTTTGCAGCCAAGGCATTGGCTTATGATAAAGGCTCAATAAAATTTAAGAGGGCCCAGTGTTAAGCTAGGTTAAGCTGCTGTGATGCCAGCATCCTGTATCAGAGTGATGGTTCATGTCCTGGTTGTTCCACTTCCCATCCCACTCCCTGCTGATGCGCCTGGGAAGACAGTGGTTGAGGCTCAAGTACTTGGCCCCTGCCACCCTCGTGAGAGACCCAGATGGAGTTCCTGGCTCCTGGCTTCTGCCTGGCCCAGCCCAGGCCATTGCTGCCATTTAAGGAGTAAACCTCTCTTCCTCTGTGTTACTCTTTCAAGTAAATAAAAATAACTCTTCATTTAAAAAAAAAAGTAAGAGAAGAGAAATATAAGCCACAATTTGCCATCTGAGAAACTTTCATGCCATAAAAAAATCAGTCTGAAAATTGCTTTTTAATAAATACTCTTTTGTAAGCAGAACAGAATAAAATAAAGCACAGTGCTACCAGCATCCCTAGGAATCAGGCGTATTTTTTTCCATATATAAGTAGATTTCATTGGCATGTGGCACAATGGGCTAATGGGCTACCTGAGACACTGGCATCTCATATGAGTGCCAGTTCTGGGTCCCATCTGTTCTGCTTCCCATCCAGCTCCCTGCTAATGCACCTGGGAAAGCAGCAGAAGATGGCCCAAATATTTGGGTCCCTGCCACCCACGTGGAAGACCAGAGTTCCAGGCTAATGGCTTTAGCTGGGTCCAGCCCTGGCCATTTGTGGCCATTTGGAGGATGAACCAACAGATGGAAGGTCTCTGTCTCTGTGTCTCTCCTCACCTCTCTCTGTCACTCTGCCTTTCAAATAAACAAAATAAAATTTTAAAAATATATAAATCAATAAACAGACTTTGCTGTCAGAGAACTAGACACAGTTTTTTTTTGTTTGTTTTGGTTTTTGTTTGTTTTTATTTACCCCCAGAGAAGTATAGTATAATGCATTTCAGTACTTTTTCCCCTTTCCTCAATAGGAAGCACTCACTTTGCCTGAACTTAATTCTGATGTTTTATTTTTTTCTCTTGTATGTTTCGAATATGTCCTAGAAAAGTCATGCTGAGATGCATTTGCCGTTGTGAGATGCTGAGAGGCTGGGGGGGGGGGGGGGCGGTGTTAGGTCACTGGGGCCCTGTTCTCATGAATGCACTGTTGCAGGAGTGGGTTCCTGATAGAAACCATGCGTCTGGCTCGAGTCCCTCTGTGGGGCTCACAGGTGCTTGCTTGTCCTCACATCACACTGTGAAGCAGCATGAGGCCCTCCCCAGCATCAAGGCCACGCACTTGGACTGCCAGCCTCCAGAACAGCGAGCCAAATACAGTTCCATTGTGTATACGATGTCCAGTCTGCGGTGTTGTGCGATAGCAGTGGAAAGTGGGCTAAGACAGAGCCTGCACTGTAAAGACGGGGAATGATCTGTAAACTACAGGACGCTTCTGTAATGTTCCCTGTAAAAGGACTAGCCAGAGATTTCTCATTGCAGTGCTGTGTGTGGTCACCCCCCCCCCGCCCCCAGCAAGCAGCCCCCAAGCTAGGTCAGGCCTCCAAGGGTTGTTCTGGTTAGAGATGGACGAGGATGAGAACTTGGACTTTGCTAACATTGTTGTCACTTTTTTTTACTAGTGGTCAAAGGGTGGTGCGAAGGATCTAGGACCTAAGAATGGGAATGAAACGATGCCGCTCCCCAGCCCCAGCCCCAGCCCTCCCACGAGTGCACCTGAAGATCAGCAGATTTGCAGATGGTTGGGAGGGAAGACAGCACTAACCGGAGACTCTCACCAGGGCAGAGGGTTCTAGGGCTTCCGGCTGGGGAGACACCACTCCAGCCCACTGGGATCTACGTCTCAATGTGGAACGCAAGTCCTGCGGTAGTTTAACTGTCCTCCTTACTGGCATTATTGGACCTAACGCAGGCCTAGCTCATCCCCTTTCTCAATAGTTCCCCAGTTTGGGTTTGGAGATCTTTAAAGTTAAGAGAAGCTGAAACTAACCTCGAACAGAGGGAGGAGACGCGATCTCGGCCAAGTCGGTCATCAGGTTCTGTCCCCGCTGCATTCGTGCTGATTTCAGAGAAAGGCGCGGAACCTCAGCACTCGTGAAGACTGAGCACGAGTCAGCTGCGTCCATCAGGGAATGGGACAACAGAGTGACAGGTGGAGGAAGGCAGGTGCGGATGCCGTTGGATCAGGCGACCTCCTCAAAGTAAGAAGTCTGGTGTCGGCCTTGGGAAGGCTTAGAACAAAAGGTACAGCGGCTGAAATTCACAGAGGAGGAAGAGAGCTAGGACAGGGACAGCTCAACCGGATTAAGTTTCTGGCCTTTCCTGGAGTGAAAAAGGATTCTTTAGGGAGCGGGGTTTGGGGTCCTCGGTGTCTAGGGCAGCAGACAGGAGAGTCTCTGTCTCTCCAGCCTCAGTTCCCAGCAGCTTCACCACATGGCCCTTAAGGAATGACAGCATGAGAGATGCTCTCGGCGGCCATCTGTAAATAGAATCCTGCCCTGGTGTTTCAACTGCGCCCCGAATTTTGATATTTGAGGAAAATATTCCACGTTCCAAGTTCCTGGAATTTAAAATGATATGGATTTATTGTATTTTTCAATGGGTGAGGCAACCCCTAATTCTGATGGAAATTGGTGAAGCATTAATTTGCCTGGTGGGAGATACGTGTTGCTGGATGTTCAGTAGTGACAAATCGCCCCCTTTTAGTGCCATGTTGCCCAGGTGTCACTGTACCTAATGAAGGAAAAACACTTCACCTGCTGAGCTAACCAGTAACCTACAAGAAGCTCGGATGGTTGCGTCACACGCCACTGAGCTTTCTTTGTGTTTCCACTTTGAATGTGCTCCAGCATTCCAGATAGGGGCAACAGACTGCGTCTCTAGGGAATGGACAAAACGGTGCCAAGCCTCTGGCTCGACTCTTTAGTAAACTGCGAAGGGAATGAATTTTCCCTACCTACGGGCAGCTCTTTCTGTCTTTAGATTCTGCTTTGATTCCCAGTTTCAGTGTTTTGCTGAAACTCTCTTACTACCCTTGGTCACTTCGTGTGGGGAAATCAATATCTACAAATATTTACCCTGTGGTCAGACTGGTGCAGGATGCCATAGTCCAGATAAGAACAGCCTCCCTCCCTCCAGTCATTGCTTTCTCTCCCCTTTTGCTTTCTACTAGTCCCTCCTTTTTCTTCCTCTCAACTGTGCCTTAAATTTGTCAAAGGGATGAAAAATGCTGTCTTGTGGGTAAAAAGGCTCGTACCATTGCTGACCTTTGCTAATAGGAAGGAAAGTCACTCAGTTCTGTTGCATAGTAAACACCATGTCCTATTTCAAGTGTGAGGCATAATGTATATATGTGAGGAAACCTCAACATTGTTTAAAGAAGTCGGAATAGGGTCAATTAGTTAATACATGGACAAGCAATATCAACACACTGTGTCAAACACAGCATCCTTCTCTCTTCTCTTTCCTAACCTAAATCACATCCAAAGAAAGTCTTATCTACATTTCATTCATGGACTAGGAGGTAAGCATAAAGAAATCAACCTGAAAACTTATTGTAATTGGCGAATTCTTTAGCACTAACTACCAGAACCTGTGATACAATTAAAACACACCAAGTGAGTCCTATTACCGCTGCTCTTTCAAATCTATGGAATAACTTTTGGGGTATTCACAAAATGTCAGCTACTTACCTCGGAAAAGTTAGGCAGTTTCTGTTAACATAAAGTCAACACAAGCTTCAGGCTCACTGCACAGGGTGTGTTTTCTTATCTTAAGGTGAAGAAATGGGAGCGCACAGATGGACAGTGTATTCTGACAAAGGCAACCATGCTGTGACTGATTTCAAGGCACTGACTTGGGCTTCTCTTCCCTGTTAGCAGAACAGCAGAGAAGTGTCATGAGAGTAGCTGGTATTTGTTGGGCGTTTACTAAGGGCAAGCACTGAGTTCTTCCTAAGACAAATGACATCGGTATTGTTATTAATCTCTAGCATACAGAAAAGGAAACCAAGCTTTTAAGAGACTAAATACCAGCACCACACGTTGGGAAAGGCAGGATTCAGGATTCCAACCAGTTGTCTCCAAAATCTTTGTGCTTAATCACCGACTTACAATTGGTGAAAACTTGGAGAAAAGCTCTCAAGGGGTCTGAGACATTGTTTCAGGGAAAGCAGACACGATTGCAGAGTGAAACTTAGATGTGACACTGCTAGAGCAAAGCCTTGTTGCTAAATGAAAACACTGGGTTGATTTCCTTTTGAATGAGTGACAACGTGTTTATCACCAGAACAGGGCCTCCTCTGCAGCATGCAATACGGAGAGCTCTATCAACAGGATCGAGGTAGCAGAAAACCTAAAAATAATGGCTTCATCTCTGAAAATAGAAGTCTAGGAGGAAGTGGACCTGGCCCATGAGTGGGGCTGTGACCCTGGCCCAGCCCTAGCTTTTGCAGGCATTTGTGGACCGAACCAGTGCATAAGAGTTCTCTGTCTGTTTCTCTCTGTCCCTCTGCCTCTCAAATTTAAGAAAAAAAAAAGAGGGGCTGGCACTGTGGTGCAGCTGGTAAAGCCACCGTCTGCAATGCTGGCATCCCATATGGGCACTGGTTCAAGTCCCGGCTGCTCCACTTCCGATCCAGCTCTCTGCTATGGTCTGGGAAAACAGTAGAAGATGGCCTAAGTGCTTGGGCTCCTACACCAGCATGGGAGACCTGGAAGAAGCTCTGGGCTTCTGGCTTTGGATCAGTGCAGCTTCGGCCGTTGCGGTCAATTGGGGAGTGAACCAGCAGATGGAAGACCTCTCTCTCTCTCTCTGACTCTCCTTCTCTCTCTGTGTAATTCTGACTTTCAAATAAATAAATAAATCTTTTAAAAATTCTAAAAATAAAAAATAAAAAAGAAATAAAAGTTGTGTATACTGGACAGCTAGCTACAATGAAGTGATTTACTCTTGAAACTCAGATTCAAACAGAAATGGAGGGTGCACTTTTGAACTATTTTTCTTTTAAATGAATATAGGGCCAGAATTGTGGCATAGTGAGTAAAACCACCTCCTGCGATGGTGACATCCCATATGGGCACTAATTTGAGTCCTGGCTGCTCTACTTCCAACCCAGCTGCCTGCTTATGGCTCAGGAAAAGCAACAGAAGATGGCCCAAGTGTTTAGGCCCCTGCACCCACATGGAATACCCAGATGAAGCTCCTAGCTCCAGGCTTCAGCCTGGGCAAGGCTTGGCTGCTGTGGCCATTTGGGGAATGAACTAGCAGGTGGAACATCAAAACCTGTCTCTCTTTGTCTCTCACTCACTCACTCTGTCTCTGTATCTCTGCCTCTCTCTCTCTCTCTGTAACTCTGACTTTCAAATAAATAAATATTTTTTAAAAAAGCACAGTTTTGATCCATCCACTGATCTTCAGCACCAGCAGCACCATGCCAATGATCCTGGGTTACTGGGACATCCACGGTCTGGTTCTTGCCATCCGCATACTCCTGGAATACACAGACTCCAGCTACGAGGAAAAGAGACACTCGATGGGGGACGCTCCCGACTATGACCAAAGCCAGTGGCTGAGTGAGAAATTCACACTGGGCCTGGACTTTCCCAATCTGCCCTACCTAATTGATGGGACTCACAAGCTCACGCAGAGCAACGCCATCCTGCGCTACCTGGCCCACAAGCACGGCCTGTATGGGGAGACAGAAGAGGAGAGGATTCGGGTGGACATTCTGGAGAACCAGGTTATGGACAATCGCATGCAACTCGTCATGGTGACCTACAGTCCCGACTTAGAGAAGCTGAAGCCCGAGTACCTGAAGGGACTCCCTGAGAAGTTGCAGCTGTACTCGCAGTTCCTGGGGAAGCGGCCCTGGTTCGCAGGGGACAAGATCACCTTCGCCGATTTCCTTGTCTACGACATCCTTGACCAGAACTGGATATTTGTGCCCTGCGTGCCTGGACGCGTTCCCAAACCTGAAGGATTTCATGTCCCACTTCGAGGGCCTGCCGAAGATCTCTGCCTACATGAAGTCCAGCCGCTTTCTCCGAGTGCCTTTGTATTTGAAGACAGCCAAGTGGAGGGGAATATAGGGCCCTGGAAGGAGGTGGTTACGGTTCTGGGAGCTCAGGTCTCCCTGTACCTGCCTTGGGCTGCTCACCCCTTTCTCTCCCCACCCCGACACAACCCCCCACCCCACCCCACCCCACTAACCTGCTGGCTGCCTGTGTCCTGAGCCAGCCCCTCCCATGCAGGCTCTGGCCAGGCTCAGCCCCCACCCTTCTCAGCCACCTCCCCTCTAAGGCTGCTCTTCCCGCACTAAGTTGACCCCACGGTCCTCGTCTCTCTGAGCCCCCCTGACTGCCAGAAAGATGGCTGTGCCTGGGCTGTGGCCCTGCTCCCCAGCGGGGTCTCCCCAGTGCTGTCTGGTCCCCAGGAGGGCCTGACCTCAGCCGGGCCCTTCTCACCCCTGTGATGCCCTGACTGGGCGCTGACTGTGCAGACCTTGGGGGATTTTCTTTGTTCTGCTGCCCACAGCAGGGGCTGGATGGGGCAGGATGAGATGGGGGGTGTGGGTGCTCAGGCAGGGCTATGAAGGATCTTGTTCATTTCCGGGCCCTCTCCATGTTGCTCTGCTCCTGGCCCTGCGTTCCTCCGTCCTTCACCCTGGAGGGAGGGCACCGAGGGCCACGTGCAGCCGTGCCATGGTTCTGGAGAGCCGCTGGGCTGATGGGGACGGGGCTGAGCAGGCTTGGGCAGACCCCTCTGTCACCTCCTCCCGGAAGCTTTCCCTGATAGAGATGCTCTCGTCTACAGTTTCAGGATTTTTCTAAATAAAACATCCCGCTGTAAAAAAAAAAAAAAAAGCACAGTCTTGATTCTAAAACCTGATGGGAACTTTATAAGAAAGAAAAAATTATACACTAATCTCTCATGTACTCTATGCAAAAATCCCTTAAAAAATCCAGAATTCTCTTTTTAAAAAAAGACAATACATTCCAATCAACTAGGGTTTATCCAAAATGCAAGACTGGTTTACTATTTCAAAATCAATGTAATTCACTAAACAGAAAAATGTAAAAAATGAGATTATCTCAATTGATACAGAGGCATCAGTTAACAAACTTTAATGCTTATTCACAAAGCTTTTCAACACATAGTAGACTAAAAACTTAAAGGGAAATCCCTTAATCTGATCTTTAATAATCTCCTAAAATCTACAGAAACATCATACCTAATGGGGAGATTTTAAAAGCATCTCTCAAGAAATTGGAAATGAGACAATAATGCTGACATTGTTACTTTTATTCTACATTCTCCTGCAGGTCCAAGCCAGTGCATCAAAGCATAAGAGCATAAAGAAATATAGGACAAAAAAAGCAAAAACACTGCACTGTCACATGCAGAAAATATTAGATTGTGTATGTAAAAAATCTCAAAGAATATACAAATTATGAAAATCAATAAAGCAACCTAGCAAGACTTTTAGAGACAATGTCAACATTCAGAAATTAATTACTTATCCATATACCAGTAACAAACAAAGAAAACAAACAAAACACAAAAGAAATCATTGACATTAGTGTAAAAAAACAGTTGTTGAGCAAATCTAACATACATGGAAGATCCCTGCATGGAAAACTTCAAAATATTACTGAAAGCTTTCTTAAATGAAGGTAATTTTTATTGATCAGAACATTCCATCTTGTAATGATTTTAATTTTAATTTTTACTTAACTGACCTATAGTTTTAACACAACCCCAATATTAATCAAAGCAATTTCAGCCCCAAAGTGGACAAGCTAAGTCTCAAATTCCTACGGAAATGCAAGGGCCAAGCATAGTTTAAGCAAATTGGAAGAAAGAGAGTAGGCAGGACTTACACCACCAGCTACCAGCGCCTTCTCTAACATCAGCACTGGCAGAGGGAGAAACAAACCAGCCCATGGAACAAAGAATCCAGAAATAGACCCACACATGTCTGTCACCTGATGTATGACAAAGGCAAAGCTGAAAAACAGTGAAGAAAGGAAGGTGTGGACTGGGCCAGATGTACTTACAGAAGAAAAGCACAACTTTATGTCTTCTCATACTATATAGAAAGTCAATTTTATTCAGATTGCTGACTTAAAGGTAAAACAATAAGACTTTCAGAAAAATAAATAAAATTGTCACAGCCTCAAAATAGGTCAAGATTCTCCAACAGGACACAAAGGACCTAACTGTAAAGAGGAAAATAACATATTCAAATAAATTAAAATTGTTAATGTCTGCTCATTAAAGACAATATTAAGAGTGAAAAGGCATTTCAAAAAGCGGGAGAAAATATTTGCAATACATTTATCTCCAGCCAAGTACTGGCATCCAGAATAAGTAACTTCTACAAATCAATAAGAAAAATTCAGACACCTAAAGCTCTCATACATCGCCAGTGGAAATGAAATGACTGAACCCATTTGGAAAACCTCATCAGTAGCACCTACTATGACTCAACAACTCTGATTCTAGATATACAGCCCCAGCAGGAATGTGTTCCTTTGAGACAGGTGTTTGGCACAGGGGTTAAAACACCACTTTAGTTCACCACTAATGAACTAAAGAGCTGTGCATCCCACTTAGGATGCCCACATTCCACACAGGAGAGCCTGGATTTGAGTTCCTGCCCCACTTCCCATCCAGCCTCCCGCTAATGCCCACCCTGGGAGGCAGCAGGTGGTGGCTCAAGTCCTTGGGTACCTGAGACCAATGTGAAGAGTCCAAGCTAGAGTTCTGGGCTCCTGGCTTTAGTCTAGTCCAGCCCTGGCAATTGTGGTCATTTGGTGAGTACACCGAATGTCACTCTACATTGCAAATAAGTATAAATAAATTTTTAAAAGCCCTTTTTAAAGAAATGTGTCCCATTGTTTAAGTTGTACATCAACAGTCAGGACAAGGGCTGATCAAGTCACTGTTTCCCATAGTATCCATTTCACTTCAACAGGTTTCCTTTTTGGTGCTTGGTTAGTTATCACCGATCAGGGAGAACATATGATATTTGTCCCTTTGGGACTGGCTTATTTCACTCAGCATGATGTGTTCCAGATTCCTCCATTTTGTTGCAAATGACCGGATTTCGTTGTTTTTTTACTGCTGTATAGTATTCTATAGAGTACATGTCCCATAATTTCTTTATCCAGTCTACTGTTGTTGGGCATTTGGGTTGATTCCAGGTCTTAGCTATTGTGAATTGAGCTGCAGTAAACATTAAGGTGCAGACAGCTTTTTTGTTTGCCAACTTAATTTCATTTGGGTAAATTCCAAGGAGTGGAATGGCTGGGTTGTATGGTAGGGTTATATTCAGGTTTCTGAGGAATCTCCAGACTGACTTCCATAGTGGCTCTACCAGTTTGCATTCCCACCAACAGTGGGTTAGCGTCCCTTTAAAATTTTGGATGCTGATTGCATGGGATATGTTCAATCTGTGATAAACTCCTCGACTGTATTCCTGGGGCTTGGTTGCTTTTTTGTTTATGTTTGGCTACAGGCAATAAAGGAACAGCCTCCCAGAACGTATGCTTTATCTTTATGATTCAGCAAAATTATGATTCATCTCTGGAATTACTTGTACTTGAAATTCAAGTCTCCCATGAGTCAACACCATGAATAACACAATAAAAATATTCATTGTACTTATTGCCTAACAGAGAGTGGTTCTTAAGACTGAAGGCGTTACTGATAGAATACCTGGGATTGAAAACCATCTCTGTCACTTACTGTGTGACTTCGGGCAAACCATTCACTCTTGTGCTTCTGCTTCCTTATCTAAGTGGAGATACTAATAAAGACTCTTAGCCTTGGAGGACCGCTGTGAGCCTTAAATAAACGAATACCTGTGAAGGACTTAACGCAGTTTCTGCCCCTATGTAAACAGTCACCAAGAGGCTGAAGCTATGGGTCAGCGGGGAGTGCCGGTTCAAGTCCTGGCTGCTCCGAGCCGTCGGATCCAGCTCCCTGCTAATGCATCTGGGAGGCAGAAAATGATTATGGTACAGGTACTTGGGCCCCTGCCACACGTGGGTGGAGTTCCAGGCTCCTGGCTTCATCCTGACCCAGCTCCAGCTAATGTGGCAATTTGGGGAGTAAACCAACAAATGGGAGATCTTCTTTTATCCCTCTCTGCCTTTCAAATAAATAAGTAAATCTTTTTTTTTTTTAAAATAGCACTCGACAAGTATTTGCCATTATCATCAGCGTTAACGTTTGTTTCACAAATACTTATAGATTCTTCACTCTGTGCAAGGAGTGGAGATGGTTTCCACAGAGAACTGAAGAGATAAACTAGGAGATCCTACATATAGAAGCACTGGAGAGCCTGGGGCAGGGACCCACACGCTACACCCCTGACGATTAGTGTTTGTGACTGGGGCTGCTGAGGTGGCGAGCAGGGCCATACGTTCGCATCAGCTACCTCTGGGTAGAAGCCGTAAGTGTCCAAGCAGAAAGCCTCAAATCCACACTCCGTGTGAAGGTCCGATCTGAGTACTGGGAGGAGAGTGAACAGGAAGGGGCCATGAGTGTGGAGAAGCTGGGAAAGTCGGTGGCAAATGAGCTACAGCAACGTAGGCACGCGGTCCCCCGGGGGCTAGGGGGTGTGCACAGCCCACAGGGACACCGCTGATGAACTAAAGAGCTGTGCATAAACACAAAGCAGAGATTTCTGCTGCTCCTCGGACTTTTTAGCTTTGCGGTAAGATGCATTTGTGAAATACAAAACTCCCCATGACCATGGCAGTTGACAGTGCTGGTGTTTGCTTCTAAGCAAAGGAAAGAAGAGTCTATTAAAATGTAGCTTTGGGGCCGGTGTTGCGGGGTAGCTGGTTAATCTGCCATCCCATATGGATGGTTCAGGTCTATGCTCCACTGCAGATCCGGCTCCCTGCTACTGCACCCGAGGCAGCAGCAGCAGGTGGTCTGAGTGTTTCGGCCCTTGCACCCACGGGAGAGACCCGGATGAAGCTGCTGGCTCCAGGCTGTGGCCTGGCCCAGCCTAGCTGTTGGGACCATTTAGGGGATGAAAAACAGATGGAAGATCTCTCTCTCTCTATCTCTCCCTCCCTCCCTCTCTCTCTACATAACCGCCCACCCCACATGACTGCCTTTCAAATAAAGAAATAAATCTCCTTTAAAAAATAAAATAAAATGCAGCACTTACGGTTGTCAAAGACCAAACCAGTCTCAGATGCTAATAATGGCAATGTCCACAGCGCCTAATCTCCCTCTCCAAGCTACGCAAACTCCTCTTCCTGTGACTGCACTATGGCTATGGCTTCACCATTTGGGGAGCTCTGGGAATTCAACGTTGGGACGTGAAGGTTTCAGTGGTTTCCAAGGCCCTAACCCAAGCTAGTGGGGCTCAGTGCGCTGGGACTCTTAGAATCCATGAGCAGGTCTGGTTTCTGGAAAGATCACAAAATTAAGATATCTAAAGGCATGCCTGCGTTCCTAGACACGGGCTGACTCCGCAGGTCTCAGGTCCCTTGCTATTCCAAAGGGCAGGGCTCTCCCGCAGGTAGGCATCTATCCCACGTGGCAGGGTAAGGTCCGAGTCCCCCGCCCGGAGAGTCCCGCCCCTTCCAGGCCCCGCCCCTCCGCGTGGCCCCGCCCACAGACGCCCCGGGCCCGGCGGCCCCTCGAATAGCGGAGCCCGGAGGCGGGGCTCGCCGCTTGCCCTCGGGCCCCCCGGGCTCCACCAATCAGCGAGCGCCCTGTTGGCCATCCGCAGCCTCTCGCGCCCCTCCCTCTCCCGCCGGCCTCCGCGTCTCAGAATCCAAGATGGCGGGGTCCAGGCGAAGGGGTCCCCAGGCCAGAGTTCGGCCGCTTCTCTGCGCCCTGCTGCTGTCGCTCAGTAGCTTGGTCTGGGGCGACGGCGTGGGAGGCGACCCCTCGGCTCCCGGCGCCGCTGGCACCCAGGGCGCGCTGCCGCATCGCCGTTTCGAGTACAAATTCAGCTTCAAGGGGCCGCACCTGGTGCAGAGCAATGGGACCGTGCCCTTCTGGGCCCACGCGGGGAGTAAGCTGGGGGCAGAGGGCGGGGGTCCCGGGTCCCCTCCCCACCTTCCGCCGCCGCCTCACGCCTTCTCTCTGCCGGTGCGGCGGTGTCCTGAGCGAGGGCCCCGTTCCTGCAGCCCACGCTGTGTGCGCCGTGCAGGGGAGCCTCTCGTCAGCCCCTCCCCTAGCCACCTTGGCCGGCGAGGGTCCCCGGGCTGTCCCCGGGGGTCTGCCTGCCCGTGCCGCCCACCCTCGCCCCGTGCTGTGTCGCTTCTGTGATCCCGTGGCTACTTTCCGTTTGATCGAGAAGTGTCTGGTTCCGTCTGCAGTTCCAGGCGCTCACTGCAGCCTGTGGGCATCGCCGCCACGTCTCCAGGGGACGCGGCCACCCCGCCTGAGGTTTGCCCCTGCCTCCCCTCGCGCGGCTTGCTCTGCTCCCGTGTCCGCGATGGCTGTGACACGCCGGTGCGCCGTGACCCGCTCTGGCTACAGCGGTGGCATCTGTCCCTCTTAGAGTCATTTTTAAGGCTGTGTCTAAGCTGTTGGGACGGCGCCTTAAATCGTGCCTCGCTCAGTGACTCGATGTGGTCTTTGAGCTTTGTCTTGGGCATCGTGTAACTGTAGAGGCACGCTGGCGCCTTTATTTGGTAAGAAAGGGGATGTGTTTTTGGTGTTGTTTCTGAACCTAAGACTAAGTACAGGTCGGTACCTTAAGCCCTTTAAAAGTTTTTTTTTGTTTTTTGGTTTTTTTTGGATGGAGAGAACCTCTGCTTTGTGTCTAATGTCTCATTGATTAGTAGGAGCTGGCGGCGCGTTTACATTTGTGAAAGCAAACTTATCTGCACTTGTGAACGCTGATGTGTCCGTGCTGACTAAGGGATTGGCCGTGGCCCTTGGTCTGCGGCGAGTCTGTGCAGTGACCATCAGATGCCACACTTTGGAACAAGCAGCGGATCCCTACACCCGAGGGGAGGAGCTCTGTTCTAGCTGGGATACAATCTATATGTGCGATTAAGCCATTAGCCACATTAGGCCAGCGATTTAGGTTGTCTGATGGTTGAGATGAAATGTTTTCTTCCTAGAAAGTACCGAGTAGGAAGCATGCCTTTAGGAAAGGCCCATTTGCCTCAAATTAGTGAGTAATTAAAAGCTGTAAACTTCAATTTGACTTAATAACCGAGTCATCAAGTATTTGGAATAAAGGGCAATTATTCTGTTCCTTGGATTTGTGTATTATGTGTCCGCACCCCAGAGATATGGCTGGGCATTTGTTATCAGCACAACATTGTTCTCAACGCAAGACACTGCTGCACGGGATCCCAAACGGATGTTTTTGGCCTTGTTGTTCTTTTTTGGGTTGAGGATGAATTTTTCAGTTAGTGGGGATGGATTTCTTCATGTTTTTTGCCTCTGCACTTCCACTGCCTGCCTGCTCACTTCTCTCTCTCTCTCTTTCTCTCTCTCTCTCTCTCTCACACACACACACACACACACACAAACATACCACATCAGCCAATTAGGAATGTCAGTCAGCTACTCAGATTAGCCGCCTTGACTTTGTCTCCAAAGCCATAACCAAACTAGTCTTGGTCTTCTGCACAAGTGACAGGCTTATGTTCCATAGTGAATTCACGTCGTGTGGCTGGGCTGAATTTGAAACCCAGGATTAGTGTTTTAGCCGTGACGGTTCTACTGACCCTGGGAACCACTGCTGTGGCAACCGCCTGCTTTCATTGTCACTCTGACTTTTATAGTCTTGCTGTTTCTTTACACTGTTCATCATTTTTCCTTTTTCATTTTGCCCCGCCGTCCATTATTTAAACATTTCAAAAATGAAGAGATTCGAACACAGCCTTCTACAGTGAGCCCCACGAGGGCCACATCTATGGTGTTTCTCTGTCTTAACTCTGCAGTCCTTTTGTCCTGTCAGTACACATCTTTAGATCACAAGGGCAGAAAAACAGTAAGAGTTTGTAGACTTGTGTTACTCTCAAAGCTCTTTCACCTCCCTTCTCTGATTTGAGTCTTAGTAAACAAGGCAGATATGACCTGCTTTATAGATGAAAAACTACAGTTCTTCAAGGTTGAAGTTCTTGGAAAAGGCTACACGGCTAAAAAAGTGTCAGTAAAATTGAACGGAAGGCTAGGTCTTCTGGTTCTGTCCAGCACTCTTTCCACATTGCCGCTCCTCCCCAGCCTTTGAGTGTTTGAGAGCGATGGTGACAGTGACTGAGCTTATTAAACTATCTTTTCTTTCTGTCTGTTTCTTACCTGTAAAGTGATAAGTACAGTTGTCTTGTTTCCCATGTCATATCTGGCTAATACCTGACAGGGTGTGTTAGAACTGTTCAAATTGTAGGCCTGATGGTGCTTTAAGAATTAGTCCAGTAATAGGAATGGCCAACATTTATTGAAGTGTTGACATGCACTTAAATTGACACTTACATACCTGTGAGGTTGTTAGAGAAATGAGGTCACTTGGCTAAGATGGAATAATTCATAAGTGGCAGAGCTGGGACTTGAACCTAGCCTGAAGATGCAAAGTACCACTGTTGGAATCACTGTTTTCTCTGAGAATCTGCTGAAGCAATAGAATTGCTTGTTGAATGGAAGTTCAGTTGTTTCCTCTTCCTACATGAATACACACAATATTTTACATCTGACTTTCAGGGTACTTATAGAAGTGATTGAGCCTGGCCCCTTCATTTTACAGGTGAACATTTGGTGAACCCAAGAGAGTAAGAATTATTTACTCAAAGTCACACAGCTGAACTGAGACTAGGAACAAGTCTGTTGATTCCTAGTGGTATGTTCTTTTCATACTGTTTGAGCTTCTAACATTTGTAAACTGGTGAAATACTTGCACATTACAGTGTCATTCTAAGGAGGCAAATTTGAAAGATATTTCCAAAAGAATATTATGAGAATCAAATAGGTCGCCTTTTTAAGTCATAATTTCCCCCACTTGTCCCCCTACCCTTGAAATTTTTGGTGTTTTATGATTGCAGTTTTAATTGTCCTTTTCTTTTCTTTTCTTTTCTTTTTTTTTTGCAGAGGTATTTCACCATTCAAAAGCTAAAGGAAGTGTTAGCCCTAAAATTTTAAAGTTGAAACTCTCAACAAGAAATTATTTCCTAGCAAAATTATTGTACAAGTTACTAATTAAGATTTGATTTCCATAGGTATACGTTGCGGTTAGTTAATGACTTAATTGACTTGCTCCTATTTATAGCTTATATAGCTTTTCTTCTCTTGTTTTTGTTCTAGATGCTATTCCAAGTTCAGATCAAATTCGAATAGCACCATCTTTAAAAAGCCAAAGAGGATCAGTGTGGACAAAGACAAAAGCAGCCTTTGAGAACTGGGAGGTGGAGGTGACATTTCGAGTGACTGGAAGAGGTCGAATTGGAGCTGATGGCCTAGTATGAGCACTTCTTTAACCTAGAAAATGTTTAAAAATACAAATGCCTATAACATTGGTCTCTAACTCTTCCTTATATATTTTCAGGCAATTTGGTATACAGAAAATCAAGGCTTGGAGGGCCCAGTGTTTGGAGCAGCTGACATGTGGAATGGTGTTGGAATATTTTTTGATTCTTTTGACAATGATGGGAAGGTATGTATGTTGTCAGGACTGTTACCCACTTTAATATATCTGCCAGCAAGATTAGGCTGAGAAAAATAGAGCTTGCCTAACACTTTCATCCATTTAATAGTAGAAGACTTCTCAAGCAGTGTTTTAAATGTGATAATTAGTCCTTTTATAGCCGGGAATTTATAGACCAATTTGAGGACATAATGGAGCACCAGGTTTGAGAGTTGTGTGTGCTTAGCAATTCTGGTGGGTAAACATGAGTGTTTGGATGTTGGCAGTGAAGCCAGTAGTGTTGATAAGACTGTAACAGTTTGCTTTCTTGAGTCTGTCCAAATGTAGGACTACTGTGGACTCACAGTAGTCTTAATTTGTCATACTTGAGTCATTCTTTTTAATCAGGCCAATTTATCTAATTATCTCTCCTAAAATAAGTAAGAATAAAAAGTACTCAGATACTGGAAATATTAGCTGTGGTTTGGCTGTCTTCTGATTGGTGATATGGTTGTTTCTCTGCAGATTTTCAGAGAGCATTATTTGCAATTTAAAGGGAAATTTTAGTAATTCCTTGAATGCGGACATGTTTTTTTAAAATTTTGAGTCCTAGAATTGTAAAGATATAAGACGTCTTGTAGCACATCAAGAATGATCTAGAAATTCTTAAGGACTTAAATATATTTGTTTATTTTTTTAGAAAAATAATCCTACGATAGTAATTATAGGCAACAATGGACAAATCCAATATGACCATCAAAAGTAAGTGTGATTCTTACCTTATTCCTAATTTCAGCTTCTCTTTGCAAACCTTATGAAATACATTGTTTCAAATCTGAACACTTTCCAAAGGAAATGAAATGATTCTTTCTCTGCCCTGTATTTTGTAACTTGGTTGAAAGGTCTTAGGTTAGCCCTGTTTTAAAGTTCTTTTTGTGGGCCACCCCAACTTTCAAAAATAAATGGTGTTTTTATTCTATTTAAAATTATATAATACTTTTGAAGGTTTGTAGAATATTCCAGCTCTCGATGATGTTACTAGTCCTGCATTTTCATCTTTATTAGAAAATGATCTTTGTCTCTCACTATCCACTCTGCCTGTCCACAAAAAAAAAAAAAAAAAAATGATCTTTGGAAAGTAAAGTTGGGCCTTGACCAAACTGATGAGTAAGCAATTTGAGCCTGCTTATTCCACTTTAATAGTGCTCTGTTTAAAGACTCAGTGGGCTACAAAGCTTCTGAGTGTTCAGTGTATTTATGTTTCTGAATTAGGTCTGTACACTTTCTATTTTCACGTATTTGTTGTGGAGGAATTGCCCTTTAACCAGTCAGTGAACTGTAAGAAAAATTACTTCCCTGTGCTACTGTTCCCTGTTTCTGTCCCCGGCGATTTGCAGCCCTGGAGAGCTGCTCAAAATAGACGCCTAGGCCGCTCCTTGTGATTCTCCTTAGTGGATGTGGAGTGGGATCCAGGAATCTGCGTTGTTTGAAGTTCATGAGTGATTAGGATTCTGCCCTGGGGGACGGACTCTGTCTCAGTCTCGTATAGAACTCGTATTTCCCACGCCATCAGCACAGGGTGACCTTGGGCTTCCAGTGTTACCCTGAGTTTTGACAGAAGAAAGTTCATGTGACAGCTGTAGGTGTTCTGAATAAACTTGAAATATCCCAAGACTTTGTCCTAACTGGATATTGTTTTAACCTTCCTAAAGCTGTAAATACTGAAAAGCCTTCCAAGTGTCTCATTTGTCCTCTTTTCTCTCGTAGTGACGGTGCTAATCAAGCTTTAGCGAGTTGCCAGAGGGACTTCCGTAACAAACCCTACCCTGTCCGGGCGAAGATAGTGTATTACCAGAAAACGCTGATGGTAAGTAACGTGGTTTAGTCATCATCACATGAACAAGATTCTCATAGGACTTCTCATTACACATTCTTGATAGAAATTAAATACACGTAACTTTGGATGCTGCTTTAGTAGTCATCTGTGTTACTCTAAGAGAGCAAATATGGCTTCAAAGCTCCATGGAAGTGGTCACCTGTTGTCAGATCTTGCCAGTGGGTTTCTATTCTGGCAGCAAATGTGTGAGCACCCCAGTGTATGGCACATGTTATGTGTATACTCAAGCCTTCAGGATGCGAACCTGAGTAAGAGACACATAATTAGTGTTAGGTTGCGTGTTAGAAATTCCCACATAGACATCATTAAGGGATCTCAGGGCTAGTTGGGAGTGGGAAGGTCAGGAAAGATTTTTCAGAGTTGAGCTTCTTCATAAAGGGGCGGCAGGAAGTTTAGAGTAGGGGAAGAGTGTGTGTGTACTCTAGGCACGGAAAGCAGGCAGAGAACCTTCCAGAGGAGCTGAGATCGTTGGGAAAGGGGACAGGTTTATATGGCTGGAAGATAGCAGAGATCAGTGGGCATTTTCTGCCTTACCAGTATGATCGTAACCTTCTCAGGACGGGTGTTGTAATTGTGTGCTGTATTGCCCATGGTGTGTAACACTGCACGTATTTTAGGTACTCAGGAAATGTTTATTAGATTAGTAGCTGTACCCCTAGCTTGTCCCAGTCATTCCCACATTGTAGGGAAAGGCAGAGTGAGGGGAAGTTGGAAGCAAGAAGTGCTGTTGGAGGAGCACAGGTAAAACAAGGTGCTTTAAATACCACAGTGTAGTCAGGAACAAGGGTGGAAACTGTAAGGTGAGTAGAGTTATCGATGATGATATAAAGACGTGTTGCTGGCATTAAGCAATGGATGTGTCCTAGCCAGGTTTCAGTTACATTCATAACATGCCTGCTCATTTTTGTGCAATGAATGTTACACCCTTTTGGTGAAAAGAGTTAGAGCTCAACCAGTAAGGTTCTGATGACTTTTTAGTTTGTTAGAACACCAGGAAAAACTTCAGAACTGCTTAGGTTGCTAGTGTTGGAGTTGGAGCATGATTCATTTGCCTTTTTAACATTTAAAGGCCATTGTCTTACCAGGTGTTGATTCTGATTTGAAACACTCAGAGCAAGACCAGTTGTAAATGATGCAACCCGAAATTGAGATATTACTAATCAGAGGAAACAGATTCTAATATTAGTTAACTAAATGACAGACGATCTTTAAAATGACAGGTGATTTGTAACTGTTAGTTTGCATGTTTCCATCTCACACTTCATAGAAGTTCATCCTTCCTGCCCATAGGTCATTCTTCTCTTGCTGTAACATTTTGCCCATGTGACTTAGCTTCTAACAGTCCCTAACAGAGCTGTACTCTGGAGGTCACGATAAAAGTGCCCTTACCCTGGGGCCATGGAGCCACTACCGTGGGGCCTTTGCATCCACTCTGCCTCTCAGTGACTCAGATCTGGAGGGGGCTGCTGATAGGTTGTCAGAGTGAAAGGTATTGAAGAGGCCAAGCCCCTTCTTGACTGGGATAAGGAGAAGAGTTTCTGGTGGATTCGTGTGCTTTCTAGAATTCCTTCAGTATACGTTCTGCAGAGTAGAGACTTATGTGTCTTCAGTTTTTTCATTTTCTGTCCTTTTTATCAGTGCGGCTTTTGTCACTTCTGCTCTGCTGACCTTTGGCAATCTAATTACCCTTCTCATTTAATAAAGAGGAGCTCACTACTTGTTGAAGCAATCTATGTAATTCTCAAGCCAGTGCCGTTAAACTGTGGGTTAGCCTATTGGTTTTAGCTGTCACAGTCTCAGAACAGGTCTGACCTCTTCTGTATGGGCCATTCATGGAGCACAGTCAGGACTCCCTGAGTCTTCTCTAGAGTGCATGAACCATATTTCATTTTAGGAAAATGTTGGTGGGAAGTTACCACACTTTCTCTAAGTCTTCGACAGAAGTGGGGCAAAAAACATTTTCCGAAGTGAGAAATGAAATTTTGTCATTATGCCAACTGTTAGTTAAACTCACTCTTTATAATAATGGAGAGGCAGGATTGAATAGTCTCGGTTAACCTTTAACAGTGTCTGTGTAAAATCTATAGCTGCACTATGTCTGTCTAGGTAATGATCAATAATGGCTTTACACCAGATAAAAATGATTATGAATTTTGTGCCAAAGTGGAGAATATGATCATCCCCCAACAAGGACATTTTGGAATATCTGCTGCGACTGGAGGTCTTGCAGGTGAATCTTGCATTCTTTTAAAATAAAAGTTTGTGAATTAACAGTCACTGGGAATTGTACATTCTGGGGAAACGTAGCCTTGTTTAATTTTAACCTTTCAAGGCTGGTTGGAACCATCCCATAGTTAGTTATGCTACATGCAGACATGTAGCTTGTATGTATTACACAGGGCTGTGTAATACAGATGTGTGAATTAGAGCTCATTTTGGGTACCATTTTATACTGAAAGAGACGCATTTAAAGTCAAGGCTCTAGAAGGTAAGTTGTCAAGCGTGTTAAGCGTGGGAGAGGTGTCACCTAACATACATGATGAAGTTGGCCACCTGAGGAAATGTTGTTTTGGGACTAAGCTTGAAAGATATTGCTGCCGTTTTTTCCTATATATATATATATTATATATATATATATATATATATATATGATAAATGAGGTTATCCCTTGGCATTCATACTATTTGGTGTTTATAAGATATGGTGCATTATGAATATTTTTCAATCTGTGGATTGTTCCTTACAACCCGAGGAGAGATCCTGTTTTGCCTGGTTTTGGGTGGGTTGCCAGATCTCAGCTGGAAGGAGTTTTCTGAAGATCACATGGGGAGTAGCGTCCGCCCAGGAGGGCTGTGACTGTCGGGCTCCTGCCCCATTACACCACACGGTTTCTGCTCCGCACAGCAGCCTTGCCCGTGTTCCCCTCCTCATTCATCTGTTGCCGTCTCTAATCGCGTGGAAGGGGTGGAAGGCAGAGATTGCTGCACACTTGCTCTGCGGTGTGCGTCGTCAGTGTGAGGAGGCTCGGGCTGCCCGGCTCCTGCCTTCAGCTTGAGCAGCTTGAAAGGCCTTTGGTTTCTTGTGTGACTTGTAGGTAAAGTTAGGATCTTCTTCATGTGAAACAACGTGGAAGTGAGGGAAAGAGAACAGATAGCATGAGAAATACATGGAGGACAGGATTTTGTTTCATTTGGTGGGGACATTTGAGGGACAGTGTGGGGGGATCTTGGTGCCAGGATATTATTATTTTTTTTTTTTTTTTTTTTTTTGACAGGCAGAGTGGACAGTGAGAGAGAGAGAGAGACAGAGAGAAAGGTCTTCCTTTGCCGTTGGTTCACCCTCTAATGGCCGCCGCGGTAGCGCGCTGCGGCCGGCGCACCGCGCTGTTCCGATGGCAGGAGCCAGGTGCTTATCCTGGTCTCCCATGGGGTGCAGGGCCCAAACACTTGGGCCATCCTCCACTGCACTCCCTGGCCACAGCAGAGAGCTGGCCTGGAAGAGGGGCAACCGGGACTAGAACCCGGTGTGCCGGCGCCGCAAGGCGGAGGATTAGCCTGTTGAGCCACGGCGCCGGCCCAGGATATTATTTTTTAAAGCAGTACATATAAAGTAAATTAATAGCTGTGAACATAATCTGCCACAGTTTTTATCTCCAGCCTTTTGTTGTTTAATTTGTAGATGACCATGACGTCCTTTCTTTCCTGACTTTCCAGTTGACAGAGCCTGGAAAAGAGCCAGTAAGTAGACAGAGTTTTTCTTCCAAAATTTATTTCTGTTTTCAGTGGTGTTGGCCCATGGCTGCAAACATGGGGAGGCAGAGCTCGGTTTAGACTTGGTTTAGACTTGGTTTCTGCCTGTGACAGCTGTGTGAGGTCACTGTTACCTCTGTGGTGCTCCTTGTCTTCCCTGGTAAAACATGTTTATGCCGGTCATGCTGTGCTGCTGTGAGGATTAAACGAGACAGTGCACTACAGCAAGTGCTCCGCAAATGCTGACACTATGATTTTTGTATTGGTAGTAGCATGAGTTAATTCACCATGACTTATGTAAGGAACAGCTTTTTTTTTTTTTTTAAATTATTTATTTGAAAAGCAGAGTTACAGAGAGGCAGAGGCAGAGAGAAAGAGAAGTCTTCCATCCGCTGGTTCACTCCCCAAATGGTCATAATGGCTTGAGTTGGGTTAGTTTGAATCCAGGAGCTTCCTCCGGGTCTCCTATGTGAGTGCAGGGGCCCAAGGACCTGGGCCATCCTCCACTGCACCCCCAGGCCATAGCAGAGACTTGGATGGGAAGTGAACAGCCAGGACTTGAACCGGTGTCCACATGGGATGCCAGCACTGCAGGTGGTGGCTTTTCCCACTACACCACAGCACCGGCCCCAGGAATAGCATTTTTATGTTAACCTTCCAGCTAGTGGTACAATAGTTAAAATGAGAATTAAAACATATGGTGTCTTGCTGGTTTTCTTATCTTTTTCATGATCTATTCTTGAACTCCACAAAAGCCCACGCCAGACAGAGATATTTTGGAAAAAGAAAAAGAAAAGTACCAGGAGGAATTTGAACACTTCCAGCAAGAATTGGATAAAAAGAAAGAGGAATTCCAGAAGGGCCACCCCGACCTCCAAGGCCAGCCTGGTGAGTGGCAGGGAGCTGTTGGGGTGGGCGCTGTGGCTGACCCCTGTGTCTGTGCTGCCTCCTCCCTGAACTGGCACAGTCTCCGGGACTTCTGTAAGGGTCTGGAGATTGGCGATTGTAGCAGGGAGAGTGTGGCTTAGTGAGGTAGAACACTGTCTCCTGTGGGTGGACAGTGAACTGCGGGATGGAAGTGAACGGCTGTGCAGACAGCAGTGTTCTTGCCATGCTCATTTGTCCCTAAATCTAAATCCAAAAACAGTGCTGACCTAGGAGTTGAGGCTCAGTATTCGTTAATGAAATCATCTAAGGTTTATGTCTTTTATTATCATAGAGGTAATACTTTAAAATTAAAGAGATTAAAATAGTAGGATAAGCCAGTGTAGTTAAGAACTTAAGCATACTAATGTCAGAAATAAAACTTGCTAAAGCCATACAGAGTGACTTTAATTATCTGCTGTCTTTTATTCCCTGGTTTGTTCTCCATCAACTAAATGATTGAGGTTATACTTAATAAACCTGTGGCTGGCGTTTGAGCCTTATGTCACGTGCAGTTCTCTAAATGATCAACAGTCTGATTCCAGCTTAATTAAATATGCAGTTCTTTTTTTGAATTTGTTGTAAAAACCATCACCAATGATTTAGGGGTGTATCCTGAAGCTGATTGTAGTAACCATTTGAATGGTATAGTTTGATGAACTTTGACAGATGTGTGTACTCATTTAACCATCACTCATATCAGTACACAGAATATTTTTATCACCCAGAGTTCCCTCATCCCCTCTTCAAATTAGTACACCTCTCCATAGAATCTATAAGTATTTTGATTCCTATCACCATAGATCAGTTGTGCCTATCCACATAAATGAAATCACACAGTATATATGAAAGAAAATTATTTTTAAATTTAAAAATTCAGATCTATATATATAAAGTGCATTCCTTAGAGATAACAAAAGCAAATAGGAATTTAATTATGATTAAATTAATTGTATATTCTCTGGGAAATTATAACACTCTATTGATAATATCCAGTTTTGGTGAATGTTGATACTTTGGTCACTGATCGTACTTTGAAAAACACATGTAGTAGGTGACTCTAATAATTTTGGTTTGTAATTTCCTTTTCAGCGGATGAAATATTTGAGAGTGTAGGAGATCGGGAGCTAAGACAAATCTTTGAAGGACAGAATCGGATCCATCTTGAAATCAAGCAGCTGAACCGACAGTTAGATATGATTCTTGATGAGCAGAGACGCTACGTCTCTTCACTGACAGAGGAGATCTCTAAAAGAGGATCTGGAGTCCCAGGACAGCACGGGCAGGTGAGCTGTCAAACTGTGCACAAGTGCTGCACTGAGCCTTCGGCAGAGGGGGTGTAGGGAAAAAAGACTACGTTGGTCTGTGCTTCTGTAGAACGTGGAATATTGAGTTGGCTGGTCATCTTTCCTCCCTCCAGATCACACAGCAAGAAGTGGATAATGTTGTGAACACTCAGCAGGAGATTCTGAGACAAGTAAATGAAATGAAGTAAGTATATAAAAGTAGTGTCGGAGTATTACATCCTTATCTTGAATGTGTGACTTGTCTTTGTATACAATCACTGTATTATAAGATTCCTCCAGGAGGGTAAAAGTCATATTCTAGATTCATTTTATAAATAGGGGAAGAAATATAGGAATTTTGAAGATTAGAAACTAAAAATGTTTAAATTTTTAAATTGTTCTAAGGTACAAAAGAAAAAATGTTTAAGCATTTGATTTTATTTATTTGAGAGGTAGAGTTACAAACAGAAAGAGGGAGAGACAAAGAAAGGCCTTCCATCTGCTGGTTCACTCCCTAAATGGCTACAACGACCAGAGCTGAGCCGATCAGGAGCCAGGAGCCAGGTGCCAGGAGTTTCTTCCTTGTGTCTCATGTGGGTGCAGGGTGTGTCTCATGTTGGGCCATCTTCTGCTGCTTTCCCAGGCCATAGCAGAGAGCTGGATCAGAAGAGAAGCAGCCAGGACACAAACCAGCACCCATATGGGATGCTGGAACTGCAAGCAGAGGCTTAGCCTACTATGCCACAGCACTGGCCCCTTGTTTTAGCATCTTTAAAAAACAGATTTGTTATAGTTACTTGACAAAGCCAGGTATGTTCTTGTATTTATAAGGTATTTTGAAAATGGGTAATAGTAATAATTCTATGGAACATACTAGCGGAGTTAGCATCCACAGGGTTGTAGGACCATAATGTAGTCAGATTTGATGCAGGACTTATTTTTGCTTAATTGAAACCATTTTGAAGGAATTGTGTGTGACTCCTTTTGGTCGCTTCTGTGTTCTTTGAAGAAGCCCCCATTTCTTTATTTGAATATACTGGTCCAATACTGTGTCCTACTTTCTGGTACAATGCCACGTCCTAGCCTCATCTGTGAGCCAGACTAAACCTTTCTTCATAAGTAGCTTCTCTCAGTTATTTTACTTAAAGTAGCAAGAAACTGACTAGTATGAAAGATATGAGAATATGATGGTGCTGAGAGTCCCAGCCCTAAAAATATCTATTCATAGAAGTATCACTTCCCACTCATCTGCATGGCTACCCAATCCTGTCAGTATCTGCTTTGTTCTTCCTGTATTTCTTTGGCACATACATATTTTCTTAGCTCTTCTTCCGTGAAGGGTAGCATACTCTGGATACCCTTTTGGGCTTTGTTTATATCACTGAACAGTAATACTACAAATCTTAAGGTTCAGTAGTGGTTAGGAAACCCTAGCCATGCAGTTGAACTGTCCATGAAAGCACGCCCTGTGGGTAGTTAGCAGTCCTTGCCTCGTCCACTGTCTGAGAACAGATGCAATACCAACTGTAAGTTAATGTAAAAACTGAACTCGGATTTCTGAATTAATCCTCTAGAGCTTTTCTTCAGAATTAAACTTCAGAAAAAAAGGGTGTGTGTGTGTGTGTGTGTGTGTGAAATATTAGCCTTTTGTGGGAGGAATGATTTGTCTGGATTTTCATATTCTTACGGAATTATTTTTCTTTAAAAAAATTGTTTTGTTTTTTAAATTCAAGTCTAGGGGAGGGTGGAGACAGAGAAAGTGCCTAATTACTGGTTCACTCCCCAAAAACCTGCAATGGCTGAGGTCCATCCTGAGGGTGGGAAGGCAGTGCAGGTCTCCCGCATGGGTGACAGGAATGCAGCCGCTGGAGCCATCATTTGCTGCTTCCCGGAGTCTGCACTGGCAGGAAGCTGGAATTGAGAGTGGAGCCAGGAACTGAGGCCAAGCGACTTAATGCAGGAAGTGGATGTCTTAACCCACAGGCCGAATACCCACCTGGAGCATCTCTTTTTTTAGCAGAAGGAAAGCTTAAAAAGCATTTATATAACCTTCTTCAGTTTAGAAAAAGAGGAAAGAGGCTCTGAATGATAAAAGATCACAGTTTCACAAGAGTCAGACTTGATTCCCAGGATCATCCTACTTAACTGCCGTTTCTAACAGATCTCCTTACCAATTTTTATTTTCATTATAGAGGTTTTCAAACATACAAAAAAAGTTGAGAGATTAGTAGAAGGATCCTCTTCTCTGTCCCCATCACCCGGTGTCAACACTTCTGATAACCTCATGTTATAGATGAATACATCCATTGCAGCTGCCCTCAGCACCTGTGGATTCAGCCAACCTCTGGTTGAAAATATTTGGGGGAGAAAATGAAGTCTGTGCTAAATGTGTACACACTTTTTGTCTTACCATTATTTTCTAAATAACCACGTGGCATTTACATTGTATTAAGTATGACAAGTAATTTAGAGAGGATTTAAAGTCTGTGAGAGAGTATATGTAGCTTATATGTAAATACTACTCCATTTTATATAAGGGCCTGAAACGTCTTTGGATTTTTGTACCCACGGGTATATTAGTCTATTTTCTTTGCTAATACAGTACCATGGATGGTTAAGTTATAAAGAAAAGAGGTTTATGTTGTCTCAGTCTGATCCAAGGTTTAGTGGCCAATCTAGAGTCTGAGGTGGCCTGGGGTGACAGGGAATATGCATGTGTGTCTCCTCTGGTCTTTGTCCTTATAAAACTACCAGGATTCGGTCCTGGAAGCTCCACGCTGATGGCGTTATCTGTTCCTGATCACTCCCCCACCCAGAGACCCCACCTCCAAGCACTACAGTCAGATGAAATCACCCCCCTTCTAATACTCCATCATGGGATTGAAATTTCTACACGTGACCCCTTCGAGACACACTCAAGACCGTATCCACATCATGGCAGCAGGTACCCACGCATGATTGTGGGTCCGACACACGTACCCACGGATGATCATGATCCTCTCTGAGTGTTCACCACCAGGGGTGGCTGTAGCCTAGATCCATCATGTGGCTGCAGGTTGGAAAAGAGTAACGCTGGCATTCTAGAGAAGAAAGAGGTCTCCCATCACCTACTACCCTGAACTAGTTCAGGAAAGGTTCTACTGTGTTTGGAGTAATGAGTTGGTACCCTGGCAGCCTTCAAGGTTAAATAACAAGCGGTGATTTTTTTTCCCCCTCAACTCACATAGTTGACTGTGTTTTGGTTTTTTTTTGGATAGGCAGAGTGGATAGTGAGAGAGAGACAGAGAGAAAGGTCTTCCTTTTTGCTGTTGGTTCACCCTCCAATGGCCGCTGTGGCCGGCGCATCGTGCTGATCCAAAGCCAGGAGCTAGGCGCTTCTCCCGGTCTCCCATGTGGGTGCAGGGCCCAAGGACTTGGGCCATCCTCCACTGCCTTCCTGGGCCATAGCAGAGAGCTGGCCTGGAAGAGGGGCAACCGGGATAGAATCTGGCGCCCCAACCGGGACTAGAACCTGGTGTGCCAGCGCCACAAGGCAGAGGATTAGCCTGTTAAGCCACAGCGCCGGCCTTGACTGTGTTTTGCTGTTTCAATCCATTAGTCTTTGTTATCAATGCTGAAATCGTATCATCTGTGGCCACGAGCAGCCCCTCCAAGTTAGCATGTATGTCCTAGGAGCACAGACCCCGTGGTCTGGGTTAGCTTCCTTCCTGCTGAGCGTAAGGCTCTCCTGGCTTCTCTTGGACATTTCTTTTCCCCTCCTGGCAACAAGGCATTTTTTTCTAGGGAGTCCTGAAATTTTAGTGGGGACAGTATTTGACGATAGTTTAGTGCGTAGTACGATAGTATCATTGCTTCTAGGCCTTTTCAGCAGACAGAAATATTTTTTACCTTTGATATTTGAATGAGGGTACTTTAAAAAGTTCATGGAAATGCATACGTGAAAAAAAAAAACAAAACTGGCTTGGTTCTAAGTATTTCTGCACCAAAACAAACCTATATTTTCATAGTTTTTCCATGAACTTTTTTGGAGTACCCTCGGGCATGTTGGCTTGTGCCATTTGATAATTGTTGTTTCTAAAATGTTGAATTCAGAATATAAATGCTCTCTTCGGTGATTAGGCAGCATTTGCCAATTCGTGTTTACCTTTCATTCTAGGTATTATGCTCGACATTTTCACATGAGTGCTTTCACATTTTCCTCTGGGACTTGGCTGTTAACCGTCCTCTATTCTGTGTCTTCACCCTGTCCCCCCAGTGCATTGTCATCTTTTTTTTCTTAAGATTTATTTGAAAAGCAGAGTTACAGACAGGGAGAGGCGGGGTGGGGGGGGTCTTTCATCCGCTGGTTCACTCCCCAGATGGCCGCAACAGCCAGAGCTGCGACCACCCGAAGGCAGGAGCCAGGAGCTTCTTCCGGGTCTCCCACGCGGATGCAGGGACCCAAGCACCTGGGCCATCTTCCTCTGCTTTCCCAGGCCATAGCAGAGAGCTGGATCAGAAATGGAGCAGCCAGGACTCAAACCGGTGCCTGTATGGGATGCCGGCACTGCAGGCAGTGGCTTTACCTGCTACGCCACAGCGCCAGCCCTTCCCCAGTTTATTTTCAAGACACTTAGCAGACTTTGTTCATTCCTGATTGTCTTCATCCCTGCTTGCTGACGTTGTCGGATTCAGGGTACTCACCATTCTCCTGGCCACCACTTCTACTCTTCTTTGCGGGTGTCCTTGCCTCCTCCACTCCTCTTTCCCTGTCCCACTCTCCCCTCTCACGTGGCTCCAGCCACACTTAGCTGTTAGCCTTCCTCTTGTTCAGAAGAACAGTAGTCCAGGACCACGCTTTAACCCTGGATCCCCTTCTGAGACTTCTGAACTTCGCTTTATCAGTGACCCATTCTGTCTTCCATCTTGCCTTGTCCGTCAAGATCACTTTCTTCCATTTTAAAAGACTTGCTCTTCCATGATTGAAATCTCATCAAATCAACCCAAATCTTGAACTAGCCCTTCTGTGCCTTTACCTGTTGCTTTCTCTTTTTCCTTCCCTCTTCATCTGCGTTTCAGAAGTAGACCAAAGGACCTCTGTCCGCCTCCAAACCGCCGTAACTGACACCAGAGCGCTGAACTCTTCTGAGGCGCTGGTCCCCTGTGCACCCCTCCCAGCCCTCATCTTGCTGGACTCCGAGGCGCGGTTCACACCTGCTCCTGCTCCTCCATCGGGAAACTTCCCTGTCGAGTCTTGTGCAGACCGTTCCCTCGTGGCTTCTGTTCCATATACTTCCCTTCACTGTTGCGCTTCCTTCAGTCATCCCTGGGAAAGTGTTTTTCTCCAGGGCTCTGTCCAGTCCTCTCTGATCTGTTCCCTAAACTGCCCCACAGGCGCCGCCTCAGGTTCACGTGCGGCCTGGGTGCCAGCTGAAGTGAAGGCATCTCTGTGGAGCTCTGGTTGTGCTGCGCGCCCAGACCGCCCTCCCAGGGAGGAATTGTGTTTTTGCCTGACAGTTAACATCCCTAGAAATTGCCTGGCTTATCACATGAACCAAGAAATGTTAGCAGAACCAGCAGGCGAATGAATGATTGAATCGGAGCTCATTAAATGACTGAACCTTTCTACATTAAAAAGACATTTATATGTAAGTAAGTTTAGGCTTCTGAGGAGTAAGGAGGTTATATATTCTGGGAGGCTTTAGACATTTTTTATTTTTGAAAGATTTATTTATTTGTAGAATAGAGTTACACAGAGAGATAGAGAGATCTTCCATCTGCTTGTTTACTCCCCAAGTGGCCACAAACAGCCAGGGCTGGGCCAGACAAAATCCAGGAGCCAGGAGCTTCTTCTAGGTCTCCCACGTGGGTGCAGGGGCCCAAGGACTTGGGCCATCTTCCACTGCTTTCCCAGGTGCATTAGTAGGGAGCTGGATCAGAAGTGGAATAGCCAGGACTCCAACTGGTGTCCATATGGGATGCTGGCATTGCATGTGATGGCTTAACCTGCTGTGCCACAGCACTGGCCCCAGGCTTTAGGCTTAGTAAGTATTTTTAAGTGTATTAAAATGTAATCCTTAATTTAGGTTTTAATGGAAAAGCTTAGACCCACATGAATATTTTTTAGTATATGTACCATTAAGAAGAATTTTAATCAATAATGACATTAATGCAGAAAACACTTGAGATACTTTGTAGCTAGTTTTACAATTTAAAAAAAAAAGATTTATTTATTTGAAAGTTACAAAGTGAAAGGGAGAGACAGAGATCTTTCATCTGCTGCTTCTCTCCCCAGATTAGCCAGGTGCCAGGAGCTTGTTCCAGGTTCCCCACAGGTGTGGCAGGGGCCTAAGCACTCTGCTGCCTTTCCCAGGCCATCAGCAGGGAGCTGGATCAGAAGTGGGGCAGCCAAGACAGAAACTGGTGCCCATATGGGGTGCTGGAGTTACAGGCGGTGACTTCACCCTTTACACCACAATGCTGGCCCCAGTTTTAAAATCTTTATTGATCATGTAAACTCAAATGTAATTGTGAAAAACTTTTACTGTATTTAGCAGTCTGGCATATGGGTTATTTCTGAGTGTAAGATTTGAGTCTGTGTTTTTTTCCATAGAGCTGTTTCTTTTTCATCTAAATTTTATTCCAAGGAACTAGGTGAAATAACTTGTTTACATGTTCATCCAAACTGAACCATAGCTGTGGAAGGCATTGGTAGGAAGTGAGCCCTGACCCCTATTCTCAAGGGTGTGTGCTGTGAGGGGGCGACAGCCCACCTGCGCAGATTCAGAGTAGAAATGGGGGCTTGTGGACTGGGGGTGTAGGGAGTGACTGTTTGGCAGGAGAGGATTGGGGAAAGGGAAGGGTGGCGTTGGAACCGGGCTTTCTGCTTTAGACCACAGGCACTGGGGAGAGATCATGACTAGAAAGAGCATCAAAAGACGGGGCCTTAACTGCAGAGGATACTGTCCAGGAATGGCAGGAGGCGAGACAGGTGGGCGGGAGTAGGGGGCGATACACTGAAGGTAGATAATGTAGACCCTTACTGATTTGATGTCCGTTTGCAAACATACACAGAGGTAGAACAGTGCTGTGAACCTTTGCATATCCATCACTCAGTATCAGCAATTAGCAGCATTATCCCAGTCCAGGCTTATTTTATCTGCCTCACCAACGAATCTCCAGACTTGAAGAAAATTAATTCATAATATAAGCATTAATAATAGGGTAGGCAGTTGGTGTGGCAGTTAAGTGGCCACTAAGGAGGGACATATACATCCCATATCAGTGGAGGTTTGAGAGAGAGGGAGGTCTTCCATCCGCTGATTCATTCCCCAAATGGCCGCAATGGCTGGAGCTGAGCCAATCCAAAGCCAGGAGCCTGGAGCTACTTTTGCGTCTCCCACGTGGGTGCAGGGACCCAAGCACCAGGGCCATCTTCTACTGCTTTCCCAGGTGCATTAGCAGGGAGCTGGATGGGAAGTGGAGCAGCCAGGACTCAGTTGACGCCCATATGAGATACCAGCACTACAAGCTGGGGCTTCAACCCACTGTGCTACAGCATCGGCCCCAGGTACTCTATTTCTAATCAAGCTTCCTGCTAATGCACATCCTATGAGGGAGCAGGTAATGACTCAAGTGATTAGGTCCCTGTCACCGACGTGAGAAACTTGGCTAGAGTTTAGGCTCCTGGCTTCGGCCTGGTCCAGCCTGATTACTGTATTGTGGGCTTTGGGAAGTGAACCAGTGGATGGAAGCTCTCTCTGTCTCTTTGTCTCTCTGCCTTTCCAATAAAATGAAACTAAACTTCTTCATATTAATAACAAGCTGTTTGGGGCCAGCGCCATGGCTCACTTAGTTAATCCTCCGCCTATGGCACCAGCATCCCATATAGGCGCTGGGTTCTTGTCCCAGTTGCTTCTCTTCCAGTCCAGCTCTCTGCTGTGGCCTGGGAGGGCAGTGGAGGATGGCCCAAGTGCTTGGGCCCCTGTGCCCACATGGGAGACCAGGAGGAAGCACCTGGCTCCTGGCTTCGGATTGGCGCAGCTCCAGCCGTGGCAGCCATTTGGGGGGTGAACTAACGGAAGGAAGACCTTTCTCTGTGTGTCTCTCTCACTGTCTAACTCTGCCTGTCAAAAAAAATAAATAAATAAAATAACAAGCTGTTTGCCATTTGTAGAGCCTTGTGTAGACTCCTAAGTAAAATGATGAGATTTTCAGGCAAACTAAAACTCAAAGCCATTCCTTTACTTATTAATAAGAAGCCCGTTATATTTCTGCCATTGTTAAAGGAAAATTTGTAGCCCCTACTGTTATGCCTGCAGATTCGTATCCAAAGGCACACCCAGTGGTCACGTAGGGAGTTTGTCGTGCCCTGCAGAGAGATGCCAGACTGCAGACACTCGCACCATCACTCAGCATACCAAACACCAAACATCCAGTGTTCCCACGTCTCTGGAACACACAGGTGCTGCTCTGGGTGGCTGCCAGTTGGCACACTGGGTTTGTACATAGGGGTTCTCTGACAGAGCTGCAAAGAGAGAGAGATGGTATTCCGTTTGTGTTCAGAGTTCCTGCAACTCTGGTTCTATGACTGCCTGGAGGAACAGCTGCTATACTCATGGTTGTGGTTCAGCACAGCAAAGAAGAGAGTGAAATCAGCAAAGGAAACAGTGCGCAGGGTCCAGCAGGAAGCAGGAGCAGACTCCCTCAGTCCTCTCCAGTCGGGTCTCGCAGTCAGTACTGTGCTTCTCCCAGCAGCAGTGTGTAAGAACAGTGCAGAGTGCTGCTACCCAGAGACTGGTGGCCAGGGTCCTTATTAGATCAGTCACATCGGTGTGCAGCACCTGACCTGAAATACTAAGTTGGTCTCCACTCTCCCTAGAAGTCAGCTGATACGGGGTAAGCCTGAGGCCTTGCGCAAACAAAAACAGACATTTGTGGAAAAACACGGTATTTGTGTAAAGTCTGGCAAGGCCCATGGCCCCAGGTCAGGCAGGGTGTTCCAGGGTTCACAAGCCATCTCCTAGCAGCAGGGCAAGCACATATCTGAAAACCTTTGGTATGTGCAGGGTTTGGACAGCGCAGGCCTGATGAGTTGATCTATTATGCTGCAACATTGAACACTTAGAAAGAGTTCAGTAAGGTAGGCTGGTGGTGTGGCATAGCTGGTAAAGCTGCCGTCAGAGAGGCCAGCATCCCATGTGAATGCACCAGTTTGAATCCCGGCTGCTCCACTTGTGATCCAGCTCCCTGTTAACAGCCCAGGGAAAGCAGCGGGAGGGAGATGGCCCAAGTGTTTAGGTCCCTGCACGCACGTGGGAGACCAGATGAAGCTCTGGCTCCTGGCTTTGGGGCCATCTGAGAAGTGAACTAACAATTGGAAGATTCTCGATAGATAGATAGATAGATAGATAGATAGATAGATATAGGTATGTCTGGATATATCTATCTCTCTCCTCTCTTTCTCCAACTCTAACACTCAAAAAATAAATAAATCTTTTAAAACAAACAAAAAAGGTTCCAGTGAGAATAAGAGTATCTCTGACTATGTTACTCGATATCCACTTACACTTTTAACTCAGATTATTATGTAGTATTCTTTGGTTATTTTTAAATAATCATTAGTAAAGGCAAAATGTAAAGTTATAGTTTTATAATTCTTTTCCAGTTTGGAAGACAGTTAATTGTGATATCTGTGACTTTAGAAAACTTGTCTTCCGAGTGATTGCATTATATAAGGGGAGTCTGTGTTTCAGGAATTCCATGAGTGAAACTGTCAGGCTGGTGGGCGGGCTGCAGCACCCTGGCTCCGCGGGAGGCGTCTACGAGACCACTCAGCACTTCCTTGACATCAAGGAGCACCTGCACATGGTGAAGCGGGACATCGACAGCATAGTGCAGCGGAATGTGGTAACTCGCTTTCCTTCTCCCGCAACGGGAACCGTGCTCGCCTTCCAAAGGGTTCACCTTCCACTTTCTTGTGCTAAAAATATGTTGTTCTGTATGTTCCAGATGTCTGTGTGTCCTGATTCTCTAGTTGGTTGAGACTGAAGAGCAGTTCCCATAACAGTTAACCCTTCACGGGCTGGCATTCAGACCACCTATCCCATGATTTGCTTCTGTGTAGTATTTTTATTATCATTTAATGAACATATTTTCTCATATCCACACATCGTTTACCCCACCACCACCAAGGTTCTGATCATTTCCTGGTACCTTTTCCGTTGCATTTGCCTTCCATCAGGTTTTGTGTGTCTCGATTGGGTTGGACTGGATTGGTGTCTAGCTCTGCTAGCTCTCCCCTGTGAGGCCCATTGGGAATATGCTTGATTCTTATTCCCTGGTCCACCAGAGGCAGAGCTCGAGTCCCGCGTGTTTTATAGAGAGTTTTATCTTAAAAGTTTTTTAAAAAAATATTTAATAGCCTTTAGGAAATATTTTAAATTAACATGTTAGTAATAAACATTAGGTTAAATTGGTTAGGTTAGGTTAAATTGACTTTGTTAATTAGCTAGTAAGTGGCAGAAGGGAAGAACTTGTATCTTGGACTTTATTTTCGCACACTCCCTTTCTTGCCCATAGTTCTTTGTATATGCCTTGACTGTATTTCTTTTACATATGCTACAGTTTTCTTGTTGACCATGACCTCTCATCCAAAGCATTATTATCTGTTCCTTTAGTTCTGACTGAGAATATTTTTCCCCAGCATTAGCCCATGTTGCAAAGATCCAGTTGATGCTGTGGGTAGTATGTGTGTATTGAACACCTTTGTTCATAGACATATTAAGAGCAAGTCATCTTGGAAGCCGTTCTGTCTAGACAGTGTGATCAAATCTCTGTTCCTTGTATTTAATTACCTTTTTTTTTTTTAAGATTTATTTATTTGTTTGAAAGGTAGAATTACAGAGAGGCAGAGGGAGAGGGAGGGAGAGAGAGAGAGAGAGAGAAAGGTTTTCCATCCTCTGCTTCACTGCCCAGATGGCTGCAACAGCTGGAGCTGTGCCGATCCAAAACCAGGAGCCAGGAGCTTCCTCTGGGTCTCCCATGTGGGTGCAGGGGCCCAAGGACTTAGGCCATCTTCCACTGCTTTCTCAGGCCACAGCAGAGAGTTGGATTGGAAGTGGAGCAGCCAGGACTTGAACTGGCATCCATATAGGATGGTGACACTGCAAGCGGTGGCTTTACCTGTTATGCCACAGCGCTGGCCCCTAATACCTCCTTTAAATAGAAGAAATACTCATGGAAATAGGATAGAAGACGTCCAGTGTCAGCTACTTTTTTTTTTAAGATTTTATTTATTTATTTGAAAGGTGGAGTTACAGACAGAGAGGGAGAGACAGAGAGAAAGGTCTGCTGGCTCACTCCCCAAATGGCAGTAACGACCAGAGCTGAGCTGATTCAAAGTCAGGAGCCAGGCACTTCTGGGTCTCCCATGCAGGTGCAGGGGCCCAAGCACTTGGGCCATCTTCCACTGCTTTCTCAGGCCACAGCAGAGAGCTGGATTGAAGAGGAGTGGCAGGAACACAAACCGGTGCCACAGACAGAGGCTTAACCCACTATACCACAGCATCAGCCCATCAACTATTCTTGTAAAAAGTTTTAGGGGTGGGTATTGTGGTGTAGCAGGTTAAACTACCTGCTTGAGGCTCCCTGTTAATGGGCCTGGGAAGGCAGTGGAGGATGACCCTAGTGCTGGGGTTCCTGCCACCCACATTGGAGACTTAGATGGAGTTCCTACCTCTGGCCTGGCCCAGCTCCAGCTATTATGGGCATTTGGAAGATTGATACTCCTCTCTCTCTTTCACTCTTACCTTCAAATAAGTAAAAAATGAATAAAGTGTTTTAAAATTTTTTTAAGTAATAAAAATTAAGGGAATAGAAGATATTTTGGGGAATGAATAATGAAAATGTTTTTATATAGCAAACTATGAGGTTTTAAGTACTTTTACATTTATTTCTTTTTCCAAACCACTAATTTGCCTAATAGTTACAGAAAATTCTCTTTTGTTACAGCCATCAAATGAAAAACCGAAATGCCCAGAACTACCGCCATTTCCATCATGTTTGTCCACAGTCCACTTTGTTATATTTGTAGTGGCGCAAATGGTGTTATTCATTGGATATATCATGTACAGGTAAGCCTTTGAGTAAAATCTGCCCCAACATTTTTCCTTTTAGTTTAATTTGAAATACTCAGCAAAGTTATCTATGCCCATAGTGTAGCTTTCAATACCTATAAGGTTAAGTTTGTACATAGCAAATACTTTTTCTTGCCTATTTCAGTTCACATGGGAGTGCACAGGTAGAATATATGCTTATCTTAATGTATTTTACAATCCAAAGGACATTGGTATTTAATTTTAAGCAGTCTAATTTCTTTCCAAGGTTAAGTGTATACAACTTTCAGTTTTTTCTTTTTTTTTTTTTTTCCCCCTTAGGAGTCAGCAAGAAGCAGCTGCCAAGAAGTTCTTTTGACCATCATTTTCATGTGTGTACATCGTGTACGTATGTACAAAACACTGACTTTTTAGGGAATTTAAGTATTTAAATTGCTTAATAGCCTAAATTATTAAATTTTGTATAAAATAAATGTTTAAACATTGGTTTGCAGTAAAAATAAACCTTAAAGATAACCACAAGTAAATTTGTTCATAGTACATAAATTTGTTAAGATTTTAGTGACTTGCTTGTCAGTGGCATGCAGCCACTGGACAGAATAAACGATAGAAAAGGGGGCAGCTCCTGGTGTGGACATCACCCCTCTCGTCCCACCCCCGCCTCCACTGTTGGAGGTTTCTGTGTTCACTGTAAACACACTGGCCCTCCTGCCTCCTCCCGCCCCCCACACGCTGGTCTCCTGAAGAATGCCCCATTGTGTTTGTTTTGTAACCAGAGTCTTTTCAGAGGTCTAAGACCTAGTCTTGCATTCCTTTCCTTTTTGTACAGCTCACTTTAAAAATCAAAGAATATTTTGTTGGAGAGCTTTAGGGTCTGGATAATAGATTTCAGTTTGCTTTTGACGTATTTCTTCCTGATTATCAGAGGTGTATTTCACTTTTAGAGGAAATCAAGAGGGGAAGTTAAGAGCTGCTTTTTGCCTGAAAAAAATCACTTGTCCTGTGAACATGTTTTCTCTGGGAATTTTGCCTGGTGATAGGGATTCTTTTCACAATTGCCCATATTGTTGAGTATCTCCGTTCCATTGATGTCAGTTCAATATTATGAGAATGCATGTGGTACTTGTCTCTCTCATCTTGTAGAACATGTAACTCAGCTCAGAGTGTGATTTTGGAGGATATTTTAAATTCACGAAGTCTACCACTAGGTTCTTGTTTACATTCCTCCCTGCCACCTGGGGGTCCTGACTGTTTTAAATCAAGGAGGCTGTGGTAGAAGTAGTTCTAAAATTTCCTGAAGGTAAAATTTGAAAAATAGAGTGAATACTTCTGATTTGCTTCCAAGGCCAGAACTAAGGATACTGTGAAGCAGTTGTTAGTAAGTTAACCTTGAAATACCAGACGGGAAGGGTTTATTTGGTTTTTGTTTTGTTTTTTATAAAAAGTCTGTGTACAGTTTCAGGTATTATAGAAACCATCTGTGAGTGACATTTTAAAATGCAGATTTAATTTTTTTTTCATTAATGTCTAAACTTTTACTGATTTCAGAATACTTTTTAGCTAATGTGGTTGTCTTTTTTGGGGCCACAGAATTCAAAACTGTAGTGTTGTGTACAATATGACTGATGAATTCTTTAGATACCATTTACAGATTGGGCTAATGACCCAAAATCTCTGCAAAGACTCCACAACAAGTGCGGTGTGAGCAGAGCCTCGCTTTGCTTTTTATGTTACCGTTTTTCCTGGAACCCTGACCGCAGTATGCTAGTGACGATTCGCTCCACTTCAGTCACTCTGCATGGAAGATGCTGTTGCAGTGGCTTTCCGTTGTAGTGCTAACGTTTGGAAGTTCATGTTTGAGAGACACCATCATCACAGAAGTTACTCATTCCATTAAAAAAATTAATGCCTTCAGAAGAATGTGTAAGTTGTAGACTATCAAGTGAGAAATCCTCTTGAGATAAAAGGCTGCCAAACCCAGTGTTATAAAGTCTGTGGTCACATGTGCTTGAACGTAAAAGGACTCCCAGATCTGAGCAGAATTTGTATTTCAGGCTAAGAATCAAGGAGAATCGTTCTGATTGGTCCCAGTACACGTGGAAGGGGCATGTGCAGAAATCTTTCGTTTTTTGCATGGTAAATCAATTTGCTTGGAAAGCAATCAGTAAAGCGCTTACCCAGGATGCTTGTCATCCTCTGAAGTTTGGGTTGTTCCTTCAGAAGCATTGACTTCAGGTAGCTCATTTCTGAACAAAAATGTTTGTTTTGTGGAAAACGCAGTCACTGCCGGATTCCTTCCTTTCTGTACGATTTTGTATAAATTGAATTTGTTCACTTCTCTCACACCAGCAAGTATTTTACAGGTGCCTTGGATTAAAACAGAATTGATTTAAAATTTTTAACCTATGTCATTATGTTTATGATGCCACTTTTAAAAAAGAAAATGCAAGTACAGAATGGCTGATACCCTTAGCTAATGCACTTGCTTGTTTTCTAATTGTTTGACTGCTTTACCATGAAGTGACAGACAATAAACAATGTTTTGTTGCATTTTAAAGGGATGTCAGTGTTTCTCAAAGTCTGGTCCCTGGGCCACCCGGGTCCCGGAGTGCCTGTGAAGACAGATTCAGGACCCGGTCCCAGCCACCCGCAGCACAGCTTAGGGGTGCAGCTTCAGGATACCTGTGTCAGCAGGCACCTCCTGTGCCTATGCACACAGTGCCTGAGAACTGCGGGGTGGGGTGGGGGTGGGCTAGGCGTTTTGTTTCCTTGGTTTAAAGCTGAGCAGAGAGCATAAGACAGTATTTTTATTATCAATGAAATTAGCAGATGTGCACTAGTTAAGTATGTGTGTAATATACTTAATGTTCCTTTTACTAAAACTCTTGATTCATTGGCAACTACAGACTAAATCCAGGTTGCTTCCTGTACCTCTTAGTACTTTGGCAATAGCTTTTAAACTCACACAGCCGACTTCAGATCGTGGTCAAGCCGTGAGAACTCCCATCTTGAAGCCTGCCTGCTAACGCTTTGTGCTCTCCTGATTATGAGGTTTCACCTCAGGCGTTTGTACTTTCTGCTAACCCGGGGAAGACGGAAATGACTTCAGTAGCGGATTGCCTGCCCTGCGCACCTGCAGCGCTCCGGTCTCCGGTCTTTGTAAGGAGCAGACACAGTTGTGAGGATTGAGACTGTGGTTGTCTTCCCTTGTCCGTGCCCTATCAGAAGGAGACGGTGGAAAATTACTGTATGGGGGGTTTTAATTTATAAGATACAGTGTAAAATCAACTCTTGCAACTTTTTAAATCTGTATGTTGCCTGTTTAATATATTTCTTTTATTATAGTACTTCAAGTTGAAAGGGGTTTTCTATCCACTTCAATTTCAATTGGAGAACATTTTGTCAAGTTTTTTTTTTTTTTTTTTCTGATTGTTATTTGATGCTAGCTGGAACTCAAAAAATGACATTGACCTTATGCAAATAAAGAAATATTTTGGTAAATTTGCTTTTTCCTTCATTGACCTTAGGCAATCAGTTGCTGTTCAGTTTCCATATAGACCCTGATTTGTGATGTTTCATTAACATATGTCCAGCACTGTGCCTCGGTGGCCTGCCGCCTGTGAAGTCAAGAACACTATGAAGCGATCACGGGCGAATGTATCCTCTTGCTGGTAATGCTAAGTACAGACTGATTAAAACAATGCACCTGGTGTTTCCACCGTTAATAACCAAATGGTAGGAAAAGCATGGTGAGTTACAGCAGGAACTCCTGTCATGACTAGTTAGAGGCAGTTTAAAAAACCTTCTCATCTTTTTGGCAAGCACCACGTTGCCAACTGATTCCAATTCTGAGAGCTGATGTGACATAGAAAGAAAAGGATGGGGTTGTGGAGTCAGACAGACCTGAGTTGGAGGCTTGGGCTTGGCTGTGCCGCGTGCCAGAGGCAACCACAGAGGCAACCCCTAGCCCATGCCTCACAGGCAGTTCTAGAAGTCTTCATGGAGAGGTTCTGAAAAATAGTACACCCAGTTGACAGACCCCTCCTCCATAGCGGGGTTCCAGAAACATCAGAGGGCTCCGGGCATGATGGGGGAGGCTGCCAGTCGAAGCCCTCGACCCTGTACTTGGAGTGTATCGGGACGTGGGCTTAGGCCTGGAAACCCAGGGCCTGTGACTGAGAGACTTGGGGAAAGCTAGGACTCTGGCAGGGCTGCTGTGGACTGGGCTGAGCCGGCCCTCAGGCACTCCTCGGATGGCCCCTCATGGTGCTTCCTGTCCGTTCTTCCCCAGGACGCTGGTCCTTTCCATCGGGCGCTGCTGCTCCCTATGGCCTCCTGCCCCTTGGTGGGTGGCCCTGCTGGGTGAGGTGCACAGTGCAACATGGCCCTGCTGACACTCCTAGGCTTCCCTAAATGCATTTGCCAGGGACTGGGGTCGCTTCTGCTTGTGGAACAGGTGCCCTCACTGCCGTTTCCCACCGAAGCCAGGGGAGCGCTGGCTCACGTGATTACTGGAGCCGAGAAGCCCCGAAGTCGTTGCCACCAGCTGGAGACAGGACAGCCGTGCACAGGCCCAGGAGCCCAAGTCTACCGTACAGACTGTGGACCAGAGAGCCAGGCATGCCACGGCCGGACGGGGGAGGAGCAGGGTCCCAGCCCCAGCAGGGAGGCTCAGATTAGGTGATGCCCACCCTTCTGCTTGACTCAGTCCACCCATTCAAATGCTAATATCTGCCAGACACACCAGAAACTTTAACCAGATATCTGGCCATCCTGTGGCTCAGTCAGGTCGGTCGTCATACAGGTAGCCTGTGGTTAGATGGAGAAAATTGATCCCATCTGCATGTTACCTTCTGTTGAGAAAGTACTGAAGCCAGGGATGCGTGGGCCTCAGTGTCGGAGTTCTCAGAACAGTTGTTAGTATTTAATCACGGGGCCATCTCTGGAGGAAACGGTCATGAGTAGTTCATGGGCCTGGCCCATGGTGAACCTGAGTGCAAGGCACTACACACAATTTCTGCCGCCTCTGAGAGCCAAGGCTTTGTGACCTCCACAAGCTTACTGTGTCTGCTTTGGTTGGGTTGTATCCCGAGAACCTGCTTACTACGTCATGTACAGAGCCTGATTACAAACCGCCCAACAGATGCTACAGTTTCCCAAAGACACCTGATTCGCAAGCATGGGGGTATCTTCAGCTCAAACTGGCCAGCCCACCATGTAAGCAGTAAGTTAGGAAATCAGTCTTTGGTTCCCACCCATCTCCCCTTCTGCACAGAACCAACATGGAGATTGACAGCCACCTGGTGCAAGACAGCGTGTCCCACTAAGAGCAACAACTGCATCTCATGCCAGCTGACCTCTTTGTACCAAGATGGGAGGTGTATGATAGGACACAGAATATGGCTATCACCTCGCTAAGAAGTGAC
This sequence comes from Lepus europaeus, assembly GCF_033115175.1. Lineage (NCBI taxonomy): Eukaryota > Metazoa > Chordata > Mammalia > Lagomorpha > Leporidae > Lepus > Lepus europaeus. The sequence continues at coordinate 106,802,055 of NC_084835.1, read as the reverse complement.
ATCCGGGAGCTGAAAGAGCCTGGTCAACAAATGTGTTGGCAAAAAAATAAATAGGAGTTTTGAAATAATGGCAGGTGTAACATGGCTGATTATTACTGAAAAGCGGCAGGGGCAGTCAGGGATGCATTTCCTGAAACAGTCCCTTCTGGGGAAAGCGCTGAGTTGTGCTGGCTGTCCACAGTTAACGTCTCACCACCCTGCAGGTAACAGCTGAAGAGGTTCACCAGACCCGAGGATCAGTGGCAGTCACACTGTGGTGAAATCTCCGCAGCCGATAAGCTTGGGTTTGTATTTACCAAAATGTTAACCAGTCCTATAGGAATGAAAACAAGTAGCTGCTGTTTGTCCTAACATTCCAGTACAGTTCATCAGATATGTGTCAAAGTGTCTGTGGGCTCCGAGACACTCTGTTAGGTTAAAAAAAGAACACTAAAATGTCTTCTGTAGGAAGTTACTATGATTCAGACTACAAATTTTACATCCTTTGTTGTGTCTGTAATGATCCTTCTGTTTCCTGGGACAGTTGTATTCATTTTTCATGACGCTCTGCCCAGTTAGCACAGAGTTTGAAAGTCTATCCCAGTGAGTCTCATATTTAAGCACTTGGTGATTGTTTTATTGCCGGTCCTGCTGCCTTTGGTGAGCATTGAGACTTCGTTCCGTGGCTCTCCCTGGAAAGGTGGTGTACTATCCACTAAGAATACATGACGACTGAGATAGCCTATTAGCCTAATAGGACAGCCAAATAGCCCTGATTTCCTTGGGAAAGTTTAAGGAAATGATAACCGCTAACCAGCCTTAATTATAGGACAAAAAGTAAGTATTTAATGTGAAAAAAGACAAGGAACCTAAATGGGTTTATGCTGTTTGAATGTGGTACTGTTCTAAACGTTCCACCAATGGGATTATGTTTGTTTGGTTAGGTGATATCAAATTTTTCAAGCTGAGTAGATCACAACTAATCAGTGCTTTACAAAGGTGATCCATTGAATCAAGGTGAAACAAGATTTCTGAAAACTGTAAAAAGTAATCCTTTTCTTGGGAACTGGCAAAGAAAGCACCAACCACCATGGCTTTGATTTGTAAAGCATAGATTTTACTCCTGCCTGAAAAATACCTCCACATGACCATGCTATCCCAGGGAATTCTTGATTATCTCCATTAAAGATGAATTGCTTAAAAACAAACCTTTAGGCAGGTCCATTTTGCCAAGTGGTTAAGCACTGGTTAAGACACCTGTGTCCCACACCAGAGTACCTGGGTTTGAATCCTGGCTCCAACTCCTCTCTCCAGCTCCCTGCTAATGCAGACCCTAGGAGGCAGCACTCATGGCTGAAGTAATCAGGTTTCTGCCACCCATGTTGGGGACTTGGATGGCATTCCAGTTCTTGACTTTGGCTCCAGCCCAGCCCCAGCAGTTGAGGTCATTTGGGGAGTGATTCCTGAATTGGAACGCACTCTAGTCTGTCTCTTAATCTGTCTCTCTTCCTGTTAAATAAATAAATAGGCCTTTAGTCGTAATGAGAACCATTTTTCTCCCAGGTTCTTGTCAACCACCAACTATGTGAGGAGCGTGATTCTCAGACATGGGGATCCAACGATGAATGAAATAGCATTGGCTTCTCATGGAGGGTAGGATGGAAAACAAATCAGTGAAAGGGTATTTCAGGTGCAGTTAAGTTCTATAAAGCAAAAATGGAATAGACCAGAGGGATAGAGAGTGTGGCATGGGGAGCAGAGCATCTTAGGGTGATCAGAGAATTCCCCTCAGATTTACAAAAGTAAATTTGTTTTTTTAAAAAAAACTTTTATTTAATAAATATAAATTTCCAAAATACAACTTTTGGATTGTAGTGGTTTTTCCCCCATAACCTCTCTCCCACCCACAACCATCCCATCTCCCACTCCCTCTCCCACCCCATTCTTCATTAAGATTCATTTTCAATTATCTTTATATACAGAAGATCAACTTGGTATATACTAAGTAAAGATTTCAACAGTTTGCACCCACACAGACACACAAAGTGTAAAGTACTGTTTGAGTAGTAGTTTTACCGTTAATTCACATAGTACAACACGTTAAGGACAGAAATCCTACATGGGGAGCAAGTGCACAGTGACTCCCGTTGTTGATTTAACAATTGATACTCTTATTTATGATGTCAGTGATCACCTGAGGTTCTTGTCATGAGCTGCCAAGGCTATGGAAGCCTCTTGAGGTCACAAACTCTAACCTTATTTAGACAAGGCCATAATCAAGTGGAAGTTCTCTCCTCCCTTCAGAGAAAGTTACCTCCTCCTTTGATGGCCCATTCTTTCCGCTGGGATCTCACAGAGATCTTTCATTTAGGTAATTTTTTTTGTCACAGTTTCTTGGCTTTCCATGCCTGAGAAACTCTCATGGGCTTTTTAGCCAGATCTGAATGTCTTAAGGGCTGATTCTGAAGCCAGAGTGCTGTTTAGGGCATCTGCCATTCTATGAGTCTGCTGTGTATCCTGCTTCCCATGTTGGATCGTTCTCTCCTTTTTAATTCTATCAATTATTATTAGCAGTCACTAGTCTTGTTTATGTGATCACTTTGACAACTAATCCTATCATTATGATCAATTATGAACTTAAACTGGAGGCCGGTGCTGTGGCTCAGTAGGTTAATCCTCCACCTGTGACGCCAACATCCCATATGGGCGCCGGTTCTAGTCCCAGCTGCTCCACTTCCAGTCCAGCTCTCTGCTATGGCCTGGGAAAGCAGTGGAAGATGGCCCAAGTGCTTGGGCTCCTGCACCCAAGTGGGAGACCAGGAAGAAGCGCCTGGCTTCTGGCTTCGGATTGGCACAGCTCCAGCCGTTGTGGCCATCTGGGGAATGAACCAACGGAAGGAAGACCTTTCTGTCTCTCACTCTCACTCTCTGTAACTCTCTCAAATAAAATAAATCTTAAAAAAAAAAAAAGAACTTAAACTGATCACTATGACTAGTAAGGTGGCATTGGTACATGCTACTTTGATGGGATTGATTTGGAATCCCCTGGCACGTTTATAGCTCTACCATTGGGGCAAGTCTGAGTGAGCATGTGCCGAACTGTACACCTCCTCCCTCTCTTATTCCCACACATATTTAACAGAGATCACTTTTCAGTTAAATTTAAACACCTAAGAATAATTATGTGTTAAAGAGTTCAATCAATGGTATTAAGTAGAACAAAAAAAATACTAAAAGGAATAAAATAGTAAGTCGTCCCTCAACAGTCAGGACAAGGGCTGGATCAAGTCATTGTTTCTCAGAGTGTCCATTTCACTTCTACAGGTTTCCTTTTAGGTGCTCAGTTAGTTGTCACTGATCAGGGAGAACATATGATATTTGTCCCTTTGGGACTGGCTTATTTCACTCAGCATGATGTTTTCCAGATTCCTCCATTTTGTTGCAAATGACCGGATTTCATTGTTTTTTTTTTTTGTTTTTTTTTTTTTTACTGCTGTATAGTATTCTATAGAGTACATATCCCATAATTTCTTTATCCAATCTTTTGTTGATAGGCATTTAGGTTGATTCCATGTCTTAACTATTGTGAATTGATCTGCAGTAAACATTGAGGTGCAGACAGCTCTTTTATTTTCCAATTTAATTTCCTTACAAAGGTAAATTTGAACTCAGGTCTGAGTTAAGTGAGGATGGGCCATGGGGGGTATGTGAGAGGAGCAATCCAGGGGGCTCCTTGAGGACAAGTGTGGCCCAAGGGACAATGACCTCATGACGGTTAGAGCAGAGCAATGGAGTGTGGTAGGCAGGACTAGAGCAAGGGCCGAATCACATAAGGCCTTGCCGGCCAGGGAAGGAGGCGAGATTCTGTTCAAATATGGAGGGGGCCATCGGAGGGGGAACTCAGTGTTCCCGTTTCATGAACTCTCGGGTGTTTACTCACCCTTCTGGAGCAGTGAAAGAGTCTACAGACACACCTAGGAGATACATATAGCAGCGTCACGTGGATGTCCAAGCGAAAGGGCCACTGTAACAGATTGAGCAGTAAAACATGTTTTGAGACATGACCTCATTGGGAGACAGAGATGTGATGTCATAAAGCAGTAACATGGGGAATTCAGTTGCCATGGTGGTGTGGCCACCACCTGAGCGTCTCTACTGCTTGACAACTCACACACACACATATACTTACACATAAATGTTTACATACAGATAGATATATCTACAGATACACTCATACATACAGCTACATACATGCATATAAATACAGATACACACATATGGATCCACAGGCACATACACAGAAGTATACACACGCGGACACACATTTACTTACAGATACACAGATCTACAGACACACACACCTATACACATACACACACGTACATTTAAACAGATACAAATACACAGAGATAACACAAATGGAAAAGGGCTGTGTGGGGAACTGCTTTACAAATTGGTTTTAGAGTTTAGAATTGACAGCTCATGATTAATAGTATTTCCTAATTGTTAATTTTTATAATGGATTTTAAGTAATGTAAGTCTTTGTAAGAAAATGGGTTTCCATTTATTTACTTTTTTGGTTGGTATTTTGGTGTGTTCTTTCACAGCGAGGATTAATCCTCTGGTTCAGGCCTAGAAAACCCAAACTAACGTTGGTAACCCTGGAGATCTTACTACCTGACCAAAACTGCTTAGGAGAATGGAATTGCACCAGGGTGTCCTTTTCTTTGGGAAATAAAAATGCATTTTAATATCATGAAACACCTGTCCCGTATTTTCTAAAGGAGAATTTCTGTGTGCTTTTCTAGTTGAAAACAAATAGCAGACAAGGAGCACAAGGCTAAGGCTTTAGTGGACGGTCTGAGAAGTTGTGTCTGTGACAGGCCTCCGTGGAGATGAAACATGGTTTAATACAACCCATCACTCAGGGATAATGGTTTGCATACGGTCAGTTCCAAGCAACCCACCTGAAAGAGCGGCGGTAATGTATGTTTACAACAGAATACTGAGTAAAGTTTATGTTGTCTCTCTTAGTCTTTCATATGGAGACACTTGTAACAATGTTTTAAAATAGTGAGCAGGTTAGACTTTCGCACAGTGGTTAAGCTATGTTTGGGATGCCCACGTCCAATGCAGCAGTGCTAACGTTCAAGTGCCTGCTCTACTCCCAGTTCTGGCTTCCTGCTGGTGCCGACCCTGGGAGGCAGTAGGTGATGGCTCCAATGCTTGGCTCTCTGCCACAAGGCGGGAGACTTGGACCTATCGCCAGCTTCCTAGCATTGGCCCGGCCCAACCGTGGCTGTTGTGTGCATCTGGGGAGTGAAGCAGCAGATGGGAGAGGTCTGTCTCTCTGCAGGGATGGCTCATGACTTAGTCCTTCCCCTGGGAGACAGAGCCCTCCCCGGGGTGGCCCTGGGATGGGCCTCGCCTCGCCTCCCTGAGAAACATCGGAAGTAGAATCAGGTGAGAAGGACAAACGGGAGCCCAGTGCAGCTGCGGATTGTGGGAGCTCCACGCTGGGCTGGGTGTCGGCTCCCGCACTGTTTAACGCTGTGCTCCCGAGCTGGGCAGCATGCATGACTGTGGCCTGAGCAGCCACCATCACTTCCTGCTGAGAGTAAAGGTGAGTGCCTCTCACAGCCCGATTTCTGGCCGGTTTTCTTTGGAATTACTGAACGTGTGCGTGAGCCCTTTTGGACTTCAGGTTCCCATAGCATGACACTCTTTGCCTCTCCATCTCCCTCCTTTTCAAGTGAAAAGTGTATTTCTTTAAAAAATAAATAAAAAATAAAATAGATGAGTAAAAGGGAAAGAAGAGCTTGAAATCTATAAAGCAAGCGCTTTAGGCAAACATCCAAGTGATACCATTCAGTACAATGGGAGAGATCATGATTTATTTCCTGGGAGGGCTGGTGCCCTTGGTTAACATAATAAGCATAGGTTACAAAGAGGTTACATGGCGTCCCCAGTCCTGGAGTGCTTTAATTAGAAAGATACTCGTGTAGATTAAAGTCTTAGCCGTGCTCAGCTCCTCCCCTGACCTAGAGGAAGCCACAGCTGTAGAGAACCTGCCGCATTACAGAACATTGCCAAGGTGTCTCTCCAAGTTCACCTGTGAGCCTCTGCAGGCCCCCAGGAAGCAGACTGAGAGGAGCAGCCGCTACGTAGGGATGATTCCACCCACAGGCACTCCCGCCTGGTGGATCAGAACGCTGGAAGGGTGACACCTAGCAACGAAAAACCCTTGCCTGCGAGAGAAGGCTCATCTTCCAGTGTCAACCTGCTGGTTCACCCTGACTGAGTTGCGTGTGTGTGTGTGTGTGTGTGTGCCCCAGCCACACGACCGCTGAAGCAGTACAAAATCCCAGCCAACCCCGAAGCAAATCTTACACAGTCCATAGCATCCAATGAGTGAAAATGATGGAGCCAAAGGACTGTTGTTGCGTAATGAAGCACTTTGGGTTTTCTCTCTCTCTCTGGACTCAGTTTGCAAGAACAGGATGCTGTGCCCAGGGGCTGGCATTTGGGAATTCTACCACAGCCCTAAACATCAGTCAGCCCTGATTAACTAAATTGCAACAGGACTCCAGATGAAGCCCTGCTGTGCTTGTAATTTAAAATTGACAAACAGGTAGCGAGAGGGACGGACAGCGTGTGGGGCGCGTGCTTTGCCTGGGAAATGAGCTTGGTGCATGGGGGCAGAGGGCAGCCAGCTGCATCTGGCCGCGTGTTTGGTTATGGGAACCATCTGCCTCTGTACACGGAGGCGTTCGCCACGCTAATCCAGCTTACAACCGGCAAAGCGCTCCGCGCTCTCATCATGCCCTTGAGGAGAGGAGACGGTGCAGAATCCTGCGCTCTCGCATGGGCTGCGGGCGTTGGGAGTATTTGCAGGTTTTGTCCCGGGCTGGTTTGGAGGGTTGGATTTTTTTCTTTGACTCCCAGGTTTTGTCTGAGTTTGGGTTTGGTTTTTCCTGGGCCAGACACCATGGCTTTCTTCATGAAAAGTATGATCAGTAACCAGGTAAAGAACCTGGGATTTGGAGGGGGTTCGGAAGAGAAGAAAGAAGAAGGAGGCGCGTCCGAGCCTGCTGCAGCTCACGGGATGACGAGAGAGGAGTACGAAGAGTACCAAAAGCAAATGATCGAGGAGAAGTGAGTACGCACGGCTCCGCGTCCCGGGCGTGAGCCTCGCACCCCGGCAGCGCCCTCCGCACTGCCCCCACTTGTCTCCCCCCCCCCCAGTGGCTTCCTTTCACGTCCAACCCCAGGGACCTTGAGTCTGCTGAGGGGACAGATTCCCTAGCGTCAGCAGCTACAACCTCCTTGTCTGATTGTGCATCTTCTAATAGCCAGCTAAGAATTAAAGCATCAGTCCAGAGGTTAAATATCATTGTAGGTTACAGAAGGAAAATTTTCCTTTTTTGTCACCATGCCTAGTTAGCTAATGGTCAATGACACAATAGTTGCCTAAGTCCTAGGGCCAAGATGATTACACGTGGAAAAGTTAATGAGCTGGGGGAACGAAGGAAATAGAAAGCCAACATGTAGTGGAAACCTTGTCTGGTGTGTTTTTCTGAAAGATCTTATGGCTTACAAACTGCCTGGAATGTACTATGCTTGGTAGATGAAAGTCAAAATCGACAACAATTTTTAAAAAGTAGATGCAGCTGCAAAAATGATGCTGTGTGAATACTCAGCTGAAAGCAAGCAGCAGCCGGCCTGAACCGCTGGCTGGCTTTTCTCAAGCCTGTGTGAGAACACAGCTGAAAAAGGAAAGCAAGAATGATGAAGAAATGCAACAGCAGCACAAGCATGTTCAGCTCAGGTGGGATAACAAAATAGGTGGTCAGAGTGGGTTTGCAGCCGCCTGCAGCGCCCGCATGGCATGGGAGTGCTGCTTTGAGTTCCTGCTGCTCCACTCCAATCCAGCTCCCTGCTAATGTACGTATTCAGTGGAAGATGACCCAAGTGCTTGGGCCCCGGCACCCACGTGGGAGACCCGGACAGAGTTCTTGGCTCCCAGCTTTGGCCTGGCCCAGCCCAGGTTGCTGCGGCCATTTGGGGAGTGAACCAGCAGACAGAAGTTCTCTCTGTAACTCTGCCTTTCAAATAAATAAGTCTTAAAAAACAAAATGAAAAAGTGGACAGAGACTTAGTCTATATAGCTGAGCATGCAAAATAGCATTTAATACATTCAAGTGATCCATCTGGTTGCAGATATAGCTTCTGTTCGATTATCTAATGTTCTGATTTTCTCTGATCTCTACATCTGGCCAGATCAAAGCTCAAAAAAATGCCTAAATGGTATATGGTTGATCAGCCAATAGCGCTATTTGTCAGCTACTCGGCTTTCTGTGTGGTTGTGAGGATACTGTAAATTCAGGAACTTGCTTTTTTTTTTTTAAAGATTTATTTATTTTATTTGAAAGGCAGAGTTACAGAGAGGTAGAGAGAGAGAAAGATGTCTTCCATCAGCTGGTTCTCTCCCCAGATGGCCACAACGGCCAGGCTGCACTGATCCGAAGCCAGGAGCTTCCTCCAGGTCTCCCACACAGGTGCAGGGGCCCAGGGACTTGGGCCATCTTCTACTGCTTTCTCAGGCCATAGCAGAGAGCTGGCTCAGAAGTGGAGCAGCCAGGACTCGAGCCGGCACCCATATGGGCTGCCCACACTGCAGGCAGCAGCTTTACCAGCTAAGCCACAGCGCAGGCCCTGGAACTTTCCTGCTTTAAGAGATAGTCCCAAGACAGTGGGGCAGCCTGAGGCAAAAGGAATCCTCCAGTTCATTGCTTGAGTTCTCAAGGGCTTCATCATCAACAGTGCAACATCCAGATGTAGGTGTCAAAAATGGCTCACCACGAGTTCATTGCAGAGACAGCTCTATATATAATGAATATTCAGAAACATATGGAAGTACATATAACATAAACATATAAATACATAGAAGTATATATAACAAACATATAGAAGTATATATAAACATATTCATATATGTAAATATATTTATAAATTATATAGAAAATGAATACTCAGAAATAAACTTAAAACTGTCCTTGTTACTGTAGAAAAATGTGGGATTGACTCTACCAAGTATAACTGAAAAGCTACTTAACAAGGCCCTCTACTGCACATCCATTTACTTTCCTTCTGTGGTCAGATTTCTGTCCCCTCTCCTGGGAACATTTCTATGGACAGAGGACTGTACCTTAATAGAACGTTTGTGAAGGAACCTCTTCGTCCCTCGAGTACATAGAAATGCCCCTCACCTTATGTTCTGGCTCTGGTTCAAGAGCCCCTGCAATACCAGTGTAAGCTGACTCTGAACTTCACTTTGTTCACTGAATGTTTGGACTCCTTCTTTAGGGCAGGCGCTGTGAGAAGGGAACTGAGATGGAAGAGGCGGGTTTTCTGTGGCAGGAAGTTTCAGTCTACCGAGGGGTCCGCGTGGCAGACCCAGAGCAGTCAGAGATTCCGAGTCCTCCCCAGATTGGCTCTGGAGTCCTGGGATCTAAGCAGTGGGGCTCTCCATGGCTCAGTGCAACTAATGCAGTCATCTGATTTTTCAACCAAGGTGCCCAGATAATCCAGAGGAACACCTTTTCAACAAAAGGCGCTGAAATAACTGGGAAACAGTCTCTTGGACCTCTGCCTTACACTAGGCACTAAAATTTAATCTGATACGCACAATCAGCCTAAATAAAAAGCTAAAATTGTAAAGCCTTTAGGGATGGAAAAAAGAGAGATTTTTGCAACCTGGAAGTAGGTGAAGATTTCTTTTTCAGACTCAGAAAACAATAACCCTAACATTTTAAAATGAGGGAAATCAGAATATAATCGTTTGTGCACCAAAAGGCACTTTTATGAAGATAAATATTTGGCAAACCACTGATTGAGAGAATATTTGCAAAACTTATCTCACAAAGGAATGGGCTCTAGGATATAGGAAGAATGACAACTCAATCATTAAAGCAACAAATTATTCAGAAAAGAATTGAACAAACACTTCACAGGATATACACAATGCAAAGAAGTTAACACACACCACAGCAGCTAAAATTCAGAAGGCCAAAAATAGCAAATATTGGTCAAGATGTGAAACCACTAAGACCTCTTGTTTCCTGCGGTGTAAGAAAATATAACCATCTTGGACAAAGGTCTGGCAGTTTCTTGTAAAACCATATGTACGCCACAAAATCGCCCTGCAGCTCAGCAGTCCCATGCCCAGATACTTACAGGGAAGAAATGAAGCTACACGTGGGAGGAGACTGGCCCAGGAACGCTCATGGGAGTTTGCTCCACCATAGCCCCAGATGGGAAAGGGCTTGGATGTACATCAACAGGAGCAGGAATAAACCATGGTTTATCCGAGCTCATGCATACACTAGAATACTACTCGGCAGCAAAAAGGAAGAAATGAGTGGTAACGAGAACACTGTGGATGAATCTGAAAAGATTCTTATACTGAGTAAACAAGCCTTCCACACACAAGAATTGAAGTGTGTGGTTCCAATGAGATGACGTTCCAGACCAGGCCAAACCACCTGAACCTTTGTGGTGGGCAAAGAGGGCTGGCTGCCTCCCGGGGACAGCAGGTGTTCACTGGTGATGGGAAGGCGGGCATTTTCTCAAGAGAAATTGATGTGTCATATCTTGATGGGGGCTTGAGTTCCCCAGATGTGTACATTTGGGGGCTCCACATAAGGCTTGTGCACTGAATCAAATGCAATTTTTTCTTAAAAAAAAAAGACCCTCAAACAAAAACAAGTTCATAGCTCTAGACAATCATATGCACATTGGGAAGTGTAAGGATGTCTTCAACTTTGTGCCAAAAAGATGAAAATATTGGATAGACAGAGGTTGAGACGTGCAACAACACGGTGAGATGCAAATTGTAGAATCTAGATGGTGAGGATACGAGTTCTGCTGTAAAACTGTTTGAACTTTCTGAATGTGTTAAGGGTTTACTAATCTAGCAGGGGAGATGGACTTCCTTCCCACGCTGCAGGTCACCAGTCTCAGAGAAGTCACCAAGTCGCTCTGTTCTGTTCCCCACGCCAGTGCTGGAAGGTTGAACTCAGTGCTCCCTACCCACTCCAGCCCTGGCGACTTGCAGGTGGAAATCATTGCAGAGTATTCGGCCCAGGGATCAGTCGTTTAATCTGATTGCTGCTTCCGATGCAGCCCTGCCTGACAGTCTTTTGTGGAAGGTTTAAGATTATTTCAAAACTTGGAGTCAGGAAATGGAAAACTATTTTCACCTGAAAAATGAAAGCTTTTTTTTTTAAGCACAAACAATGCTCCACGCAAAGATGCTTTAACAAATCCATGAGAAGGAATCCCAGCAGGCCTCACCAGCACCTAACCTAAGAACCAGAGGCCAATAGGAAGCCACCTGCACGCTTGGCCCACCCTTGCCACTGCTTCCATCTCGGCAGCCAGCCTGTTCCCTTGCATTCTGCCACCCAGACCGTGGGCCTGAAGGCCAAAGACAGACAATGGCCTTCAAGTTCGCGTGTGACAGTGTCAGCCACACTTCCAGGCTGCCTGTCTGAGTCCCAAGTCCAAATTCCCAAAGAGATTTCATTTGTTCAGCTTGGCCCCGTGTTGGTTCAACATGGCCAGAGCACAGGGCCACGTGTAAAGGTTTAGCCACCAATAACGCACCTGTGTGTGCAGCTCAGAAGGGCCGTGGTTCTCGTGAGCTTACAGACAGCCCCAAAAGTGCCTGTCTTTGTCTAGGTCATCATGAGCAAGGGAGTCCATTTCAACCCAGCGTAACACAATCTGGTTAGGCCTTCCTCAGCGCCCTGCCTGCACTGCCTTCCTTAGGGATACGTCTTTCCAAACAAGAAAGCAAACACTGTGACTACACTGGGGCACTGGGGTAGGGAGAGGGAGACGGAGACACTGAAGGGGAACAGGTTTGTATCATACCCCCAAATTCCATGGGCCCACAAAGGATCCCCCTGGCCCTGGCCCTGGCCCTGTTCTGGCTTGCATGAAAGTCACTCATGGAGCTTGCTGGAAGTGTAGCTGCCCCTTCCGGCCCCCAGGGATTCCGATGGGGCAGGACTGGAATCTTGCCCAGGAAGCTGTATTCTAACCAGGTGACTGCGATGTTCAGCGCCGGGCCATAGATTCCTGCAGCAGCTCTGCAGCAACAAGCACCTGCCCCTCACCCGGTCTGCAGCATCAGGTTTCCAGGACCACAGTGTCCTTAGGATTTAGGGGTCTGTGTTCTGTCAGGTATGGAAGTGACAGAAAGCCAGGTGTTTGGGAAAGGAGGAAAGAAAACATCTCTGGTTTGCCAGCTGTCTGCAGGCTTCGGGAACTCAGGCGGAGTCCGGCGGCTGCTCCTGTTGTCGGTGGCTGGGACGTGCTGAGCTGCCTGTACCCTTACAACCCTTCACTCTGTCGCTTCTAGGATGGAAAGAGATGCTGCATTTACGCAGAAAAAGGCGGAGAGGGCGTGCCTCCGAGTGCATCTCAGGGAGAAGTACAGGCTCCCGAAGGTAAGAAAGGTGCTCTGAACCCAGGAGTACGCGATCCCGTCCCACCCAATGAGCAAAGACGACGCTCAAGAACACGCATGCCTCTCCATCTTGACTGAGGTGCTTGTATAATGAGAAGGGCATTGAGCTCGGTGTTGGTAAAACCTTGATTCCAGATATTCCACTCCATGAACTTTCATGGCCACTTGAAAAAAATAGACTGCAGTAGATGGCAATTTAATTTTTTTTGGAGGGAGGGAGAAAGATAGAATGCTCCCTTTTGCTGACTCACTGCACAAAAGCCTACAGGGCCTGAGGCTGGGCCAGGCTGGAGCTGGAAGCTGGGTTCTCAGCCCGGGTCTCCCACGTGGGCAGCAGAGACCCAACTGTTTGAGTTGCCACCTGCTGCCTCCCAGAATCTGTATTAGCACAAAGCTGGAACCGGAAGTGGAGTCAGTACTCGCACCTAGGAACCCACAATGGGATGCAGGCGTCTCAACCTGCAGCTTACCGCTAGGTCAAACGTCCACTCAGAGTGACATTTTCATGTACGTTTATCAGAAGAATACAGGGCTTCTGTGTGTAACTAGACAATAGGGAAAACAATCACAGCTGATGTTTGTTGAGCTCTCTAGGCGCCAGGCGCTGTGCTGTACGTCTGTTAATTCGCTGAGGTTCACTCACCCCTGCAGGGGAAGCTGACACATAAAGAAAACCCCCGCCTGCTATTAGCCAGACAGCTAGGAAAGGCAGAGCCCACAGTCTTGACTTCGATGGCATTCTGCTTCTGTTTAAAAGGGACGATCCGTTGCTGGCTTTTGGAGATGATGTGGGAGTGACAGTCATCACCTGGCACCGTCTTACCCGACTGGGCGCTGGCTGAGCAGGGGTGTCTGTAGGCAGTGGTCGAGTGAGTGGCTGGTCTCCTGGTGACAAGAGGTGGTGTTGAACATCGTGGCACCTGGCTCAGAGGGACTGTTCAGGCCTAGCCCTTTGCCCTCCTAGCTCACTTCTTCTCAGCCCCTCCCCTCCCACACCCATGGAGGACCTCCCACCTGCTGGGCTGGGCGTTCAACTCCATATTGCAGAATGCACCGTCCAGCCAGAGAAAAATCTCCCTCCACAGTGCAGGGCTGCCCCGAAGATGAGAGAAAGCCCCCCTGAACCAGTGCCTTCCGTGGGTCCCCTGCAGCTCCCAGGAAGGCTTCTGACCTAAGAAACCCTGAACAGAGGGAGAGCCACTGTGCAAGGTCACTGTTGGAACCACAAAGCCGGGCAGCCCCAGCCTGCAGGAGAGGTCAGTAGCCAAGAGCACCCCGTGATGCTCTTAGCCAGGGGCGACAATTCACGGGACAACTGATGCTCATTTTCGTTTGCAGCCAGGAAATGGGGCCAAGAATGCCTTGCTCGTCCCACCACTGTCTCCATTCCGGTTTTACGCTTTTTCCCACGGGGCTTGCATTTTGGACGAGTGAAGTATTTCTTGGCACGGTCCCTTCCACTTTCATTGTCTGGTGGGTTTCCTTAACCACCCCGCCCCGGGATGCCCCACTGGCTGTCTGGCAGAGTGGCTCCCTAGGCAGGAAGGCGGACTCCGATTCAGGCTGCTGAACTCCAGCCCCAGCCTCCCCACTCGGCTCCCACTGAGGAAAGCGCCACAAGTCTTGTTTGCAATGAAGCAGAAATTTCACACACTCACATGCACACACACACACACTCACATGCACACACATAGGCTCACACTCACACAATCCACCAAGCATGCATGTTCCACAAAGATTGAGAAACTGACTTTTTGATGACTGTTCTGTTCTTCTGTGGGGCGCTAAGGAGAGCTGGATTTCAATCCTGGCTCTTGTCACTGTGTCACGGTGCAGCATGTGGCTTAAAAAAGAAAAAACACGAGCCTCAATTTTCTCATCTGTAAAATGAGCGCAGCGGGTCTTTGTCTGAGATGTGTAATGTACCTGACAGATGGTCAGAGCTCAGGGGGCAGCTGCTCTTATCAGTGCTGTGATCTTGTGGTCTCGGAATATCAGACAGGGTTGATATTCCTCGGGGGAAGCAAACGGGGGTGTGAAGTCAATCAATGCAACAACTTGAGGCCCCTGAAACTCAAGACTTCCCTTTGGTCTCTGTCCTCCCTGGCAGGGGTCAGCAGTCCTGCTCATTTGCAGATCCTCACCAGGCAGGCTTAGCAACAAGGTTTAGTGGCTCTTCAGAGAAAATAAAAACAATCTCCCAACCCTGTGTCAAGCAAGACAAGCGTCTTTCAACAGAAATTATGGCAAGAGGAAAGAGTTATTGGCGTGCAATTCCAGTGCTCCCTGGAGAGTGACGACGGCTCCGTCCACAGAGATTGCAAATGGCTCTGTCATTCTGTGTGGCTGGACCGGAGCCCCTGGTGCTGGCTGATGGATAAAGAGAAGAGGTGTGTTGGGCTCAAGATGTTGGTGGCTGGGAAGTGCACACAGCACGGCAGACGTGTGCAAAAGGAGAGGTCACGTGATTGAGGAAGAGGCAAGGGAGGGGCCGGGCTCACCCTGAGAACTAACTTGCTCCTCTAGACCAGCTGATGCCTTCCCACAGGCGGTCGTGGCCCTGTTACCTGCCTCTAGGCCCACCCTTTAGAGTTCCCATCAGCTTTCTAACACCGTTACTTTGGGAACCAGACTCCCAGCTCATGAACCTCCAGAAGACAAACCATACAGTGAGCACAGCGAGGGGCGGAGCCCATACCTTTCGCTGCCCCCAGCACCCTCAATTCACAGCTGTTTCACACGCGTGCAAGATTTAAGACTTCACCTGATTTTTTTTTTTCATGGACCCTTAAGGAGGACTTAGAGTTCTTCTAATCTAATGCCACCACCTCATTTTAGGCCTGAGACAACTTCAGCCTGGGAGGATTAAGTAGCTTTGCAAAACCCCACAGCTACTAAGCAGCAGAGCGAGGGTAGAAGTTAGGCCTCCAACCATGAAAAAGAGCAAGGTAGAAAAGGATGGGCCCGTGGTGTCTGTTTCTTCTCCTTTTTTCCCCACTCTTTTTCTTAAGGTTTACTTATTTATTTGAAAGGCAGAGTTACAGAAAGAGAGGTCGTTCAGTTGGTGAGTCACTCCTCAGATAACCACAGGGGCCAGGGCTAGGCCAGGCAGAAGCCAGGAGCCTGGAACTCCATCTGGGCCTCCCATGTGGGTGGCAGGGACCCCCAAGCACTTGCTCCATCTTCCCCACTTATTTCCCAGGCGCATCAGAGGGAGCTGGATGGGAAGTGGAGCAGCCAGGACTCAGCTCAGTAGCTGGCAGCTTAGCCCTCTGCACCACCAAACTGGCCCTTCCTTCTACTCTTAGTATTTGAACAGTCCCCAAAGTTTTAAGGTAGTTGTGAACTCCATGTGGCTCTAAATTGGGTGCTGAGTCATCTGGGATAACCTGTATGGTCTCAGCATTTCAGGGAGTGGCACCGAGCCCCACCCCCAGGGTCCGGGTTCTGACCCAAGGAATGCCTCCATTCCGAATAAATAAGGTGAGGCTTCACCAGCCAGCGGGCTTCGCTGCGGAATTTACTTCCATCCGGAGCCCCTCTAGGGGCCTTTCATACGATGCCTACATTTTGCACAAACGGGGTCTACACACAACGGGTCAAGAATTTGTGGTGTAGACATGCTAGAGACACCATGAGTGACAGTTGCCTATAAGGACATGGGACGTGTAACCTAGCCTAGCGGTCCATGATAGAAAGTGCACAATAAAACTCCCGGGATGACATCGGCCTCCACGCAGCGCCTCCGCCTCCCCGGCCCCGGCCCCGCCCTGCCCTGCCCTGCCCTGCCCGCCCACGAGCGGCTTCCCAGGCTGAGCTCAGCCGGCCGGCCCCGCGGCGGCCGCTCGGGTCTAAGCCGACCCGGGTGGTGGAGCGCAGGCACAGCCTCTGCCGCCTGGGGGACCCGCGCCCCCTGGCGTTCCCTGAGCCGAAGGACGCACCCACGCGGCTCGGTGAGAAACCGGTGGGCGAACTTTGTAGGACAGCGCAGGGGTTTGGTGTGATGGAGCAGATCGCGCGGTTCCGGACAGCTCCAGGGCCCCCGGAGGGCGCGCTGGGGGCGCCGTGCTGTTCTCTGTCTCCGCGGTACCCGGGATGGTGAGAGAATGGCCGGCATATTCAGCCGAGCGATTGCTGGGGCAGTGAAGGCTGGCGGCAGACTGGGGGCACAGGGTCACTTCCCAGGCCGTGAACGCCGCGCTCCGATTCTGACGGTGACACACACCCCACATCCCCCCGCCGGTGACTCCCTAGCTGCAGGTGACAGTCCTGTCTGTGCAGGGAAGCCTCTGCTAGGGGGAGGTTTGGTGCCAGCAGCAACCGCCGTGGGAATCTAGGTTGTGGGTTTGCAGATGCTGCTTTTAGGGGCCAGGCCCTGGACCTCCAGGCAGTGCCCACCAGTCACTGGGGCTGTGAGCCCCAGGCATGCAGTGTGCCAAGGGGGTGGCGGGAAGAGAGGGGACGCAGGCCCGCTGGACCGGGAAGGAGCCATTAGGGCCACAGAATCCGGAGTCCTTAGCTGGGTGCCGGGGAGAGGGGGGGAGCTGACCCCTCCTGCCTCTGTGAATGCTCCTTCTAGAATCCGGGCGACCACGACACCTTGTCTCCCTGACATCAGCGTCTGGGCAGTATTTCTCTTTTTATTAAACTTGTTTTGCACGCCGAGGGGGGAAAAAGCCCATCCCATAGGTGTACACTCAATACATGCAAAAAAAATGGTGCACATGTAGGGACTTGCCCAGGGTCACAAGACTTCCTGTGACCCATGGGAATTCATGTCTCCTTATTCTCCATCCAGTACTTCTTGGGCTACTTCCTCCCCTCTCCCTCTGCAAAGGGCATAGTTCTTCTGCGCCAGGAGACTTTGGACTCAGCACACCCTCCAGCCAGGACGGGCAGAGACCAGGCGTCCCCTGGGCTTTAAGTGGCCCCCTGAGGTCCTCCCCGTGAGCTTTGCGGAAGAGTTAGCCCTGTGCCATGTTAAAAAATCTATCCTGCGTAAGCCGTGCTAGTAATAGCATGATCAGCCCACAGGGAGCCAGGGGCATCCAACAAATCCTTCAGGTAACAGGCCTGACCCCTCGGGCCCCATTCGCAATTCTCCAGGTTAGACAACAGCAGAACGCAGCCCTGAGCCTTGCCCTACCCAAGGCCCAGTGAGGAGCCAGCTGGAGAAAATATCTTCCCGGGAGCTGTCAGGTCCAATGAGGAGAATGGTGTCACATTTTGGAATTAGAACTGCATTTTCTAAAGAAATTGCTTGGCTGTGTTTCCTATGAGAAAGAGTTTCACTCCACTGCTGACTGGGGAAAGCAGGTTTGACTCTTTGAAAGGGAGCAAAGTAGACCCTGGCCTTCTAGATAAACGGTAATGACAATACTATTTGTCTTTTGATGGCCATCATTAATTGCAGTCATCAGAGAAGTTATCACATGTGTGCGGTGAACACATTGCTGAAACGTGGAGTGTGTGTGTCTCTACCAGTTATTGTAATGTGCACCTGCACACACCCAGCCTGCCGTAACTTCACCCAGTTTGTGAATCACAGGTTGCTCCAGCACTTGACAGGCCTCAAGGAGGCGGGACTCTCCCACTGGATTTGGATCGGGCTCCTCTAATTATTCCCTGTGCCGAATCTTCCATTTCTCCTCCTCTCCTGGCTGCTTGTTTATAAAGGAGGCCAAATGTCTCCAGCTACCACCATCTGACTGACCTCCCTTTCTGAGTGGGCAGTGCCTTCCAGGTGTTGTCCCGCTGCCCTGCCCACTGCCCTGCCCAAGCCGGCTCCCTCCGGACCTCGGCAGTCCACCTCGATCCTACCACAGTTCCATTCTCTTCCTCAGGGGCCTCTGTGTCCTCAGCAGGCAGCCGGCGCTGGCAGTCACTTCCTCCCCGAGCCCTCTCTCCCCTTCCGGCTGTCATTCTCCTGCAGCTGTTTCGGCCCCAGCCGTGAGGACATCTCAGGGTGCCCACTCCGGTCTGCATGCCCTCCCTGGCTGGCTGCCTCCGGCCAGCACTTCCTGCCTCTCCTATGTGCTGCTGACTCTCAGATCTCTTCCTCCAGCCATGACTGCTGCCGAAGCTCACTGCTCTGTCTACCCTTACCCAGCCACCTTGAGGACAGAGCAAAATGCCCCTACTCGTTGTTCCCAAACCTGCTCCTCCCCCAGGCTTCACCACACGGGTGGCTGTCCTGGCCATCCCGCTCCAGGCTGGCAGCTGGGAGTCAGCCCGGATGCGTCCCGCCCCACTCGGGGTAACATCCGGGACATCACCAAGTCACCTCCCGAGTGGTTCTCAACTCACCCCCAAGCGCAAGCCTCGGCGTCTCTCACCTCTGTCCCTTAATGTAGGTTTTCTACTTTGCATCTTGCTCCTCTTAAAACTGCAGAGTGAGGCGTCCAAAACTGCAAATCTTTTTATTCTCCAATTGGAGTGTAGTTGCTGTTTATTATCTGACCAGATTACAAAAAATGTCCTAGCAGACATGGTTGTCCTCCTAAGAAGCCTGTGGATCTGTTTTCTATTGCCTGCATCTCCATCCTCTATAAGACGCGTGGTCTTTTTCTTCACCCCACCTCGGGGAGAAGGTGGCTTGAAGGGCCACAGGAAGTCACTTGCTTCCTTGAAGTGTTTTCCAACAGTATAGACCTCGTGAATCAGCGCCTCCATGCAGATGATATTGTATTTACCGAGAGAACGGGCAAGCAGAGTGTTATCTGTCAAGGCAGTTCGATTCTTATTGATCTTGCCATAGCCACATTGGTATACGAGCTCACTTACTGACGTTAGATTTGGGTACCCCATGCAATATGTAGTTCCGCGATCCTCAGCATGTTAATTGAAGCCTCGTTGAGCTTAACAAAAGTGTCAGTGATGATCTGCAAAGACAAGGAAGCTGCAACCCTGGGGGCTGACACTGTGGATAGCTCTGATCCTGATGACAAATGCCAGTCTGGGCTCTGCAGGTGCATAGAAGTTGCCAGCTTTTCTTGCCGCCTTTGCCGTCCGAACCACAGTTCTGGGCGTCTGCCTGTGTTCCTTGGGGTAGTGCTTAGCTTTTTATAGGTAAGCTTTCTCCTTGCCTTTGGAAGCTTCTTTTGGGCAAACTCCTTTCTCAGGGTTCTTGATCTTCAGCTCTGCAGAATTCCTCTGCTTTTTCTTAAGGATTTCTGGAACACCAGGATCAGCCTGCTCTTCCGCACCCTCCATGGTTCCAGGCGGGAAAAGTAAGAGGCGAATCTGACCCTGTTCCCTCTGTTTCTTCCCCACCCTCCCCAGGGCTTTAGCATGACTTTGCAAACAAAGGCCAAACTCCAGACCTGGAGGCGGGGATGTGGCTCCTGTCTTTCCAGACTCACCTCGGGCCACTCACTGGCTGGGCTGGACCTCCCTCCCACTTTGTCTCCTGCACCTGACCCCTAGGGTTCCCTTCCATTTTGTAAAACTTTGGTTTAATGCTATTTTTTCCAGAACCTTCCATGACTTCCCTTTCCCTACTTAAGGCTAGATTGGGACACACCTTGAGTACATGTCTCTTACGTTACCCTGCGACCCTGAGTATTTATACCTATCACAGATGTTTGTGCAGTGCCTGGCATGTGCTGGCATATAGAAGTTGCATGCACACATACACATACATATACACACTCACAGAGCGCTCACTCAGTGGATGGATACCCTAGGGAAAAAGGAAAGAAATATCCAGAGAACAAAGTATCAGAAACAAGAAAAAGAAACTAATCTTCTATAAGGACCACATTAAAAGAACAAGCCTGGGTGTGATTTGTAGTTATAACTGCAATTTTAATGTTGTATAAAACACAGATGTGACTTTGTATTGAAATTTAAATGTCATTTTTTTTTCAAATAGAGGAAGTAATGTTTCAAGATAGTCACAAGATTCTTTCTAAAAGCAAATGCGCCGCTTATCCCAGGCAATTCAGAATGTATATGGAAGTCAAGCCAAATTAATAAGAGAAAACAGTTCCACAATGAGCCCTAATCCTATTAACAGAATTGTCAGTCTAGGTTAGTCATTGAAAAATCATGCCGGGCCCCCTGCTGAGCTGTATGCTTTAGTTACACCTGGTGTTTGTCTGCTGTATTAAGGGCATCGTTTGGCGTAAAGATGGATCTAAAAGAAACTCTCTCAATAGAGCTGTCTCTGGACGTGTCTCCCTAACAGCTCCATTAGGACCAAAGTAATCCACCTCTTATAAAATAATAAAGAAGATTCTGGACCCTTCCTTGCCAGTCTCGCCTTGACTGGGAGCTCTGGGGGCGGCCCAGCAGGGTCTCAGCCACAAACCCTCTTGCTCCTGCGCAGCTGTTTCTGGTGGCTGGCGGCAGAGGTCCCGTTGCGGGCTGCCCTCCCTCGCTGCCCCACTTCCATGTGCTCCTCCCACTCATGCCAAGTTAGCCTGCGGGGATGGGGAGGAGGCGTGATTGGTCACCGCAGTGACGTGCAGTGCGAGCTCCGTAGCCACAGCAGCTCCCCCCTGATTCCTCACAACCACCAGGGGCTGGTAGGCAGAGATCTGTCCGCTTCGCAGAGAATGCTGGCTCAGAGAGGGAGAGCGAGTTCCCGGGATCCCAGAGCCGGCAAACAGCAGAGCAACCTCTGACCTCAAGCCATTGTGACCCCGCCACACTGGGCTGCTACCCCCTAGTGGGGCTGGCCACATTCCTGACCAGGATAATGACCTTTTCCAAGGGTCTTCACCTCTTGGGACCCCGGTTTCCTCCTCTGTAGTGGGAGGCTTGGAGAAGCAGCCCCTCCGAGCCCCTGAGTCCCTCTGCACTGCCCGTGGGAGAAGCAAAATGCAAGACATGCACAGCCAGTGCCACGCAGGGCCGGATCCGAGTACCCTCTCCATCAGCATTGACAACCCGTGCCTCTAACGCAAAAAGACAGATCCACACCCTCTGTCCCATCTGGGAGTGCGGAGGACTCTTAACGTCATTGAAGGGAGATGGACAGCAGAGGGAGGAGCCAGGAAGTACAGCCAAGGGTCTCAGCCACCAGGACAGGGAGAGGTGACGCTGCGGAAGCCCATGAGCCTCAGAAGCCTGCCCACAGCCAGCGGTAGATGAACTCATCAATGCAAAAGAATTGATTCATCGAGCTCCTGGGTGCCCTGTAGACCAAGCATAAATAAACAGGCCAAGACTAAAGCCAGACCCGTCTAGCATGTCGCATGTTTATTTGCTTATACACCAAGCTTGGCTGGACTCCAGTGCACCCTCAGCTTTTCTGAAGATAAAACCACCGAAGATCCGTTATCATCGTGTCTCAAGTCTGGCAAAAGGTAAAGGCCATTGCTGTAGGTCTACAGAGGAGGCAGTCTGAAGCCCAGGGCCACGCTTCCCCTTGAGATCCAGGTCCCAGGGAGTGACGCTGGCCCGACGTGGAGCGATTTACCTAATGGAGCAGTCAGCACTGGCAATGCAGATAATAAGTCTGGTTAAAAACAAGAGATTAGGATGGATCCCGGTCAGCTGGCATAAAAATAATCAGCTTTTAGCTGCATTAAACAATATCCCAAATTGATAAGATTTCTAGAAACAAGAAGACCTCTGAAACAGACCCTCTGAGAACAAAATAGGGCCCGTAAGCCCCCTAATTACAGCTGGCTCACTTCCCCCCCGTCATGCACTCACTCGTCCAGGCTCTGGTTCTCAGTCCTCGTGCCCCTACCCCCCACCCTGCACCTGCGGCGAGGCTGTGGCACAGCGGCTGGAGCTGCACTAGTTGTCATGAGGCCTCGCTGCCTTCCCTTCAAGTGTGAACTGTGCCAAGAACAGCCCCGGCCTCCCCAGTCTGAGATTTGTCCATGGGTGGCAGGAAGTGTGGACAAGACAGCCATTGTTGGAACTGCAGACAGGCTCTGGCCAGCAGGATGTTCACGACGAAAGGAAGCAGCGGGCTGGCTGGGGCCGCTGTGCAAATCCCACTGGTGCTTCCTACTTGCTTGTTGTGGCCAGGATCCCTGTCTGAAGGGCCGATACTCTCCTACCCTCAGGTCACTATCCAGGCCTCCTTTATCCAGGGGACACTCCCTCTTCCCCAAATACTAATAACCCCAGCTGCTTGTGAGGCCATTGCACAACCTGTCGTACTTAATCTGCTCACCAGTGCACCCGGGAGTCCTCGCACTGGGTCTCAGAAATGTAAGGGGACTCCCCCAAAGTCATGCAGCAGATGAATGACAAACCCTGAACTTGAACCTCAGTGTCTCCTTCTAGGCTACAGACTAGCAGGCTGGGTAGGCTGCAGTGGCTACAAGTGAGATGCTGACAATTGGCCAGGCCTAGCTCTGGGGCAGCTCGCATGCCTAGGACCCAGTGCTAACAAGGCCGCGGCCCCAGGCTGGGCTCCATGGGTGTCATTCATCCTCTAGCCAGTCACCAGCCCTGTCTGGTCAGTCCAGCCTTCATCAAAGGTGTGTCTGCAGTGTAGGTTATGTCCAGGGCAATGAATTCTAGAACTTCGGTCATCACCCAAAGCATGGAGGGACGGTGACATTGTTCTTAGAACAACTGTTAGCGTGGTGTTGCCCACAACCAGTGGCCACATCCAATGCTGCCTATGGGGTCAATAGCGCTTGCCCCCCCCATCTAAGCCCACATCTGCTTTGTCCCAAAAAATCTGCCCAAGTGCATCCCAGAGCCCGCCTGGCATCCTTGGCAGGCCGGTGCCCAGAAAGCAGGCTGAGCTGGGAGCAGCCAGAGGGCAGCAGGTGAGGCAGAGGCACCAGGCCCCAGCCCTTCCCAGGAAGGGGTGGAGCCAGGGACTTTGATAAACAAGCTCCAGGTACAAGGTGGGTGGGGACACTGACGAGTAAGGGACACAGGGGCCCGCTAGGCAGCCTCCTCCCAGAACTGAGAGCCAGGCGCTGAAAGGCTGGCTCCTGACAAAGAGCGAGCCTGTCATTCCCAAGACAGAAGTGAGGGGCAAAGAGCGGGTGGCCTGCGGATGGGACCGAGAGCCCAGGCAGGATTACCCCCGGAGCAAATCCTCACCCGCTTCTGAGCATTGCTATTTTGTGAATAGCTTCTGCTGGTTGAGTGCTTAATAGGCTCTAAATAATAGTTGCCATCTAATTAATCCTCCACAACTCTAAAGCAAATAATATCATCCCTAATGAACAGACAAGGAAATAAGCTCAGAGAGGTTGGGTAAGGCACCCCGGGTCACACAGCCTGAGCCATAGAGCTTACATTCTCACGCAGACAATCGGACTCAGGCCAACGCCCACTCCGCTAGGCTGGGCTTCCCCGACAGGAGTAGGAACGTGAGGGACAGCTATG
Source organism: Lepus europaeus (assembly GCF_033115175.1). Lineage (NCBI taxonomy): Eukaryota > Metazoa > Chordata > Mammalia > Lagomorpha > Leporidae > Lepus > Lepus europaeus. The sequence continues at coordinate 106,778,228 of NC_084835.1, read as the reverse complement.
GAGACAGAGCTCTGTCCAGCAAAGAGGGTACACAAACTTAAGTCATTTTGAGGTTGCTGGAGTCCCTGACAATAGGCTCACTGGTGATCACACAATAGGTGTCTATTGTGTGTGTCTGTGCACGGCAAACGCTGCTGGGCTCCGGGACGTAGGGTGAGACGGTTGTAGCCTGTCTTTGAGAAATGTAGCGCTGTGGATCTCAATGTAGCAGGTGCCGGAATCCCCAGGAGGACTGAGTGCCGAGCCCAGCCCCTGAGTTTCTGGGTCAGTGGGTCCCAAGAGTGTGCATCTCTAACAAGGTGGGTGGGGGACCTGCTCGCTGCCAAGGACCATTTGGCTACTGACATCATTCGTGGGCAATACAAAATTACTGACGTAAAAATTAGCCTGCTCCAGATTTATGGCATTTTGAATCTGGGCAGGGCCAGAGCCATGAGAAGGCCCATGGTTCCGGGAGTTCCCCTCCCCGGGAGAGGCTGATGAAGCGGCCCTGGGGACCCCACGTTGAGAGCCACTTTGGTAGAAGCTGGAGCGTTGGAGATCCCTTCTGTAAGGTGTACAGCAGCGTGGACTACCCCCCCCCCCAGTCCTCTCCCCTCCCTGGACAAGCAGCATCAATGCAAAATCAACCTCACGGTCACCCTTGCAAGAGTGACCACACAAGAGCCTCTCCAGAGTCCAAGGGTGGGAGAGCTGGCCTTGCTGAGGATGTCCGTGGACAGGAGGCAGGAGAGCACCATCCCACGAGCCCTGGTGAGCTGGATCTGTCTTAGCACACCTGGTGAGCTCACCTCCCCAGTGACACGCACAGGGCTCTGACCACCAGCCAGCAGGAAGGTGCTAGAACTCCCAGGAATGTCCTTTTGGTCATTTCCTTGCTGTGTGGAGGTGGGTGCGACCGAGAGGGCATTTGCCCTGCATTTTCGTGGACTGAGAAGGGACAGGCTGATGCCTGCTTTGCCTCTCCTCCTTGAAAAAAAAAAAAAAATCCAGAGGACAACCAGCGAGAAAAGCAGCCGCAAGGGTAGGTAAATAAAAAGTAAACAGAAATGCAAGATTGGCTGGGGATTAGCTACCTAACTAATCCCACAACAGTTTGATGGGGAACTCATTAATCTGGGTCCAAGGCCCGGGCCAAGTGCAGGGACGGCCTCCCCAGCTGCGGAGACTGCTGCTGACTGTGGCCCTTCTCAGGCCTGTGTGACGTCCGTCCCTGCCTGCTTGCCGTCAGAAATCTGCCTCTCACCCTAACTCTGGGACCAGGCTCGGCTCTCACTCGGCCTGGGGAGCAGATAAAAGGGAGAGCCCTGGGGAAGGGCTGTTTGGCTGTAGCCCCTCCAAGGATCGGCTGGAGGAGTTTAGTGCTTAGAGGTCAGAGCTGGAAAGATCTCAACTCTGTCCCTCCAGCCCACTTTGCAGAGGGAAAATAAGGTCCATGCATTGTCCTGCCGTGCCGTTTGCTCTGAGACAGCGCCTGATTCTTTCTGACCATTTCCGCTCAGCACCCCAACCGGGGAACCCAGATCTCCATCCTGGGAGCTCAGTGTGTGCTGAAAGCTGTTTTGAATCCAACCAATGGTCTGGTTGAGACTAAGATGAGCATTTTGTCTTTATGTGGGTTTTCACGAGTTTTCACGGGAAATTCGAGGCTGGTCCCAAGCGATGAAGGTGGCCCTGATGTAGCACTTCACTATCATCAGTGTCACTCTTTTTCATCTTCCCCCCCCTTAACCCCACCCCCCTAGTTCACTTCATGTTACAACCTGATCTCTAATCTGGGAATATAAGCACTGTTCAGCTTTCCCTAGAGAATATTTTTCTTTAGATTCTTTTTGCCGAAGCAGTAAAGGAATCTGAGAGACCAGGAGATGTGCACTAAGGAATTCTGGGGCCGCCATGGGTATAGTCACAAAATGAAGTACTTAAAGCAAACTGTGCCAATGGCACTGGCATCAGAGTGCTCTGAGTAGGAGCCGTGCCATAGGTGGTTCATTTAGCAAGCATGACTCCATCCAGGTGCTGAGGGTCTAAGTTTGGTGTGGACATGCTTCTGTGCACACAAGGGGACCGCCATCTTGCAGAAGGGAGGGAATCGGTGATAGTTAAGCAATTGTCACTGAAGTGTAGTGAGTGTAATGACAGAGCTCTATCTGGTCACTGTCACCCTTGGAGTGGGGTCAGCCAGGCCACTGAGTTGTAGAATGAGGCTGTGGGGCTGATAAACCATGCAAAATTTGCAAAGCAGCCCTGAGGTGAAGTTACCATGAGGTGCTCCAGCTCTTGGGGCCATCAGCATCAGACAGAGGGCTTCTGGGCATCCCGATGGCTGGGGCCACCCCCACAGTTCCCAGCTCAGTAGGGCAGAAGTGGGCCTGAAATGTTGCATGCATTTTTAAAATTATTATTTAAAAGGCAGAGATGGAGACAGATGTATCTCCAATCTTCTCAAATTCTTACAACAGCCTGGGCTGGGCCAGAACTCAACCCAGGTGATCTTCATGGGTGTCAGGGACCCTCACTGTTTAAGCTGTCACCTGATGCTTCCAAGAGTGCACATGAGGGAGCTAGAATTGAGAGAAGAATTGGGAAATGGACCCAGGCATCCCATTATGGGACGTGAGCATACAGAGCGACCTCTTTACAGCCATGCCAAAACACCCACCCCAAAAATGTGCGCCTCAAACAGGCACCTAGATGATGTTGATGCTACTTGTCCAGGGACCACACTTGGACAACCACTGTGTTAGAAGGTTCTGGTTGGCCCAAGGTGGATTGAAGGAGAGGCCTCTCGACCAGGAGCTCCGGTCTCCACAGCAGCCACCAGGACCAGGCTCTGCAGGGAGATGGCTGAGTGTGCCATTCATTTCATCCCTTCTCGACAGATTCTTGCTTTCCTGCTGCGTTTGCCTTTCATTTAGTTAGCTGGTTGGTTGGTTTTAGAGCTGCAACTCTATCTCTGTGTTTGTTTCTCAGAGTGAAATGGATGAGAATCAAATCCAGATAGCTGGAGATGACGTGGATTTGCCCGAAGACCTCCGGAAGATGGTAGATGAGGACCAGGAAGAGGAGGAGGATAAGGATTCCATTCTGGGGCACTTACAGAATCTGCAGAACATGGACTTGGATGCCATCAAGGAGAAGGCCCAGGCCACCTTCACGGAAATCAAGCAGTCCGCCGAACAGAAGTGCTGTGTGATGTGAGGGACCAGCGCTATCGGCAGACACGCCCGCTCTCGTGGCCGTGCCGAGCCGCATAGATTTCAACACAGCTAACCGATAAAGCACCCGCAAGCACAAGACAAGCATGTTGTTGTTTGTGGCCCCGGCTAGCACCTTGCGATAGGAAGCATAGTTCGCTTGTAGTTACAAATGTGGCTGAGGATGAAATGTGTAACTGACACATGTCAGCTGTAACTGACGGGGCAGGACACATGTCTGCTTAAACACCTTCAGGACCACCAGGAAGAATCAGATGCAAAGGGCATTTCCCTTCCAGCTTGCTTCTCGAGAGAGCAGGGCCTCACCCTGTCCCGCCATAGCATGGCTCCAGGTTCCTTCTGAGAACCATATGGAAAGCTAGGGCACCCGCTGAGAGCCAAGGGTGCAGACTCCAAGGCAACCAACATCACGCTACCCCCTAGTCCCAGGCGCCTTGCGTTACCAATGCTTCTCATCCAGGCGACACGTGGACACCAGCAGCTGTAGCAGCAATGTGGCCAATGACAAGGAGTGGAGGCAGAGAGCAGACTCCACCTGCCCTTCGCTTTGGAGATCAGCCTTCAGTGGTCATGTGAGGAATGGACTTGAGAGAGGCAACACTGGAGACAGATGGACAGCTTGAAGGCCATTGCTGCTTGTGAGCTGAGCATAACTCCTCTTGTCTAAACATGCTGATAGCAATAGGAACAAAAAGAGTGGGCAAATATACAACATGTGAAAACCGGTCTCTGTCTTGGTCTCTCTTCCTCCGCCTCCTCCTCCTCTTCCTCTCCTCCTCCTCCTGTACCTCACTTCTTTCTCATCCTCTTCTCCACTTCTTGCCTCCTCTCCCTATCTCTTCTCTCCTCTCCTCTTCTCCTCCTCTCCTCTCCTCTTTTCCTCCTCTCCTCTCCTCTTCTCCTCCTCTCCTCTCCTCTCTTCTCCTCTTCTCCTGTTCCTCCCCACCCCACTACTCTCCAATAATTTCCAGCCATCTGCATACCTTCCAGGGTAGACCCCAATTTCTTCTTCCTAACGTCTCTCTTTCAAAAGAAATTATTCTTAGCAGATTTGCCTTCAACACACAACGCTCATTCACCAAAGCCAACCCAACCAAACCCAAATAGTGGTTTTCATTGAATCAGTTCAGTGGAACACTAATGCTCAAAGACACGTTTTGATCTGGAAGAACAACTTTATCAGAGGAAAGAGGAGCTCAGACCCCAACGTTAGGGGCTAACCTGTCCTATACCCAGAGTTCCTGAGTGCACTGCGTGAGCAGAAGCTTCATGTTCTGAAAACACACAAATAAAACACACAATTAGAAATCTGTAAAGTATGATCCCTGGCAAAGGGTGGCCCCTCTGGGAAGTTCCTGGGAGAAAGCTGGTGCAACGTTTGAAGCTATTCAGCCCGGTCCACAAACCTCAGATACCACAACACACTTTAAGCCCATGTTTCTCTTCTATCAGAAGTGACATGTCAGCTGTGACTTGTTTTACAGCAGAAAGTAAGATGTTCACAATTTTTAAAACTAACAGATGCTAGATGCATTATATCTAACAATTATAGATAGGATTTATCTTCAGTTCAGTGCCTGATCCTGACCTGTAGTTGATGGGGTGGGAAGAGTGAGTGGGAGGCGCTGCACGTGGCCCTAGGTTTGTCCATGTTGCTGTGACATGAAGTGCTGTGAAACTGTTTCATAGGCCAGCTTCGATATAACACCAAAGTCTTGTTGTTGTTTTTTTTAAAGTATTTGCTTTCGAGGCTGAGACAGAGGCAAGCAAAGAGAGATTTCCCATCCATTGGTCCATTAAGCTCCGCTTGCATCTCTGTATTGGTTCTGTTGTATGGACGGACACGGGACCGAACCAAATTCCCATTCAGGCCCTGGATGGTGTCCCCACTGGTTTCTCGTTGCTAGGCAGCATGTCCTTTCCTGTTGTAATCAGCTCTCGTCCTCCACTGTGGCCCTATTAGCCCACCAGGTAGCCGTGTGGCTGCCGACGGCTGCCCTGTCACTGTGTAGCAGTGACGTCACCGTGCGTCAAATTGCGGCCCTGTTGCCTTCCATGGCCTGCTACTGGACTTGAAGCCACTCCTGAACCAACTCAAGTCAGGAAATGGGATTTCTGAGCTCTAATTATCAAGCATATAACCTTGGAAATGTCATTTATCCTCTCTGGAAATTCATTATCTTGACAGTAAAAGTGAAGGAGCTGTAGTATTTTACATTCTAGGGCTCTTTCCACAGTTCTGACAAAGGTGATATCAAAAAGAGATATTGTGAAAGAAAGCACATTACCCACTGTCGCTGTCACAGAACTAGGTTCAGTTCCTTTGTTAATTCCAGCCTAGCAAAGGGGTGACGGGCTATAGGGCTGGGCAGGGGAAGAGAGTGTTGGTAGATGCTAGAAGAGACAGGGGGATCAGGAGCATGAAGGGTTGCCTGGGGAAAAAATTGTAGAAACTCAGGGAGCTTTTCTATCCAGGAATAGGGAACCAAAGGGAGCAGGTATTTAGCCCAGTAGTCAAGATGCCCCACATCAGGGTACCTGGGTTCAGTTCTCAGCTCCAGCTCTTGACCTCCCCTTCCTACAAATGTGGACCCCTGGGAGGCAGTAGGGATGGCTCAACTGAGTTCTTGCCACCTATGTGCAAGTCCTGGATTGGGTTCACAGCCCCCAGGGTTGGCTCTAGCCTGGCCCTGGCTATTGCAGGCATTTGGAGAATGAACCAGCAGTGAGGATGTGCTTGTTAAGTGCTTTCTCTCTTCTTCTTCTCAAATATTTATTAAATGAAGAATTACAGTGACTCTGAGAAAGAGAGGTGTTGAAGACAAATTACATGACTTTCCGATTTTGCGTAGTTTAGTCTGGTCCCAATTAGCTATGGACTCCTATGGTTTAATGAGGCAGATGTCCAACTCTTGAAACAACATGGACATGGTGAGTTCTGATGCTCAGAGGACAGCCCATTTAGCTTGTGGATCGCACAAGCATTTCCATTCATTCCTGACACTGGAAGATTGGCCACATCACCACTTATAAACAGACCCATCAGAGACAGGGAGGGGAGTGAGACTGAAACTACATAGACAGAGGCTTCCAGCTTCTGATAATAGCAGGTGAGCTCCTACTGAGGCCACCCTCCAGTAGTAACAACTATAAACTTAGGACAAATTGCAAAGAAACCATTGCCTGCAGGCACTGGAAGAAGCCAAAGGTAGAGCTACACCAGGGGAGAGAATGTCTACACTCAGAAGAAGGAAAAAGCACTGGTAGTTGTCCTTTGCTTACAAGAGGCATCTGAGGGCAGACCCCATCCAAAGCCAAATAAAGTGACTACAACTTGGTAAGAAAAACTGCAGCCTTCATGGTCGGAAGAACCAGCAAAGGTTGGGGTGACCATAGCAGGTGCAAAACATGAAAGAGCAAATCCTAGAAGAGAGTCATGGAAGCAGCGTTCTAAAGTCTGTGCTCAAAGTCTGTCCTAGATCCCGGCTCATCACATGTGGTACCGCGTGCGACTAACACAGAAAATGGAATCCAGACATAGACCCACACGTCCATGTTGGCTGAATTCTCTCAGCTTTTTATTTGGAAATAATGATAGATTCCCAGGAAACTACAAAGATGGTTCAGAGAGATCCCACAGATCTTTTTTCTAGCTTTCCCTCAATACTTGCATTTATATAAGTGCAGGACAATATCAAAACTAAAAAATTGGTAGTGGTACATTGTATCCATGGAGGTCTGCACCATGTGGCAATCCATGTAAGTACCATTACAATTAGGACATTTAACAATTCCATCACCAGAGATAACTTGTGCTACCCCTTTATAGATGCATCGTACTGTCTTCCCATCCGTAACCCCTAGAAACCACTGAGCTCATCAGAAAAGATTTTATACATATATATATGTATGTATACATACATAGGTATATATGTATAAATTAGACTTTATCAAAATTTAAAACTGCTCATCAAAAGATAGCTTTAACAAAATAAATAGCTAAGCCACCTACCCATTACAAAAATTGGCAGAAAATATTTGCAAAGTGTTTATCTGACAAAGGATAGGGTCTAGGGCACATACTATTCTTTTTTAAATTTATTTGACAAGTAGAGTTATAGACAGTGAGAGAGAGAGAGAAAGGTCTTCCTTCCATTGGTTCACTCCCCAAATGGCCGCTACAGCAGGCTCTGTGCCGATCTAGAGCTAGGAGCCAGGTGCTTCTTCCTGGTCTCCCATGCAGGTGCAGGGGCCCAAGCACTTGGGCCATCCTCCACTGACCTCCTGGGCCACAGCAGAGAGCTGGCCTGGAAGAGGGGCAACCGGGAGTAGAACCCGGTGCCCATATGGGATGCCGGTGCCACAGGCAGAGGATTAACCAAGTGAGCTACAGCGCTGGCCCCGGGTACATATAATTTTTAAAACTCTTACAATTCAATAATAAAATTATAAAAGCTTTCTTAAAAGATAAAAAAACTGAGCAAACACTATTTTTTATATTAATTTAATATTTCTAATTGTAGTAAAATATACACGACATAAAACCACACTGCTGCTGTTACATGCGTACAGGTGCAGTTCAGTGATAGTACATCGACTCGCAGTGCAATGGTCACCACCACCCCTCTCCGGGAGTGCTTCATCTTCCCAGACTGAAACTGTCCCCATTACACAGTGACTCCCACTCCGCTCCCCCCAGCTCCGAGCAACCAGCGTTCGACTCTCTGTCTCCTCGAATTTGATTTCTCCGAGTGTGCTATGTGAGTGGAATCATACACTATTTGTCCGTTTCTAAGCAGCTGGTTTCACTCAGCATAGCGCCTTCAAGGTGCCAGAGTGGCCGTCCTTTTGAAGGGTGAGTGATAAGGGATCCACCGCGTTGTGTTTGCCCATTTACCTGCTGTTGCACACGTGGGTGACACCTACACTTTGGCTGCTGTCAATGACACTGCCAGGAACATGGCATACAAGTCGCTGATTCCAATTATTCCCCAAAGAGGAGTGGCTTGGGCCAGCGCTGCAGATCAATAGGCTAATCCTCCACCTACAGCGCCGGCACCCCGGGTTCTAGTCCCGGTCAGGGCGCTGGTTCTGTCCCAGTTGCTCCTCTTCCAGTGCACCGGCTACAGCAGCCATTGGGGGGTGAACCAACAGTAAAAGGCAGACCTTTCTCTCTGTCTCGCTCTGTCTCACTGTCCACTCTGCCTGTCAAAAAAAAAAAAAAAAGAGGAGTGGCTTAATCATTCTTCCATTGGGATCTCCGTTAAAAATAGCCATTTGACAACTACAGAAACTACACGTGGAAAACATAAGAAAATTTAGGATCATACAAATTAAAACCAGACTCACAAATCTTATAATGTTTTAGCCCTTTTGACACATCGTATTTTGGAAAGTTTTCAAGCCTAACCAAAAGTGGAAAGACTAATACAAGAAATTCACATGTACCAAAGTTTAGCTTATTTACCTCAACCTAAAGTACTGCTATCCTCAGTAAACTCTATTTTCACAGCTCCTTTGTATACTAAAGACATTCCTGGATGGTGTCTAATTTCTGGAGGCATAGAGAGGTAGCATATATGCACAGAATGGCGTTTGCTTGTTTTCTTAAGCCATTTCAGAAACCTTCCAGGAGTTCCAAGTTGTGTTCCTTTCAAGATCACTCATTGAACTGACAATGCACACACCCTGCAGTAAGCAGTAAGCTCCTGACATTTGAATAGAGATACCTCTGGGGAGCACCTTGAAAACGCGATTGAAAGCATCTGGAAGCTAAGAGGGGCTAATTAGATTCATCAAGACATATTGGATCAGCATTTTCAGGGCTTAAGGGGGTCAAAGGAGAAAGCACAATAAAAATGGACAAATGCCCATAAAACCACAGCAAACTGCAAATTCAACTAAGCTAGCAGCCTACAGGACTTGCAGAAGCCACGTTGGCCGGAGAACCACATTCCCTAGGTCGGGGAGGGCTCTGAGCAAGACGGCAGCCGCACTGCATGGGAGCCCCTGTCTCCCCACTTAATGAACCCTCACATCAAAGGCGGCAGAGGAAGCCCTGGCCAGCGCTGATGCTAACAAGACTGGAGTGGACCGAAAGGCCTTTTGAAAGTGATCAAATGGTTTCGGGGGACCACTGGAGAGGGAAAGCTAAGCAGTTTGACATTTTCCAAACACATGGGAAACAATTAATATTTTAGAAAATCTCCAGATGATTGAGTATAAGAATGTGGAAAAATGTACACTCATGCCAATTAGTTGCTGTGTGAAATTAAACAGGTCACTTAACTGCTTCCTCACGTGTAAAATAGAGCTCTTGTCCTATAGCCAGCCATTAAATCAACCTCCACTGACCACAGCATAGGAGCTGGTGCTGGGGAGCTGACAGGTAAAAGCCTTGTTCTCATAAGGTTTAGATTCTAATTTGTACAGAGAGGTAATAAACAAGTAAACAAGCAACAAAGAAGATAAATTTGCAGAGTGGTAGGTCCAATGGCAAAAACCAGAAGGACCGTGAGATCATGTGACTGCTCAAGCAGAAGGAGTAGTAAGTGCAAGGGTCCTGGGGGAGGGAAGAGCTCAAGAAGAGATAAAAGGCCAGTGGCTCAGCCCAGGATAGAAAAGTGCTCAGGAGTGTTCAATGAGGAGTTTGAGAGGTGGGGGAGGGGTGAGTCTTAGGGAGCAATGCAAGGAGTTTGGATTTTATCCCAAGTGCAGCAGGGGGCCTTTTGGTGGGTTATCATGCAAAGGGGGGCTTGATCAGAGTTGATTTTGAATGGCTGGCTGGGTACAGATTGGAAAGTGGAGAAAAAGGAACCAAGAGTAGCAGGAAGAACAGTTAGAAGGCTCACTCCTCACCCACATAGTGGTGATATCCCATATCAGACCGCTAGATGATGATCCAAGTACCTGGGCCCCTGCCACCCACCTAGGAGACCTGGCTGGTGTTCCCAGATCCTGGTTTCAGCCTGGTTTTTGTGATCACTTGGGCAGTGAACCTGTGCATGGAAGATCCCTCTCTCTCTCTTTCAAATAAGTAAATAAATCTTGAAGAAGAAGGAAAAGCAGGAGAAAGAGGAGGAAGAAGTGGAGAAGGAGGGGAAGGAGGAGGAGGAGGAAAAAGATAATTCCTCACTGTGTCCAAACATGGTAGGAGGTGGCCTACACTGGGGCTGGGAAGCAGAGCCTGTGATTATCTTTCTGAGTATCCTTATCTGGCCCTGGTGTGAGAGTAGTCCTGGTTTTTTCACACACACAATAGGGCATCATCATGAAGGTAAGAAAGACAAGGGAGAGGAGAAGGAAGTGTCTGAACACGCAGTGCTTAGATCCATCGTCTCAGTTCTGGAAGCTGGAGGCAGATGACAGTGCTGGTGGGGTTGGTTCCTTCTGAGGGCTCGGGGGATACACTGGCGTTCTCAGCCTCTCTGCCTTCTTCTTTACATCCTCCCTGTGCCTGTGTCTCTGTCCAGATTTCCCCTTGCATCAGGATACTAGTCGCATCAGTATGACCATGTCTTACCTAATTACTATGTACAGCAACCCTGATGCCCAAGGTCACATTCCGGGATGCTGGGAGCTAGAGCTCCAGCACATGTATCACGTGGGATGGGGCCCAATTCAACAGAAGACAGAAACTAATAGTCTCAATCACTTCTGTGTCCTGGGCATTGAACCGGGGACTTCCTGAGGCTTTGTGAAGGAGTTGGGGGAAACTTGTTCTGTGATGACCTGCAGAGCCATTCCCTAACAACACATGCACATATATGTACACACACACACACACATAGGTGCGCACACAGGCGCACATGCAGACTTGGCTCCCTGCAATAATGCCACCTTGGTTTCATCTACTGGAGCACATCTTCTTTGCAGGTGGAGGATGAGCTGGTGAGTAAAGATGTGAGCAAGACATGGAAACAAGCAAGGAACACTGAGGAGGGGACAAAGGTGACATTGTGTGGCTGGTCTGAGGAAGGGATTGTCACATGTGAGCAATTCAGCATGAACACTGATGCACTGCCAAAGCCAACGGTCATCCGTGAGAGTTGCTCCACTGCTTGTCTTTCCCAGTGCACCTCTTCTCACTGCCTCAAGGACATCAGAAATTGGTTATGTTACAACCTTCTGATAGTCATTGTGCTAAGCAGGAAGTGCTCTACAAATGCCAACCAGAAGAAACAAACAAAATGGGCAACAGACTTGAATCGGCATTTTCCCCCAGACATACAAATGGAGAAAAAGCCCAGGAAAAGAGGTCCAGCATGGCTGATCATTAGGGAAATCCATGCAACTGACAACCACAATGAGATGCCACTCCACATCTGTCAAGACAACTATTAAAAAGTAAATAAATAAACTAAACATCTGCAAGGATGTGGAAAAATTACAGTCTTTGTGCTTTGGTAATGGGAATATACAATAGTGTAGCTGCTGTGGAAAATTATGTGGCAATTCCCCAAAATTTAAACGTAGAATTGCCACATGATCCAGCAAAAGAATTGAAAGTAGGGACTCAAATGGGTGTTTGTAGCCTCATGTTCATAGTAGCCTTGTTCACAAGAACCAAAGCATGGCAGCAACTCCAGTGGATGGATGGATGGACAGATGGATGAATGGATGGATGAATGAATGATTTAAAAAAAATGAGCCCTACAAGACCATAGAGAAATATCCAGCTTCAAAAAGGAAAGAAATTCTGACACTCACTACTACATGGATGAACCTTGAGAACATTGTGCCCTGTGAAATAAACCAGTTACTAAAGGACAAATTCTTGATGTTTCCAAATGCATAGGGAATGTACAATGGCGAATGCCAAGGAGTAGAAGAAGCAGAGGCTGTGGTGTTGGTATTTAATTGGGACAGTGCAGAGCTTCAATTTGGGAAGTGGAAAAAATTCTGGAGAAGGATGGTGGTGATGGTTCTAGGGCAATGTGAATGTGCTTAATGCCACAGAATGTAATATTGAAAGATGGTAAGACTGTACATTTTTAGTTATATATATTTGACCACACTTTTAAAAAGGAGTAGGAGAGGTAATTATGGTCTTTGAATTTTTTTGTGTCATTCCTGCCCAGTTTCTCAGGGTTTGGCTACATTCCAGGTTTTTCTTCATTCTCTACATTCAAACTAATAAATGTGACTGTGTTAAACTCCTATTTTAAGAAGCCAACCAACCACCAATTGTGGGGGAAAAAAAGAATGAGTATGTTAACTTTGAACTAGAATGGATTTAAATTCATAAAACAGAGTTGTGCTATAATCACCCATCTGGATGTGTGGTATATAAAGATGTTTCTTTCCAGAATTATGAATACTGTGGAAGTCCGGGAGTACTCATGTGGTGAACCCCAAGTTAAAATTTAAAACAGATTTCCTGTGCGTGGGTGACAGCTTTGCTGGCAGCAGCCTCATGGGCCTTCAACACAGTGTCCTAGCAATCTCATGTGCTGCAGGAGAGCCAGGGTCCCCTTCTACAGAGGAATCAGATAAAGCCAGGCCAGGGAATATCGCTGGATGAGCCAAGTGATTAAATGGATACCAAACTCAGTCCCTTTTTTTTTTTTTTTTAAGATTTATTTATTTGAGAGGCAGAGTTATAGACAGAGAGAGAACCATTTGGTTCACTTACAAATGGCCGCAATAGCCAAGAGCTTCTTCCAAATCTCCCACGTGGGTAGAGAGATCAAGTTCTTGGGCCATCCTCTGCTGCTTTTCCAAGACATTAGCAGGGAACTGGAGCAGAAGCGGAGCAGGCCGGCAACGCGGCTCAATAGGCTAATCCTCCACCTGTGGCGCCGGCACCCCGGGTTCTAGTCCTGGTCGGGGTGCCGGATTCTGTCCTGGTTGCCCCTCTTCCAGGCCAGCTCTCTGCTGTGGCCCGGGAGTGAAGTGGAGGATGGCCCAAGTGCTTGGGAGACCAGGATAAGCACCTGGCTCCTGGCTTTGGATCAGCGTGGTGCGCCAGCCACAGCGGCCACTGAGGGGTGAACTAATGGAAAAGGAAGACCTTTCTCTCTGTCTCTCTCACTGTCAAAAATAAAATAAAATAAAAAGAAGCGGAGCAGCTGGGACTCAAACCAGCACCCATTTGGGATGCCTGCACTGCAAGCAGAGGCTTACCTTACTACGCCACCATGCGTGCCCCAAAACTCTGTCCTTTTTAAACCACCTTCATGATCTGTGTGATGCCCATGAATTACCAATTCCATTGTTTAACTAATATTGCTCTATAAATAAAATCACTTTGAAAATGCAATATATTTGACTTAGAGCATAAATGGAAAGCCAGTGTGTCCTAATAAGATGGTAATTCTCAATTCACGGGGTAAAGGACACTAGGCAAACCCTTCAGTTCCAGCAGGCTACTGATGCCTACTACAGGCTGAGTGTGAGGCCCACTCTGTGTTTAAAAAAATGTTCAGGGACTATAAAAACTATTTACTGAATGTCTTGCTTAACAAAGAACTGAAAGAGAAGTTGTGACAAATAAGGTTCCCAGGGAAACAGCCCTTGGATTCTCAGAATTTGTGGAGCAGGTTTTTTGGAGGGAGAGATGGAGCTGGGATGCAGTCCCAAGAGCAGCCTCAGCTCATTCTCCAGGAGCTCAAATGGTCCTTCACATTTGTCCTGGGTCAAGGGCAGAGAGCCAAGGCCCCCGCAAAGACCAGTCATTGGCTATGGGCAACAGGAGAGAGAAAGCCACCATGGACAGAGCAAATCTCTCCAACCCAGGGCGGTTCCTGGAAGGGACTCAGCAGAGAACCATCAGCAACCACGGGAAGGCTGAACAAATCTACTGAAAAAAAACAAAAACAAAGACAAAATCCCTGGTCCAAGAGCTTACAAGTCTAGTGGGTTGGAGAATCAAGACAATCAAGAAAAACACAATGCATGGGTAAATACTGTAGCGTATTAGGAAGTGGTAAGTTCTTTTTAAAAATTTGTTTCAATAGTAAGGAAGAGAACATCAGGAATATCAGTGTATGGTTGTTAATCCAGTGGTCAGTGTAGACCCTCTGAAACAGCAGTATTTGAACAAAAACTTGAATGGGATAAGGAAGTTAGCACCCATTGTGGGTGATGCATTGTAGGGAGAAGCAACAACCAATGTCAAGGCTGCTCCAGGAGCAGCAAGATGGACAGAGTAGCTGAATCTGATGCAGCAAGAGGAAGAGGAGCTGAGACAAGGTCGGGGCAACCAAGTCATGTAGGTTCTTGCAAGCCACCCAGGGACTTTATGGAAACCGGGAGCTACTGCAAGCATTCAGGCAAGGGTTTATCATAATGATTGACATTGTCTGACATGTGTCAAAAGGATTGCCTTGGCTTCTATGTTGAGAAGAGATCTAAAGGAGACAGGTACCTCTGGAGAGACATAATGGTGGCTTGCACCAAGCTGGAGATGGTGATAGGTCACTGGAACCTATCCATTGTTTGAAGCTAGAGCCAACAAGAGTTTCTGGTTAAGAGCAAGAGAAATGTGTGGATTTGGGCTTAAGAAACATGGAGGATGGGGCCGGCGCCGTGGCTCAATAGGCTAATCCTCTGCCTTGCGGCACCAGCACACCGGGTTCTAGTCCCGGTTGGGGTGCCGGATTCTGTCCCAGTTGCCCCTCTTCCAGGCCAGCTCTCTGCTGTGGCCAGGGAGTGCAGTGGAGGATGGCCCAAGTGCTTGGGCCCTGCACCCCATGGGAGACCAGGAGAAGCATCTGGCTCCTGTCTACGGATTGGCGCAATGCACTGGCCGCAGCAGCCACTTAGAGAGTGAACCAACGGTGAAAGGAAGACTTCCTTTCTCTCTGTCTCTCTCTCTCTCTCTCTCACTGTCCACTCTTCCTGTCAAAAAAGAAAAAAAAGAAACATGGAGGATGGAACAGGCACTCCTAGATGTGAGACAGACCAGGGTGGAAGAGGTTCAGGAGGGAAATTCTGCTCAGAAGTTGGGACATGCTAACGCGGGGGTGCTCACCCACACACAAGGGAAAGGTCTACCAGGCAGCTAACCATGTGCATCTGAGCATCTGAGCTTCTGCCATGCAGACTGAGTCCCATAGTACCGAGCTCATCAAGGAAGCAGGAGGAGACAGAGAGCAGGCCCCAGCACTTTCCAGTTTTGACAGGCGAAAAACGAAGGTAAATCTGCAGAGGATACTGAGAAGGAGCAGCCAGAGAGGTAGAGGGAAAACGGAAGGGCATGAAAAACTGGAGACCAAATGACTTAGGAGACGCCTGGTTGTGTAGTGAAAATACTCCTGTTTATAGCTGCTTTCAAACAACTAATGTGAATTGTGAACCATTGAACTCAACTGAGAAGAGATGCTTGCAGGTGATTGGCCAGCGTTTGTGAACAGAACTGGCTCCCTGATAAATCTTCTTTCACAAAAGAAGAGGGAAGAGGGCATTTGGTGCGGCGATGAAGCTATTGCTTGGGATGCCTGTGTTCCGACAGAGTTCCTAGGCTTAAGACCCAGCTCCACCTCTAATTCCAGCCTCCTACAATGTGCACCCTGGGAGGCAGCAGTGTTGGTTTAAGTACTTGGGTCCCTACTGTGCACTTGGCAGATCCAGATTGAACTGGTGAGCTCCCTGCTTTGGCCTGGCCCAGCCCAGGCTGTTGTGGGCATCTGGAGAGTGAATCAGTGTCTGGGTTCTTTCTCTCTCTCTGCCTTTAAAATAAAATAAATCAAAATACTTTTATGTTTTTAGTTACAAGAAGGAGAGAATATACTAGAGATCTTAGGTCTGGGTGGGGGTTGGGTCAAGGCTGTTGCGAAATGAGTGTCCTTGGATTTGCCTTCTTAGGGCTCTAAGAGGATTGAGCTGCTTCAAGACCCTCATCCCTTCAAGATAAATGTCTCTAGTGCTTCCCTAGTCACTCTGAATTCAATTAGTTTAATTAGAAAACAAGTAAAGAGGAATTATCTTAATATAGCTTTGCCACTAACAACTAAAAAAAAAAAAAAAGGTCTATTTCTTTGGCAGAAATCCAAGTTTCTTCTATGCATATTCTGAGATCATGATGAAATTTCCATTTTTTAGCAAAAAATGGAATATCTCATTGATCATGTTTTTGTTTTATTTTTAGTAATAATCTTAATAATCACTTTTTGATTTCTTTGCTAGTGGATCTGTGGAAACCATTCATTGAGGGGGGTGCTCTGATTTTTGGTGTATGTCAATTTGTGTAGTGAAAATACTATTATAGCTGCTTTCCAACTACTCAGCTGAGAAGAGATGCCAACCATGGGCTCTCCTAAGTGGGAGGAGCCAGGTCCAACTCGCCAGTGGGTGGGAAGGAAATCAGCTGTTTGCTAAGACGCCCTGCAAATCTGTGTCATGTGATTTCTTTTCCCCTTGCATCAGGCTCCCTGGACTTGCCTCATTTGTAAAACTAACTCAGGACCAAGATAATTGGTTTGGTAGATGATAGTAGGGTAATGTGACAAGTAACTTTATTGAGTTTGTACCAATTATAAATGCAGGGGCACTAAAAATAGTGTATTGAAGTATCTTCAGGCTGTGTGTATAACGTATATACAAACCATAAGTTAATTTGACGTTTAGACTTGGGTCCCACCATCATCATTCTTATTATGGAAATGTAATTATTATAAAAATATGAAAAGTATCCCAAATTTGAAACACATTTAGTCCCAAGCATTTCAGATAAGGGAGACTCAACAACTTGTACAGGGGAGAATTCACAGCATTAAAAGCAAAGGCTTAAAACTATATTGTCATAAATCACAGGGAGTTATTTGGAGAAAACCTTGCAAAGTTCAACAGTATATTTAATTTATTTTTAAGTGGATCTGTCATCATTGCAACTAGCGATTGGTTAGACACCACTCATCGTATCTAATTCCCGTACTACTATGAACAACCTCATACCTGTCCTCCTTGACTCCCAGATTTTCTTGCTTTAATTCCCCTGCAGTGCCAGCCTCCCATGTGGGTGCTAGTTCCAGTCCCGGCTGCTGCACTTCTGACCGAGCTCCCTGCTAATGTGCCTGGGAAGGCAGCAGAAGATGGCCTGAATGCTTGAACCCCTGCACCCATGTAGGAGACCTGGAAGAAACTCCTGGCTTCTGGCTTCTGTCCCAGCCCTGGCTGTTGCAGCCATTTGGGGAGTGAACCAGCAGTGGATGGGTGATCTTTCTCAGTCTATCCCTCTCTCTGTAACTCTGCCTTTCAAATATGTAAAATTTTAAAATACTTTTTTTTTTAATTCACCTGCTAGTTCTCCTAGAGCATCTGGAGAATGAACAGGCACACATCACACTGAGAGACAGTATTTGTGGTGGTTAGATGGACACATTCCTGAATAAAAGAGTTCAAATCCTGGCTCCAGCTGAAATCAGCTACATGACTTGGACAACTGACTTGGCTTCTCTGTGTCTCCATTTCCTTATCTGTCAAGTGGGGGTGATAACAACATCCTCCTCACAGCCTTAGTGTGAGGATGAAATTCAGGAATCCATGAACAGTACTGAAGAGTGTGCACGGGGCTGGTTGTACCCCACTTAAAAAGAATGTGGCAAGTACCCACTGGCATATAGTTAGTGTTCAATAAATAGTCACTTCTGGGGCAGGCATTGTGGCACAGCAGGTTAAGCCGCCTCTTGGAATGTGCATGTCCCATATCAGTTTGAGTCTCAGCACTTCTGCTTCTGACCCAAGCCCCTGCAAAGGCATCCTAGGAGGCTTGGGTCCCTGCCACCCACATGAGAGACTTGGGTGGAGTCCTTGGCTCCAGACTTGAACCTGGCCCCATTCTGGCTGTTACAGGCATTTGGGGAGTGAACCAGTAGATATAAGATTTCTCCCGCTGGGGCTGGCACTGTGGCGTAATGGGTAAAGCCACTGCCTACAGCGCCAGCATCCCATTAGGCGCCAGTTTGAGTCCCAGCTGCTCCTCTTCCGATCCAGCTCTCTGCTGTGGCCTGGGACAGCAGGAGACGGCCCAAGTCCTTGGGCCCCTGCACCCACGTGGGAGACCCAGAAGAAGCTCCTGGCTCCTGGCTTCAGATCAGCGCAGCTCTGGTGGTTACAGCCATCTGGGGAGTGAACCAGCGGATGGAAGTCCTCTCTCTCTGTCTCTACCTCTCTCTGTAACTCTGTATTTCAAATAAATAGAATAAAATCTTTAAAAAGAAAAAAACGGATCTCTCCCTCTTTCTCTCTCTGTTGCTCTGCCTCTCAAATAGGTTAAATACATTTATATATAATATAATATAATATAATATAATATAATATAATATAATATATACTAGCTCTTAGTGTGTATAGTTTTAACTCTTGCCAGTTGAATTTGCTGAACTTCAAAGTATGTGGCTTGGTTGATGCATGTCATGTGTGATGATTACAGACGTTGTGTTCAGTGTTAGGTTGCCTTCCCTGAACTAGCAAGAGAAGGTTGTCCTCTACTGTGGTGTGACGGGGGTGGGGGGGTGGGGGGGTGGGGGGGTGGGGGGGGTGTTCTAGGACTAAAACACATCCATTCAGGGACGAGTCCACACATTCAGTTTCATACGCTTTAAGAAGTGATATCATATCACATAGGTCCTTAAGTAGACTTTTTATTTCACCACAATGTAAAACATTGCTCATGAGTGAAATTACCAGAAGCCGTGGCAGATGGCTCTAACTCACAGGCGGCCTCCTCCCGCCCCACCCACGGCACAGGGAATCCATTTTTGAGAGGTCCCTTTGTCCTGCAACGGTTCAAGAACATTTCCAGGCATTGCACTTCCTGCACACACGCAAAAGCGTCACTTTATCCTACAACTCCCCCACCTCTGCAAATGTATTTCTCCAAACCACGCCAAGTTTAATGGAGCTAAGTTCAGCCTGCAGGTGGGAGCCGCACTTTTCTTTGATCCCGCTAATGAATTAATGAATTTACCACAGGTTGGGTTCAGAAGCCAGGCTCCTACTTTTGCTGAAGCCTGGCTGATTATGAACTGGCGTAACTGCTGGACAAATGCAGCTTCGCGCTAGGAGAATTAGGGACATGGCCGAGTCCATTCATCCGCCCTAATCGAGTTCTTGGGAAATACACATGCAGATTAGCCCCTAACAATGACCCCCGGCCGATTGCTTGGAGTACCCTCCACTGCGCCCACAATGGAATTGACTGGCCCTTTATGTCCTACACAAAGGCAGCCCCAACCTCCTCTTGTCCTGCTGGGTCCCACAGGCCCCTCGCCAGTGGCCCTGCAAGTCTTTTCGCTTCTCTCCCCAGACTCTGAAATAAACAGTAAATAAAAGCTCACGTCCCTGGGGCCCGTTAAGGAGAGCTGGGCAGCTCCAAAGAGAATGAACTTTGGAAAACAAGCCCATAAACCCTTCGGTGGCGTGTGGGCAGCGGCTTAAGAAACCAGGGCCAATCTTTGTTTAGCGACGATTAAAGAGATCAATTTAATATTGGGAAACTTTCCGCAGAAAGCCTTCTCAGTCGCACGGGAATGAATTACCCCTATGGCCACCCCGTGCTCAGTGGCTCAGCCACCTGGGCTGTGTACCGGGCGCGTCACAACTGATCTGGCTGGCAGCAGGTGGCTGCAGCCTGGGAAGCCCGAGGAGGACTCAGGGCTGGCTGCCTCTAGCTGGCAGGGGAACCTCCCCGGCTTGGTGAAGTCACCCAGACCCCAGGGCCCACGGGCCATTCTCTGTAGACTCTTACTGGTATGGCTGTTGTTTATTTTTATTGGACAGAAACACACACAGAGAGAGAAAGCTCTCATCCACTGGTTTACTCCTGAAATGCCCTCAGTGGCCAAGGCTGAGCTGAGCTGAAGTCAGGAGCCAGGAATTCAGTCCTGGTCTCCCAGGGAGTGGGCAGGACCCCAGTCAAAACCCAAAAAGGACCCCATAGCTATAAGAGATGTATAAGAAGCTAAGGTGCAGTTAATTTCACTTTTCTTAGAAATAATTTTTTTTTTTGACAGGCAGAGTGGACAGTGAGAGAGAGAGACAGAGAGAAAGGTCTTCCTTTTGCCGTTGGTTCACCCTCCAATGGCCGCCGCGGCTGGCGCGCTGTGGCCGGCGCACCGTGCTGATCCGATGACAGGAGCCAGGTGCCTATCCTGGTCTCCCATGGGGTGCAGAGCCCAAACACTTGGGCCATCCTCCACTGCACTCCCGGGCCACAGCAGAGAGCTGGCCTGGAAGAGGGGCAACCGGGACAGGATCGGTGCCCCGACCGGGACTAGAACCCGGTGTGCCGGCGCCGCAAGGCGGAGGATTAGCCTAGTGAGCCGCGGCGCCGGCCAGAAATAATTTCTGATTTCGATAAGTAGTTCAATTTCTTTTTTTAACCCCTTTCATTCCCTCTCAAAAACTTTTTGTTTTTGTTTTATTCGAAAGGCAGAGAGACAATGCTATGCCTCAGATCTCCCCCAATACCCTGGGCTAACCAGCTGGAAGCCAGGAGCCAGAAACCCGGTCAGGGTCTCCCACGTGGGGGGCATAAATCCCAGTGCCTGAGCCATCACCTGCCACCTCCCAGGGTGCAGCATTGGCAGGAAGCTAGGTTAGAAGCAGAGCCAGGCCTCGAACCAGGCACCCGGGCATGGGATGTGGGCATCCCAAATGGATTTTAGCTGCTGCTCCTAGTGCCTGCTAAGTAGTTCCCGTTTTTACTTACTTCAAATTCATATGCATACAATTTCTAGCTTATATGGTCCTATTAAAATAGATTAATTAACATAAGGAGCCCCTCCCCACCCCATATGCCCACCACGGAGAATATTCACTGGTCCTTGGCAAATGTCCTTCTAACCCTAATTTAAAGGTGGAGGATCAGAGGGGGTGTGTGTCGCCCCCCAGGCTGGCCGTGGTCAGCCTGTTTGGTGGGACGCTGGGCCCTCGGAGGGTTAAGGACGCCTCTGCTTCAGAGATGCCAAGCGCGCTGTCCCCTCAGTCCTTGCGTTTGAATTCTCCTTTCTGGCTGCAGCGCAATGAGGACCAAGCCCGCTGCGGGCCTCGACGCGGGTTTGCCCGCCCCAGGGTGCGCCAGCGCCGGGCGATGAGAAAAGGCACCCGGCCTCCCCCATCTCCTTCCTCCTCCGCCTGAGTCGCTCTGGGCCACGGAAGCCTCGCGGGGCCCCCGAGGGGGACAAACGCAAGCGGATTACCCAGGAACCCGCAGGGAAGCGCGAGCCCGCGAGCGCCCAGGTCCTGCCCGGGGCGCCGCGGGCGCCTCCCGGGCCTGGCGAAGTATTAGGAGCCGGGGGCGGGGGCGAGTCGGGGCGACGCCGCTGGGCATCACGACAGGAGCCTGTCCTTCCGCGGGCCGGTCAGTGAGGCTCAGGAACCCGCTGCGGGAGTCGGACTCCGGGCCAGGCTCTGAGTTCGCGGGACCTGCGCACACCTATGGCCCCGCCGCATCCTGGGGCGGGCGCTGCCCGCGGCTAGCCCGAAGGGACGGGGAGGAACCGTTAGAACAGATAAAGGTAGGCACACCCCACGAATGGGGGACTTCAGATGCTACAGAGTAGAATGGGGGAATTCGAACCCCGAGCCGGACGGACCGACGCTTCAGCTGCGACGCGTCGGGCACGGGCTTGGCGCTCCCGGGGCGCTCGGCCCCGGGGCTCAGCCCGGCGGAAACCGTGCGCAACTGGGGAGGAGGGTGTGGGGCGGGACAGGGAGCACGAGCCCGAGGCCGGGGTCAGTCCCAGGCGAGCTGGCTGCGGGGACAGGAGCCCCAGGCCCCGAGGTGCGCCGCAGGGAGGAACGGGCCGCGGACAAGGCACCGCCGGTCCTCGGAGACTCGCTTGTAGGGCTGGAAGCAGATCCGAAGGAGGGGTGGGTTGTTCTGCCTGCCGGCCCCAGGGCGGTAGGGCAGGACCCCGAGGCTTGGCGGGGAAAGGGCCCGCCCCCCTGCGGAGGGAGGGCCGGAGAGAAGGGGCTGGGTCCCAGGAGATATGGGAGGAGCCCGAGGCCCGCGGCTCCCCGCCTTTAGCGACTGGAGCCTCGGCTGCCTGGAGGCCGAACTTCCGTCTCCTGCAGGCACAGAGGCGGCGGCCAGCCCAGCGCTCACCCACCTCCAGCGCGCGCAGCCCGGGCGGGCAAGGCCCACCAAGCTTGACCTTGGGTCTCGACCCGTCGGGTTTCACCGCACCCCGGAGACAGCCGCCTTCGAGTCCCCTGTCGCTGTCTCAGCGCGCCCCCTCTCTCGCCTCCGGCGATCCCCATGCACCTGCCCGGCTGCGCGCCCGCCATGGCCGACGGGAGCTTCTCGCTCGCCGGCCACCTGCTCCGCAGCCCGGGCGGGAGCTCCTCCAGGTTGCACAGCATCGAGGCCATCCTCGGCTTTACCAAGGACGATGGGCTCCTCAGCGCTTTCCCGGCGGAGCGAGGCGTCCGGGGTGCCAAGGAGCGGGATCGGAGGCTGGGTGTGCGGCCCGCCTGTCCCAAGGAAATCGGGGAAGACACTGAAGCCTCCTCGGCGCCCGCCCCGGCGCCCGCCCCGGAGTATGAAGGTGAGTCTCCGTCCTGGCCCGCGGCGAGACCCTCTCGGCGCCTTAGTGTGGGAGATCTGCAAGGCAGCGCCCCTTCCCCAACTTCTACTCAGGCACCTGGGCGCAGGGCTGGGGTCTCTGTCTGCGGCGGGAGCGTCCCACTTGTGTTCCTGGAAAGTTTAGGGACCCCCTGGCAGCCCTCGCCTCCCTCCTCCCCAGACCATATAGCAGCCAGTGCCCTCAGGGAAGGTAGGATAGGCCCCGGGGCGCTCCACCGAGTCTCTCTGAACCTCTCGGGCCTCATCGCCCCAGCTCCCCGCCCCTACTGCCCCAAGGAGCCCGGGGACGCACGGCCGAGCTCGGGGCTGCCGGGCGGGCCGGCCGCCGGCGACGCGAAGCCGTCGGAGGAGGAGCAGCCCAAGAAGAAGCATCGGCGCAACCGCACGACGTTCACCACGTACCAGCTGCACGAGCTGGAGCGCGCGTTTGAGAAGTCCCACTACCCCGACGTGTACAGCCGCGAGGAGCTGGCCGGCAAGGTCAACCTACCCGAGGTCCGCGTGCAGGTAAGGCGCGCGATGGAAGGGGCCGTGGCCTCAACCGCTCCTTCGCATCCCTGGGCGTCCACAGGGTGCGTCCTGGCCTTGGTGCCGACCAAGCGGGACGGACGGACGTCGTTGGTCTCCAAGCCTCACGCTCTGGCCTTGCGGGATGACCTCCCCTCGGGGACTCCCCCATTCTGGGCGGAAAAGAGGAGTTGCCAGGTGGAGCGGTTGAGTCCACAACCTCAGCCTGGGTGGAAGGGGAATGGGGAGGCGGCGGCTCGAGGACAGCCGGGTTGGGCCCCCAAATGCCACCTGCGTGGCTGGCTGCACACACCAGGTTGAAAACGAAAACCCAGTCTCGAGTCGAGGGCCTTGGCTGAATCTTTGGATGCAAACCGAGTTTTCCATCGCTGGTGCACATCCAACCCAACCGGGCGCGGCAGAGGCCCTCTCTCTTTATTCTAAAGGGGTTTTCGCTTTAATTAAAGCTGAATTCTCTTTAATCCCCGATCATTAAAATATTTGAAAGCCTTAAATATTTGCTAGTCATCTGTGAAAAAGTCTGGGAGGAGTTCCAAACTGTGAGAGTTTCCCGAGGCCTGGAAAGAAGACGCGGGGAGCAGATTCCTCCGGGTCTGAACGGCAGGCCAGTGGGGCATGGCGTTTTTGTGTTTGTCTGATACAGGAGATTTCCAGGAAATGAAAACACTCAGGTGGATGTGGGCTTTCACCCATGCCTTAAAAGTAAAAGGGGACAGGCTCTAGCCTTTTGCCTCTTCTGCTTAGTTTAGGGGTTGAAAGCAATGAGTAAAAGACACGGTTTTTACAAAACAGTTCTCCAGTGACTCAGGGTTAACTAGCAAGGACTGTTCAATTTCTCCTGAGCTGGGACTGTAAAACTGCGATTATTTCATTGAAGGGGTGGAAACTTTAGCACCTGCTTTCCAGGGAGGGTGCGGCTGCTGGGGCAGAGAGAGGGGAAGATGAATGAAGAGGCGGCAAAGGCTGCTGCCTCCAGGCTGCTTCCACCTGAGCAGGTCTTCTGCCTCCCTGTCTACACCTGTTCCAGCTTTTGGGCTCCTCCTTTAAGTCTGCAACTTCTCTGTGACCACAGGGCCAGCAGGGTGTCCTGCATGTGGCTGCATTCTTTTGTTTTTTTTTTTAAGATTATATGTGTATATAATATATATATTATATGTATATATATATACATATAATAATATATATATATGTATATATATATATAAGAGAGAGAGAGAGAGAGAGAGATTGATTTTCCATTTGCTGGTTTTACTCCCCAGATAGTCTCAATGGCCAGCACTGGGCCAAGCTTTTTTCCTAGATCTCCCCTGTGGGTGGCAAGAGCCAAAACACTTGGGCCATCTTCCACTGCTTTTCCTAGGCCTTTAGCAGGGAGCAGGATTGGAAGTGGAGCACAAATGGGATGCCGATGTCCCAGGCAGCGACTTGACCCACAGTGCCACTACACCAGCCAGACTGAGTGCTTGACACAGGACTGTGATGTAATGGGTTGTGTGTGTGTGTGTGTATGTTGGGGGGGGGGGACGAGGCAGGGTCTCTCACCTTGTTAAGGCAGCAGTAGAGAGCAGCCAACTTTCCCAGCCTTTCGTCCTCTGTCCCTGGATACTGGATCCAAAGGTCTGAGCTGATGTGGGAAGGGGCGATGGGGTGGACAGGCAAAGACCCCCTCACCCATGTCAGTGTTGCTCTTTTCTGTGCTGTCAGCCCACATCCAGTATTTGCTTGACATTCAGGACCTGGGGTACCCAGACAAAGTTTTTACAAGAAGGGTCAGGGATAACCTACATTTTTGCTTTGTCTCATTTTCCCCCAATACCTCTCTCTCTCACACACACACACACATACACACACACACACGCCCCTTCCCAGCTCTGCGCAGGTGCCGTGTTGCTGCTTTCTCTGCTCTCCTAGAAGGTCCTCCCTTACCCCCCTTTCTGGGCAAAGCTGCTTTGTCCCTTCGTGGCCTGCACTACTGCCCCCTCTTCCCCTCAAGAGGATAACACTGAAGCTGGCAGCACGGCGGTGGCCAAAGTTCTTCCACAGTCCCCGAACTAAGCCCATTTGCTCTGTTCTGTTCGCAGGGGGGTGGTAGTGAGACATTAATTGCACTCTTTCTGGTACTTTAAAATCTTTTCTGAGAACTGCGTTTACTTAAAAGGGAGAGAGGGAAGGAGGGAGGGAAGGAGGGAGGGAGAGAGAGAGCGATCGAACTAGAGCGAGCTAGCTCTTATGCACTGGCCATGCAGTGCAGGAGCCCAGTAAGCTTGACCATCACCTCGGCCTTGCAGGCCCCATCAGCAGGAAGCTCTTGGTAAGGAGTTCCTCCGTAGGAAGAAAGAGGAGGAGGACGGGGGAGGAAGGAGAGGAGGCAGGAGGAAGAGGTGGAGAAAGAACTTGTACTCATTGAGTTACAATCTTAGGGTAAAGTCAAAACTAATTCACAAAGTAAAAATGCGTAGCGTAAACTTGAATGGGAGTAATCTTTGAAAATCATCAGAAAGGAACACCGGAAACACTACATTAAATAAAAGCGAAAAATCTTACAACAGCCACAAGTCAAATACGCACGGAGTAAGATGAACCCACGTGCTTGATCCTGCGTGCACTACCGCTGATCCGTAGGAGCGGCTGCATGCGTTCATGTCTTTGTAGTGGGGCAGACGGTCCAGGGCAAAACGGCAGCCCCCGGGAGCTGGCCCGTCGAGGGAGGAAGCTGAGCTGAGCTCACTTTTTTTCTGGGCACCTGCTCCGCGTCAGGAGCTGGAAACCGGTACCAGGACGGGCCACGCGGAGACAAACCGGGCAAGATTCGGGAGAGGCGAGGCCGGAGGGGGACGGAGGGACAAGACTAGCAGGGGAGGACGGGGTGAAAGGGGGGGGGGGCAGGCTGTGGCTCTGTGTGCGACCCCGCCCCGGTGGAGTGCCGCAGCCCACGGCCGCTCTGCTCTCTCCCGCAGGTGTGGTTCCAGAACCGACGGGCGAAGTGGCGGCGGCAGGAGAAGCTGGAGGTGTCGTCCATGAAGCTGCAGGACTCGCCGCTCCTCTCCTTCAGCCGCTCCCCGCCCTCGGCGGCCCTGGCACCCCTCGGGGCCGGCCCGGGCGGCGGCGGCGGCGGTGGCGGCGGGGGCCCGGCGGGAGGCGCCCTGCCGCTCGAGTCGTGGCTCGGGCCGCCGTTGCCCGGCGCGGGCGCCACGGCGCTGCAGAGCCTGCCCGGCTTCGGGCCGCCGGCGCAGAGCCTGCCGGCCAGCTACACGCCGCCGCCGCCCTTTCTGAACTCGCCGCCGCTGGGCCCCGGCCTGCAGCCCCTCGGGCCGCCGCCGCCTGCCTACCCCTGCGGGCCGGGCTTCGGGGACAAGTTCCCGCTGGACGAGGCGGACCCGCGCAACAGCAGCATCGCCGCGCTGCGCCTCAAAGCCAAGGAGCACATCCAGGCCATCGGGAAGCCGTGGCAGGCCCTCTAGGGCCCCCGGGACCGTGGCGGGAGCAGTCGTCGGGCTGCGCACCTGGCACCCGCACCCTCCGCTCGGCCCTTTCTTTCCCCGTCCCGCCAGGCTTCGGTCGGAGACGCGCTCCTGCCCCCTGATCCCCGGGGGAGGCCCGGGACTGTTGCTGCTGGCCGCACTGCTCCTGTTCCCGCGGGCCTGGGGCCTCCAGACCCAGGGGAGCCAGCCCTCCTTACCTTGGCCGCTCCCGGAAGGCGCGGAGATCCCCAGATAACCATCGACAGGGAGCAGGCAGCGGCAGAAAAATAGTTTGAGGCGTGTTCCTATCAGTAGTGTCAGAGAATCCGGGAGGAGAATTAAAGAGTGGCTTGCATTGGTTTGACCCTGGTGAAGCGCGCTCCAGAACGCGAAGGCGGAAAAGTGCTGGGCGCTCGGGGTGGCGGTGCGGGATCCGGGGGGCGGGGAAAGCAGAGCGCTGTGCGGGAGCCCAGTGCAGACTCTGGGGACCCTTGGTGGCAGCGGAGACTCGGGAGGGACCCTTGGTCGGCAGTGCCCTTCCCCGACGTTCGGGCGTGTACCCGAGCGTCTTCACCAGCTGGTCCCGGGCAAGGGCCGAGCGTCCAGCAGCTCCTGGCGTCTTCCCCCTCGAAGGTCGTTGTGTCGCCCAGGGCTGGTGGACGGCGGCGGGGCAGCCCTTCCTCTTCTGCTTCCTAGCTTCTGCCCCTTGCCTCCTCCCCTGGCCCGGTATCCGGCATCCCGACCCAGCGTAGGCTCGGCTGCGGCGTGAAAAGCGGGTCCTGAGCGCTCCCCCTCACCTGCGCATGGGGATCTCGGTCCGCAGTGCCTTGGGGCCTGCTCTGGGGGCGGGAAAGGAATCCCAGGGTCTCCGCCGGCTCTTCGAGGTACCGGGAAGCGGCGTCCAAGACTCCTGCGGGAGCTGCCGCAGCGTCCGCCTTTGACTCTGACAGGCGGGGCCGCCACCCGCGTCACCTGCACCCGCGCCGCTCCTGTCCCCAGGTCCCCTCCCCACGAGTGCGCCCGGGATGGGACAGCCCGGAGCCTCCGCAGTCAATCGCTCGGTCCTTGGCACATCGTGAAGCCCCCTCCCCAAGCCTTTCCGGTCTAAACGGACCCTTGCCTCGACGGGAGCTGGGAACGGTGGCTAAGACCCCTGGGAAGACTTCGTGTGTGTTCCCAAGGAAGCACGGGCATTGCTCTGCGGTTCTGAAACCCCGCTGGGAAAGGGCGACCACCCCGGGGGAGGGGACCTAGCCCTAGCACTGAGGTTCTGAGAGGCTACCGGGAACCGGGAGGGCTTCACCCAGACCTCTGCCTGTGCCGGGCACACAGCCAGCAGGGCAGAAAGTCCCTGGAATGGGCTATTCACAGGGTGTCTCGGAGCAGGTGGGTGAAAGAAGAAACAAGTGAACACAAGCTGATGTGATATTTCGGTTTGGCCTAGGTTCTCTTTCACCCTGTAGGGGCGGGGTTTAGCAGGCGTGGTTTATTCAGGAAACCCATCACCAACATCACCAACACCTCCTCCAGGCAGGCAGAGAGGCTTGCTCTACCCTCCTGTCCCCCCAGCCTCTTCACTTTCCACATCTCCATGCCCACTTGCTTGCTCAGCTGCTCTTTCTACTTTTTTTTTTTTTTTTTTTGACAGGCAGAGTGGACAGTGAGAGAGAGAGACAGAGAGAAAGGTCTTCCTTTTGCTGTTGGTTCACCCTCCAATGGCCGCTGCGGCTGGCGCGTTGCTGCCGGCGCACCGCGCTGATCTGAAGGCAGGAGCCAGGTGCTTCTCCTGGTCTCCCATGGGATGCAGGGCCCAAGGACTTGGGCCATCCTCCACTGCACTCCCTGGCCACAGCAGAGAGCTGGCCTGGAAGAGGGGCAACCGGGACAGGATCGGTGCCCCGACCGGGACTAGAACCCGTTGTGCCGGGGATGCAAGGCGGAGGATTAGCCTAGTGAGCTGCGGCACCGGCCTCTTTCTCCTCTTTCCATGCGCAGACTCTGGGGACCCTTGGCGGCTACTCTTTCCCACTGCTGCCCCTTCCCCTCTGTTAGGGAGTGTCACCAGAGCATGGGCGTTCTCCAAGACCCCTCTCTAGGCTCCCACAGAGTAAGCCGGGTCTGGATTTCAGGCACACGTCCTAGGAAGCTGGTTGTAAGTCGCAACAGCAACCCTGAACTACGACCTAACACGGAGGGCCTTCCTGCCTGTGATCGGTCTTCTAAAAGGTTCCTGTGGAAGGGCGCACCGAAACCATACTGCAACCCCAACGGGGAGATAAAACAGCCCCATCTCACAGATAAGGAAAGCGCGGCTCAGGGGCCCGCACTGGATGTTGGAGCTCAAAGAACAAGTTCTCGGTCACAACGCATGTGCGGAAACCGCTGCGGACTAAGAACTCGCTACCCTAGGGGCAGCTCCGGGAGCAGGGGCGCAGGTGGGGCCCAGGTGACTGCAGATGAGAGAGGCTTCCAATGAATAACATTAAAGCTCCCGACGACCCGGAAACGCTCGGGGTCTCGGGCTCACGTCCGTGGCTGCTGAAAGCGCTCTGCAGAGGCCGCGGCCGAGGCGGCGCGCGGCTTCCAGGACCAGGCAACCGTCTCGGGTCCGGGACCGGCACGAGCCTCTCAGAGACCCCGAGGGAAAGGCCTCTCCGGGTAAGCCGACATCGCCCTCCCAATAACCCCGTCCCTAAGCAGGCTGCAGGTTTGGCTCCAGCGCTGCCAAAGGTGTCCGCCGAGGGGAGACGAACGCGGTGGGGGTGGGCTGCCGGGAGGAAGGGCAGCGCGTGGTCCCCGCCAAGGCGACCTGGGTCCAGGGCCTGCTCGGCTCCAGGGATTCTCGGAGGCAGCGCCCAGCAGGCGGGCGGGCGCGCCTTTCCCCGCGCGCTGGAACCGGGGAAGGAGGCACTGGGGGCCTGGGGGGGGGGGGGGAGGACCCAGGACCTCGCGGGCGGGGCTGCGAGGGCGCGTCGGGTTGGGCGGTGCCGAGAGAGGGACGGAGCCGGTTTCGGCCGCGCACGCCGCCGGGACCCCCGGAGCCCCAGGATCGCCGGCCGTCAGCCCTCGATCCTCGCGTCCGTCTTCGCCGTGGGGCGCGCCCCGGGGACCGAGACCCCGCCGCTCCTGCCGCCCGTCTGGCTCTGGGCGGGCCCAGGCTGGTGCTAGCCGTGCGTTTCCAACTTTGTGAAGCCATTTTTTGTCCTGGACGGGTGATGGGTCTGCTGTGGGTGGGAGCTGAGAAGGGCCACTCGGAGGGGCGGCTTCGGCCGGAGGTCAGCGGCTGAACCGGGCCCGCCCGCTTCTATGGGAGAATTTTAAGCAGATGTTCACGCTTAGGAGGTGGGACATGCGCTCAGGTGTCTGGAATCCGGCGAGGGGCGGGCGGGAGGCGAGATTCAGCCGGTACCTGCCGCGACCCGCGTGCGGAAGCTGGACTCTGCTTCCAGAGCCCCTCCCGCAGGAGGCGTGCGGTGGGGACCCGGGGCTTCCGTGACGGGTGTGGCGCAGTCCTCGCCCACCCCCACTGCGGACCCCAGACCCTTCTTCCCGCTTCGCCCTTGTCCGCTTCCCGCCCCCGTGCTAAGCGCCCTTTTTCGCCCACCGAATCTCAGTATGGTGCCAGAGCAGACTTGCAGGTGATGTTCATTAAAATCGGCGGTTGCGCTCTGCTCAGGCAGGTGGGTTTCCGCACCTGCGCGCGGTGAGCTCTCGTCCGCCCCGGCGTGCGAGCCGGAGCCTTCCAGAAGCCGGGGGAAGCGCTTCGTGACCCACGTCGGCTCCCTGATTGGGGCCCGCTCTAATCATCTGGCCTCAGCTTGTTAACTGCACAATAATGGGCAGAGTTAATGACTCATTACTGATTAATTCCTTAACCGCGCCTTAATTGCTTTCTGTAGAGCCCCCTTCGTACAACTGGATTAAATCATCTAGATCCTTGGCCGTGCCTCGCAGAGCCCTTTGAGACTGCGGGGCTCCGAGCCACCTTGAGCGCTCATTTCCTAATTACCAGCAGGTGTAGTGGCTGCCCGCCGGCCTGGAGTTCAGTCCTGGCTGTGACGTGGCTGGCTGTGTGAAGGCACCCAGTGTACGTAGCTCAGTAAGACAGCCTCTCCTCCCTGGCCAGCCCACCCTCCACAGCCCCTCATCTCAGAAGCTGTCCTCTGCTCCTCACTCGGTGTGTGTATTCAGGTTAGTGGGTTCTGGGCGGATTTTGTACTAGGATGTCTTGTTCCAGGGAGTCTGAGAAAGGGTTTTTCCAGTCCCCACAATGACTTGGGTCTATTGAACTTATGATTTATTTAAGAGCACATGTGAGCTTCCATGTGCAGGAGCCCTCTCCAGATGCCCACAGAGGTCTCAGAAGCCAGGAACACAATCCAGGCCTCCCACCTGGGTGGCAGGAACCTGATTACTTGAGCCGTCACTGCTGCCTGCTGGAGTCTCCATTAGCAGGAAGCTGGAACCTGGAGAGAGCTGGTGTTGAACCGTGTACTCCAATATGGGATGCAGGCGTCTTAGCTGGTTTTAACCCACTGGACTAACCCTCCCCTCAGGGATGGATATATATATATATATATATATATATATATATATTTAATTCCTACTAGTTTTTTCCACCTTCCTTCCTGCCATCTTTACCCAATATGGAGATATTTAAAAGGCATGGTGGGCATGCAATGATAGAGAAAAGTCTGGACACTCAGGAAGCATTACCAAAGGAGGAGAAATAAGGACCCAGCTGTACAGAGTCCTTCAAAAAAGTTCGTGAAAAGAGGAATTAAAAAGCCAACTTATCTTGATTCCAAAATAATTGAAATCTGTGCAAATGACAAGTTTTCGAAGATTTCACTAAAATGCAATGTGAAAAAAGTGCATGGGTTTCAGGGATTTTTTTTTTTGCACCAAAATATACTTTTAATTCCATTTTCTACACACATTTTGGATAGCCTCATGCTTCCAAATGCCTGCTGGCTTTCTCCATCTGGGATCCCACAGGCACAATAAATGCGTTCGCTACAAACCTTAGCCTTCCTGGCTGGGGAGCCTCCTAGAAGCTCCTCCCTCTGTGGGCATTGACTCCCACCCCATGGAGAGGACTAGAATCACTAGGGACCCCTTGAGGCAGCCGCATCTCCGTCTCCAGGATGCCTTCTCAGTCCCACATCTCCCAAGATGCCCTGAAGGACAGCCTAGCCTCCCTTTCGCATGCAAGAATGAAGTGAGGGCCGCTGTGCTGTGAAGTGAGCAGCCTTGCAGAGGGGCTCTCTAAAGCTGCCAGGGAGCCCTTCTCTTCGCTCTTCTCCAGCAGTCTGCTGGCTGTGGCCCTGTGGTGACGCTGGTGCTGGGCCAGCTGTCCTGGGCCACGTCGTGAAGCCACATGTTGAGGATTTAGAGCCCCAGGGTGGAAGAAGCCCAGGTTCCCAACACTGGAGCACCACGCTTGCTCTGGTGCTGCCCTGCTGCCTGGACTGTTCTAGGTCTAGCTGTGGGGGTTGCTTAAGTTAAGTACTTAGCCCTGGAGACTGCACCCCAGGTTGTCTCCTACAGTCACCTACCCCATTTTCCTCTCCCTGCCAGTTCCCTGGGTGAGGGCCATATCATCTGCCTCCAAGGCTGCATGGCCTCCCACGCCCTACCGTGTCTCTTTGGTGGTGCTTACTAACATAGGGTCCCATTTGTGAGCGTTTCTTTGTGGGTTCATTTGCAAACACACAATGGGTTTATGTTTGCTCCCTCCCCTTCCCTCTCCAGCTGACTTTCCAAGTGAAAACCTCATTCTAAAATACACATCAAATTCCAAGGGATCCAGAATATCCAAAAATAATCATGGAAAAGAACAAAAAGGACCCACGTTGACAGGTTTAAAAACATTTACTACCATGCAATGATAATCGACATAGTGAGGCACTAGTATTCAGAGAAACTTATGGATCACTTACATGAATAGAATCCAGAAATAAGCCCACATATCTATGGTCAACAGGCTTTCAACAAGGTGCAGCATTGTTCAATGGTGAGAAATAGCAGTGTTTTCGATAAGTGATGCTGGGGCAACTGAATATCCACGTGCAAAACAACCATTTTGGACCTTACACTGTGTACAAAAATTAATGCAGAATAGACCACTACCAAGTATAAGGGCAACACTAGCAACTTTTGGAGGAAGACACAGGGGGTAAATCTTCATGACTGGGATTTATTTCTCTCTCTCTCTCTCTCTTTTTTTTTTTTTTTTTGACCAAAGAAACCTTTTATTTAATGAGTACAAATTTCCTAAGTGCAACTTTAGGAATATAGTGATTCTTCTCACCATACCCACCCCTCCTCCTCCTCTCTCTCTCATTCCCAATCTCATTCTCCATTAAGATTCATTGTCAGTTAACTTTATACACAGAAGACCAACTCTGTACTAAGTAAAGATTTCAACCATTTGCACGCGCGTGCGCACACACACACACACAAACTGAGAACAAGTTTTACAGTTAACTCTCATAATACAACTCATTAAGGACAGAGGTCCTGCATGGGAAGTAAGTGCACAGTGAGTGCTGTTGTTAATTTAACAATTAACACTCTTATGTATGACCTCAGTGATCACCCAAGGCTCTTGCCATGAGCTGCCATGGCTATAGAAGCCTTTTGAATCTACAAACTCCATCAGTATTAGATTTGCCATTAGCAAAGTAGAAGTTATTCTTCCCTTCAGAGAAAAGTACATCCTTCTTTGATAACCACTTCTTTCCACTGAGGTCTCACTTATAGAGGTCCTTCATGTCAGTCATATTTTTTGCCACAGTGTCTTGGCTTTCCAAGAAATGCTCTCATGGACTTTTCAGGCAGAGCAGGAAGCCTTAAGGGCTGATTCTGAGATCAGGTTGCTGGTTAAAGCGATTGCATGACTGGTATTTCTCCGAAAAGTCTTAGATATGATACCAAAAGAAAAGTTAATCAATGGAATTTATGAAAATTTCATACTCTGTGTTTTAAAGGACATCATCAATAAAGTGAAATGATAACCCATGGGAGAAAATACTTGCAAATCACATGTTTGATAAGGAACTCCTATCTAGAATATATAATTAACACTTACAAATCAACAAAGTGGGATGAGGGGCTAGTGTTGTGGCATAGCAGTTTAAGTCACTGCTTGAGACACCAGCATCCCATATCTGAGCACTGGTTCCAGTCCCGGCTGTCCCACTTCCAGTCCAGACCCTGCCAATGTGCCTAGGCAGCAGCAGGTGACAGCTCCTGAGGGAGACCCAGATGGAGTTTCTGGCGCCTGGCTCAGCGCCACCTGTTGCTGCTGCCATTTAGGGAGGATGGAAGATATCTTCCTCCCCCTACCCCGCCTCTGCCTTCTCCCCTTCTCCCTCTCCCCATCTCTCTGTATCTCTCAAATAAATAAACCTTTTTTAAAAATTGGACAAGGGGCCAGCATTGTGGCATAATGAGTGAAGCAACACCAGCATCCCATACGGGTGCTGGCTCCTGACCCAGCTGCTCCACTTCTGATCAAGCTCCCTGCTAATTAATGGCCTGGGAAAAGCAGTGGAGGATGCATCGAGTAGTTGGGCCCTTTCCACCCACGTGGGAGACCTGGATAAGCTCCTGGCTTCAGCTTGGCCCAATGTTGGCTGTTTTGGCTGTCTGGGGAGTAAACCATCAAATGGAAGATCACTTTCTCTTCCTCTCTCTCTCTCTCTGCAACTCTGACTTTCAAAATAAATAAGAATTTTTTAAGAAATCAGACAAGAAATCCAATTTTATAATGGGCAAAGGACCTGAATGACATTTTTCAAGGATGATGTGCAAGTGGAAATGACTCTCCCCTCTGCCCCTCCCCCCTCCCCCCTACACACACACACACACACACCTTCACATAAATAGTCCTCAGGGAAATGCAAAACAAAATAATTGTCTCAGTAACAGAAACCCCTGCTCTAAACAAGGGACCTTCATGGTTTCTGCCTCTCCCCAGTTCCTCCTTTAAACCCTTGCCCAGTGTGGATGGTGCCTTGCTATGCATAGGGACAAGCCCAAAGCCCCAGCTCTCCTGGGGCGGAGAACAGTCACTTCAGTTCGCTCTCTGAAGGCAGGGATAGCTCAGTGAGGTGGCGCAGGTGGTGGTTTGAAGACCAATCGTGAAACGTGGCCAGGGGCCCCAAGGACAAGGCCTACTTCCCATGTGCACAGGACCCGCCCCACCAGGGGGAGAGAGGTCCCTATAGGACCGCACCTACTGGAACGATGGCCTTGCTCTCGCTTCCTTACCTGGGCATGAACGGTGCCTCCTGGTCCAGGATGCCTTTGCTCCTCTCCTTGCATTTTTCTGTTCCATGCTCAAACTCCACCCCCCCAGAGGTTTCTCCTTGGTGTCCCCCATCCCCGCCCCACCCCTTCCTCTACCCTGCCCTTCTTTGGAGCCTCGTGGAACTGCCTGGTAGTTGACCACAAATCTGCTCATGGTTCCAGTTTCAGCCTGAAGCCTTTGAGTGTGCTAATGGCAGCTCCTTTTGTTTTCTCTACACCTTACTCTGCTGCTTGGGGGTCAGGGGACACTCCTCTCAGATTGCTCTCACAGATCCCTCATCAAGGCATCCTGGGAACCCAGGTCCCGCCACTGACTTCATTTGTGGTGTTAGGTCTAATCCTAGGCTGGCTGAAGTTCCCCCTGGCTACAGTGCACAAACTTGAGTAATTTGGCCGAGGGTGCCCTCTGATGGTTGTTTTGAGAATTTCACTTGCTGTGGGTGCCTGAGAAGTTTCTAAGGGAGTCAGGATTACCCGCAAGGACAAAGGTCTTTCCCAGCTGAGTAATAACCTTCCCCTCTGTTCCCTCAAGTTCCTAGACATCACACTTGCCCAGGATGAATCTGCTTGAATTCCCACCAAGACAAGGTCAACCCAACTTAGGTCGTTAAAGCCACCCTACGAGAAATCAGGAGGCCCAGGAAAATTAGTTTTTCATGCTGCTCCGTGATTCTAGTTAGAAAAGAATTGGTTATAAGTGAATGTACTCAGGTATTATTGATTTACACTCAAATCTCTCATTAGAAAATATTTGCATTTTTAATAGAATGAGCTCAAACATAGGGAAGTTTTTAAATTCAAATCTACTCAATTTTTAAAAATTCTACTAAAGGTAGAATTTCAGATGCCTATCTAGGAAAAAAATATTTGAGACAAGGTGTCCCCTTCCTGGCACCTTCAAACCACAGCAAATAGGTACTGAGTTTAGTCCTACCTCATTGAACATTACATGCTATAGGGTTTCCACTCAGTTTACTCTCAAGTACTTGGCCTCAATACCAACGTATTAATGATGGAAGCATTTTACTATCTCACCCATCCAGAAATATTTACACTTTAAGAGTAAATTTCTTGGGGCCAGCACTGTGGCTCACTTGGTTAATCCTCGGCCTGCAGCACTAGCATCCCATATGGGTGCAGGGTTCTAATCCCAGCCGCCCCTCTTCCAGTCCAGCTCTCTGCTGTGGTCCGGGAGTGCAGTGGAGGATGGCCTGGGTGCTTGGGCCCCTGCACCTGCATGGGAGACCAGGAGGAAGCACCTGGCTCCTGGCTTCGGATGGGCACAGCGCCAGCCGTAGCAGCCATTTTGGGGGTGAAACAATGGAAGGAAGACCTTTCTCTCTGTCTCTCTCACTGTCTGCCATAAAAAAAAATAGAAAAAAAGGAGTAAATTTCTTGGGAGCCAGGGGCTACAATGAACAACCTGAATGAATACCTCTTTGATGGTGGTATTTTAGAAGCTTAAGAGGTCTGGTGGAGAGACACTTTGCAGCTCAAGCGTCTGGTATGATCACCCTCCAATTAGTTCCCAAGGGCAGGGAGAGATGTTAAGAATTCACTGTATTCATACACCTGCTCCTTAGGGCAGATATTGTTTCCGGCAGGGAATATTCATTCATTCTCTCATTCTCATTCATAGTCTCATTCATTCATTCTCTCTCTCTCTCTTGAGTAAATAATTGAAAAATCTCAACAACACTTTCCATAGACATAAGCAAGCATATTCTAAAATTTATATGAAAAAGCACAGGCTCTAAAATAGTTAAGGCTAACCTGACAAGTAGGAATAAAGTGGGAGGACTTGCTCTACTGGATACTAAGGCTGACTCTAAAGGCACAGTAATCAAGATGGTGCAGCGTAGGGGCTGGTACTATGACTATGGCGTAATGGGTAAAGCTACCGCCTGCAGTGCCAGCATCTCCTATGGGTGCAGGTTCTAGTCCCAGCTGCTCCACTTCCGATCCAGCTCTCTGCTATGGCCTGGGAAAGCAGTAGAAGATGGCTCAAGACCTTGGACCTCTGCACCTGGCTCCTGGTTTTGGATCGGCCCAGTTCTAGCCATTGTGACAATTTGGGGAGTAAACCCCAGTGAATGGAAGATCGCTCGCTCGCTCACTCACTCTGCCTCTCTGTAACTCTTTCAAATGAATCTTTTTCTTTTTCTTTTTTTTTTTTTTTATTGACAGGCAAAGTAGATAGAGAGAAAGGTCTTCCTTTTTGCCATTGGTTCACCCTCCAATGGCCGCTGCGGCCGGCACATCGCGCTGATCCGAAGCCAGGAGCCAGGTGCTTCTTCCTGGTCTCCCATGCAGGTGCAGGGCCCAAGCACTTGGGCCATCCTCCACTGCACTCCCGGGCCATAGCAGAGAGCTGGCCTGGAAGAGGGGCAACCAGGATAGAATCCGGCGCCCCAACCGGGACTAGAACCCAGTGTGCCAGCGCCGCAAGGTGGAGGATTAGCCTGTTAAGCCACGGCGTCGGCCTCAAATGAATCCTAAAAAAAAAAAAAAAAAAAAAAAAAGACAGTGTTATATAGATGCAGGAATAATTCAAAGATAAACCCCATAGAACAGATAATCTGGAAGTAGACCCATGCAATTATGCTCACTGGTGTTTGATGCAAAAGCAAATCAATGGAGATAGGATCACCTATTTAATAAGTGGTGGTGGTGAAATGGGCCATAAAATGAACCTCAACCTTAGCCTCACTCCTTGTACAAGAATTAACTCAAAATCAATCATAGACTTAATGTAAGTTGCAGAGCTGTGAACTTTTAGGAAAAAGCATCAACAACCTAACTCCTTCATCTTCAGAGTGATACTGTATCTTAAATTTCAGAGACTTTGTGTTCTTAGTACACAGGAATGTGATTAATTTGTAGGTATTGGTCTTGTGTTGCTTCGAGATGACTAACATAAAGAATAATGACAACATCAAAAGTAGCCAGAGACATAGAGAAACCAGATACCCATACGGTACTGGTGTGAAGGTGAAATAGTCACTCTACAAAGCAGTGTACAGGTTCTTTAAAACAAAACTAAATATGCAATCACCATACAACCCAGCAGTCACACACTGCAGCATGTGTTCCAGCAAAATGAAAGCTGGTGTTCTCATAAAAACCTTGAATGTTCTTAGCTTATTAATTTATTATAGCCCAGAATGGGATCAGCTCAGATACCCCGTAACAGGTGAATGGTTTAACAAACCATAGTACATACAAACCACAGAAAACTGCTCAGCTGTAAGAGAACCAGCTGTTGCTGGAAATTTGAGTGAATTTCCAGAGAAACGTGTTGGGTGAAGGAAAGCCAGTCCCAAAGGTGTGCATTCTGTATGACTCCCTTTAGGTAATGTTCTGCGAATGACATGCTCTAGAAACCAAGGCAGATCAGTGGCTGCCTGCAGTAGGGGATGGTGGAGAAGTACAAGATGCGTGTGGTTCCAAAGGGGCCACCCCAGGGACCCTGGGGTATTGAAACTCTTCAGTATCTTGACAGTGGTGGTGGGGACACAAACCCACAAAGATGACAAAAGAATTTAGTACACACAAGGCCAAGTCCAGCCGGAGAAATTGAGTAAAGCCAGCATCTTATATCACTCTCTATATCTCTGTTGTGGTGTTATGGTCTAATCTTGCAAAAAATGTGGCCACTGAGAGAAACAGGGCTAGGTATATGAGACCTATCCGGGTGGTTTCATTCAACAGCATGTAAAAGAGGAGGCTTCTCCAGGAAAGTTATCTTTAAGTCAAGACATGAGTGGTGTGTGGCAGCAAAGAGCTTGGCGACACCATGGAACTGAAGGAAGTCCAGTGAGACTGGAGACCGTGTGTGAGGCGAGGAGTGGAATCCAGACAGGCAGGGCAGTGGACCCTCTGGTCTGGTTCAAGGGAGGTTGCGTTGGCTTTAAGCAGAGGGACGGTGCTCTCCTCTGGATGTCAGGCAGGCGGAGAATGGGGCGGGAGGCAGCTGGGGGCACGCGGAGTGGTTTTTTGGGCTAAGTGGCAGAGCGGTGGAACATCTCAGCATCCCTTAGGAGGAGACTTGGGATGAGGATGTTCCTCTGGGATTCGCTGAGAGGCACAAGCAGCGGAACATAAGATCTAAGGCTTGGGCTTGCCCGTGGATGCAGAGCTTGTTTTGGGGGTCTGCCTTCTGTTTCGGAGTACTACAAGGAAATAAATTGATACGCCACCTCATCAACCATTAACCAGCTCCTTTGTTTGGTTACACTCTGGAAATCATGTGATTGCCCCAAAGGGCTGGCAGGGAGGGAGGCAGGGCTGGTTTTTTCCCCAGAAGCCTTTTATTTAAGGAATACAGACTTTAAGCATTTCATAAACACAACTTTAGGAACATACCACCCTTCTTCCTTCTCCCTCTCCTATTCCCATTGTTTTTTTAATAAGATCTATTTTCAATTAACTTTACACACAAGTAATTAACTCTACCCTAAGTAAAAAGTCCAAAAAATAGTATAAAAAAACACCTGTTCCTCAACAGTTGAGACAAGGGTTGTTCGAAGTCATTGTATTTTGATTCTTCTATAGATTACCTTTTAGGTGCTCTATTAGTTATCACAGATCAGGGAGAACATATGGTATTTGTCCTTTTGGGACTGACTTATTTCACTAAGTATGATGTCTTCCAGATTCATCCATTTTGTTGCAAATGACAGGATTTCATTTTTTTTTACCACTGTGCAGTATTCCATAGTGTACATAATCCAAATTTTTTTTAAGATTTTATTTATTTATTTGAGAGGTAGAGTTACAGACAGTGAGAGGGAGAGACAGAGAAAGGTCTTCCATCTGCTCTTTCACTCCCCAAATGGCTGCAATGGCCATAGCTGCGCACATCCAATGCCAGGAGCCAGGTGCTTCTTCTGGTCTCCCACACGGGTGCAGTGGCCCAATGACTTGGGCCATCTTCCACCACTTTCCCAGGCCATAGCATACAACTGGATGGCAAGAGGAACAGCCTGGACTAGAACTGGCACCCATGTGGGATGCTGGCGCCATAGGCAGAGGATTAAACTACTGCACCACAATGCCAGCGCTGGCCCCAATCCAAAATTTCTTTATCTAGTTTTCAATTGCTGGACATTGGGGTTGATTCTGTCTCTTAGCTATTGTGAATTGAGCTGCAATAAACATAGGGGTACAGATAACTCTTTTATACTCTGATTTCATTTCCCTTGGGTAAATTCCCAGGAGTGGGATGGCTGGGTCATATGGTAGGTCTATATTTAAATTTCTGAGGTATCTCCATACTGTCTTCCACAGTGGCTGTACCAGTTTGCATTCCCACCAACAGTGGATTATGGGACCTGTTTTCCACATCCTTGCCAGCATTTGTTGTTTGTTGATTTCTGTATGAAGGCCATTCTAACAGGGGTGAGGTGAAACCTCATTGTGGTTTTGATTTGCATTTCCCTGACAGCTAGTGATCCTGAGCATTTTTTTCATGTGTCTGTTGAACATTTGGATTTCCTCTTTTGAGAAATGTCTGTTTAAGTCCTTTGCCCATTTCTTAACTGGGTTGTTTTGTTGTTGAGTTTCTTGAGCTCTTACATATTGCGCCTATTAATCCTTTATCGATTGCATAGTTTACAAATAATTTCTCCCATTCTATCAGTTGCCTCTTCATTTTACTGAATGTTTCTTTTGCAGTGTAGAATCTTATCAATTGGACGAATTTTGACTTTGATTGCTTGTGCCTCTGAGGTCTTTTCCAAGATTTGCTTGTTTCAATGTCTTGCAGGGTTTCCCCAATGTTCTCTAATAATTTGATACTATTGGGTCATATATTTAGGTCTTTGATCCATTATCAGTGAATTTTTGTGTAAGGTGTAAGGTAGGTGTCTTGCTTCATACTGCAGCACATGGAGATACAGTTTTCCCAGCACCATTTGTTGAAGAAAGTGTCTTTGCTCCAGGGATAGATTTTAGCTCCTTTGTCAAAGATAAGTTGGTTGTAGATGTGTGGGTTGATTTTTCGCATTTCTATTCTTTTCCATTGGTCTATCCATCTGTTTTTGTACCAGTACCAGGCTGTTTTGATTATAACTACCTTATAGTATGACTTGAAATCTGGTATTGTGATGCCTCTGGCTTTGTTTTATTGTATAAAATTGCTTTAGCTATTCAGGGTCTCCTGTGTTTCCATATGAATTTCAGCATCATTTTTTTCTATATCTAAGAATGTCATTGGTATTTTGGTTGGTATCACATTGAATCTATAAATTGCTTTCAGTAATGTGGACATTTTGATGATATTGATTCTTCCAATTCATGAACATGGAAGATTTTTCCATTTTCTGGTGGCTTCTTCTGTTTCTTTTTTTAATGTTTTAGAGTTCTAATTGTAGAGAACTTTGACATACTTGGTTAAATTTATTCCAAGGTATTTGATTTTTTTGTAGCTATTGTGAATAGGATTGATCTTAGAAGTTCTCAGCCATGGCACTGTCTATGTATACAAAGGCTCTCGGTTTTTTAAAAGATTTATTTATTTATTTGAAAGTCAAAGTTACAGAGAGAAGGAGGGGTAGAGAAAGGGAGGGAGGGAGGGAGGGAGGGAGGGAGGGAGGGAGGCAGGGAGGTTGATCTTCCATCCGCGGGCTCACTCCCCAGTTGGCCATAATAGCTGGAGCTGTGCTGATCTGAAGCCAGGAGCTAGGAGCTTCTTCCTGGTCTCCCATGTGGGTGCAGGGGCCCAAGGACTTGGGCCACCTTCCACTGCTTCCCCAGGTCATAGCAGAGAGCTGGATTGGAAGTGGAGCAGCCAGAACTTGAAACAGTGCCCATATGGAATGCTGGAACTGCAGGTGGTGGCTTTACCTGCTATGCCACAGTGCAAGCCCTGACTATTGATTTTTGTGTGTTGATTTTATATCCTGCCACTTTACCAAACTCTCCTATGAGTTTTAATAGTCTCTTAGTGGAGTGTTTTGGATCCCCTATATATAGAATCATGCCATCTGCAAACAGGGATAGTTTGC
The DNA here is from genome assembly GCF_033115175.1 of Lepus europaeus. Lineage (NCBI taxonomy): Eukaryota > Metazoa > Chordata > Mammalia > Lagomorpha > Leporidae > Lepus > Lepus europaeus. The sequence continues at coordinate 106,736,167 of NC_084835.1, read as the reverse complement.
CTTCCTTTTTTCCAATTTGTATCCTTTTGATTTCTTTTTCTTGACTGATGACTCTAGCTAAAACTTTAAGGACTGTGTTGAACAGCAATTGTGAGAGTGGGGATCCTTGCCTGGTTCTGGATCTTAGAATGCTACAACATTTTCCCTTCAAAGGATGCTGGCCATGGATTTGTTATAAGTTGCCTTGATTCTTCCTTCTATACCCAATTTCCTTAAGGTTTTCATCATGAAAGGATGTTGCATTTTTATCAAATGCTTTCTCTGCATCTACTGAGATAACCATATGGTTTTTGTACTTAAGTTTGTTAACGTGATTTATCACATTGATTGATTTGCAAATATTGAACCAACCCTACATACCAGGAATAAATCCCACTTGATCCAGGTGAATGATCTTTTTGCTATGTTGTTGGATTTGATTGGATAGTATTTTGTTGAGGATTTTTGTGTCTATGTTCATCAGGAAATTCTCTGTTGTATCTTTTCAGGTTTAGGAATTAAGGTGATGCTGGTTTCATAGGAGGAGTTTGGGAGGATTCCTTCCCTTTCAATTATTTTAAATAGCTTGAGAATAAGCCATCTGGTCCTGGGCTTTCTTTGTTGGGATGGTCTTTATTACTGATTCAATTTCCATCTTGGTTATTGGTCTGTTTAGATTTTCTGTGTCTTCATGGCTCAATTTAGGTAAGTTGTATGTGTCCAGGAATCTATCCATTTCTTCTAGGTTTCCCAATTTGTTGGCATACAGCTTTTTGTAGTAATTTCTGATGATTCTTTTTATTTCTGTGGTATCTGTTGTTATATTTCCATTTTCATCTCTAATATTATTTATTTGAGTCTTTTTTTTTTTTTTTTTGGTTAGTTGGGCCAATAGTATGTCAATTTTGTTTATTTTTTCAAAAAACCAGCTCTTCATTTCACTGATCTTTTTGTTTCAAATTTGTTTATTTCTTCTCTAATTTTAATTGTTGTTTTTTCTCCTACTAGTTTTGGGCTTGGTTTGCTGTTGTTTTTCTAGGTCCTTGAGAAGCATTGATAGCTCATTTATTTGATGCCTTTATAATTTCTTGATCTAGGCACCAACTGCTATAAGCTTTCCTATTAACACTGCTTTTGCTGTATTCCATAATTATGATATGTTGTATGTCCTCTTCATTCATTTCCAATAATTTTTTTATTTCTCTTGATTTCTTCAATGACCTACTATTCATTCAGGAACATATTGTTCAGTCTCCATGTGTTCGCATATGTTCTAGAGATTCTTGAGTTGTTGATTTCCAGTTTCATTCCATTGTGGACAGAAAAAATGTATGGTATGATTTCGATTTTTTTTTTTTTTGAATTTGCTGAGACTTGCTTTATGGCCTAGCATGTGGTCACCAGGGCATCAGGGAGCCCCAAGTGTGTGCAGCCACCCACAGTGACTGCCCAGGGACCCAGCCACACCCTCCACCCTCCCATGCAGCCACAGTGTTTTCACAGTCCCAACACACAGTCTCCTATGATCCCGAGCACCCAACCCCCTGTCATTTCTCCCAGCCAGACTTGGCTGTCTCCTCTCAGCTGGATGCTGGGCACATGGACACAAGCAGGCACAGCTGTTACGTATGTCCCAGATGGCAGCACCCTCTATCAGCTAGTTACAGGACACCAGGGCAGGGTGGTCAGGGAGAGAGAAACGTGTCCCCATTTTTTCCCATCTAGATTGGCAGGTACAGGCTCTTCCTGCAGCTGTATTGCCAGTGGCTTGGGCTGCTGCAATCTGGTCTCACCTCACTCTCCAAAGGTGGTGCTGGGGGGCTGGCGCTGTGGCTCACTTGGTTAATCCTCTGCCTGCGGCGCCGGCATCCCATTTGGGCACCAGGTTCTGTCCCAGTTGCTCCTCTTCCAGTCCAGCTCTGCTGTGGCCCGGGAAGGCAGTGGAGGATGGCCCAAGTGCTTGGGCCCCTGCACCCACATAGGAGACCAGGAAGAAGCCCCTGGCTCCTGGCTTTGGATCAGCACAGCGCCAGCTGTGGCGGCCATTTGGGGGGTGAACCAATGGAAGGAAGACCTTTCTCTCTCTCTCTCTCTCTCTCTCTCTCTCTCTCACTCTCACTCTGTCTAACTCTGTCAAATAAATTAAAAAAAAAAAAAAAACTGGTGCTGAGGCTCTCAGCTGCTAGGGTCCTGAGTCATGACCGTCCACACCCTCCACGTAGGTCCACAGCGTCCCTCTAATTTGCATGGAGTTTCCTCTGTGGTTTTCTCCCTGACTCTTCCCTCTCTCCACTTCTGTTTAACTATCCTCCCCTGGACTAGAGCACCAAGCTCTAGTTTTTACCCTGACAGCGCATCAGGACCTCGGTTAGAATCTTCTTGTTGCTCTGCCTCCAGCAAGTGCTCTGCCTCCAACAAGTGGCACATGGGAGGTTGGTGTTGTGTCACGTTGGGTTAAGCTGCTGCCTGTGATGCCAGCACCCCATGTGGGTGCCAGTTCAAGTCCTGGTTGCTCTACTTCCAATCCATCCCCCTGTTAATATGCCTGGGAAAGAAGCAGAAAATGGCTCAAGGCTTCAGGCCCCTATCACTCCCATGGGAGACCCAGAAAAAGCTCCTGACTCCCAGTATTGGCTTGACCCAGCTCCAGCCATGGCAGCCATCTGGGGAGTGAAGCAGCAGATGGAAGATCTCTCTCACGCACTCTCTCGCACGCGTGCGATCTTCCCTTCTATCCCTCTCTCCCTCTCCCCCTCTCCCCCCTCTTCCCCTCTCCCCCTCTCCCCACTCTCCCCCTCTTCCCCCTCCTCTCCTCTCCTCTCTCCCTCTCCCTCTGCCTTTCACTTAAATAAATCTTTAAAATAAGTACACAATAAAGAGACACATGGCTTCTAGCCTAGGTGGTAGCTGGCCGGGATTGGCTGACCCCAGAGAAGGACATCAGCCCCATGCCATGCAGGAGCGGGAGTGAGTGAAACCAGCAGCTCCTGACAAGGAGAGATGGGAGGACCCCTCCAGCCCCCGGCATCCACCAGAGCCAGGATAGGACCCCGATGTTTAATGATATTGAAAACTCGACAAAGAGGGTCTCTCTTTGGGACCCTGCTTTAAGCTTTCTACCCGTCAAAATCATATTGGGCTCCTAGTAGACTTGGTGCAAGTTCAATGTCATGAAAACATCTATTTGTGAAGTTACAATCCCTAAAGGATGTTCATTCCCTGAGAACCACACCTTCCAGCACCTCACAAACAGAAAGCACCCCCAAGGGAGGTGACGCCGAGCAGAGGGAGGCCAGGCTGGGGTCCAGGCCCCACAGACCCCACAGACGGCCCGCTTGCTGGTTTGTTTCAAGAGGGAGCCACACAGCTCGCAGCCAGTGAAACGCTGGCCACAGCCAATCCGATCCAGGCTGTCCGACCACTGAGAGATGCTCCCCACTGGCTCGGCTCAGCTCTGGCCTCTTCTGCAGCAAGCTTCCTTCCTTAGTCCAGGGGTCAGCCTGGGGAGCACCCAGTCTTCAGGATGAATGCAGGCAGCAAATGCTACCAGGAAAATCCCCCTGTGAAACATTGCACCACAACTCGAGGAGGCTCAGCACGAACTGGGGTTTGAAAACTATTCTGGAGCGAACTGTGGAGCCGTCCCCATACTGGGCCTGCATAATCTTAAACAAGCACCATAAATTCCAGTGCTGAGAATGGGCAGGCAGGGGTGGAGACTAGGGTGTGGTGGAGACTGTGGCAAAGCGGAGGATGTGTGCCTCATCCCAATGGGAAACACTAGCACGGCGGACTTTGGGCAGAGCAGACCCGGTAGCGGATCTTCTGATTTTTGCAAAAGCTTGCAGCCTGGATTTTTCTGTGAAATCTCTTGATTTTGAAAGTTCTGTGGTTGCCATTTTTAAGAAGCTGCCTCGGCAAACAACACATCTGCAGGTACCTCCCGACTGGCTTCCCACACTTCTCCCCTTTCTGTTCTCCCCAGAGCTAGTCAGGAAGGAAGGCACTCCCTCCACAGGCTGGCTCCTTTTCTTGTCTTTGCTCTGTTAACTCAAGTTCCACAGTCCACGTGGTCTGTTCCAACTGAGACATCCGGTGCAGCCGTCCTGCCGATACTTCGGGCAGAAGTATAACCCAGCAGGTCACTGAAGTACCAGGGGGTGAGAGACCTGTGGGAAGGGATTCATTGTGTCATAAAGTCAGACCAAAAAAGATGCTTCCTCAGAGTGTCACTGAGTCCTGATGTGACACCTGGAGCCCCAGCAGCCATCTTATGACTGTGAGAGAAGTCAGCCCCAGGCAAATCTGAAATGCTGGGAGCTGCATGGGTTTACAGAGCACCTCTGAGTCACAGAATGGAGTGAACCAAATAAGCCTGAGTTCCTTCCTCTCTCTGAAGTCCTTGTAAATGAGCTAACAGGTCTTGTTTACCTTGTATGCCACTTTGAGAATTTTCTCTTCCTAACAGCCAGAGGCAGCTTCGCTGATGCGATGCTTATCCCTGTATGGTCTTGTTTTTTCCATCTAAAGTCATGTGGAGTCACTCATTCATCATTGACTAATGAGTTCATTGGGTTCAGTCACAGGGGAAAAACAGTATTATGGATTTCTGTCTGTGGAGTCCCCACTGCTTACCTGGGTCCCGTGGCCAAGCTCTCTTGTTCCTGTAAGACCATGGCGAATTAGAAATGTACCTCCACACACACATGTACACGAACACACATATCCCACACACGTGTGCTTGCATATATACACATTGCACATGTGTGTGAACACCCCACATGTGTATTGCGTGGACACATGTACCCCACACACATGCACATGAAAGCATGCATCCCACACACATCACATGAACACACATCTCAGAATATGTAAAAGCATATACAAAGCACACCCGTGTGCAAGGACACACATATCTCACACATACATGCAAATCAACACATGCATCACACACATGTGCAAACACACATACCCCTCACAATTACGTGTGGACATTTGCATCCATGCATAAGGACACTTGTGACACAGCAGGAGGTGGGTTTTTCTGTGTATGTGGGTACTGGGAAATGATTGCATCTTGGGCTTAATTAAAGATGACTCGCGATCCCCCGCACACGACCTCCATCAAAGCGCGTTGCTTCCAGGGGAAGCAGGTGCGCCCTGAAGAAGCGTCTGTGAATGTTCGGAGTGCAACACGGGGTGGAGCAGCCTCCGATTAGACGCGGAGACCTCTCCTCTGTACCTGCCCTCACGTCTGGCCCGGGACTTGCTAGCTCAGTGTGGCACTCTGGTAACAGCTGGCGTGCAAACTCTTGGTTGCTGGCCCAACTTCCATCCTTTTCTTTCTTATTAAGAGAAACCTGTTTGCTGTTTTGTTTTACTGGGAGGAGGTATCGACATTTCTAGCTGATAGCTGACATTTCTCAGCTTCCCCCGCTACTCAAAGTGGTCATGGGATATGGCTCTGAGCAAAGCACAAAGGCTAAGAATTTCTGAGTAAGCTTTGCTTTCATGATATAGACCCCACTGTTTCCTGTTTCCCTGTCTTTCCTGAATAAACTTGGCGTGCAGGAGCCACAACAGCCATTTTGTGACTGATCACAGAAAGCAGCTTAAGCGAATCACAAAGATGATTCTGAATCCTTGGAGACACTGCCAGCCTCTAGACTTTTAATAATATGACAGAAAGTTAAACTCCCATCTGCTTTATGACATGGTAGTTGATGTAGTTTGGTTTTGCCACATGTATCTAAATATAATCTCTAATCAATACGGTCTCTGATCAATATAGATGCAACTAATAGCCAAGTGCCTTGTGTTTCCAAACAAGAGGCCTCTGGGTTGTCAGTAGGGGGAAATATCTTATTTGGAAATAATAAACTAAAATAATTACAGCTAATAAGTTAGCAAGCAAAGAGGATCTCTTTTTTTTTTAGAGATTTATTTATTTACTTGAAAGAGTTACACAGAGAGAAGGACAGGGGGAGAGAGAGAGGTCTTCCATCTGCTGGTTCACTCCCCAATTGGCTGCAACAGGCGGAGCTGCGCCGATCTGAATCCAGGAGGCAGGAGCTTCCTCCAGGTCTCCCACATGGGTGCAGGGGTCCAAGGACTTGGGCCATCTTCTACTGCTTTCCCAGGCCATAGCAGAGAGCTGGGAGCAGCCAGGACTTGAACCAGTGCCCATATGGGATGCGGGCACTGCAGGCAGTGGCTTTACCTGCTACTCCATAGCACTGGCCCCTCAGTCCATGTGTTATACAGCATGTATGAGCCATTCAGTCCACATGTTATACAGCATGTGAGAGCCATTCATTTTGCATGTATGAGCTGTTCATACTATGTGTTATATAGCATCTATGAGCCGATCAGACTGTGTGTCATACAGCACATGTGAGCGTTCAGACTGTGTGTTACATAGCATGCATGAGCCATTCAGACATATGTCAAACAGCATGTATGAGCCGTTCCGCTGTATGCTGTACAGTGTGTATGAGCCGTTCAGTTCTGCATGCTAAAGAGCCTGTATGAGCTGTTCGGAGTGTGTGCTATGTAGCATGTTTGAGCCATTCAGATTGCGGTATACAGCATGTGTGGGCCATTGGGTGTGTGCTACACAGCATGTATGAACCAAGCAGAGGAAAGGACCCGGCTGAAATACTTGTGTCCGTGTTTTTTCTGGGTCTCATTTTTCAGAAGTGTTTAAATTTATTTGAGAGAGTGCGCCCTCCCAGCCACTGATCCACCTCCCAAATGCCCACAAGGGCCAGAACTGGTCAAATCCAGAGGTGGGAGCTCAGCCCAGGTCTCCTGTGTGGGTAGTGGGCACCCAAGTACACCTCACAGGCACTCACAGCAGAGGCTGGAAGTGGGAGCGGAGCAGGGACCTGAGCCCAGACTCTCCCACAGGGGACGCGAGCATCTTAACCACCAGAGCCGAGCGCCCAGCCCGATCACTTACGGTGACCAGCCGGAAGGGGCAAAGCCCAGGCAGGCTTGCGAGGAGCTCACACCGCTCCTCTGCCTGGGGAGCGGCAGTAGCGCGCCGTGTGGGCATCCTTCGAAGAGTCCTTTCGCTTTGTCTGTGGACAGCAGCTCCTGGCTGAGGGAGAAAACAACGCGATTCCCACACCCTGCTCAGAAGACACCCCACGCATCTCAGCTGGGTAAGATGCTCCGTGATGATCAAACACCTCCAGTAGGAACCGCAAGGTGGGCATTCTGAGGCTAAACAGCCTGTATGAGCTGTTCCGCTCCACTTGAAATGCCCGTTTAGTGGGTTGTTGAACCTCTGATCATAGCAGACTGCCAGATGACCCGGAGCGAGCCGCCCTGCCGCACTGACAGCGACAACAAAGAGGACTGTTTTAAAAAGCACGAACGGGAAAGCTGTGGCCGCTTCCTTCCCTTGTGGACTCTTCCTCCTTATTATCTAGTTCTGCTGCACAGAGCTCTGCGTGCTACCACCTCTTGAAAGCAATTGTCTCCTCTCGCCGTTGGCCTGTGTGCCATGCAGACGCCACCAAGCTTTGCCAAATCCCAGATGCACGGTGCCAAATGTTCCCTAGAGTAGGAATGGGTGGATATCAAAGGGGGAACCAGGGGAGGGGAGAAACCTGTTGTGTGTGGTTGACCATGTCTTTTGAACACCTTCTGGTTTTTTTGGTTTTTTTTTTTTGTTGTTGTTGTTTGTTTTGTGTGTGTGTGTGTGTGTGTGTTTTAATAGAGTTCCCTGATTTTAGGTCCATGTTCCCCAATGGGAACCTAACAGCCACACTTCCCACTCCCTCTTACAGCTGGTGGTGGGCATGTGATCTGGATTCCACCAATCAGACACACTCACTCTGGACTCTGCTCTAGGAATGAGCCCCAGGTGGAGAGGCTGTTGAGGGTGGCATGGATGGTGGGTGCAGGTGGTCACCCACGCAGTGGGAGAGATACGGACCCTGCAGAGTACCTAGGGGTCGCCCTCTCATCGACCCCATCAGAGATACGGCTTTGGGCGTTGAAGTTGTTCAGCCTTGAGCCAGTTTCTGGCTTGCCTTTAGAAGAAATTAGCAAGAACACAGCACCTCTTTTGTGGTTCTTTGACAATCAAAACAAGAGCAAGATCAAGTTCTTTAAAGGTTTCAAATGTGATTTCCTTAAGTGAAGAAAATCTAAGCATATGGCAAGAAGCTGCAAAATCTGTTAATGTGCTAACATCGCGATAAAAATGGAACTGGTAAGTGTCACCGATCCGCCAGGCCACGCTCTCTGAAAATGGAAGATGCTCTCTGGGTCGTCTCATCTTTTTCCTTGGAGTTGACTAAATTTGGCATAGAGAGCTACTTCTACTTCTCCTTGTGAAGAAGTGGTGCTACTGCTAGGCTTAGGTGTACTGGAAGAGAGATTTGTAAATGGAATGTTGCAGAAAACCTGGTGACTGTGGCTCTTTGGATTCCAGCCCCATCTACTATGTGACCTTGGGCAAGTCACCTGGTCTCCTCTTGTCCTCTGTCTTCTCATCTGTTAGATGGGAGTGTCAATTCTCAGTTTATAGAACAATCATGAGGGATATGCCAATCACATCAGCAAAATTGTGCAACATCACGCTAAGGGCTGAAGATAAGGAAATGAGTGAGTGACGGATAGGGCCAGCCTCCATTTGCAACCCAACCCGTCCATGATGGTTACTTTTAGTTGTGAACTTGACTCCACTAAGGGACACCTGTGTGTCTGTGAGCATGTTTCCAAATGAGATCAGCACACGAGTCAGAGCGGACCAGACAGGAACGCCCTGTCCTGGGTGAGAGTGACACTATCCTTTGGCTGGGGTTCTGTAGAGACTGAGCAAGCAGGTGACCTGGCCTCCTGCTCTGGGAGCTGGGACTTACTCGACTTCCGCATTGGCCATCTGTCGCTTCTTGCTGGCACCCAGCCTTTTAGCCTCCAACCAAGAGTTCCACCCTCGGCTTCCCTGGCTGGAGGCTGGAGGCTTTGCACTTGGGCTGAGCTTGCTCCGGGCATCCCAGAGTCTCCAGCCTGCGGAGGAGCTGTGGGATGGCTCCGCTACTGTAGGCAGGTGAGCCGATCCCTTTAATAAATCCTCCTCCATGGGTCAGGATACACACCCTTTCAGTCCTGTCTCTCCGTAGAACCTGGACTAACATGCTGCCCGGCAGTAGACTGAGTGTCTATGAGCTCCTACCAGTAGCCTCTAGAAAAGATATAAATCACTATAAGGGATCACTAAGGGGCCTTCAGAGCTAAAAACTTAGCCTGTCTTAGCAAGCAGGCGAACACATTGCCAAGACGCTTGCTCATCTCTGCCACGCTATCCTCTCATTTGGGATTGAAATAAGAGAAAAATCCACCCTTTGGACAACGTGTTGAAGCTTTTATTGTGAACAGTAGCAGACCAGGGCCTTGAATCGATTCCACAAACAGCTTAGATGTAAAAAGCATTCACTGGAAGACTCTTTCTGGACAATCGTTCACAGCAAACAAGCTCAAACCGGATGATGCTGCCGGCAAATCGTGAATGTAGTCAAGGTTGAAAGACACAAGAACAGGTAAGTATTTTGCACAAAGGAAATCTCGTGGATGGTCCCGTGGCACTGATGCTTGCAGAACGCAGTCTCTGAAGGGTTTGGTTTTGCTCCTTTGAAAGAGGCTGCCATTGTCCATTCGGCTGGGGGCTCCTTCCTTCCCAGGGAGATCCTACCAGCTTGAAAAAACACGAGAAAGAGTTAAGCAAACGTACTTGGTGATGCTGCAGTCCTGTACTTGCAGTAGATCCATTCCTAACCGGAAGCACCACTTGGGAGCTTGTTAGGCAAATTCTTGGGTCAACCCCATACCTGCTGAGTGGGTAACCAGGGGGTGGAGTCCAGCAGTCTTTTACAAGCCTCCAGGTGGTTCTGCACACTTAGAGTTGGACTGAAAACCATGGCTGTTCTCCAAAAGCAAACCTAACCCCCTCTTTTCTTTTTTGAGCTACTGCATTTGGGGGTGGTCTCTGTGGCATCAGATTAATATGCACCCCGATATGATTACTCAGGTATGTTGGAACCAATGGGAAATGAAATGTATGATCCCTGGGAACTTATTTGTACAGTAACAGGCAAGTCGGGGGATGAGGGGAATGTGGAATTGTAATTCTCACTCTGCTTGCTTTGGCAACGTCTGGTTACACAACTGTGGGCTGGTTTGTGAATCCCACAGTGACACATCCAAAACCTATGACTGTGAATGGTAGTGGTACGGGCGACTTGGGAAGAGGATCTGGGCTCCTGCCAGGTCTAAATTTATTGTGGTTTATTTGTTGTGGCTTCTGCTCCAATGAACTAAGACCGAAAAGGAATGAGTAGTTGTTATTTAAAAATGCTTCTTGGTTCCCATCTAGCAACGTTTGCCTGCAGAGGGCAGAAAACACTTTTCACCCAGACCAGAGCTTTATTACTCTTCCCTGGATTCTCAGCTCAGATTCCCCAAGTTCCAGAGCAGTCATTTGTTTCTAATAACAGAGCTTCTGCTATCCGCAGCTGGGTGATAACCTGCTCTCAGCTCCACTGTTTCGACCAGGTGCTAATGAGCCCAGGGCCTGGGGGTTCGATTCCCACACATGCCAATTAGCTTTGCTTTCCTCCCAGAGCTAGGGGCCCCCACCAGCCTGAAGACACCACCATGCACCGTGCTGTATGTCACGGGTCTTATAAAAGGCCGGCAGTGAAGGGGGTGAGGGGGAGAGAATCCAGAGACGTTGTCCCAGTGGCTCAGAATACTAATCATGGGAGCTTTGGCTCAGGGGGATGGAAATGAGGCCGCAAGGAAGGAGAGTCACAGACCCGAGACATGCCACGGCCCTGGAGGCAGACGGGTCCGTGGGAGGGGGGGAGGAGCTATTCTGTTTGGACACTGGCAGAAACTGTCGTCATCATCATCGACATTATGAACTCTATGCCGCTTTCCCTACATTTGGAGCTTCCTTTGGAGCACTTCAATTAATAAGAAACGAAGCCTTTCTGTTCTCTGCACTGATTTGATGGGACAGCGAGAGCAGTGCTTTGAAAGACAGGACAAGACTTAACGCATCTACTTCCTGTCCGCAGCCACCTCTGTGCCCCCATCTCCACTGCCTCTCTTCATGTGCATTCAATGAAAGGAAAAACCCAAGACTGCAATGGACAGTGCATGGGGCCCACGTCCCTAAGGGGCCCCAGAGGCCAGCGGATATGCCACGGAAACTCAGAGCAACCCACAGCCTTGTCCAGGACTGTGGGCTAGGCACAGCCCTTTATTACAGAAATCAGGGAGCCGTAGGTCTACTAATTTCAGGATAGTATTGAAAATTGGTGGGAAGGGAAGGGCATAGGTTAAAAAAAATAAAAGACTGAGGGTCCCCTTGAAAAGCACTGGCCATCCTTGCTAAAGAAGTCCAGGAGCCTAGAGGCAGTACGCACTTACACGAATCTCCCTGAATTAAATAAGTGTCTTTGTCATCCAAACATGCTCAGAGTTCTTAACGATAGCTCCGGGAGAGCTGGCAACAGGACTTGATGTTTCATTATGAAAATGGGAGCAGAGAGCATATGTGCATAGTTTTTAATTTGAAGAAAAGTCTTGCAGCCTCTGAGAACGCCTGCTGCTAATTCTGGGGCTGCTTGGCTAAATTATTAAGCTACTCCCCAACACTGGGAGATAGATGGCTTTCTAACAGAATGATTCTTTCGGTACTTCATCTTTTTGAATGATTTCAATTTTCAGAAGGGCACACTTGGAGGCGGAATTTCCAAGCCAGGAGGCGTGATGGGCTGTTTTGGTGTCTGCAAAGACTGAATAAACTTGCATTTGTTTTTCCCATCACTGGGAGCTACATCCAAGAGAAGAGGACCGAGCTGCACGATAGCTCTTTATTTTAACTCGAGGTGAAATGAAAACGATGAGCTTTCTAAACTTGTCCGAAGAAAAACAATGCACAGGAAGGGTAGAAAAGCGAGGCCTGGTGACGGGAAGATGGCCTGACTCTGCCCACTTAGCGTTCAGTGCTGTCTTTAGTCAGTCGCTCTCTGTAGCTGCCCACTCAATCCATCCCATAATGCTGCCACTCTGAGGCCTTTCTGGAGCTATTATTCTTTTGCAGCTCCTGTTGGGTCTTACAGAATATGCTTCTCAATAGGGTAGGAAATTTTTGATCCTTGAGTAAGGAATTGAATTTTTCAAAAAACCCAAGGCTGGTACTGTGGCACAGCAGGTTAAGCCACTGCCTGTGAGGTTGGCATCCCATACGGGCACTGGTTCGAGTCCCTGCTGCTCCACTTTCCATCTAGCTCTCTGCTAGTGCACCTGGGAAAGCAGCAGAAGATAGCTCAAGTGCCTGGGCCTCTGTACCCACATGGGAGACCCAGAAGAAGCTCCTGGCTCCTGGCTTCAGATCGGCACAGCTCCAGCCTTTGCAGCTATTTGGGGAGTGAACCAGTGGATGGAAGATCTCTTTCTCTTTGTTCCTCTCTCTCTGTAACTCTGCCTTTCAAATAAAATAAACAAATCATTGTAAAACTTGTGCATAAGAGTATGCAACTCAAACTGGACAGTGCTGTTTGGCTCAAAGGTGAGCAGGACAGAGCGATACCATTGGATGTGTTGGAGGGGGTACTTTGTGAATGAGCTGTGAAGGGGAATCCTTTTCAATGTTTGCAACAATTATTTTCAAGGGCTTAGTGGGAACAATCTTTGTTACTCTTCAACAAATGCAAGGGGTACTTGACCAAGAAAAGGCACGCCCACCAGGGGCTAAGAAGTACAATACAAGCTCGAAGAACCCACCCTCCCCCGCAGAGTGTCCCTGAAGTCCAGAGCTGATCACGAAACACCTATAACTCAGGTGTGGGTCAGAGAATCACTTGGCACCTTGGACAAAGTTAGTATTTATTTCTGAATTGGTTGAATTAACCCAGATTTTTTTTTTTTTTTCTGAATAAAAGCTACTGAAGACTTGATCTTCAGATGCTGAGTGTAACCCATGAGCTTTTAGTTTGCATTAGCATAGACAATCCCTCAGCAGACAAAAGGGCACTGAAACATAAAACCTCCCTAGGAAAAGCAGTGTGATCTGTACTGGAAACCAGGAGGAAGAGGACCCGCTGTGGCATCCTGCCATGTTCCTGGTTAAGGTCAGGAAGGACCATTCCCTGGAAGACGTCCTACGTGGCACTGATGGTGGGAGGCAGCCTGAGCACTCCTGCCCTGGATTCACCAGTGCAGAGCTCTGTGAAGCGTCTGGGTTTCTCTCCTCTGACATGCGGAGAGTAATAGAATCCTCCTCCCGAGGTTGCTGTGAGCATACACTGATGGACGTAAACTGCTTAGCCGAGATCAGGGAGGGTTGTAAACACTCAATGAAACTAGCATCATTATTACGGCCATTTGTAATTATGATTGACTTTTATTACACACATCACGGAAACTTCTCACAAGCTAACGAGCATCATATCATTCCCACTTGCCTTGCTTTCTTCCTATAGATTTGGTTCTCTCCTTTATCCTGTTGACTATCATTGTATACAAACATTGCCAATCTGATGAGGTTATTTTTCCCTACCCTCTGTAAAAATCATACATAGGATGAGTCACTTGACCTCAGAGAGATTCACCAAGATTTGAAGTGCTAACATGAAGCCTGAACAACGTAGTCTTAGAATAAATATGGAGAAGCACAATTTTGCATATTAGGTGGCAAACAAGAATGCTTCCTTCCCAAAATGCCTATGAATATGCTCTTCCTTCCACTACTGTTTGTTAAAAAATAGATGTATCTGTAGACCCACAGGGATTTACTCAAATATGTTACTGTCTTGTTATTACAAAATTCTGCTAAGAATTGGCAATTGAAAACATTTCCTCCGGCCAGTGCCGCGGCTCACTAGGCTAATCCTCCGCCTTGTGGTGCCGGCACACCGGGTTCTAGTCCCAGTCGGGGCACTGGATTCTGTCCTGGTTGCCCCTCTTCCAGGCCAGCTCTCTGCTGTGGCCAGGGAGTGCAGTGGAGGATGGCCCAAGTGCTTGGGCCCTGCACCCCATGGGAGACCAGGAGAAGCACCTGGCTCCTGGCTTCGGATCAGTGTGGTACGCTGGCCACAGCGCACCAGCCACGGTGGCCATTGGAGGGTGAACCAACGGCAAAGGAAGACCTTTCTCTCTGTCTCTCTCACTGTCCACTCTGCCTGTCAAAAAAAAAATTTCCTCCAACAGACAATTGCAAATAAACACAATTCCTAATAAAACTCCTAAACTGGAGTGGGTACTGAAAACCCTCTTGAGGTGTTCAGAGAAAAAGTAATCTGTCAGGTCAAAAAGAAACAATAGCATAGAAATTGTGTGTTAATTTGCTTAACCTGTGTTGGTGTTGGTCTATGTAGTGGCTATGAAGGCTTACATGATGCTATGGTTTGAATAGGACATGGCTCTTGATATCACACACTTAGTCTCCCAAGTCATAAGTGGGTGAAAACTGAATCCAACCATGGTATTTAGGAGGAAGGCCTCATGACAGGGACTTAGGTCATTAGAAGGCATTAGAAGGCATGTCCTTGGAAGGTGGCTCTCACGAGAGGGCTGGTTGTAAAAGCTGAGTTGTGCCTATACCCCCACACCCTACTCCCACCCCAGCCCACTTCCTGGCTTCCTGTGATCTTCCCTCTGCACATCTTCCCCCATTGCCAACCTCCGGCCTCACTGCATGGTCAAACCAATGGGACCTACCCGATCTTGGACTGTGAACCTCCAAAACCATAAGCCAAAATAAACCTTTTCTCTGCATTGATAGCTCTCAGATATCGTGGCGTAGTCATGAAAACCTGACTCATGTACATCAAAAGCATTTTTATTCTTCCCTAATTAAACATCCCCTCCTTCCAGCTCTCCCCATATTCCTCTACCCTACCTCTTGAGGACGTTTGTTTTACCTTTCTTGGCGTTTTGAGCCAACGTCTCGAAAGTTGCTGCTGTCCTCTGAATCCCAGGTAGGCTGGAGGTTGCCCAGGAGCTCGAGTCGAGGTGGCTGCTGGTTCCTATTCCCCTTTTCTTCCATGAGGCCCAGCAAACTCCTGGCAGCTTCTTCCCACCGAATGTACTCCCGCAGCTGCTGCTTCAGGCTGTCCCTTTCAGAAGCGTAGGGCGACTCTCCTGTGCTCTTCTTCCCCATCAAGTGCCCTGGAAAACCAAAACCAAATCAGGACGCCAAGAATCAAACCAAGGGGAGTGAATGCATGAGAAATTAAAAGGATACCGATTCCATTTCTGCTGCTTCCTACTAAAAACTACAAAATTAGCAGCAGTTGTTTACTAGAGGTTACTTCATAAATGATAGGTTCTGCCCCCTTCAAAACATGCCATTCAAGGTCCCTGGGCTTGGTTCCAGCACCTCTACTACCTAGCTGGTTGACCTGAGCTAAGTCACGGAGTGTCTGCAGTCTTCCATTTCCTCAACTATAAAATGAACACGGTGCACTAGATTAAATCTAAGGCACTTCCAAATCTAAAATCCGCTCATCAAGCCTGGGTGCCACCTTCTATTCCCAACTGAAAGATGGAGTTTGAGCATCTTCCTCAGCCAGTTCTGAATTGCTGCTGAACATAAAAGTCTCGGTGCTCCTCTTTGTATGATTTTTTTTTTAAGTTCTTATATGTAATACAAATGTACCAAAGGAATTTCTCATCTAAACTCTTTCAGAACTCTAGCTGAGATTGAAACTAGAAAGCTTCACCTCGAAATTATGGTTTATTGAATGTAATGAAAAACAGGTTGAAAACAACTTCTAATACCTCCCAGTCACAAAAAGGTAGAATTTTCTCTCCAACGTCTGATGTGCTCGTGGCTCCAAGAATGTGACCTGCTATCTAAATAAATAAAAGGTATTGTTAAGGAGGCCAGACCACTAAAAACTTGGAAATTTATGTGTGCGAATGAAGGTTACAGGTCAGCAGTGGGTGTAGAATTCAAGGCCTGCATTCCTAACACTTGTGCTGTCTTATTTACTTTCTTTGGTTGGTTTTCCCCAATCTCTCTGTCATTGAGCTTTATAAAACCATACGATTTCTTATATTCCTAAAACTATGGTGCTTTTAAAGAAAATGGGTTTTGTAGCTCAAATATTGATTTGTCATTGGAAGTATTTAAGGCAACCCTCATGTGAATAATATTGGGAAGATCCACAGTGATTTAAAGTGAAAGAGCAGCTCTGTTCACCTGCAGAGAACCGATCCTTGTAGCTTTGTTGCTTGCATGTGAATTGCAGTTGGGAGTTTACAGAATGTTTACTTGTGTATTGTTCCATTTCACCCACACTATTGTAGGTTTGGTAAAGATGAGACTTGCCAGGAGTCACACAGATGCAAACAAAGGTTCTAGAATGAAAATCAGCTCACAATACAGACTCTATCATTACTGCTTTTTGAAGTGTTTTTAAAACTCCTAAGAATATGAGGTAGCTAAAAATCACTCTGGGGTCTAGAAATGAGGGTAAGGTCCACAAATGGCTTTCTACTGTTGTAAAAAAGAAAAGGGATCATATATTAGTACCTCATGACTCATTAGGTGACTCAGAAATATGAATTCTCTGAGAACTAAGGAGTCTGAAGTGAGCTTTTACTGCATTGCATTGTGAGTACTTGTCAAATCGCTTGTGACATGACACTAACACAACTTCCTATTGAGGATGGTGTCCCAAGTGATGGATTAAGATCCTGGATGATGGACTCTTATCTGCTAGGTCAACCTGGTGCCCGGATATCCACTAAGTAACCTTGCATTCATCCACAACGTGATTATGTTGCACAACTTCCCGGGAAGTACTCATGCATTCAGCTTTATTTCCATGGGGGAAATTGAATCATGATTGGAAGGCAGAATTGGGACCCTAATGCTCCCAGGAACAACCTCAGTTCCTCTTGCTGGCCCTAATTGCCTGTCATCTCGTTAGGATGCCTAGGAATGAGACAGTATTGGCCATGAAGCAGAGGGATGGTAGAGATAGTCTACAAACACCAACTTCATCTTGGTTGTGCCTGAATGATTTCATGGGGTTTTCTGAAATAAGAGAATAAAATCTCCATTCTGTGATTGATTTCCCATAAATCTTTATGACAATTTCAGTGCTTGTGTGGTGGGTGTGTGGTTCAACCCCTTTACCCCCAACCCTAGGTCCACAGACTGGTGTTAAGAAAGCACAGATTCCCTGGGTCCTGATTCACTTTTGAGCTGGCTACTGTCAACCAAATCATTGTCTCCATGGCAACATAGATGATCTGCCCACTCCCACCTCTTTTCTCGTCATCATTTATCACATGTCCGTATCATAATAATGGAGATCTCGCCATAGACAAAAGGCTCTTGAAAAACTAAAGCCTTTCTCGGAGAAAATAAATCTTTTGTCTTTTTTAACCATTTAAAGATACCCAAAGGGCAAGCTTAAAACATAGATAAAAAAAATTTTTGGAGTCAAAACTTGACAATTGCTCTAACTTAGGAAAATAAGCATTGAGGCAGGGATGAACGTGCTAGGTACTTCTAAGAGCTAGCTTTTCTGGAGCCGCACTTTGTATTTCACAGTTCTGAACTGCACAACCATGTCAGCTGCACACTGACATTGGCAAACTCAACCTTCTGGGACAAGCCTCGTGTTAAATCAGAGCCACAGGTAGCAGCGTTTCATGGGCGTACAGAGCCTGGTCCCCAGGGTTGGTGCTGACATATTTTCATCACACGGACAAAACATTTCCATGCACATCAAGCTCCAGGAGACTGGAAGTGTTCAAGCTGCTAACTTGTTTCCCTTGCTGCACCTGGAAGTGTTCAAGCTGCTAACTTGTTTCCCTTGCCGCACCAAGCTTCTCTGAGCCAAAAGAAGCAATTCCCTTAACAAGCCTGCAAATGTATGCTGACAGCTTCCTTGTGGACAGCAAAGTGTAGCTTTAGTTTTATATAATTAAAACGAAACTGCATGCCTTTGGTGATTGGCGGGGATAGGCAATTTCTGGGGGCAATTGAAAGCCAAATTTAAAATCTAAGCACATCAGTCATCCTTGTTGGTGCTCACATTCTGTCCGTGGGCACGTCTCGCCTATCTCGCCTACTCGAGGCAAACTTTTTCTCATTCATAATATCATTTTAGGCTGAAATGTGGTTTTCTACTTCACCCCCCTTTTCCTCGTCCTCAACTCTTGCATAGCGAATAAAGGGAGGAAAAAAAAGTCCATTTGAGAATAAACCAGCAAATGTTATTTGGGGATGGCACTGGGCAATAAACTTTGGAGTTAGGTGTTCCAAGGTGCCACTATGACAGGTGAATAAATGACAGGCATCCTACAAAGCTGGGGACAGACGTGTAGCAGAATCAGCGGGAATCAGGGCTGGCCCGGCCTATACTCGGCTTACAAACCCTGTTGGCCTCCTGTCACTCTGCAAGGATTACCTAATAATAAGCCTTTTTAATGCAAAAATGTGGGTTTGAAAAAAAAGGGGGGGGGGTTGGAAATCTGGGCTTTCATTGTTCCTGTCCAGTCTGCCTGGTGGCTGGACCAGACGATGGCCACCTAATGGTCTCAGGTCTTTGGAAGAAGTTTGAATTCAAGGTTCCCACCTGCAATGTGAAGGTTTCTCAGCTTCACCCATGCCAACCTCTCCCCTCCCCCCTCCACACGCACACACCAGAATCCTGGGTTCCTCCCATTGCCAGACATCACAAATCGCCTCACACCTGGAACTTGCATGGGATTTCTCTGTAGCAGCCCAGAGATCTCCACTTGTCTGGCGAAAGCACACACAACACAGAGGAGCTGGGCTGGGGCAGTTCTATGCTCGCCCCTTCCCCAGAATCCCTCCTCTTCGCACCGAGAATCCGCGGATCGGTCGATGGCTGAGTCGGCAAGCACCTTCGCCACACCGTTCCCGGGACCCTCTCCTAAACAGATGACGAGGAAATAGCCACACACGCCCCTTGCGTCCCTTTTGGGGTCTCCCAGCTCCCCAGGAGATGTCGGGGCTGTCGGAGTTGGCTCTGCGCGTGGAGGGGAGGGGGTTTTTGAGGAAGTTGCAGGCTTTTTGCCTTTGGAGATAAGAGTGCGTGGTGAAGCCGAGAACACCCAGGTGCTGCAGGGGGCGTGCGCGCTCGGCAGACCCCTCTGGGACTGCCGCGGTCAGCACCAGGGAACCTCCAAGCTCAGGCCCAGAGAGCAGGACTTGGCAGAGCAAATGGGAAAGGAGCTGAGGGAGAGGACGAAGTTGTGGAGAGACCGAGGAAGAGCGAGAGGCGCAGAGATGCGGGCTGGGCTTGGCGAGCAGGCGCGCTTCCGAAGCCCCAAGCCTGCCGGCTGCAGAGGGCGAACGGGGCAAAAGGGCAGGGTACAGAAATCACTGCGAAGGGGAGAGAAGCGCTGGGGACACTCGAACAACCCCAGACAGCAGCACTGCTCCCGGGACACTGGGGAACCCCGAGGCGCGAGCGCGACGCCTGAGGTCCCCACACCTGTGGCTTTGCCAGGCGCAGCCCGAATTCCAGCCCACACCAGGACTGAACCAGGGCTCCAAGATACGCTCTGGGGACCCTGCTCCCCAAAGTGGTTCAGAGCGAGAACCACGCTGGACGGGGTTGTGACTAGGCAGAGAAAAGCAGGTGTTGGGTGGTGCGCCAGGGGTCGCGATATCGGGAAAGCTGCCCGCTGGCTCAGGCACCCGGGGGAAGAGAGCGGGAAAGGATGGAGCGAATAGCCTGCGGCTGGTGAGGGACCCACGAGCATCTCGCCACGGGAAAGGCTCGGGGCCGACCCAGCCTCCAAAGCCGCCCCACCACCACCACGGAGACACAGTGCGAGCTAGACCACAGGTCCCCCGACTAGCTGCTCCCTCCGAGGACCAGGGCGCACAGTTCCCACGGCCAGGACACTCACCCACTGCCCAGTGGTTGCCGCGCGGGTACATCTTGGCCAACAAGGTGCCTCCGCCCGCTGACACCGGGGCCGCTGGCCCCCGGGGCGCCTGGCACAGCACCAGCGCCAGGAGGACTAGCGGGAGCTCTCGGCTTCGCATTGTCCCGGCGGGAAGCCTGTGCAGCTCCAGGCACGGCTGGGCGCAACGCTGCGCTCTCCGGCGGTGGAGCAGCGACGGGAGGGGCCGGACCCGGGAGGAGCTCCCAGCCGCTGGCGCCACTGCCGCAGCCTCCACCAGGACCCCGACTTTATAGGAGAGCCCCCGCGCAGGGATGGGGGGGGGGCTCTTCTAGCGCGGACAAGAGCGCTCTGACGTCTTCCTATCGCCAGCCCGCGTGCGGGGACGCCGGCCCAGAATATCACCGAGTAATGCCAAGGCTGAGAGCCCACTGTCCCTCCCATAGCCCCATAGCCCCATCCTCCTCCTCACATCAGGTTCCTTCCTGCCATCCTCGACGCCTTCGCTCCTGCACGATCCTGTGAGCGCTTCCCTCCCAGCTTGCACCGGCCCCCATCCGCCATCGCTGCCTTCGGATTCCCTAAGGGGGAGCGACCATCCCGCCACCTGATCTCAGAGGGTGCAGAGGGGCTGAGCGCCAAGGAAGCTTTGGGGCGTGGCTGGAGGGGTTTACAATCATGATTGCAGGTGACACCTGCCTCTCCAGGCCCCTCCCCTCTATGTCCCAGGCGGGAGACCCCTGGCTCCCCTTCCATACACCCTCCACTCCACCCCCACCAGCAGCGCCCTCGGCTCATCCTGGTTTTCCCGGGCCCACTGGTTTGGCCAGAGCAAGAGCTCGGAGCAGACACGCTCTGTAAAGAGCTAACAATAGTTCACCATGTGCACGGCCCTGTTAGCAAGCACAGTGTTTCCTTATACTAGCGGCAAGGGAAGGGCTGCTCCCGTGCTGATTCCCCCAGGCTGCCTCAGCCCCGGAGCTCCGGCTGTCCCTCAGCTGCGGCGGGCACATCTCTCCAGCTTGCTCAACTTGCGTGTGAGCCTGCTGTCCTCAACGCTGCAGAATGGCCACCGGCCCAGTCCCTGAGGTCCCAAATGCCATGGATACGGAGGGGCTGGGCACCCAGCAAAGCAACAGTAATAGAAGCGGGTAGGATGCTGTTGCCCACGTTTCGGCTGCCAGAGCTGGCTCTGTGGTGGTGTTTGGAGTAGGTGAGATCTATGCCTCCCCTGCGGGGCCTTGGTGCTCCCTGCCAATCCAGTGATATCCATGCATTTGAAAACGTGGGCTTTGCCTAAGGATCTATTTTTTTATTTTATTTATTTGAGAGGTAGAGCTACAGACAGAGGGAGAATCAGAGGGAGAGGTCTTCATCCACTGGTTCACTCCTCAAATGGCTGCAATGGCTGGAGCTGGGCTGATCCAAAGCCAGGAGACCCTTCCGGGTCTCTGACATGGGTGCAGGGGCCCAAGGACTTGGTCCATCTTTCACGGCTTTCCCAGGCCACAGCAGAGAGCTAGATAGGAATAGGAGCAGCTGGGACACGAACTGGCTGCCGTATGGGATGCAGGTGCCACAGGCAGAGACTTAGGCCACTACACAACAGCGCCAGCCCCTGAGCGTCGATTGATTGATTATATTTATACCTAGGTGATTACACACATTCATGACTGCATATTCTTGTACCTGAAGAATATTTCCACATGTGTCTGGCTTCAAGGAAAAATATGCTGATCTGAAGATCATTAGTAGCCAAGGAAATAATCTGTCAAAACCAAAAGGAAAAAAGTATGCAACTGAGCCAACTCCATCCCGCCAGGGCTCTCAGCCTCTGCACTGGATGCCCCGTAAGCAGGTGTCTGGCAGGTAGTATGCCCCTCCCACTCGGTGAGCTTGCTGGGACACAAAGACTCGGTCTTGTTCCAAGGGCTGCCTGCAGAGTGCCTAATAGTGATGTTGCATCGGCGTATGATGAATGTACAATTGACCTAAGAAGGGCTCAGGTCTAAATGCCTTGTCTCTCCAGGTTGAGTAGTAGAAAAAATACCCTTCCCTTAGTTCAACCAAGATGACCTCAGAATCTTTCCGATGAGGTTTCCGCCTATGTGAGACTGAGGGGAAAACCACGGTAGAGAGAGTTCTATAGTCAGGACCCCTCTGTTCAGCTCTGCTCTTTCTCCAGGTACCCCAGCCAACAGGCTTTCTGCCCCTAGACTAGCATTCAACCCCGTGACTTTCCTTGGCACCCCTTAAGAGCAGCATCTGTGTCAGTCTTGTTCAGGCTGCAGCCACCATGTGTGCCCGGTCCTAGGCACGAAGAGGGGACTCTACAGAAGAGAATTGTGCCGCACGCACAGCGGGCTGAGTCTAGTCCCCAGTCAGCTAAGACAACGGGTTGCTACCAGCTGGAGAAGAGAGCGTGGCCTGTTTGATTCAGCTGGAATGAGGGAGCCTCAATGGGTGCCTGTCCTCACTTTGTGCCTTTTAAAATCCTCCCCGAAGGGTTGGATGTTGAGTGCAGCATTGAGTCACTGTTTGGGACACCCTTGTCCCTGCTGCTCTGCTTGTAATCCGGCTCCCTGCTGAAGCGCCCGGGAAAGCAGCAGAAGGTGGTCCAAGTACTTTGGCCTCTGCCGTCTACATGGGGGACCTGCATGTCCTATGTGTGCATGGCCTGAGCTGCAGGAAGGGAAAACTGGAGAGGGGCCCACTCCTTTAATATCCAATCTAACACTTGTCTCTGCCGCTCACACGCCACCGCTAAAAAGCCAGCCACAGGGTCACAGTAACTGCAAGAGAGGGTGGGGACTGTAGTGTGGATGTTCCTGGCTCGGACTGCATCACCACTGGAAGACAGAGTCAATGGCATTTGATAGACAACTGAGAAGCTACCGAAACCAGACTCAGGCATTTGGAGAGAATTACTTTATTCATGGAGTTCATGGAAATGGAATGAAAAGATAAGTTGATTTGGGTCCAAAAAAATTTTGGAATCCATGTGTGATTTTTCCACAATAGGCATTTTCCATGAGTTTTTTGAAGTACCCTTACAGCTTGGTGGGGGGAATGCCTTAGACTATGACTGGTTGTTTATAGGCTGGTGCCAATGTGCTATGTCCCCCAAGAGGCCACTGTTGGGAGCTTGGTCCCCAGGTGCCGGTATAGGGAGGTGCTATGGAACCTTCTGGAAGTGGGACCTGGTGGGAGTCCTTGGTCAATGGGGGAGTGCCCTTCAGCAGGATGAAGGTGTTTCTCACGGGACACGATAGTTCTCTGAGCAGATAGTCATAAAAGCCTGAGCCCTGCCCCTCCTAGACCCTCTCTGGCTTCCAGGTGTGATCCTGCTCCCCACCTGTCACATGCTGCACCCATTGCCATCCCCGTGATGAGACAGAGCCCCGAAGGCCCTCCTTGGAGCTGAACCAATGCCAGTGCCATGCCCTTTGACCTCTAAAACTGTGAGCTAAGTGAATCTCTTTTCTTTACCAAGTGAGCCTGCCTCGAGTTTTTTTTGTTTTTTTTTTTGGACAGGCAGAGTGGACAGTGAGAGAGAGAGACAGAGAGAAAGGTCTTCCTTTGCCATTGGTTCACCCTCCAATGGCCGCCACGGCCAGCACGCTGTGGCCGGCGCACCACGCTGATCCGAAGGCAGGAGCCAGGTGCTTCTCCTGGTCTCCCATGGGGTGCAGGACCCAACCACTTGGGCCATCCTCCACTGCACTCCCGGGCCACAGCAGAGAGCTGGCCTGGAAGAGGGGCAACCGGGACAGAATCCGGCGCCCCGACCGGGACTAGAACCTGGTGTGCCGGCACCGCAAGGCAGAGGATTAGCCTAGTGAGCCACTAGCAATGAAAGCTGGTGGACACTAGGGCAGACTTCACAGCAGTGAGGTGCCCCCAAGATTCCCAGGTCCCGACTGGAGCAGGGGAAGCAGACGACGAAGGGGAGTGGGGGAGTCCGGGGGCCAGGCTGCCTACCTGGGCTCCAGAGCCAGCTCTGCCATTTTGGAGCTGTTGTATGACCTGGGGCCAGTGGCTTAGCAGCCGCACCTCCATTTATCTGCAGCTGAGTTGGAAACACCTCCCTCCCTAGGTATTAGGAGGGGTGATGAGAACGTGCGTATCTATTTGCTAACTGGTACTTTGTTTTCATTCATGATAGTAGAGAAAGGAGGAAAGCCCTTCATCCACTAGTTCACTCCCCAAATGGCCACAATGGCTAGGGCTGAGCCAGGCCAAAGTAAGAAACCAAAATCTTCATCTGGGTCTCCCACGTGGGTACAAGGGCCCAAGCACTTGGACCATCCTCAGCCACTTTCCCAGGAACATTAGAAGCAAGCTGGATGGGAAGTGGAGCAGCCAGGACTTGAACCAGCTCCCGTAGGGGATGCCAGCAATGCAGGTGGATACTTAACCTGCTATACCACCAGATCGTGAGTTTCAAGATGATATCATTTTAATTTCTTTTTTTAGATTTACTTTTTCATGTGAAAGGTAGAATTATATATATAGAGAGGGAGAGACAGAGAGAGATGTTCCATCTGCTGGTTCACTTCCAGAATAGCTGCAACAGCTGGGACTGGACCAGGCAGAAGCCAAGAGCCAGGAACTCCATTCAAGTCTCCCACATGGATGGCAGGAGCCCAAGCACTTGGGCCATCTTCCACTGCTTTCCTAGGCGCATTAGCAGGGAGCTGGATGGGAAGTGAAGCAGCCAGAACTGGAACCGGTGCTCATGTGGGATGCCGGCGTCACAGGTAACATCCTTTCCTGATGTGCCACAAAACCACTTCGAGATGCCATCCTTTTCTCCGTCAATGCCCAAATCAACACCATGAGCTACTTAAGTCTCCCAAGGAGGTGATCATACAGTTACTGTTGCCACTTAGTATCTTAGTATATCTTAGTATATACCAGGGGTGTGTGGGGGCATCATATGTATACTCAAGGGATCATCACAGCTGTCCCATGAAGTCAGGGTCATTTATCCTGTGTTATGGATGAGGAAACTGAGTCACAGGGAGCTTATGTCACTTGCCCACCGCCCCAGATGGCAATTAGCAGAACCAAGAACCAAGCCCACACCTCTGAGTGTGGTAAATCTGTTGAGAAGGAGTTTCTTTGTGTTTGGACTTCACTGAGCTTTGACAGTTTCACCTCCCAGGAGTCATGCGTTAAAAGCACATGACAAGATAAATGTGGCAGAGATGTGGGGGATTTTGAGAGGCTTTGTGTTGAGTCGTCACTGCAGGCCTGTCTGTGTTCTGGTTTCTTCTCTCCTCCATCCCCATCTCCCCTGCCTTAAGACTGGAGTGCAGCACCTTCCAACTTATGTGGAAGCAGGTGGAAGTGAAGTGGTGGGGACATACAATTTGCTTTATGAATAATAACAGGCTCTTAGACTGGGCTGCAGCAGGGATGGCCCATGTTCCAAAATGTAGACCACAATGTCTGAAAATTCAAACATGTCTGAGATCCATCAGTTTGACCAGGATACTGCATAATCTGAACTCTAGATCTTCCTAGCATGATCGCCTTCCACAGCGCTCTGAGTGACCGGACAGATTGGGGGAGGAGACTGCCCTGGGTTCCAGTTTGCAGTGTATCCAATCCAGCGTTTCTCAACCCAGCACTCCCGTCTTGGGGCTGCATGAGTCTTGGTTATGAGGGCCGTCCTGTGTATTGCAGGTGTTGGACAACCCTCTAAATGTCAGTAGCACCCCTCTGTTGTGAGAACCAAAATATCTATTGCCGAATATCCCCTTCCAGATGGGAAGGCTCCCAGTTGGGTCCCACTGGCCTCATCTGACTGCTCATCCTCTTTAACTATGTCCTTGCCAAATGCCCCTTCTGCCCACACTTGAGCATCTCCAGTGCTAGAGAACTCACCCATTCATAGCTTTGGAGACACTGAATCTAGAAAACTCTCCCTTAGATTGAGTGTATCTAATGCGTAAATGCGTCTCTCCAGCTTCCTGCCATCATGTGGTCCTGCTAGACCCAGCCTTTGGTCCTTATAAAGCTCCCCCACCCAAGGTGCTTGCTCCCCTGCCTGCCTCGGGCTTTCTCTGCAGTCTGTGCCCTGTGCCTTCAGCAGCTGCTCACAGGGCACAGTTGCCTGTCCCCTCCCCCATCCTGACCCCTTCCTTCTGAACAGTCGCCCAGTGTGACTGATCCCCCTTCGAAGTTGAGGGAGCTGGGGTACTGAGGGTGACCCCAAAAAAACTTCCTTGGATCACCCCTGGGGGAACTTGTCATTGGTCAATAGATCTGGTGAACAAGGAGCCCATTTTCCAGAGCTTTCCACAGCTGCATTATTATGTCACTAGACGAGACCCAAGCCTGAGAAAATGAAAACCAGTGCATCCTCCAGATCACCCCCGCCTAGAAGGGTGGGCGCCTCCACAAATTGGGCTGACTCCTCAGACACAGGCAGGCGAGGACTCAATCCTTTGTCAGATGGCAGAGAGAGGGAGCAGAGATGATGGCACAGTAGCAGGGCTGCCATGTTTCTGGGGCTGAGCAACTCTGGCTGCCTCTTCTAAGGACACTTCTACAGAGGCTGTACTCATCTTCCGGGGTGTCAGGACGAACCCTCAGAAGCCTATGAATGTAAACTTCATAGAAAGAGCTGACTGCATGAGCATGAAGTATAATTATTCCCAAACCACACCCCCTCCCTGCTACCTGGCTTCTCCTGGCCATGGCCTCTCCCTTCTCTCCAGGAGAAGTTGCAACCAAGTTTAGCAGCAATTTCCTAAGAAGAAAAATTATTCAGAAAAATCTCTGAAATGCCATTAGTTTAATCTGATTCGATTATATCAAATCAAGATCCGTTCATCTATCTCTCTTATTCTCTCTCTTGACAGTGCCTAGCATTGTAGCACCCAGGTATTCAGAACCGTTTATTACATTAAGGCGGAAATGAGGGTATCTGTGAGGGCAGAGTGCACAAGAGCCTCCCTGCATGGCCACTGGTGAGGCTCAGGAAGGGGATGGTCCTAACAGCCAAGTGGTGTCATGGGGTGTCACCTGTTGTGGATCCCGGCCTGCTGACTCTGGTGATAAAGAGAAAAAGATCAGCTCAGCTGAGTTATTGGAAAGCTAGTTAAAACTACCTATCACAGTTTTATTGTCATATTATAATAGTGTGATCTTTCTTCCCACCAAAATTGAAATTTTAATTGAAGTTTACGCTAGCATTGACCCTTTTAAGCCTCCAGGCAGAGTGGCCCCCTTCAGTTGGTATCTAAGACAAAGCAGGGGCACATTCTTGCTCCAGAAATTGGGAGATTTAGTTCTGGGTGACCCTTGGGAAGTCAACCCCTAGTACTATAAATATCATTTATGGGGATCAGTGATTTGGCGTAGCGGGTAAAGCTGCTGCCTGGGATGCCAACATCCCATACAGGCGCTGGTTTGAGTCCCTGCTGCTCCATTTCTGATCTACCTCCCTACCAATGCACCTGGGAAAGCAGCAGAAGATGGCCCAAGTGCTTGGGCCCCTGTCACTCATATCAGAGACTTGCAGGAAGCTCTTGGCTTCTGGCTTGGGCCTGGCGCAGCCCTGGCCATTGGGGAGTGAACTGGCAGATGGAAGATACCTCTCTCTCTCTCTCTCTCTCTCTCTCTCTCTCTCTCTCTAAGTCTACCTTTCAAATAAATAAATCTTAAAATATCATTTATGGTAAAGTGAGAATTCCTTTTTATTGAAATCTCATTTAATCTTTTAGTGATGAGTAGATGATTTTATTGTCTTGGAAAATATCAGTGTTGGTCCATGGCCCAGCAGCTGGCACTGGCACTTCAGAAGTGTGGTGCAGACCCCTCCTTTTAAGCCCCTCTCTTCAAGCTCAACCCTGGAGTGACAACTTGTACATGGAGGGCTCACAGCTTCACCACTCTTTAAGTCCACAGCATTCACCTGTCTGCGTTAGAACTCTCCAGAGGGAGACAACCCACAGGATGTGTCCATCTGTCTACCTATCATCTATCTGTCTGTCTATCAATGGAAAAAGAGATTTATTTTAAGACATTGGCTCCAGTGATAGTGGAGGCTTGACAGGTGCAAAATGTGCAGGAAGGGCCAGCAGGCCAGAGTCCAGGGAACAATTACAGAGCAAGTCCAGAAGCTCTTTGCTGGCAGAACTCCTTCTTGCTTGGAAAACTTCATCTCTTTCTATTAAGCTGATTGAACAAGGCCGACTCACGTCATAGACAGTAATCTGCTTTATTCGAAGTTTACTGATTTAAGTATCGATGTCATCTTTAAAAAAATACCTTCACAGAAGCATGTAGAATAATGTTTGGCCAAATGCCTGGGTACCATAGCCTAGCCAGTGACACATAAAATTAACCATCATACAATCTGGTCGACGGAGCTGCTGACAATGCAACCATAAAGCTTTCTGCATTTCCTCCAGGTACTGACCAAATACCACTTTCCCTGGAATTGGGACACAACAAAATCAGAATTCTCCAGAAGGAGTGTGATTAAGAATAAAGAAAATGTGGCCAGTGCCACAGCTCACTAGGCTAATCCTCCTTTTGTGGTGCTGGCACACCGGGTTCTAGTCCCGGTCGGGGCACCGATCCTGTCCCGGTTGCCCCTCTTCTAGGCCAGCTCTCTGCTGTGGCCAGGGAGTGCAGTGGAGGATGGCCCAAGTGGTTGGGTCCTGCACCCCATGGGAGACCAGGAGAAGCACCTGGCTCCTGCCTTCGGATCAGCGTGGTGTGCTGGCCGCAGTGCGCCAGCTGCGGCGGCCATTGGAGGGTGAACCAACGGCAAAAGGAAGACCTTTCTCTCTGTCTCTTTCTCACTGTCCACTCTGCCTGTCAAAAATAAATAAATAAATAAATAAAGAAAATGAAAATCGAGTCCTGGACAGGAGTTTTAAAAATATAAGCCAACTTTAAGGAGACACAATTTGCATATCATGCATATTAAAATGCACTCATGTAAATGGTATCCTTCATGAATAACTACTGCCATCAAGATAACTGAGCATTCCTGTCACCTCAGATAGTCTCCCGGCTTTAGCGAATCACTGGCAAGCTTTGCTACTCCAGATCGTTTTTGTCTCCTCTAGAATTTCACATAAATGCTGGATACAGTGTGTAGTCTTTTGCATCTGCTATCTTTCATTCACCATATGCTTTTGGGAGGCTGTCTGTCTGCCCTGCAAAAGATGTCTGCTCCTTTCTTCTGACGGAGCGTTCCGCTGCGTAGCTGTCCCTGGATTTGTTTTCTCAGTCTCCAACTGAGGGGTATTTGGGTTGTTTCCAGTTTTTTTGGTAGGTTTTTGTTTTGTCTTATTTTTGTTTGTTTTTTGGCTAAAATGAATAAAGTGGATGTGCGCATTCACGTGTTTCTGTCAGCAAATGTTTACATTTCTCTGGGGTAAATACCTAAGAATGGGATTTCTTGATCACATGGTAATTATATGTTTAATTATATGCTTAAAGGCTTTCTGGATTCCAAGGCCCGCAAGGCATTCTTCCATATTTGGGAACGCATCGAATGCTGACTACTGACCACACAGGAAAGCCTGGAGTGCCCCTCCCCCAGGGGTACCTGACCACTTCCGTAGGCGCTCACCTCCGGAACCCACTTCTGCAGGTTTGCGATTGCAGTGCCTTTTGACAAACTCAGCCGGGCACGGACAACAGGGACAGACACATCTCAGCTGCCCGCTGGCTCACACTTTGGCTCAAACATGTCCGCTGCTCGGATCAGGATACTGTAGGAATCAGGTTGGTTGAAAAAGGGCAAAAAGGAGGTTGAGACAGAAATGTCAGGAGCTTACCATGTTCCCACTTCTATTTTCTTTTTTAAATTTTAAGAGGAGAGGCAGAGAGAGAGAGAGAAGAGAAGAAGAAGAGAAGAAGAGAGAGAGATATCTTCCATCCCCTGGTTCACTCCCCAATTGGCCGCAACGGCTGGAGCTGCGCCTATCCAAAGCCAGGAGCCAGGAGCTTGCCCTGGCCTCCCACACAGGTGCAGGGGCCCAAGGACTTGGGCCATCTTCCACTGCTTTCCCAGGCCACAGCAGAGAGCTGGATCGAAAGAGGAGCAGCCGGGTCTTGAACCAGCACCCAAATGGGATGCCAGCGCTTCAGGCCAGGGTGTTAACCCACTATGCCACAGTGCTGGCCCCATCACTTCTACTTTCTTCCTGGCAAAGAGAGCCCCAGGCCCAGGTGCAATCCTGTCTCCTACTTCCCCAGGCTCTCCAGAGCGCCCACCTAATCTTGTTGTGAACGATGAGACCTAAATGGGAGTCAGCAGTGGGTGCTGGGCAAGCTTGTGCCTTCCTGCTAAAGAAGTGAGCTACAGATGGCACTGCCCTTCCACCTTCTTCCCGTCTTGAGTGTGGAGGTCCATGGAGCTCAGGCAGCCACCTGCTCCATGTGCAAATACACAGACTTCAGCCCTGACACTGTCGGAATGGGAACTCATCACTAGTACCTGTCCCCCCAGAGGACCTGTGACAAATAAACCCCTATTTGTTTGAGTCAAATAAATTCCCAGAAACCATAGGGAGGTTCTGAAAAGGAAGGTTGGAGCAGATCAAAGGCAAATGTCAGTTTTTTTGCCTAGGGTCAAGTTTGCCTACAAAACTGAATTCACCACTTCTCAAATCTGCTAGGAACACCCTAGGTTTTCTTTCAGGTTCCTTCAGCTACGGTTTGTCCTGAAGGATACACATTGACAATCTGTTCTCTGCCGTTTACTGTTGATCTTGGACAAAACACTTAACCTCTCCATGTCCCCATTTGTAAAATATGGATAATAATACCTGGTTGTTGTGAAGACTTCTTAAAGCAAAGTAAAGTTTTTAATAACAGAATCTGGCAAAAGTGTAGGAACTCAATAAATGATGACTGGCTGGCACTGCGGCTCACTAGGCTAATCCTCCGCCTACGGTGCCGGCACCCTGGGTTCTAGTCCCTGTTGGGGCACTGGATTCTGTCCCAGTTGCTCCTCTTCCAGTCCAGCTCTCTGCTGTGGCCCAGGAAGGTAGTGGAGGATGGCCCAGGTCCTTGGGCCCTGCACCTGCATGGGAGACAAGGAGGAAGCACCTGGCTCCTGGCTTCGGATCAGCGCAGCGTGCCCGCCATAGTGGCCATTTGGAGGGTGAACCAATGGAAGGAAGATCTTTCTCTCTCTCTCTCTCTCACTGTCTAACTCTACCTGTCAAAAATAAATAAATAAAGACGATGATGATGGTGATGATAGAACGAGGGTGTGCTATGTTCTGAACCATCCTGTAGCCATACTAGGATGTTGACTTCACCAGCATTTTCATTTTCCTGTAGCAAAACTCTATGCCCCTGAGCCAGGATTGTAGGAACAGCAGGTTTACATCTGCTACTTCCTGTCTCCCCTGTTGCAAAATCTCCTTACAAACAATCTGCTAAGTTACTAAGCCAACCTTCCAAGGTATGTTGGAGGAATACCGAGTTTTTCCCTGGGCTGATCCAACACCACCCAGCCTCTTACTTGTGTGTGCTGTGTGATTACTTGGTCCTTCATGTGTAACCAGCCCTAACTGTGTGAGATTTTCCCTTTTCATGTGAAATTTCATGTCACTGAGTTCTGACCAAGGCTCTCACCTATGCAGGTCCTTTGATAATTTTAGCTTTAATTTATCTTCGGTGTTTGCCACTTCTTACTCATTCTGCATGATCTGCAAATGTAATCGAAGTCAAATTTGCCCTTTGCTCCCATTTGTTAACGAGCACTGCATATTGGATGTTACGGTTTCCGGTCTCCAGCCTTATGGGATCTTTCTTGCATATTATTCACATTTGGATCTAATTTCAGTTGCCACCAATCATTATTTGCACTGACCATTTGTCAACAGAACCCCAAACTATGTTACTGTCAACCCTCCCAGGCCATCCTCCTTTAATTGCTCTATGAATTGCTTGGGTCAGAGGTTTCACATCAAATAAATGTTTAAATGATTTCCACTGAATTCCCCTGTGGGGCTTTAAGTCTGTAACTGTGTTCCGAAATGGTTGTGCCTATATTAGGGAAAATAATTGGAGGCTTTTGAATCTGCCTGGCTGGCTTCTCATTAGATTCTCTTTCACCATGTGCATAGAGATCAATTTTCTTATTAAATTTCTTAACTTCGTACCTGGAATGGCAGACAGACCAGGAGAACATTCATTTCCTGAGTCATCACGGTGATGAATGCTCCTCTGCTTGTGTAGCTTGGAGCCACAGCAGAGCCACGATGCCTGCTGTCCCCTTGGTTTCTGCCATGGCTTTGAGAGCCCTGAGAGCCTGAACTGTCCCCCACTTGTGTTTGAGCGCTGGCATTTTCCATACCTCTTGACTAGCTGGTGGCCCATCGTTACATGATCTTCTAGCCCAGGGGTCCTCACCCTTGGCCAATCTTGTGTAGCTGCACTGGCCCCGCTCTACCCCACCCTCACCCCGCTGCGACGTTTGGCAGTGCCTAGAGATAAATTCGGTCATCCCAGCTCCAGTGGGACAACGCTGTGGGCATTGAGTGGGTGAGGGTCAGAGATGTTGCTCATTGTCTGACGATGCACAGCTCTGCACCCACGGCAGAAGATTTCTGGCCACAAATGTCCACAGTGCTGAGGGTGAGGATCAGTGTAGAACCCAAGCTATTCTCCACACTCTTCTCTCTCCTCCACCATCACTACCACCAAGGAAGAGGGAACGAGAGGCAGAGACCTGCTGCCCGCTGGCTGCTCGTTTACCGCTCTGCACACAGCTCCTTTTCCAGTAAGTCTAAGTGGGCTGGGGACTGAGGCAGGGAGAGAACCTTCCTAACTCCCACTCCAGTTCTAGCCCGGGCTTCCCTCCTTGCTTCCTTCCCATCCATCTTTCCTTCGTCCCTCCCTCCACCTTTCCCCTTGTCTTCAACAGCCACTTACGGGACTCCACGCATGCACTGAGCATTTTCATAGACACTGCAGAAGCAGAAGTTCAAAAAAAAAACAGCCCAGATCCCCACCCAGCAGGAGCTGACCTCCCAGCTGCAAGGACAGGTGTGACAGAGAGGCGATGTTCCCACTGTTTGGGGTGAAAAGGGCCGGCTGTTTTGCCACAGTGGTGTATGTGTTCTTGCTATTGTTTTAGTAACACCATCACTATGACTTACATTATGACACAGCAGGGGCTGGTGATATGGTGTAGTAGGCCAAGCCTCTGTTTGTGGTGCCAGCATCTCATATGGGCACTGGTTTGTGTCTTGGCTGCTCCACTTCCAATTCAAGTCTCTGCTGATGGCCTGGGAAAGCCTTGGAAGGTGGCCAAAGTGCTTGGGCCCCTGCACCCAGGTGGGAGACCCAGAAAAGATCCTGCCACACACACAGACCCAAGTGGAGTTCCAGGCTCCTGGCTTCCACCTGGCACAGCCTTGGTCATTGTGGCCATTTGGGGAGTGAACCAGCAGGTGAAGGATCTCTCTCTCTCTCTCTCCTTCCCCCTCATAGCTCTGCCTTTCAAAAAATAAAAATAAATCTTTGGGAAAAAAAAGACATAGCTACTTTGCACAGACAGAAAGCTTGCATAAACAACAGATTTCAGTCATACTTCATTTGCACAGCTGCCATGCTTTTTAAAAAAGATTTATTTTTATTTTAGTTGAAAGGCAGAGCCACAGAGATAGAGAGAGAGGGAGTGATGAAGGAGGTATCTTCCATCCACTGGTTCACTCCCCAAATAGCCACAATGGCTAGAGCTGGGACAGGTCACAGCCAGGAGCCAGGAGCTTCTTCCTGGTCTTCCATGTGGGTACAGGGGCCAAGGACTTGGGCCATCCTCTGCTGCTTTCCCAGGCGCATTGACAATGACCTGGATCAGAAGTGGAGCAGCTGGAACCCACACCCGTATGGATGCCGGCACTGCAGGCAGTGGCTTTACCTGCTTTGCCACAGCACTGGCCCCAGCTGCCATGTTTTTTGTCTGGGCCATACAAAAGTTTCTAGAAACAGAGATACTGGAGTTAGACTCCTGAGGTTGCTACTTGGGAACTGTGTGATCTTAGGGAAGTTTCTTAACCTTTCTGAGGTTTAGATTCCAAGAAAATAATGACACCTCCCTGGTAAAGTTGTCCTAAGGATTAAATGAGATAATATGTTTCCTGGTTCTTTGCAAAGTACTCAATAAATGAGCTATTGTATTTATTGGTGGGGAGGGGGCAATGGCGGACCTCATGGATATGTCTCTTGTCTTTTTTTAAAGATTTATTCATTTGAAAGTCAGAGTTACACAGAGAGAGAAGAGGCGGGGGTGGGGAGGGTTCTTCCATCTGCTGGTTCACTCCCCAGATGGCTACAATGGCAGAGCTGGGCTGATCCAGAGCCAGGAGCTTCCTCCAGGTCTCCCATGTGGGTGCAGGGGCCCAAGGACTTGGGCCATCCTCCACTGCTTTCCTAGGCCACAGCAGAGAGCTGGCTCAGAAGTGGAGCAGCCAGGGGAGAAATACACTGCTTGTGACTTTTTCACAGGAAGAAGTTTTGCAAATCGGAGCAAGGCATCCACCAAATTTAGGCTCCTGCCTTCCTCCCTCAGAGGCCAGGAGGCCAGGAGACCAGGAGGCTGGAGGCTGTCTCCCTCGATGTTTGCCTTTCAGAGGTGGCTCCCAGGTCCTGGAGGAGGCACTTCTGGGTGGAAGAAAACTTAGATCTCAAACTTGGATCTCAGAGAAAGGATTTATACTTGTCAGCTTTCTAAAGTAACTGCTTGAAGAAACAGCAGTAAGGGATCTGCAGTCAAGTCTGTAGTTGTTTGTAAAGATTTATTTGAAAGGCAGAGTTACAGAGAGAGAATGAGGGATAGAGGAAGACCTTCCAACCACTGGTTCACTCCCCAAATGGCCACAATGGCTGGCGCTGGGCCAGGCTGAAGCCAGAAGCCAAGAGCTTCATCCATGTCTCCCACGTGGGCAGGAAGGACCCAAACACGTGGGCCATCTTCCACTGCTTTCCCAGGTGCATTCGCAGAGAGCTAGCTTGGAAGTAGAGCAGCTGGGACTTGAACAGGTGCTCACATGGGATGCTGGCCTTGCAGGTGCAGCTTAACCTGCTATACCACAATGCCGGCTCCACATAGTCAAGTTGTAGCTACACAAAGGATAATTTCTTTAGGTAGTGTTTGTTTTATCAGGAAGACATTTTTTTCTTTTCAACCTTTCTTTTTTTAAATAGATTTATTTATTTATTTATTTATTTATTTATTTATTTATTTTGAAAGTCAGAGTTACATAGAGAGAGGGAGACACAGAGAGAAACTTCCACCCTCTGGCTTACTCCCCACATGGCTGCAATGACCGGGGCAGGACCAGGCCAAAGCCAGGATCCAGGAGCTTCTTCCAGGTCTCCCACGTGGGTAGCACTTGGGCCCATCTTCCTCTGCTTTCCCAGGCTATCATCAGGGAGCTGGATCGGAAGTGGAGCAGCCAGGACTTGAACTGGCTGCTCCTATGGGATGCCAGTGTTGCAGGCGTTGGCTTAACCCATTGTGTCACAATGCCAGCCCCAAGCCTTCTGTTATCTTTGAGACTGATTGAATAGACAAATATCTGCACCATTCATTAATCCTCCGCCTACTGAGGTTGTGTCAAGCGTTGTCATCTATTAATATATGTCTTATATTTCAGAAGAAAAACTTCTGTAAATTCTGTTTCAACATTCTTATAAAAATGTAGGCTAGTCAGGGGAGGAATCTACTCAAAATTGAAGCTCCCCATTCCTTCATATCCAGCTGCCTACAATTGATCATTACTAATGATTTGTCTGATCTCCCAAAAGCTGGTCGTGTGCCTATGAGGCAGGTTCTCTCAATAGTCCCAGCTCATTGAAGGGGACACCAAGGTCGCCTTCACATTCCCATGGTGACCAACGATGAGCAGCAGAACTAGGATTTGAACCCAGACAGTCCAACTGCAGAGATCTGCTATTTTTTATTTTTTATTTTTTATTATTTTTATTTATTTGCTAGGTAGAGTTATAGACAGAGAGAAGAGAGAAAGGTCTTCCTTCCGTTGGTTCACTCCCCAAATGGTCACTATGTTCGGCGCTGCACTGATCCAAAGCCAGGAGCCAGGGGCTTCTTCCTGGTCTCCCATGTGGGTGCAGGTGCCCAAGCACTTGGGCCATCCTCCACTGCCCTCCCAGGCCACAGCAGAGAGCTGGACTGGAAGAGGAGCAACCGGGACTAGAACTCGATGCCCATATGGGATGATGGCACCATAGGTGGAGGATTAACCAAGTGAGCCACGGCGCCAGCCCTGTGAGATCTGCTCTTAGCCATAGTGGCATGTGCGGCTGCCTCTCCTCCTTCTTTTTTCTTTGGAATTGTATTCTATTCTGATGCATGGTTTATTCATTATGCAATGTACTAAGGATGTTTCCCTGTCACTATATGTAAATAAATGTTATTCTGCTTTTAAAAAAATATTTATTTATTTGAAAGATAGAATTAGAGGAAGAAGAAGAGAGAGAAAGAGGTATCTTCTATCCCCTGGTTCACTCCTCAAATGACCGCGATGGCTGGGGCTTGTCCAGGCTGAAGCCGTTAGCCTGGAACTCCATCTGGGTATCCCACATGGGTGGCAGGGGCTCAGATATTTAGGCTGTCTTCCACTGCCTTCCCAGGTGCATTAGCAGGGAACTGGATCGGAAGTGGAGCAGACGGGACTCACACCCATATAGAATGCTGGTGTTGCAGGTGATGGCTTAATCTCCCGTACCACCATGCTGGCTCCTCAACCTTATTCTTTGGAAGGTCTATTCCCCAGTGTATGAAGGACTGTCACTTGTTTAACCTGCTCCCTGGTGATGCTTAGTTGGGTTATTTCCCACTCCTCTCCATGGCAGGCAAAGTCATGATGAGCATCTTTGTATGTATCTTGTACATGTCTGTGAGTATCTGTGTATGGCCTTGGCCTCAGTGCTTAGAATTTGCCTGATGGCTTCAAAACTATTCAAGGACACCTTTATAATGCTGCTGTGTGACCGGGGCCTGGTTCCCTTCTGCTTGAAGTACATGGCCTTTCATCGTGTACTGAGTTCTCAGGTTGAACGACAGGCTAATGTCTGCTAGTAAATCAGTGTGGTGGGTTTGATGTGGCTAGAGAGGCTCCCTAGAGTACCTGTTCACCTGATTTTTTTTTTTTTTTACTTTTTGACAGGCAGAGTGGACAGTGAGAGAGAGACACAGAGAGAAAGGTCTTCCTTTTGCTGTTGGTTCACCCTCCAATGGCCGCTGCAGCTGGCGCGCTGCGGCCAGCGCACCGCGCTGATCCAAAGGCAGGAGCCAGGTGCTTCTCCTGGTCTCCCATGGGGTGCAGGGCCCAAGCACTTGGGCCATCCTCCACTGCACTCCCTGGCCACAGCAGAGAGCTGTCCTAGAAGAGGGGCAACTGGGACAGAATCCGGTGCCCCTACCAGGACTAGAACCTGGTGTGCCGGCGCCGCTAGGCGGAGGATTAGCCTGTTGAGCCATGGCGCCGGCCCACCTGAATGTTTTCAAGTTAGCTAACTGTTGATCTTTATGAATGCAATGGGGGTGATAAACTCAACTTTAACTTGGCCATGGGGAATCCAGGTGACCTTCCATAATTTATGAATGCAGGCCTGGATTGAATCACAGCTCACACCCCCATTCTCCTTAGCACTGGGTTTGTATTCTTTATGTGAGGCTGAGCTTGCCTAACTCTCCAGGTTAACAGTAGACTTGCTCATGAGGAAACTGCTGAATTTAAGCCCCCAAAAGTCAACATTAAATTTCTTTTTTCCAGGCACATCCGATAAACCAGTTTTAGTCAGGGTTTAAAGTATGAATACCAAGCACCCCTCCCCTTGTTTGAATGAATGTTTTACTGATTGTTTTGTTTTCCAACCTCAGGCCAAATGATCCAGGAGTGAGCCTGGGGACAGGAAGACATTAATGCCAGTAATCTCATTGCTTTGCCATTAGAATAGTACGTATGGAAATGACAAGAGCGAAGGGTAAAACTGTGTATTTGTCATCATTCAGATTGTAGCACGGGAGCAACCAGGGCTCCAGAGGTCAGGGCTGATAAGATCTGAATACATTAGAATCAGACACTGAAGGACGTGGCTGACCACACACGTGGGACGCAATGGAAGGAAATAGCTAGAACACAGAGCTGCTTCCAACCTCAGCAGGTGCAAGTCTTCTCCCTCTCTTTTTCTTCTTTCACAGGTGGAATTATTGCCTGAATTCCCAAGTCCGTAATCTTCATGGAGAGTTAGATAAAGTCATGTCTTTATTAGTAGTAGAGTTTGTTTTCCCTCTCCACAGGAAATGAGGGGCAGGCACAGTGGTTAAGTTGCTGCTTGGGACACCCACATACCACATCAGAGTGCCTGGTTCGAGTAGCAGCTACTCCACTTCTGATCCTGTTAATACCACACCCTGGGAGGCAGCAGGTGATGCCTCAAGTACTTGAGTCCCTGCCCCCTTCCTGGGAAAACCAAGCTCTTAGGTTGCAGCTGGCCCAGCCCGGGTGTGGTGGGAGTTTGGGGATGCACCTGCAGTTGGAAAGACCTCTCTCTGTCCCTTTCTCTCTCACTGCCTTTCCAATGAGATGAAAATAATAAAATTTGAAAAAAAAAAAATGAACAAGTAGGGAAACTCCCACTCTGTTTGTCATGGTACCTTCCCTAACTCAGGTGCCAAATGTTGCCAGATGGGACCCGCCATGTGCCTCCCCCACACTCCCAGCAAGCCATACCCTCCTTGAATTTTCGGAGGCCACGCCTGCGGCTTGGACACCCTGCTGGATCACCCCTGCTTTCCATGCTGCAGAGTCCTGCCTCTCCTTAGGAAACCCAGGGACCTCCCTTGGCGGCTGACTCTGCTTGAGCTGCACCTGTCAAAACCTCCCCTGGGTGTGGCCTGACTTGGGACTGACCTGTCCCTGCCCCCTTTGACAACAAGCTCTTCTATCCAGGGAAGCCAGGCTCCTCCTCTTATCCTTGCTCTCCACCAGCCAGGATGGGCCTTTCCATTGGCTGTGGTTACACATGCCTCGCTCCTGAAGGCTCAGCGGAAAATAGTACTCCCCTAGGGGGTCCCTGGTTGTCCCAGCCTCAGGACCCCAGCATCTAGGGCGTGGTGAGTGCACACAGCATCTTCCTAGTTCAATCTGTACCAGTCTTCTCATTGTTTGCTAGTACTAAATCTCCCCACCCAGACTGTATAAGGCTTGGGCACAGAGACTGAGTCTCAACCTGGAGTATATTTCATTAGCAGTTGACCCGGCAACAAGATTCCCTTACCCAAGTCTGTGTCTAAGGACACAGATGAGGTTGAGCCACCTGCTTCAGTATCAATAGGACTGTAGTCCCTCCTGGAGCCTGGTCACAGTTTTGGACCCGCCCCGGGAACCGAAGCTGGCTGTGGCCAGGGGTGAGCCTGCACAGTCCTTTTCTTCCATTGCCAGCCTTCCTCTTCCCTCCTTTGCCACTTAAGTCCCTGAATCCCCTGCATTTGTTCTCTTATCTACACAGAAACCCTGCCATTTATGTGTCGATCAATGAACTGTTCACTCCTTAAGAAAAACACATGTGCGTGGACAGACTCATAATACTTGTGATTTGTTGATGGTTTGCACTGGTCTCTTTAATCCTTGCCAGGACCCTGGAAGGAAGGTGTAGGTTTGAGTCCCCAGTGTAAAGATTACAAAGATGAGACTCAGAGGAAGATGGAAGCTGCCACTTTGCAGGCAAATGACCGAGCGGGGGTGGATGCCAGGGCCCAGCTAAATCCAAAGCTGCTGCCCCTGACCCCCGCCTAGAATCACCCTCCGGTGAACCTGCTGTATTTTAGGCCTGATTTCATCATGGTGTTCTGAGTCTATTGCACATAAAATTTTGTGATTTTGGTATAATGATGGTTTTAAAAGGTTTTCCTTTGGCTGCAGACAGTTTAGGCATTGGCCAAGAGAGAAATGATCTTTTGTAGGGAAAATGAAAGAAGGCACTGGGGCTAACGTTTGGGGACTGTCTCAAAATCCCATGCATTGCCAGTCCCTCCTAGAGACAGGCCCCCGCCCCACCATGAAGCCTGTCTGTGACTGGGAAACACTTCCCCTTGCCCCACTCTCTCTCGGTGCCTGGGACCCCCAGGCTGTGCCACATTCTGCACCCACCAACCCTCCATTCTAACTCCCCTGGCAGCTGGTCCAGATGTTAGGTCTCTCTCTCACCATAAGCCCAAACCTCCATTCCATTGCCTGGAAGATTACTAGGAGCAAAATGTTTTATTTCACATCTAACAGTTATTCCTGGAATTCTCAATATGCAAACCCAGACACACTCCTCCCCGATTCCCGCTCTGCCTCCTATCTTGTTTCTGCCTTTGCCCAGGACGTGTCTAAAAGGGGAGAGTGTTCTGGCAGCCCATCCTTCTCCATGACCTAAGAGCCCTGTGCTTCTCCTGGGTCCTACCTGGCACCAAATAGCGATCAGAGCTCCAGCATCAAACAGGAGCTCAAGTAATAGCTCCCAGCAGTACACAGCAGCACCATCTCAGGGGAAACAGCTGTTGGCTGCTGGCTGCATGGTCCTAGGACTCACTCATATCGTCCTGGAGATCCCAAAGGAAACGGGGAAAACCTTCCAGGAACGTATACCTATATGTCTCTTTGAAACAGCGCTAGGCATACTAGGTTGTCATCCTGTCCCCAAGGCACAGCCCAGACCAGGCTCAGAGCTATTTTAGTTGCTGCATCTGTGAGAGCCCCTCTGGCTGGCATCTTCAGAGGGTAGGTTTCTGGGTATTGATCACCAGGCTTGCAGCTGAAAAGCTCCCATTTCTTTCCTAACTATAAACACCATCTGTTGGGAGAAATCAGTAACAGGAAAGGGAGAGGGTGCTAAGCAATCAGAGAGGCAAACTGTGTGTGTGTGTGTGTGTGTGTATGGTGAGGGGTGTCTTCTTTAGCTAAAAGAAAGCTCCAAAAGGAGGAAGCTGGAGTGAGATTTTTCCAAGCAACGTGAACTCCACCAATGAGACAGAGGTGGGGAAAAGCAATGGTATTGAATAATGTTTACTGTGCCCTTGAGCCTGGTCTGCAATGAGTTAGGATAATGATTTTATGTTGGGAGGAGGAGGGGGCTGCCTCCATGTGCATTTCATTCCTTCCAAATCCATCAGCCTCCCCCTTGTTGTATGGAAGTCATACACATGAAACTCAAAAAAGGAGTTAAAAGATAAGTTTGTTGTGGTGCAAAAAAATTTTGAAACCCATGCATAGTTTTTTCATAATACACACTTCCCTCCACCTCCAACTCACACTCATGGTGTCACGGACCAGGTACAAGGGTGGTATCTGAATATGCATCCCATTTCCTCGGGAAATAATACTTGGAATCCACACCCAAGGTCTCAGTCCTCAACGTGGTGCTTTCCAGCAATGTGACCAACAAATCCACGAGAGCAAGCAGGTGCACATCACCGGTGCAGGGGACCCGGTTCTAACAGGAGTAGCTGCTATGCTGAGGGGCATGGTGATGGTTCAAATGTCTCTCCCGGGCCAATGCTGTGAGATGGAGCAGATGAGGCAAATGAAAGATGGATTTTTACAAAGAAAAAACACGAACTCGAGAAGAGAGGAGGTCACAGCAGTTTTCCTAAAGCAGAAAAAGAGCCATGGGGTGGAGGTGGGGATTACCTCCTAACAGATCTACATACAGCAACAGTGCTACAGGTCTGCTGAGGAAGCAAGGCCATTTGAGGCTGTGTCGATCCTGAAGTCCAGATTACCTAGGGTGGGACTCATTCCTAACGCTGGAGAGGCACTGGGGCGTGGAGGGCATCTTGGTGCCAGGGAAAGGGCTGATGTTGATGTGAAGGTTTGAGTTTGCATCCCAATTCTCCCCCTGAAGGGTTGGCTGGCTTCTTTAGGTATTTCATCTTCCGGAGCCTCAGTTTCCTGATCTGTAATACACGAGTTCTCATGCCTTTCTTAATGTTTCGCAAAAGATCAGAGAGAGACTCAAATAAGTTAGAATTTTACGAAGGGCTATTATGAGCCATTGCCACATCGTGAGAGAAGACGGCCGACTGAGCAGGGAGAAGAGAAGTCAGGGAGGGCTGTGGTATCAGTGACACTCCAGGTCCTAGGCAGCACAGAGTAGCAGGAAGTCGTTGGGCTGTCAGTCCCACTGCACCAGCTTTGCTGCCTCGCTAGCATGGTGACCGCTGGCTAAGCCATGCACAGGGCCAGAGGCTCGGTTTCCCTGTGTGTGGTGTGGATGATCACAGGGAGTTGGATCTTGTAGAAAACCCTGTGTGTGTGCAAAGCACCTGACACATGTGAAAGGCATTCAAGAGTTGCTCCTGTCTTTGATTCCCGAAGGCATTGAGGATGTGTTCCCAGCAGGGAAGTCTGAAGAGGGAGCAGGCTCCTGCTTTCAAACATTCAAAGAGCTGTCACGGAGAAGCAGGTGAATTCTGTGTGTGGCTTCGGAAGCTAATAGCAGTGGGTGAGAGCCACGAGGACTTCTGCTCCATAGGAGTTGAGTACTTCCCGTGCTCCCCCGCAGCACACGCTGTGCCGTGAAGGGGCCGGCACCTGTCACCAGGAGGTGGTAAAGCTGGACTTGATTCATTGCCTGTTGGGGACATTGTAAACGACATCCCTGGTGTGGGAGAGAAGATGAACAGGAGTGCCTTTTCCTCTTTAAAATGCTGTGATCCTTATCATGATGTTCCTTTCACTCTCTCCCCTCTGTTTGCACACAGAGAGATAGACAACATAAAAGCCAGCCCTTTAGAGGGCCATCAGCTAGGTCTGTGGTGTACTTGGGGCTTTAAAAGGCCAGCTCCCACGGTGGAGTGTCTGGGACAACCTCCACAGCACCTTGGGGACATTCTCCTGCCGTATTCTCCATAGCAAAAGTGAAAATCCCGGGGCCGGCGCCACGGCTCATTAGGCTAATCCTCCACCTTGCGGCGCCGGCACACCGGGTTCTAGTCCCGGTCGGGGCGCCGGATTCTGTCCCAGTTGCCCCTCTTCCAGGCCAGCTCTCTGCTGTGGCCCGGGAGTGCAGTAGAGGATGGCCCAGGTGCTTGGGCCCTGCACCCCATGGGAGACCAGGAGAAGCACCTGGCTCCTGGCTTCGGATCAGTGCGGTGCACCGGCCGCAGCGGCCATTGGAGGGTGAACCAATGGCAAAGGAAGACCTTTCTCTCTGTATCTCTCTCTCACTGTCCACTATGCCTGTCAAAAAAATTTAATTAATTAATTAATTTTTAAAAAAATCCAGGGGTGTCAGTTGAGATGCCAGCGCCAGGCAGATTTGGTGAGGTTGTCAGTAGCCCAAATCAGACTCTGCCTTGGAGAACTTGGAGCAAACAGAAACTTCGACAACATCATGATGGAGGCAAAGGTCCCCTCACTCCAGGTGTTTTAATTCTTTAAACACATGGAAAAGTACAGAATAAAATCATAAATATTCATGCATATGCCAGGAAGATTTAATGCATTTTGATTTGCGTTGTATTTGCTTTGGATCTTTTTAAACAACTAAAATGTCACCGATACCTGTGAAGCTTACTCCAAACTCCACCCCGATCCCACCCCCTTTTCTGTCTGCAAAAGTAACAATTATCCCCAAATAGAAGCAGCATCCACAGCGGTTTTTCTCTACTTTTGTTATGGATGTGTGTTTGCATCAGCAGTGTACTCATGTATATGTATTAGTTATCTATTGCTGTGTAGCATAGCACCTGGAAACACAGGGGTGGCTTAAAATACTACTACTACTACTAACAACAACAACAACAATAATGTTTCTCTTCTGGTTTCTTTGGGTTGGGAGTTCAAGACCAGCGTGATCGAGCCGTTGTGGTTTGGATGACTCTTTAGGTTGTTATCAGATGTTGGTCAGGGCTGCAGCCATTGGAAGGTTTGATTAGGGCTGGAGGAGCCTTTGCCAATGGCTGAAAAGTGGTGGTTAGCTGTTGGCAGAAAGTTACTGTTTCTCTTCTTGTGACCTCTCCACAAGGCTATTCAAGTGACCTAGGGCATGACCACTGGCATTCCCTCACAGCAAGCTCTGTCTGTATGCAGGGGGATGGGGAGAGGTCAGAGGTCACATAATTACCTCCACTGTACCCCGTGGGTCAAGGCAGTTCCAAGGTTCCATGTCGAGACCAGGACTCAGGGTGGAAGCATAAATGCCAGCTCTCAGGTGACTGCGTGTCCATCCCACTTTAGTGAGAAGTGAATGTTGGA
Organism: Lepus europaeus; assembly: GCF_033115175.1. Taxonomy (NCBI): domain Eukaryota; kingdom Metazoa; phylum Chordata; class Mammalia; order Lagomorpha; family Leporidae; genus Lepus; species Lepus europaeus. The sequence goes on along the minus strand of NC_084835.1, from coordinate 106,692,002 downwards.
CTGGATTTGTCCTGTGCTATTTCCACCTCTACCAGTTCCCACCCACTGATGGCAATTCCTTGACCTACAGTGATCTCTAGTGGTGGTTAATTCACTATGGTGCCCATGGGAAGAAAACAGATAAACCACCAATCAGGATCGTGCTTGGTTTATGTAAGAAAAACTCTTAGATCTGGTAGCCCAAAACCTGCCTTGAGTCACTGCAGTGGTGAGTTATGGCCACTCACTGAACTTGCAGATGTAAGTCAATTAACAGATCCAGAATTCTTGGTCTAAAGAAGAAGGCCAAGAATTTTCTAACTGAAAGCAACTTGGTTCTTCTCAAGGGAGCACATATGGACAAATATATGTGAAAGTGCCTGTTATAAATGCACAAATGCCTGATGGACATATTATAACTCTTCCTCAGAATTTCCCCCAAAGGAACTCGAAACCATTTATTAGAGGAGCAGTAGACCAGGGGGAGAGAGAAATTACTAAGCTCTAGGGAATTACCAGGCTCTCAATTAGCTCTGATTCCTAGGGACATAAAATGCTACTGTGTCCCACCAGTAAAAGTATGGGCTTTCAGTGGTCAGGGGATATAATCTTAGCCTAATTCCAAGTTAATCCAAATTAATCCACAGACTGGTCTGTGGTTATTTCCCCAGTTGCCAAATATAAAATTGGGATATTTGTCCTTGGAACCTGGCTCCCTGACATGTGGATTCCCTTCCTGACAAAGGCAGTAAACAAGAACAATACCGCATTCCCAAGAAAGCTAGAAAATTATATATCAGAGACTGGACAGATACAAAGGCAGTGATACCCATCACACACCCTGTTTAGTTCACCTTTTTGGCCTGTGCAGAAGTGGAGTGGGCTTTGGAGAAAGAGTATGGACTGCCAAACACTTAATGCGATGACGACTTGAATTGCATCTTCCATCCCAGATGTAGTATGGATACTGGAGAAAATTAACACATGTGCTATGCTGCTGCTGATCCAGATAAAATCTTTTTTTCTCTCTACCATTGTGTGAGGACCACCAGAAGGGCCAAAAGTACATGCACACGTCTTCCTTCAGGGCTTTGTCAGTTCTACTGCCCTTTGCCACGATATAGTCCATAGTCAGCTTGATCATCTCGACAATTCATAGAGCAACACAACGATACGTGACGTCAGCATTATTCTGACTGAATCCGACAGGCAGGAAGTAGGCAGTTGATTTAGATACCCTAGTAAGGCATATGAAAGCTAGAGGTAGGAAATAAACTCCACCATGTTCACTGATGATTCTGGGGGTTCACTGTGTTGAACAAGTATCAAGCTGTTCCCTTCAAGGTGAAAGATAAATTGTTGCACCTTGCGCCTTTTCCATAGGGGAAAAAAAAAGGCTAATGCAATATTAATATTTTTGTGTTTCGGAAGCAATATATCCAACATTTGAATGTGCTACTTTGACCAGTCTGGAGTCTCCCATAAGAGTGCCTGTTTTGAGTAGAGTCCAGAAAAGCAATTAAGGTATCGCAGCATGTACTGGCTGCAGTGCGAGCTTACCTACCGCTTGAGTCTTTGGATCCTGCAAATCTGCTGAGGTGAGAAACACCGCCTCAGCAGATAGTATTACTGCGTAAGGCGACTGGCAAGCTTCAACAGAAGAAAGACAGTGGCTGCCTCATGGGTTTAGGAGCAAGTTCTGCCCCCTTCTGTAACCAGCTATTCTCACTGTGACGTTTTGCCTGTTGCCTTCGACAGAGACGGAGCACTTGGCCACGGTTAAGCCCACACTTCCTGTGATGAATTGCATAATGTCTTCTCCATCTAGCCTCAATGTTGAGCATGTGCAAGGGCGATCTATCATCTAGTGCAATGTTTTAGGAGGACTCAAGTTCAGGCAGGTCTGGAAAGTAGACGTAAGTTGCAGTACAGGTCCCTAGGGGCAGCTGAGAAGGATGGCCTTGAAGGACAATCCTCCTGATGTGTAAACATTTAGGTCTGGAATGAGAGAGAGCCATACATCTGCTAATTTGTGGGAGTGGCTGATAATTGGCCTGGATAGTCAGAGACTAGGAGGTAGGTTGAGGATACTGGAGACAAGGAAGTTGGGGAAATCAGTATGTGGTCACAAAATGTGAAAACACTTGTGTCCTGTGAGAATCTTGACCAAAGGGCATCCGTGACGGAAGAGACCCTGCAGAATAACAGGCTCTGAGATTATCAGTCCCCTTCTTGACCTACCAGCCCAGTGCTTGCGCAATGGGCCCAAGAACAAAGCATCTGCAGTGATGCGCCTAGAGGCTGCGCATGGATTCCACAATAAGCACTTCCCCTTTGCCAAGGCTGACTTGGCCAATGCTTCTGATGAATGGCTGATCTTCCAATAGTGGAGACTAATGCTGGGTCCTCAATACAGCACCACTGATTTTGCTGGGCCTCTCCTGTCAGGGCAAAAGCAGAGACTTGTCAGACCCAAAAAACAAGTACTCTGGGTATGGATTTGCGTCCTTGCCTGTAGTGCTTCTATCACAGAATGTCCCTACTCCTTGTAGGGCAGCACCACCACTAATCAAGGTGCTGTGTTTACAGCAAAGGAAATGTAGGGATAGGTTCATGCCTCTGAAACCAACCAGGCTTGCTACGCGCCCCTCACTTAAGAGATGGCTAGCCTGATGGGTGATTGAATGCTTTACTGAAGACTAAGTTATGGCACCAACTGGGATACAACATTTGCCAAATGTGGTGTTATAGGATACATCCAGGCTGTGAATCCAGGACTAGTGTGTGGATCTGCCTTTCCCAGGACTGGAACCTTTGGGTTCAGGAATCAAGAGATGGGAGTGGCAGTGGCCCTTCTTATTATTATAGCTAACAACCTGTTCTCTTTGTCTATTTTCTGAAAAAGTTTTGTGATATGCAAATTATCTGTTCCTTAACATTATGTGACATCCACTTGCAAAACCATCTGAATCCATGGGGGTGGGGGCAGATACTTTTGTCTGTGATCTAATTTTTAAAATGATGTTGGTGTTCATTTAGGCTTTTTATTCATCCTGAAGTCCGTTTTAGTCATTTGCATGTTACTAGGAAATTACCATTCTATTCTAAGTACTTACATTATTTTTAGCAGAAAATTATTCATGGTATTCACTAATGATTTTTAAAATCTGTACTACTTCTGTTTTAGCATCTTCTTCAGTTTTGTCTCATTCTTGTATTGTATTCTCTTGTTCGCTCTTGCCAGACATTTTCTATTTTCCTGGTCTTTTTAAAGAACCACTTTGGACTTCTGTTGACCTTGTCTATTGTTGCTTTGTTTTCTACTAGCGTTTTCCTCTGGAGTTTATTATTCTGCTTCGTCTAAGTTCTTCAGGTTTCCTCTGCTGTCCTTTTTCTAGATGTTTAACAATTCATTTATTTTTCATCATCTTCATTTCCTTAATTAAGTGTAAAGCTATAACCGTATCACTTACGCTTGTATTACAACTGTGGTGCACAAAATGTGGTTCTGTTATTGACATCCACCTTAATGATCTTGTCGCTTCTATCATGAAATGATTTTGAGTTCATGAGATCTGTAGAAATGTGCGTGCTTTAGTTTCCACATATGTTGACATTTTTAGTGGTTTTTATTTCACTTCTTGCATCAGAAACGTGTTTGAAATTTGTTTTCTTATATGTAATTCTTTCCTTAATGTTCCATATGTTCTCCAAAAAAGTGTATCATCCGTTTTTACTGGGTGGAGACCTTTACAGCTGTATCTCTTCAGGCAAATTGTTTTTATCATGTTCAACAACTCTTCCTTGGATTTTCTGATGCTTGTTTAATTGATCTGACAATCTCTGATAGAGGTGAGTGAAAATCTGTGGTTTCATTAACTTCTAATTCTTTTAGTGTTTATTTTATTTGGGGGTACACCTTACATTCATACAAGATTATGCTGTTTGCTTCTTCTGGGTAACTTGTTTTCAGCCTGATGCAGTCTTTCCTGATTCTTAGTCACTTTTTTCTTAAATTCTACTTTATTTGTTACTAATACTCTAAAGGATTCAAAAATACTTCAAAAAGTTCACGGAAAATGGAATTAAAATATAAGTTTATTTTGGTGCAAGAATCTTTTGAAATCTATGCATAGTTTTTTCATAAATCACATTCTCTATGAATATTTTGAAGGACTGTCACTTCCCACATTTTGTTTTTAACCTTTCACTGATAACTCTGTTTTAGAACTTTTCTGAATTTATTTTGTTGTTATTCTTGTTCATTTGTTTTAATTCAATTGGATAGTCATTGCCCTTTAATAGGTAGGTTGATTCAATTTCTGTCTATTGTGATTACTAACATATTTGAATTTATTTCTACCATCTGGTTTCTCTTTTTATGAAGGACTATTTATTTATTTGAGAGGCAGACAGGACACAGGCACACGCTCCCATCCACTGGTTCACTCCCCAGATGCCTGGAACAGCTGGGTGGAAGGTAGAGCGAGGAGCTGCGTGATTCGCCCACGTAGGTGTTGGGGACCCAACTACTGGAGCCCTCACCTGCTGCCTCCAAGAGTGAGCATTAGGAGAAAACTAGAACTGGGAACACGGCAAGGACTTGAACCCAGGTTCTCCAGTGTGGGATAGGGGCATTGGGTATGGTGTCTACACTGCTAGGCCAAACAGCAGCCTCCATCCTGTTTCTCTTTAGCAGCCTTTTAAGAAAATATGTATTTATGTGAGAGAGAAAGAGATGAGCTCCCATCTACTGGTCCACTTCCCAGATGCCTGCAACACCAAGGGCTGGGCCAGGCCAAAGCCAGGAGCCAGGAACTCTACCTAGATCTAACTTGTGGGTGGCAGGGGCCCTGGTATGTCAGTCATCCCCACCGCCTCCTTGGGTCTGCGCTGGCGGGAAACTCAAGTCAGGACCTGGAACTCGGCACTGTGATGCGGGACATGGTGTCTTGACTGCTCTCTGTGGAATCTCGCACTTCTACCTCTTTAGCAGCCTGCTCCTTTTCTTCTTGCCCTTCCTCCCTGCTTTCTGCCGAGCTGATAAAATTTCCCGTGTCTTTTTGTTTTCCTCTCCCTTTCCAGGAGCTCTTGAGGGTATTTCCATCACTAAGCATGAACCTGAGATTTTTCTAACAATGAGTCAAGCTTATCAGGATTTCTGGTCCCCTTGCAGAATAAGAAAGTCTTGAGTATACTTACCCATTAAGTGCCTGGGCTCCCCTACCTCATCCATTCCCTTTGTCAGTAAATACTTTCTGCACACCTCCGATGCGACAGGCACTGTGCTAACTATTGACAGCACAGCTGAGAGCAGTGCAAAATCCTGTTCTTGGAGGGCTCACGCTCAGTGGGGAACCCACATGCCTGCTTCCTATGACTGTGCAAAACCCCATCTTTGCAAACATAAAATGCACTCCCTTGTTTTTCTTCTTCTGGTAAGCAGTTATTAACAAACACACCAATTTCTTGTTTTAATTTGTGTTGATTGCACTTGTTTCTTGATTCTGTTTGATTTTCTGTCTGGATTCGTTCTTGTCTTTGCTTAATGTCTCTCCTCGGAGGTTTTACGTGTACTAAGTGCCCATGACTATTGTATGTCTACAAAGATCATCCATGTGTTTCGGCCCTTGTATGATATGAAGCTGGGTAGAATTCCAGGTTAACAAAAATTCTCCAGCGCTTTGATGATTTTGTTCCGTTGGATCTAGAGTAGACTGTAGTTGGTGATCAGCTGGTTTTCAGGCTACTTGTTTCTTCATAGGTCATAGGTCATTTCTCTTGGTAGATTTGGAGGGTTTTTTTTTTTTTTATCATTAATGTTCTTCAGTCTCAGAAAGATATGGCTGGATATGGCCGTAATGTTGTTTCTTTTTCTCCCATGGCTTCATTCAATTCTGGAATATTCTTACCTAAGAGCTCCAATTAACAGTGCTCTGGCGTTTCCTCTTATACGTTCCTTTTACACTTTCATGGATCTGCACTGGAGCGTGTTGCAGCCTCTCAGTGTGGCGTTCGCAGCTGTCTGATCTCTTTTTCTTCCTTTCTAAATTTCCTGTTTGCTGTTTCTGTGGGCCGCGGGCAGGCACCTCATATAATACGGATTCTCTTTCCTGTACCTTGTCTAGAATTTACTCTATGCATTGAGTATTTAATTATAATTGCTATATTTTATTTCTAACATTTCTAATTGCTTATTTTTCATATGTCCCCTTTCTTTGTTCATTTGTGCCTGGCTGTTGTTTCGTCACACTTTGTTGATTTTTATGGATAGTTTCCCTTCATTTGCCTTTAGTGAGCCTATATATAATTACTTAAAAATCTTTCCACTTTGTTATATTTTGAAAAGAATCCATTAATTAGATTGATCTTCCTGAGATGGATATTCCTGCCTTGAGTTCAAGTTTCCAAGTTTGGCTTTTGGGCTCATCAGAGGTTCCTCTCTCTGTCTGGGAGCTTTGCCCTAGGCTCCACCAACCCACCACATCTCCATGGCAAACGGTCCAGAACCAGCTCCTTTCAACCCTCAGAGATAGGGCAGGGATTTGGTGCGACAACTGGGATGCCTCTTGGGATGCCTGCAGATGATAACAGAGTGCGTGGCTTGAGTCCTGGCCTTGCTTTCTGATCTAACTTCCCTAGGACACACCCTGGGAGGCAGCAAGTGATGGCTCAACTAGTTGGGTCCCTGCTACCCATGGGGGACACCTGGATTGAGCTTCAAGCTCATGGCTTTAACCTAGCCCAGCCCTGGCTGTTATGGGCAGTTGGTGAGTGACCCAGAGGATGGAAGATCCCTCTCTGTCAGTATGTCTCTCTGCCTTTCAAATAAGGTGAAAATAAACTTTTTAAAGATTTATTTATTGGCCGGTGTCACAGCTTACTAGGCTAATCCTTCGCCTGTGGCGCTGGCACCCCGGGGTTCTAGTCTCGGTTGGGGCACCGGATTCTGTCCTGGTTGCTCCTCTTCAGTCCAGCTCTCTGCTGTGGCCCGGGAGGGCAGTGGAGGATGGCCCAGGTCCTTGGGCCCTGTACCCGCATGGGAGACCAGAAGGAAGCACCTGGCTCCTGGCTTCGGATTGGTGCAGTGCTGGCCATAGAAGCCATTTTGGGGGTAAACCAATGGAAGGAAGACATTTCTCTCTCTCTCTCTCTCTCTCTCTCTCACTAACTCTGCCTGTCCAAAAGAGAGAGAGAGAGAAAGAGAGAGAGAGAGAAAGAGAGAGAGAGAGAGATGGGCCTTGCCTTCTGAAAAAAAATAATAATAAAGATTTATTTATATACCTGAGAGGCAAAGTTACAGAGAGAGAGAGAGAGAGAGGTCTTCCATCAACTAGTTTGCTCCTCAAATGGCCCCAGTGGCTAGAGCTGGGCCACCTACAGCTAGGAGCCAGGAGCTTCTTCTAGGTCTCCCACGCAGGTGCAGGGGCCAAGGCACTTGGGCCATCTTCTACTGCTTTCCCAGGCCACCAGCAGGGAGCTGCATTGGGAGTGGAGCAGCCGGGACTCCAACCACTGCCCATATGGGATGCCAGTGCTGCAGGCAGATGCTTAACCTACTATGCCATGGCGCTGATCCTGTGAAAATAAATTTTAAAAATAAAAAAAATCACCTCTGAGATACTCAAAGCCAGTCATGGAGTCAGGTAAAGGTGAGCTTAGCTCCTGCTTGAAAGGATATGCCCGGGTCCTACCTTCCTTCCTGGGCTCATGGCTCATGGCTATGAAAATGTTAATCCAGAATGCTGCTCCACTGGTGCGACAGCCCTCCCCCTGACATGGAGGACGCCCTCCCCCTGACATGGAGGACGCCCTCCCCCTGACATGGAGGACGCCCTCCCCCTGACATGGAGGACGCCCTCCCCCTGACATGGAGGACGCCCTCCCCTGACATGGAGGACGCCCTCCCCCTGACATGGAGGACGCCCTCCCCTGACATGGAGGACGCCCTCCCCTGACATGGAGGACGCCCTCCCCTGACATGGAGGACGCCCTCCCCCTGACATGGAGGACGCCCTCCCCCTGACATGGAGGACGCCCTCCCCCTGACATGGAGGACGCCCTCCCCTGACATGGAGGACGCCCTCCCCCTGACATGGAGGACGCCCTCCCCCTGACATGGAGGACGCCCTCCCCCTGACATGGAGGACGCCCTCCCCTGACATGGAGGACGCCCTCCCCTGACATGGAGGACGCCCTCCCCCTGACATGGAGGACGCCCTCCCCTGACATGGAGGACGCCCTCCCCCTGACATGGAGGACGCCCTCCCCCTGACATGGAGGACGCCCTCCCCCTGACATGGAGGACGCCCTCCCCTGACATGGAGGACGCCCTCCCCCTGACATGGAGGACGCCCTCCCCTGACATGGAGGACGCCCTCCCCTGACATGGAGGACGCCCTCCCCCTGACATGGAGGACGCCCTCCCCCTGACATGGAGGACGCCCTCCCCTGACATGGAGGACGCCCTCCCCCTGACATGGAGGACGCCCTCCCCTGACATGGAGGACGCCCTCCCCCTGACATGGAGGACGCCCTCCCCCTGACATGGAGGACGCCCTCCCCCTGACATGGAGGACGCCCTCCCCTGACATGGAGGACGCCCTCCCCTGACATGGAGGACGCCCTCCCCCTGACATGGAGGACGCCCTCCCCTGACATGGAGGACGCCCTCCCCCTGACATGGAGGACGCCCTCCCCTGACATGGAGGACGCCCTCCCCTTGACATGGAGGACGCCCTCCCCCAGCTCTGTGCTCAAGCAGAGAGTCTCGTGCCATCTCCCTGCTTTTTAGGGTTCTTGGCCACCATGTTTCCCCGGAACTGTAGCCCCAGCCTGCCCTGCCTTCTGCGGCCAAGAGCCCGGCAAGGCAGCTCTGCTGGTGTTTGGTGCGGAGGTGGTGATCATGAGCAGGACGTCTTCAGGGCTGAGCCATCGGCGTCACCACAGCCCAGCCAGCTCCCCATTTTGGCAGACTCTCCCACTCGGCACTGCAGCAGCTCCAGGCAGCACTGCGTAGCAGATCTCCCCGTCCCTCCTTCCAAGTAAACCCTTCCTGTACAGTTGCCCCTTGGTGTGCATGGGAGATTGGCTCACAGGACCCCTGCAGATACCAAAACCCAGGGATGCTCAAACCCCTCCTACAGAAAGCTATGGTATTTGCATATAATCTATGCACAGATTCCTGTATAAATTATTGCTAGATCCATAGAATGCATAATATAAATGTTACAAAAGTAGTTGTTACACAGAATTGTTGAATAATGACAAGGAAGAAAGTCTGTGCATCTTCAGTACAGATGCAAGCTTTTTCCCAAATATTTTCCATGTGCAGCCGGTTGAATCCTCAGATGTAGAACCCACTGGCACATAGGACCAACTGTGTGTGGTTCTCCTGAGCCCTGATCTTGCCCTTTGTGCGAAGGCTAACCAGACTTCCCCAGCCTTACTCACTTGGCAGAGGGGAAGGAGCAGTCCCAGCGAGACTTGTGGTTGGCACTCCAGCCAAGGTGGAGGAGGCCATTCCCAGGACCAACCCCGCTGGCTGTGAGACTGAAACCGGCCAGTATCTTCAGCGCAATGCTCCACGGATGTCCGAGTTCCCATTTTGCTTGCCAATGAGGCTTAATTGCATATATATTTGATTTCAGCTATTTCAATATGTCATGGCTAAAGACATCATCAGCCCTTGGTTAAGATTGGGAAATGAAAGGATTGCATCCGTTAATTAACGTCTTACGTAGATGTTTTGTGAAGGATATGCATTAATCTCCAGAAGTTTGACGTTTTTGAAAGTCGTTGTTCCCCTTCAGCAAGTGGAAATCCACTTAAACTTGGACTTGTAGAGGTCACGTGCATCGGCTGCAGGTACTAGAACTGGGTCTGCTGAAGTGCTGGTCTTTCATTAGTGCACAGCTCACGGGGAAACCATCAAAAGTCCTTTTGTTCCGGGTGATAAAAACAGAACATGGTAGATGGATTCACTTTTAAATTTAAATTAATAATATTCATTATTGTACTCATGCATGGCCTTTGGCTCCAACAAATTAATGGCATCTGTGTGTGTCACAAGTGTCATCCATAAGTGGGCAGAGCTCAGGTGGATGGGCAATAAATAGATGCTAACCTCGGTGTTCTGAGCCATCCACGTTTTGTCCCTCCAGAACTGCTTCAAAATCTATTTTGTTGTTTATTTGAAAGGCAGAGAAACACAGAGGGAGAATGAGGGAGGAAGGGAGGGGGAGTAGAGAGAGGGGGGAGGGGAGGAGGGAGGGGGAGGGAGGGAGAGAGAGAGAGGGAGGGAGAGAGGGAGATAGGGAGAGAGAGGTTTTCATCCACTGATTCACTCTCCCAAATGTGTGCAACAGCTAGGGCTGGGCCAGGCTAAAGCCAGGAACTCCAACCTGGTCTCCTACATGGGTGCAGGGGCTCAAACATTTGGGCCATCTTCGCCTGTTGCCTCCAAAGGTGTATGTGAGCCTCAAGTTGAAATTGAAAATGGAACAGAATTGGAACCCAGGCACTCTGATATGGGATGCAGGCATCCCAAGCAACTTGTACCTCTGTGCTGAACACCTGCCCCTCTACCAGAGCTCCTAGTAGATATGTACAAAATTATGGATTTGAGTTTCATCTCCTAGCATGTAGAAGCAGGTGGCAGGAAAATACAAATGTCTGAGTCATTTGCAAACTTGGTCATCAATTCTGAAAAATGCGCCTTATTTGTCTTTATGGAATGGAGAGGGACCACCTGGTGTTTCCAAAGGAGAATTACGTAAGGACATTAGAAGTACAATGTTAGGCTACCACAACCAAATAATTCTGCAATAGCCAAGTGAAACCTAACACACTTCTGCAAATTACAAGGGACAAAGGCAACCGGCTCCCATGTAGACTTTAAATTTATATTCATAATTTACAGTTGGCAGCTAGCTGTGCTCTAAAATTTTTTTTATGAATGTTCCATTTTTCTCCTGGTGCAGGCACTTCACTCTGTCATTCTTAATGTTTCTGCTTTGCTTGGGGCTGTCAGTAGTCATTTCCTTGTGGTTAGAGATGCAAATGGTCCCAGCCTTCCTTGGAGGGTCACCAAGGCGCTGCCTGATCCCTCTTCCCGGGAAACAAATAGGGTAGGGACCTGCAGGTGGAAGAAGGCCGAACTGTAGCAGGTGATGTCTGTGTTTTCCTGTCAGTGTTGGCATGGAGGGCACCCTTAAGTGGGCGGTTGCCACAGGTTGTGGATCAGGAGAGCTTTAAGGGGATGGGTGGTTATCTGGGGATAAGGCTCCTGGCTCTGTCACCTGGCCAGCAGAGGAAACACCTCCTCACCTGGGCTAGGTGCAGCCTCACCCAAGCCAAGTGAATCCAGTCGTGTCCTGACCCCAAGCGACGATCCCGGGTACCTCTCCATCCGGGTTCCCTCGCCTGTGAAACCATCTTCCCAGCAGGTGCAGATCTAAACCCCAGAATCCTCAGAGGAAGGGTAGAAGCTAAGAGTGTCGCAAGGTCTTGCTGATCCCAGCGGGTCCTGCAAGCGGCAGCAGCACTGGCTGGGAGCTGGTTAGAAATCAGAGTTCCATGCCAGCACCACGGCTCACTAGGCTAATCCTCCGCCTGTGGCACCGGCACACCGGGTTCTAGTCCCAGTTGGAGCGCTGGGTTCTGTCCCGGTTGCTCCTCTTCCAGTCCAGCTCTCTGCTGTGGCCCGGGAAGGCAGTGGAGGATGGCCCAAGTGCTTGGCCATGCACCCGCATGGGAGACCAGGAGGAAGCACCTGGCTCCTGGCTTCGGATCAGCGCGGTGTGCTGGCCGCAGCAGCCATTTTGGGGGGTGAATCAATGGAAAAAGGAAGACCTTTCTCTCTCTCTCTCTCTCTCTCTCTCTCACTGTCCACTCTGCCTGTCCAAAAAAAAAAAAAAAAAAAAAAAAGGCACAGGTGATTCCAGTCGGCAGCCGGGGCGGGAGGCTTAGGAGAGGAAGTAGCCCTTAGCCTGCGCCCAGCTTCTCCTGCTCACTTGTGGCCTCTGCTCCTTCTTTCCATAGCTTCTCACCGGGCAAAAGCTGGAAATGGCGAGAGAAGAGGGACACTCCCAGGGTTCTGGCCGAAGCACAGACATCCAGGCTCGCCCAGCACTGCTGCAGGTGAGGGCGTGTCCATCCTGGCTCCCCAGGGAGACACGTGGGCTTGTGCTGCACCCCCCGGGGTTGCTAAACTTAGAGCCCTATACCTGAGACAACGTGTTACTTTATCTTTTTAGCATTGCCTGTTTGTTTGCCAAATTTCCTCTTAAACCCCTTAATCTCCATTTTCCATCTTACCTGGCATAGGCCCAACTGTGATTTCTGACTTGGTAAGTCCCTATTGGTTGCCTAAATGATAGAAATTTGTTATTTTGATTTGTTTTTATTTAACCAGTTTGGACTGAAATTCTAACCAATACGTCAAAACCCGCTTGCACATGTGTGGGGAGCATTTAGGTGGCTGCGCCTGGTGGCAGGGTGGGTGGGAAGGGAGGCGTTTTTGCATAAATCAATTTTGAGTGGGTGCAGGAAGGAGTACTCCAGGTGTTTGCGGCTATACGAGGTGCTGTCTAAATTCAGCTAACTACACACGATCCGTGTTATTCAGTCTAAATTCAGCTAACTACACATGATCCATGTTATTCGGTCTAAATTCAGCTAACTACACACAATCTGTGTTATTCGGTGAAAGTAAACATGTGACTATAAATTCACACCCGCCCCCCCAAATTTTCCTACTGCAGCTTTCAAGGTATCTGAACCACTCCATTTCTATTATCCTCCATGAAAACTGAAGTCCTCTCTGTTTCTTAATTTTTTTAAAAGATTTATTTATTTACTTGAAAGTCAGAGTTACACAGAGAGAGGAGAGGCAGAGAGAGAGAGCGAGCAAGCCAAGCTTCCATTCGCTGGTTCACTCCCCAGTTGGCTGCAATGGCACGGATCTGAAGCCAGGAGCCAGGAGCTTTTTCCGGGTCTCCCACGTGGGTACAGGAGCCCAAGGACTTGGACCATCTTCTACTGTTTTCCCAGGCCACAGCAGAGAGCTGGATCAGAAGTGGAGCAGCCGGGTCTTGAACCGGCGCCCATATGGGATGCTGGCGCTTCAGACCAGAGCGTTAACCCACTGCACCACCGTGCTGGCCCCTTAATTTTTAAAAAAGTATAATTTAACACATACGTGTATACTTTTATGGGCTACAGTGCAATATTTCAACACGTGTATACCATGTAAGCTGATCGGACCAGACAGCTTTATGTTTGTAGCCTCCTGCTCTATACGGAATATCATATTTATACAGAATAGAATACATTGCTCTGAATTACGGGTACGCAGGTGAGCTGTGGAGTAGAACTTGGAAGCCTTTATCCATCCTGCTCTTTCGCCAGACCCAGGTTCCCCGACAAGAGGGAGGCCTGTCCCAGAGTCTGGCAGCCAAGAACCTTTCTTTGGTGCTTCTGAACGTGGGGAGAGGACAGAGGGAAGTGGTTTGGCCTCAGTGTCCTGGATTCTGTCTACACTGCAAGTTGGTCCCCAGGTCTCTGGACCAATTTGCAAAAACCCTGTGGCCGTGGCTACCATGGAATCAGGTCCCTGCTGAAGGGGGAGGGCCTCCCCAAATAGGCCCAGATATGACTTAATCGATGTTAAGGAAATTAGAAGAGCTTTTATGACTGTGTTCCCCATATTCAAGAAGATAAGGAAAGCATTTACCATGCTGAAGACAGAAAACAGTATTTTCTGAATGGTCCAGCAGAATATCTAGAGGTGAAAATTAAAAGAGCCGAAATAAAAAACACTGAAAAAGACTACTAGTAAGTTACACATTGAGGAGGGAAAGACCAGTAATCTTGAAAACATGGTAATACAAATTAGCCAAGCAGTCCAAGAAAAGAAGACCAAAAAATAAATAAACAAACATTGCATTGGTGACCTGTGGGACATGTAACATACGTGCAACTGGAGTCGCAGAAAAAGAAGAGAGGATACAGAACAAAAAATCTGAGGAGTCAGCATTGTGGCATAGTGTAAGCCATTGCTTGCAACGCCAGCATCCCATATCAGCACAGTTCAGCTCCCACCTGTTCTGCTCCTAATCCAGCTGCCTATTGATGTGCCTAGGAAAGCAGTGGAAGATGGCCTCAGAGCTTGGACCCCTACAACCATTGTGTAAGACCTGGATATACTTCCAGGTTCCTGGGTGCAGCCTGGCCCATTGCAGCCACTGGGGAGTGAACCAGCAGATGGAAGATCTCTTTCTCTCTGTCTCCCTCGCTGTCTGTCATTCTGCCCTCCAAATGTGTAAATAAATCTTTTAAAAAAAGAAAAAAATATTGAAAATATAATAACCATAATGGTTCAAATTTGATTAAAATAATAAACCTGGGACTGGCATAATGAGTTAAGCTGCTGCCTGCAATGCTGGCATCCCATATGGGTGCCATTTGGAGTCCTGGATGCTCCACTTCCAATCTAGCTCCCTGCAAACGACCCAAGAAAAGCAGTGTAAGATGGCCCAAGTGCTTGGGCCCCTGCACACATGTGAGACCCAGATGAAGCTTCTCTGTTGAAGCCATTTGGGGATGGAACCAACCCACAGATCCAAGAAGCCCAACCAACTCCAACAGAATAAATATAAAAAAAAAATCTATATCAGGGAACATCATATTCAGGTTGTTGAATACTAGTATAAACAAAGAAGTTTTAAAGCAGAGACAAATGGTGCATGAGGTTCAAACAAACAAGGTAAAAATAACAGCAGATTTTATGCTAGAAATTGTGCAAGCTATAAGGTAATGGAGATCCATCTTCAAAAATTCTGCAAGAAAATAAAACCGTCAGTCTAGATTTCTTTATCCAGCAGAAGTAGCTTTCAAGATCAAGGTAAATGGAGACATAGTCAGACATATAAAACTGAGTTTTTTAAAAAGATTAATTAATTTATGTGAAAGGCAGAATTATGGGGCGGGGAGGGGAAGAGAGAGAGAGAGAGAGAGAGAGAGAGAGAGGTCTTCCATCCGCTGGTTCACTTCTTTCCACACCACCCTCCTTAAAGCCACCAACGCTGCTTGCCTAGATATTGCAGTGGTCTGTAAAGTCTTTCCCTAACTTCCTGTTCTGTGCCCCAGATCTTTTTGTATTGGTCACTGCTTTGTCCAAAGCTGTCTAGGTCTTCCAGCCTTAGGGGAGCAGCCGAAGTCCTTGCAGTGACCTTCCAGGCTATAATCTGGCTTCTGCCTGGATCGCATCTCCTCCTGCTAATCCTCTGGTTCCCTCGGCTTTGGCCACATTGACCTCCCCGCTCCTCCTCCTTCCCCTCTGGTTCACCAGAAAATCACACTTGCTATCCCCGCCACCTACTTTTCAGAAAGATGTTCCCTGGCCGTGAGTTTATTATTTTTTTTAACATTACAGCTCTCCACAATATTTCCTGTCCTCTCTTTCTTTTTTTCCATCATACTTAACACCTTCTGGTATTCTGCATATTTTGCTTAATTTTCCTTTTTTCCCCCTTCAACGATTTCTCTTTCCCTATTGGAAGACAAGTTGCTGAGGGTGGGAAGTTCCTCTCCTTGCTCACTGCCGTATTCCCAGTACATAGACTGTGGACTGGCGCTCAGTGACTGCTCAGTGAATGTCTGCGGAATAAAGAAACAGAACAGTTGAGCTGGGGAAGCACGTAGAGAAAGTCAGCCCATATAGCCGGTCCTCCTCGGCTTCCAGTGCAGAGCATCCAGCCTGCTTCCTCAATACGATCGCCTTTCTGTCCATAAGCAGCCTGGACCTCCCACCTTGGCAGAATCTTCGGAAGCAGGGCCCAGGGACCTGCTTTCTTCTCCTCTGCTGTCACTTGTGCCCACTTGCTGTGTGTTCTCTAGGGGAACCTGGCGGCGGGCACACCCAGATGCAGAGCTGGAGCCAGGGCCTGGAGGCACCACTCCTGGGTCAGTTCCCATGGTGGTGATCTTGGTAAAACGCTCTGAGAACCCAGAATGGGACGATCTAGCCACTTTGGATTGTTACCCCAAACTCGGATGCCTGCCTACAGCAATGCAAGCTTTGCGTTCATGACAGAGCACCAGAGTTTGCAAACATTTGTTCAACAAGACAAGTGCAGCATCGGATGTGTCTGTGTAGGTAAACAGACCATCACTGGGACAAGGATGTCGGGAGTCAGGACCATGGCTATGGGGCGGGATCGGTGCTGCCGGCTTGCCACGGAGTTCACACCGATCATCCTTGGGTGACTTCCGCTCTCACACCATTGAAATCCTCCTCTACTTCCACCATGGCATCAGACCCACTCTCCCGGGCCAGCAGCGAGAAGCCAGCGTGTGCCTTCCCCTTTCCACTTGCCCCTCGCCGGGCCTCTCCCTCCCTGGGCTTCCGCAAAGCTTCCACTCTGGCTTCCTCCTTCCCCTCCGCACTTCCTGTCCTGTTCCTTTTGTGAACGCCTTCACTCACCCTTCCGACGTCAACGCTACCAGCGTTCTGTCTGCTTCCTTTCTAGATGGTTCTCCTGACTGAACCGAATAGTTTAACCTATAAAAACGTGTTTAGAAAGGAAGATGGCATAAGGAATTAAACATTAGGCATCCACACCTCCCCGGAAGTTCCTCCAATCCTTGCAAGGGCCATCTTGTCTAACTGCCCTACCTCCAGGATCTCAGTGTGGGAGAAAGTCTAGAAATAGCGAAGAGATGCCCTCAGGAGTGGACTATGGTAGGTGAGTTCATCAGTGAAGCAAGACTCGAGAGCATTCTTTGAAAATAAAATTCAGAACCACAGGGAACATTTTCCACGGGAACCAACTTAGTTCACTCAGTTTCATTTCTTTTTTCTTTCTTTTCTTTTCTTTTTTTTTTCAAGATTTACTTATTTGAGAGTCAGAGCTACAGAGAAAGAAAGCTTCCATCTGCTGGTTCACTCCCTAAATGGCCACAAGGGCCAGGGCTGGGCCAGGCTGAAGCCAGGAGCCAGGAGTTTCTACCAGGTCTCCCATGTGAATGACAGGGGCCCAAATATGGGGCCATCTTCCGCTGCTTTCCCAGGTGCATGAGCAGGGAGCTGGATCAGAAGTGGAGCAGACGGGACTTGAACCAGCGTCAGTATGGGATTCTGGCGAACGCAGAAGATGGCCCAAGTGTATGGGCCCCTGCACCCACGTGGGAGACCCGGATGGAGTTCCTGGCTCCGGGCTTTGGCCTGGCCCAGCTCCTGGTAGTCATCTGGGAAGATTTGAGGAGTGAACCAGCAGATGGAAGATTCCCTTTCTTCCTCTCCCCCTCCCCCTCCCTCCTTTCTTTTTAATCTCCCTCCTTGCCTCTCCTCCCTCCTCATCCTCTCTCTGTCTCCCTGTCTCCTCTATGTAACTCTGTCTTTCAAATAAAAAAGGTGGTGTTGGTGAAAGAAGAGACAAATTTACCAATGGAACAGAATATAGAGCCCAGAAGTAGATCCAAATAAATAAATTCAACTGATTTTTGACAAAGGAGGGAAGGTAGTACCATGAAGAAAAGATTATATTTTTTTGAGATTTTTTAAAAAGATTATTTATTTTCTTTGAAAGGCAGAGTTATAGAAAGACAGAGGCAGGAGAGCGAGCAAGAGAGCGAGCAAGCGAGAGAGAGAGATAGTGAGAGATCTTCCATTTGCTGTTTCACTCCCCAAATGGCTGCAATAGACAGAGCTGTGCCAATCCAAAGCCAGGAAGTTCTTCTGGGTCTCCCATATGGGTGCAGGGGCCCAAGCACTTGGGCCATCTTCTACTGCTTTCCCAGGCCATAACAGAGAGCTGGATCGGAAGTGAGCAGCTGGGACTCAAACCAGTGCCCATATGGGATGCTGGCACTGCAGGCAGTGGCTTTACCAGCTACACCACAGCACTGGCCTCAAAGATTGTATTTTCAACAGTGTTAGAGCAACTGTACACCCACATGCAAAACAAATATATGATTAAATCTAGAGACCTGATACCTTCTACAAAAGTTGATTCAAAATGGATCATACATGTAAATGTCAAATGTGAAACTATAAAATGCCTGGAAGTTAACATAGGGGGAAAATCTAGATGATGCTGGATAGAGCAATGACTTTGTAGATATAACATGAAAGGAACAGCCTGCACAAGAGATCACTGATAGGCTGGACTGAAAAGCTAGACTGTGAAAGACAGTTCTGAGAGAATGAGGTACCTGCTACATACCTAGGAGATGGACCAAAATCTGAAATTCTAACACCAAATGCTGGCAAGGATATAGAGCAACAGGAACTCTCGTCCTTTGCTGGTAGGAACACAAAATGGCTTCAGGAGTTACCTGGGAAATTGCCTACAAATCCAGTCAAGTTTCTTGATGTTTATTCCAAATGACTTGAAAACACCTGTCTGGTAAAAACCTACACATGGATCTTCGTAGCAGCTTTATTCGTAATTCCACACACTGAAGGTGTCCTTAGAGAGGTGAATGGATAAACCATGGCACTTCCAGACGACAGAATATTATTGAGCACTAAGAGGAAATGAGCTCTCAAGGCACGAAGACATGGAGAAACTTAAATGCACAATGCTAAGTGTAAGATGCCAGTCTCAGTAGGCTGCATACTGTATGATCACAACTCTATGATGTTCTGGAAAAAGCGAGATTATGGAGACACCAACACATGGTTACCAGGGGTTGAGAGTAGAGTTGGTTGAGTAGGTGATCACAGAGCATTCAGGCAGCTCAAGCAGTGACACTACTCTGTACGATACTATAATGGTGCATCCATGTTACGGTGTGTGCGTCAGACCACACATACGACATGACACCAAGAGTGAGTGCAGTAACATGTCGACGTACGTTCATGATAACAAATGCACCACTCCCGTGGGAGGTGTTGGTGACGGGAGGGGCAGTGCGTGTGTGAAGTCAGGACATACTCCTACATGGGGAATTTCTCTACTCTCCACTCAATTTTGCTGTGAATCTCAAACTCCTCTTAGAAACAGAGTCTATCTGGGCCGACGCCATGGCTTAACAGGCTAATCCTCTGCCTTGCGGCGCCGGCACACTGGGTTCTAGTCCCGGTTGGGGCGCCGGATTCTATCCCGGTTGCCCCTCTTCCAGGCCAGCTCTCTGCTATGGCCCGGGAAGGCAGTGGAGGATGGCCCAAGTGCTTGGGCCCTGCACCCGCATGGGAGACCAGGAGAAGCACCTGGCTCCTGGCTTCAGATCAGCGAGATACGCCAGCCGCAGCGGCCATTGGAGGGTGAACCAATAGCAAAAAGGAAGACCTTTCTCTCTGTCTCTCTATCTACTCTGCCTGTCCAAAAAAAAAAAAAAAAAGAAAGAAAGAAAAAGAAATAGAGTCTATCCACAAACAGTCCTGTGTGATGGCAGATGCTGAACAGCTGTAGGGAATCAGTCAGCCTGCAGAGAGACAGCTGGTGGAGAACGAGTGGTGACTGACGTAGGAGGAGGCCCAGAGAGCGCTTCCAACAGCAGACCTGGCCTCAGGGAGCCCAGGGAGGAAGAATCCATTCCCGGGCTGGCCCAGGACTGGAGCAGAGGCCTGATCCAGTGCTCTCCTACATCCTCCTAGAGCTTTGTGTGATTAAAAGTGGGGTCTCCAGGGGCAACACCCCTGCCCTGGGGTATGTGTGCAAAACAGTGCAGACAGGCAAATTAAAAATCCAGAGAAAATATCGGGAAGACTTCATGGCCGAAGATGACAGGGAAGAATGTCCAAGAGGATTGAGAAGCATTAATGACTTCTCAGTATTCAAACTCCAGTGATCTTGAGGAAGAAACAGAAAAAGCTCTGTTTGATTAAATGCAGGCATCCAATAAGCTCTCAAGCTGCTCTGACACTAATTATGGAGACAAGGAAACAGTGTAAGTCGGGGCAGACTACGTCTGTGGTCGGCAAGGCAGGCCTTGAACCACTGTCTGACCTCGAATCCCTCTTTCTACCCCGCCCCCATGGCTCTCATTTAAAACGGAGGGAACTTGCTGAACCCAGAGAGTGGCAATGGATGGCTCTCGTTCAACATTGCAGGATGAGACTAAACTGACACTCAGTGCCTGGGCCGAAGGCAACTGTGTACGATGAGGTTCTCAAACAGAAACCAAACAATCCAGCTGAGAGATTAGCATGAATTTCACTCTGAAATGGTAGTGAGTGCCTCTGGACTTTTCCTATCATGCAATCTGAAGATGACGTCATGAAGAGGAGACGGGAGGTACGAACAATCCATCATCCTAACCACATTCATTCCCAACAGTTTGTGCAGCTCCCAGCTCTGACGGCACAGTGGTTCCCTCGGGAGTTGTTTAAAAGTGCAGATGCCCAGGCTTGTTTCTCCGCATCCACAGCTCCTCATTCCTCGCTCGTTTGGGAAGGCCAGACTTCCTGCTCTTCACAGCAATGCCCCGTTCAGCTAGCTTTGCTGAGAGTAACAGGTTCAACGCTTTAATATTAGTGATTGCAATCTGTGTATACACGTGCACATCCTATAATTGGGTTTGTACATCATGTGCATAAAATTAACCCAGGGTCAGAGGGGGATAGGATGGAAGGGCAGGGCTAAGTGACCCCCTGAAAACACTGAGGCTTACTCCATAGTAGACACTCTCCAGGTTTGATGGAAATCCAAGTTGATACTAAACACAGTATAGCCAACACCTCTTAATGTCTTCATAAGCATCTTCATGTAACTTGGTGAGTAAAGAAAGGACCAACAGCAACTACCAGGTCAAGAGGTCTAATTAGCCACTGGCAAGGTAGCACTGGCTGAGCCACCTTAAGGCTCTCAGGAGTCTGCGTACATTTACTTCAGAATGCTAGGCACGTTCAGAGAATACCCAAACAGCTTAGCTTTAAAAATAAGACACTTGAAATTGTGCACTTATTTACTTAGCGAGATGGACAGAAAGAGCTTTCACCTGCTGGAAGCTCCCCAAATGCTCACACTGGCCAGGACGGGACCAGGCCAATGTTGGGAGCCAGGAACACAACCCAGGTCTCCTACGTGGGTGCTAGGACCCTGTTCACTTGGGCCATCACTGCCTCCTCGCAGGAAGCTGGAATCAGGAGCCAGGCATCAAACCCAGAAACTGATGTAGGACGTGGGCATCTTAACCCCCTGGTTAAACACCTGCCCCCTCCACATTAAAAGCTTTTCTAAAACTCATATTAACCAATTACAGAACCCCAGAAAGATGATAAAACAATCAAGTTTTGACCCAACATTCACTATTCCATCTTTTGGTAAAGGACGAAGAAGTGTTTTCCTTAAGCAAATGGTTTATTTAAAGGCACAAGGGAACGGTGTTTCTGTAAATATTTTTTTTTTTACTTTGCTGATTTCCTCAGGACGAGGCCCATTATTGTTGCATTAGCCCACTTCAGTAGTGAGAAAGGATCAGAAGGAAGGCGAGCCGCCTCCAAGGAAGCACCCCTGCTGGTCTTTACCAAGTCAGGAGCCCAAGGGTGGCACAGGTTTCCACGGAAGAGGAAGACACACCTGAGAGTGGGCAGCACTCACAGCGTGCATACTGCGTACCTGTCCAGCAGCGGTGCTGTGAATCGCCTACCCACTCCTCGTGACAGCCCCACTTGGTACACATAGTTCTCACCTTCCATGAGAGGCACAGTGAAGTCAGGTAACTTGCTGAGCCCACGTGGGTGGTTAAGTGACTTCTAGAGAGTTTGCATGCGTAGGTCAGAATGGGACAAACTTAGAACAATAGGGTCAATGTGTAGTTCTGACTGCCAGGGCGTCAACATCACGTTGTGCAGTGCAAACTCATGTTAGCAAAACTGAACGGCGTGTGTTAAAACACCATGGGCCTGCTTTTTCCTCTGGGCTGGGCACCGGCAGCATGGGCAGCCCCCAGGAGGAGGTTGGAAATGCAGAGTCCTGGGCCCTGCCCCATCCCCCCCAAGGCAGGAGCTGTGTTTCACAGCAGCTGGGGATTGCAGGCTCCTCTGAGCTGGAGAAGAACCACTCCAGCCTCCAGTAGCAGTCTCTTTTCAACACCTGCTGGAAGTCTTTTTTTTTTTTTTTTTAAGGTTTTATTTATTTGAGAGGTAGAGTTCAGTGAGAGGAAGAGACAGAGAGAGATCTTCCATCCACTGGTTCACTCCCCAGATGGCCACAACGGCCAGAGCTGTGCCAATCCGAAGCCAGGAGCCAGGAGATTCTTCCAGGTCTCCCATACAGGTGCAGGGGCCCAAGGACTTGGGCCATCTTCTACTGCTTTCCCAGGCCATAGCAGAGAGCTGGATCAGAAGTGGAGCAACAGGGACTAGAACCAGCTCCCATATGGGATGCCAGCGCCGCAGGCGGAGGATTGACCAAGTGAGCCACGGCGCCGGCCCCTGGAAGTCTCTTTCCCAGCACTGCCATGGCACGGTCCCTCTGCTCAGTCCCAGGTCTTCCCTGAGCTCCATCTGACAAGTAGCAGCTGCTGTCACCCTCCAGCCACTGATGCTATTTTATCTTTCTTCATAATAATCATCGCTATCTGACATCACGATTTGCCCATTCTTTCTCTCTCCCACTACGCCTGCAGCTCCTTCAAGGGCTGGGCTTTTGAATGTGCAGCACCTAAGACCATGGCTGGCACAGCCGTGCTCGACAGATGTTTGAACGAGGGACATGACCTGCAGGAGTGTTGTTACTGGGGGCAAAGGGAAGGGCACTTGCCAGAGTGAGTTTCATGGGTTCTTTTCCTCAGCTCAGGATAGAAATTAAAAGTCTGGAAACAATTTGCAAATCAGCGGAAGCTTTGATTTGATTGGCAAGCAACAGTAAAGTTTCTGGTCTGAGGGGAGACCCAGGGAATGGGACAGTGGCTCTCAGGAAGTGCCCAGGTTAAGGCATTACTGTCTGTTCACTGGGTCATTCTATGGGGTGCCCACTGGACAGGGGTTTTATATACTGTATGTTGACAGGCTTGGGGCTCATGGAGATAGTGGGGGGTCTCTTGGAAACTGCCTGATTCTCCTTAGGGGCCCAGCCCCCTCCCTCCTCAGCTAGCTCTGGGTGGAAGATTGCAGCTAACTTGAAGCTGTGACTTAAAAGCACAAGGTCACACATGCGGCACAAGAAGCTATAGGGGGAAGAATGCCAGCTGGTCTGGAAATGAGCTTTCTAGCCACAGCTGGCAGCCTGCTTGTGAGGGACATTATACCCACATCCGAGGGGCCCACGGCCCCCAGCTACACAGATACCTAACTTAACAGTGGAGATCCCTGGGAAATGCAAAGGGGAGCCTGAGGGAAGGAATGTGTCCCTTTTATCCTTTGGTCATTTTTGTAATTTTAAAAAAATATATTTTCATTTTCATTTGAAAGGCAGACAGAAAGAGATCTTTCACCTACTGGTTCACTTCCCAAATGCCTGCAACAGCCAGGGCTGAGTCAGGCCAAAGCCGGGAGCCCAGAACCCCAGCTGGGCAAGGACCCAGCTATCTGATCCATCACCCTGCCTCCCAGGTGCACATAGGTAGGAAGCTGGATCAGAAGTGGAGTAGCTGGGACTCGAACCCAGGCACTGCAATACAGGATGCAGGCATCCAAGCTGCAACTTGACAGCTGTGCCAAATGCTGGTCCCTGTTTTTGTGCATTTTTTCCCAAAGGTTTTAATGCTTTGCAAATAATTTAAATCATATTAAGACATATCACAGCACAAAAACAAAGCAGACTGCAGCCCTTCCTTCTATAAGGTGTTAGGCTTTATTAATTGATCAGATTACACTTTCATAAGCAAGAAGCCATCTCCTTGGAAGGGTCTGTTTGTTCCCCCTCTATCCCCCACCTCCCTGAAATGTCATATTAATGTAAGAATTTTGGTTCTGAAATTCAGACATTGCAACCAGGCCCCGCAGACTGCAGGGTCCCCACTGGCAGGTCAGGCCCCTAACTGGTGCAGCCACAGAGAGAGACTGCCAGGAGTGGCCAAGAGACAGCAGATTCCAATCAGAGTCCACCAAAGAAAAACAGCATTACTGATGAATCATTTATTTGGACAAGACAAAAACGTCTCCACACTGTTTCCTTTTATAAAGGAACATTTCAAATATATTAGTTTTTCTCTTTTTCAACAGAATTCATCTCAGTCTGGTCCCAGGAACCGTGTCTCATTTTAGGATTCACGTTTTAGTAACACGTATGCACCCATCACGGCCAGGAGGGCGTACTGTAAAGAAAACACAGCGGGAAATCATGTGAGGGCACAAACCAGCGGGTCTGCACAGGTATTCGGGGCAGTCTGTTCAATACTGGGCTGAGGAGGGGTCAGAAGATGGCCTGTTCCCCAGATTAGCTGTTCCAGGCCACGTCATGGTCAAAACCTGAAATGTATCCATGGGCACTGACACACAGAGAAGCCCGTATTTCCGCATAGGCTTCCTGTTGTTTTTCAAGTGATGTTTATCAAAACTAAAAAACCATTTTTGTTGAATCTGGGAAAGAAGCAATGCTGGTTTATCGTACTACTTTTTTGTATGTTTGCGAATTTCCATAACAAAAAGACAACGCATGTACAGTTGCCACTGCAAAGCACAGAGTATGAAAGGTCAAAGCAGCTAGATTAAATAATTTAAGTGCTTATGTTAATTTTTGGTTCACTGCAAATACTCTGCAGCAACACTAACGGCAGAACACTGGAGGAAGACTGCAGCTCCACCGCCCCACCAGGAAAAGCACTGACACTTACAACCCTGACAGACACACAAATTCCTACCTTGAACTTGGGGTAGTCATTCATTATTATGGTGACCATGCCAACATAGGGCAAAAACCTAAATTGTGGGAGAAAAACCGAGGGATATAAAAGTGGTTTATGATACGATAGCAACATTTGCAAAAGACATCAACCAGCCTAGGAGGAAACCTTTCAGGGACTGTAGGGATGATATTTACCCTGACTCTAGTGAAAAGCATCAGAGCTGACGGACAGGACGACGACTTTAAGTACGCGCAGGATCTGGGCCACCAAGGCTCTCTGTCTTCACTTGCCACAGCTTAAATAATTAACTGAGCCACTTGGACAAACAGAACAGGCAATCTGGCCCAAAAAATACTTCTTTTTTTTTTTTTTTTAGGAGAGAAATAAGATTCAGCTAGTTTATATAAAGAAGTGTTATTAAATGAAGCTCTTATACCACATAGCTTGTAATTTAAAAACATTATCATTATTTTAAGATTGATTTATTTGACAGACAGAGGGAGACTTCCACAAATAGGCCAAAGCTAGACCAGGCCAGAGCTGGGAGCGGGAACTCCATGCAGGTCTCCCATGTGGGCGGCAGTAACTTCATCACTTACGCCAGTGCCGCTGCCTCTCTGGGTCTGCACTAGCAGGAATCAGAGGCAGGGATCAAACCCAAGGTTTCTGATCTGCAAGTCCAAATGCCTGCGCCATCACTACTTTAATTCCACAGAGCTTTTCAGAGGTAGCAAGTCTACTGGGCAGTGAATGCCAATGTGAACCCCATCACTTACACCCAAATGTGAGCGTGTTCCCAAAGCCAGCGTAAAGCAGCCCGAGAGCATGGAGACAGGAGCACCTCTGTGGAGCAAGCTGGACCCGAGGCGCCATCACTCTGCTTCAGGCTGTGCTTGGTCTTCACAGCACAAACCTCAGGTGTTAGTACTCTCCTGAGAGGCCACGTTTGTAAGCAGTGGTCCCAGCATCCCCCGAAGCCAGTGCCCCTAGTTGTGAGTGTGTTCCGGGTTCTGACCCTCCCAGAGGAACCCGAAAGTGCTTCCTCACCCTCTTGCTCTTCCCACCACATCCTTCTTCTCGAGCCAGTTCTGGCCTTCTTTGTACAATCCTCTGTCGTCTACTTCATTATTATCTCCTTTAGTCAGAAATTTGATGTCTCCATTATCTCTGGAAAGCAAAATAATGTCCCATCAAAAACTACTTCCCGCACAGCATCGTTAAAAAATTACATTTCCCTGAAACTTTGTAGTCAGACATAAGCATTTAGAAAAGCAAAGGCCTTCCTTTGGTCGAAGACGACTGTGTACAGAGAACCATTCCACTGAATCAGAAATCTAATAACCATTTTGTAGACGTAAAGTCGAACACTCCAGTAACCCTGACAACCAAGGAGCACAGGCAAGCACAAGGCCATTGGCAAGCCAGTGACCACTGCCGGCACAGCACAGCAACTTCTCACCCCGTGCCCTCTTGCAATGAAGAAAAAGATAGTACGTGACATTTTTTAACAGCAAAATAAGTTTTAGTGCCATTTCCCGGGCAGAATCCATGTGAACAGGCTCTGTGAGATTCTCTCGGGAGCAGCCTCGGCATACATCAACGCGAAACTGTGGATAATGAGCTTTCCCGGGCTTACTGGGTCCTTCACCCAAGTCCGAAGAGGTCGGAGACGGAGCCACAACACTCACTTCGTGGCCTGTGTTGGGCTCGGATCACCTCATCCCTTCTAAGCCTTGTGGGCCGATTTGTTGGCGTGGATTCTACCCCTCCTCGTGCCTAGTGTGGACTCGGTCCCAGACCAGACTGGAGCCCGGGGCAATGCGGACACAGTGTGCCCTTAGCTGTCCTCCTTGTCAAGCACAGAGTTAATGCGTTAGTGCCTTCACTGCTGAGCAAAATGAATAAAATCCCACTTGCAAGAAGCAAGAACCACAATGGGTAAACCCAATGTGGCAGAGACATACAGGGCTAATTTTAAGCATACTAAACTAGCGTTCGATGGTCTGGACACGCAGACACAACAGTGTGGTGGTATGGACTATCAAGAGGGACTTCCAATAAGACAAATGAAAAAATGACCCTTTAGAATGAGATAAAATTTAAAGAACGACAAGGATTTGAGGTGGCACCAAAAAGAACAGCTGACTTGCAGCCACAGTTAGAGAGCAAGGCGAGAGGATGAGGGTCCTGTGGTGTCCTGGAACGCACACAAACCACAGCACAGCCTCCTCATCGCCTCGGCTCTGAACCACTTGTCTTCCTTAGAAGTCTCTTGTAACCCGGCGAGAGTACCGCCACTTTATACTGAGTGCGTTTCTTCCTCGTAAGCAGTACAGATGCCAAGTAACCACTGGTGCGGTACCAGCGCTGCACCACCAACCCACACTGGACTGCTCCCGTGTTTAGAGAAACCCGGAGTGAGCGTCACAGGTAGCAGTGTCTTCGGGGAACAATAGAAGCAGTAGGCAGACTAGGAATCTAACACTGCAAACGTGCAAATGGTTACAGGTCAGTCACACAGCCACTCAGCGCACAGAACGCTGCATTACTTGAAAATGCACGTACCTAAACCCTGCGCTCTCACGTCGTGAAATGCTACCCTAAGCTCTCTAAAGGCACATGAACAAGTGTATAAAATACGAGTCACGTGACGTACTCTTACAGAAGTATTTGAACTTGAAGTCAATGGTTCTGGTTCCAGGTTAGGGTCTTGGTAAGTCACCACAGGCACTTAAGAAACAGGCAAGGCTGGCAGGGGCAGCATTCACGCAGGATGTTCAACAAGCACCTTGTGGGAGGAGTTGGGGAAGGAGCTGTCGTCCAGCCAGGGCCACCACTGCTGTTAGCAGGTCCCCGTGGCCCAAGTGACACCCAGAAGGAGCTGAAGTTTTTGCATTTCAGAAAATAATCCTCATATCAAATTCGCCCTCTCTTGCAATGTGATTTGATTTTGAGTCTCCTTCCAGTAAGGACTGTTAGAATAGGTGCCACCTTACCTGTGCGCCACAATTTAAGTTTCTGAAGTGCTTTCCTAAACAGGAGTTCACGGGTAACGTAATCACCCTGCGATTCACTGCGTGTGCTGTATCACTCCCGCCATAGGGAAGGGCTGTGTCCCGGGTGCGCAGCCGCCTGGTTAGTGAATGGAACGTATCTAGTGCTTTGCCCACTCTGCAACCGTCTACCAAGAATGTACAAGACAAACCCAGAAAGAAGTAAAGCCTCTTTACTTTTCGTGGACTTTGATTACTCTGTGAACTATTGGAATGTCTCGTCCTTCCACTTTAAAAACAACGATTTCCCCAGCTCTGATCGGGTCTTCTCGGAAATTTGTGAGGAACAGGAGGTCTCCCCTGTGAAAGGCTGGCTCCATGCTGCCGCTAGAAAGAAACACAAAGTGCACATCAGCGATGCCCGTGTGCCCAGGGTGATAAAAAGCAACAGCAGTCAGCGCTAACTCATCAACAGGCAAGGAGGCCCAGGACCATAACGCAGGTCACAGCGTTTCCTTCTGATGGCTCCCAGTGATGACATATTCTCTCTTGGATCTACGTAGGACAAGGGCACTAGCAGGCCCATCTGCAACTTTTATTAGGTAGAAAAAGAACCAAGAGTAACGTGGACTCTGAAGTAAAAGCTGCACTTTTCGGCCTTCCTACGTCTGTAGCCACGCAGCTCTGCTCATTCAGAACCACAGGCGCTAGCTGCTGGGCAGTCCTTTCTTTCTTTCTTTCTTTTTTTTTAAAAAAAATTTGACAGAGTTATAGACAGTGAGAGAGAGAGAGAAAGGTCTTCCTTCCGTTGGTTCACCCCCCCAAATGGCTGCTACAGCCGGCACACTGCGCCGATCTGAAGCCAGGAGCCAGGTGCCGCCTCCTGGTTTCCCATGCAGGTGCAGGGCCCAAGCACTTGGGCCATCCTCCACTGCCTTCTTGGGCTATAGCAGAGAACTGGACTGGAAGAGGAGCAACCAGGACTAGAACCCGGCACCCATTTGGGATGCTGGCGCCGCAGGCAGAGGATTAACCAAGTGAGCCATGGCGCCGGCCCCCGCTGGGCAGTCCTTGAGGGCAGCTCTTTCACTCTGCAGCAGATCCTCAGCCCTCAGGGTGCTGCTGCTGTTCAGGGAATGAGAAGCCAACGAATACATCCGGGGAGGAGGACGTGCCCTGAAGCCAAGCTCAGGGGTGGGGCCAAATGTGAACCCCGTCTTTGGCCTGCTGCTGCATCATTCTACAGAAGCCCAGTTCTAACACCTGCTGGCGGGTTTGACTTGGAGGAGGATAAACAGTCCCGCACGAGGTCGGTTTAAACCCATGCGTCAGTCTTCAGTGGGTTCCAAGTCAGCTGCAATCTACTGAAAGCTGAAATGAGAGAAAACCGGACTCCACTGTATATGCTCATGCTGTGTCTTCACGAGGGAGCAGACCGTGAGAGCTGGAAGTCGGCTTTCTAGGGGCTGTGCAGCCGGGGTGAGTGAGCGGGCGCTGCCGAGTGGGCAGGGACCATGTGGGGCTTGAGAGGACACACGGCTCACAATGGGAGCCACCGGCCCGGGAAGCTGGCCCTCCCTTCACACCCAGCGTGGCCCCTGCACACCTCCCAGCAGACGCCGGAGGCCGCAAGGAGATATGCAGGGCCACCGGGGACCTGCCGGAGGGGTTTGTTCATGTGACACCAGTGCCACTAAGTATGGCAGCAGATCCAGCATTCAGGATCTGAGTAAGAAAGGGAGAGAGAAGAGAAAGGAAAAAGCCAACCAAGTACTAAGCAGCTGGGGGTAGGGTGGGGTTTATCCCGTTTACCCCCGTCCCAGGGCACGCTGTTTGCTCGCAAGTGGACAGCACTCTGTGCGAGCTGCAGAGGTGGGAAGAGCCCACTGCGGGCTGGCATCAGGGTCGCCACCACGGCTCAGCAGGAAGGCGGTTCCTCCACATGTTTGACACACACCAAGTCACCTTCGCCTCCCACACCGGGCCGCAAGTCTCGCAAGGATGTCACTCACTGCCTTAGGCTGACAGCCATACTGCCCCAGAGCCATCATGGATGCCGTGAGCAGAGTCCCTGGGGGCTACAGCCTTAGTCACTCTGTGGGTGGGTACACGCGATTAGAGGGCGGCCAGAGGGGACTCGGCCAGCGGTCACTGGGAGACGCTCGTGACGTGGCCCCACCGAGCCCAGGAGTCCTTATCTGTCCAGTCAGAGGGCCCGTCCAAACTTGAAAGTTGTCATTCCTTTTTGTTTTTAAAAAAGAAAGCCTAAAAATTCTTTCTTCAAATGGAACGTTAGGAGAAAGTACACACAGAACCACATAAAGTGCATAAAACGGAAGCAAGGCTAAGGTGTCCAGAGTCCATTAGCTCGGCCCCAGCTCCCTCCTAATCGGTTCTGGGGCACAGCGTGAACTCTGGTGACTCGGAGGCCCCTCCGTTCTGCTGAGAGCCGTGCTGCCCTCGGGCTTGTGCACTTGGGGAAGCTCCCTGTCTCTACAAGCGTGGCCCTGGGCCACTCACGCTGGGTGGCCTGGACGAGTGTGTGCCGTGCCGTGGCCAGGACAGGGCAGCAGGGCCCACAGGAAGGAAAGGGCACTGGATCGGGAGCCAAGAGCCCCGTGTCCTGGCCTAAGCTGCACTGGTCAGCCGTGGCTCTGTCCACCAGCCTGTGACAGCCCTCCACGCCACCCGTACGACAAGGGATTCTAGCCCCGCCAACCCTAAGAGTCAGTGACCTGTGACACACTGGACAGAGAGCATCTTGAAGCACCTCTGGCTCTCAAACATGGCCATTTGCTTTCAAACTGACTGTCAAGCCTTTCTCCTTTCTAAAGTAAACTGCACTCTTTGGATGGTCTCAAGACCAAAGCAGCCACTCACAGCCGCTCCAGAACTACCAGGCACAGTGCCAGGCACTGAGGGTCACTCCCTGCCTAACTGTTCAAAGAAAACCAAGTGACTAATTCTTAAATTGGTTACATTTAGAGACCAACTTGTATACAACCTCCGCATGAACACCTTTTATGAAGTTGTGGGTTCAAGTGGATTAAATGCACTGGCATTAGTAAGAGCAAAGCTCTAAAATGTCCCCAGGTAAAGAAGAAGCTAACAGTCATGCCATTCAAATCCAGGTCCTCGCTCAGGGCCAGTCTGCTCTGCGATCCCGGGGCAGCAGGTGTGGGGCACAGAAGGACCTACCTCAGCACCACCACGATGGGGCTCTCGCTGCCGGTGAGGACGATCAAGCCCTTCCAGATCATGAGTGCGGAAGACACGATCATGGCAAAGTTTAAAACCTGGTAATAGAGCTGGAACGAGAAAGCCAGATCCCGAGTGAACACCAATGGCAGAACATTCACCAGCCAGCGCAGAAGCAGCACTCATGAAATAAGACAAGTGTGGGGCGTGGAACTAATTCACACAAGGAAGGCTTAGGTAGAACTTAAACTCTGATCCATGGCATAAGCTATCCAGTGCCTTCCAATTTACACACTTATCTACGGAACAAGCCTTCTAATACTTCAAGACTAATCCATGGGGCTCACTTTACTACAGCCCCAAGGCAGCCCCACTAAATGCTCTGGGATTCCCCAGTACCTTAACCCCCAAAGGGTTCCGAGGGCACTCAGCTTCCACCACCAGAGCCGCCTGCTCTAGATCAGACACCAACACAGCTCTGCGCAGACGGCAGCTGTCTAACCCTGGAGGCCGGGCACATGTCGTGCGGGTGCACCTGCAACTGTCCTTTACCCCCATGGCCTCAAACAGACACCTGTGAGGACTTAGCTATGAATCATTCTGCTTCTGAAAATTACATTTTACCAGTGAACAAAAACTTCATAGCTATCTGGACGTTTACACTGTGATCTGAAAGGTAAACAAATACCCAGTTAAGAACACAGGCAGGAAGTGAAAGTGTCTGGCATGGTGGTTAGGGAGCCAGCTGGGATGCCCACAACCCACATAGCAGTGCCTAGGTCCACGTCCCAACTCCATTCCCGACTCCAGCTCCCTGCTGGTGCCTACCGAGGGAGGCTCACAGTGGCCACCGATGGGCAGCCCCAGGTTGGAGTCCTCCATGTCCTGCAGGAAGCCTCCTGACTTGGGGCAGCTCAGTCTTCCCCTTCGCAACTCCTGTGGTGTCAATGTGATTGGCAGAGCCATGGGGCTGGTCTCTCCAGCCCTCCGTCTCAATTCCTGGTCCTGCTCATCTCCAGTGACCCCCTTCCCTCCCCGTGGACCAGCTACTCCCAGCAACACGCCCTAGCATGGAGAATTCTGACCCAGCATCTCTAATCCAAGTTCCCTTCTCCCCTGGCCGAATACACTTGTTCTGGCACTGGTCTCGCCAAGGCATTAGGACTCTGTCCTTTCAAGATGGCCACCTTCACTTCTGTCTTGCCATCCTCGACCTGCAGTATGTGGAGCCACTCACGGACAGTATCCAACCCTCCCCCAGGCCAGGCAGGAAACGTCTCTTGACCCCTCCAGGGGTAAACCTCCAGACCTCTGCTGGGGGGAAGACATCTGAGTAGAGAGGACGGGCCAGCCAGGCTCTCCTGCTTCTCAGCTCCTCCACGCACTCTAACGCAGTTTGGCCCTACCCCGCTTCACAGAGACGCCCGCCCTGCCAAGCCTCGGGTGTGTGCAGTGGAGTACATCCTTAGCTTCCCCCTGCCCCCGCCCCTTCGGATTCCGGCTTCCTCAGGTTCTCCCATCTCTCTCTAGCTTCTAGTATTGTGCTGATCTCTCCTTCCCTGGACTCCGTATCTCGGAGTAACTGATGTCCCTTCAAATCTCCTTGCTGTAGTTTCAGTGATGTTTCAGAGGAAGACAAATGCCACAGGGGAGATCCTGCCCGAGTTACCTCCCAGCTTACCAGAACATCTGCAGTGAGCCTGGAACCTGGACCAGACCACACGGCTTTGAACAGCACCGTTTTCTTCAAATACCCCCAATTTAATTTTAACTAAGAATATGGGGGTGTGGACTCTTTCTGAGGACGATATAGTTTGAAATGCAGACTCGAACACAGTTTAAAATACAGCAAGATAGGGGCCGGCACTGTGGCATAACGGGCTAAGCTGCTGCCTGCAGTGCCGGCATCCCATATAGGCGCCTGTTGGAGTCCTGGCTGCTCCACTTCTGATCCAGCTCCCTACTAATACTCCTGGAAAAGCAGTGGAAGATGGCCCAAATCCTTGAGCCCCTGCATCCTCATGGGAGATCTGGAAGAAGTTCCTGTCTCCTGGCTTCAGCCTTGCCCACCCCTGGCTGTTGCAGCCACTTGGGGAGCGAAACAGGGGGTGTAAGATCTCACTTTATCTTTCTCCTCCCTCCACCCCATGTAACTCTTTCAAATAAATAAAATTTTTTAAAAAAATACAGCAAGACAGTTTTTTTAAAAAAAGATTTATTTACTTATTTGAAAGAGTTACACAGAGAGAGGAGAGGTGGGGGGGGGGGGATCTTCCATCCGCTGGTTCACTCCCCAGATGGCCACAACAGACAGAGCTGAGCCGATTTGAAGTCAGGAGCCTCCTCCAGGTCTCCCACATGGGTGCAGGGGCCCAAGGACCTGGGCCATCCTCCACTGCTTTCCCAAGCCACAGCAGAGAGCTGGATCAGAATAGGAGCAGCTGGGACAAGAACCGGTGCCCATATGGGATGCTGGCACCTCAGGCCAGGGCATTAACCCACTGTACCACAGCGCCGGCCCCAGCAAGACAGTTTTTAAAATGCATGAGGCCTAGGGCCAGCACTGTGGCATTGCAGGTAAAGCTGCCACCTGCAGTGCCAGCATCCCATATGGGCGCTGGTTCAAGTCCCAGCGGCTCCATTGCCAATTCAGCTCTCTGCTATGGCCTGAGAAAGCAGTCAAGATGGCCCAAGTCCTTGGGTCCCTGCACCCAAGTGGGAGACTCAGACGAAACTCCTGGCTCCTGGCTTCAGATCAGTACAACTCCAGCCATTGTGGCCATGAGGGGAGTGATCCGCGGATGAAGACCTCTCTCTCTCTGTCTCTCTGCCTCTGTCTCTCTGCCTTTCAAATAAATAAATCTTTTTTAAAAATGCACAAGGCCTGGAGAAGCGCAGTTAGACAGGAAGCCCTCATAGGGACGTGCACCACGGCTTTAGGTTCTGACTTGGAGTGTGTAGACAGTCTCTTATGGCGGCGGCTCTGAAATGTCAGCATACCGTAAGGAGAACTGCATTTCCAAGCAGTCCCCAGGTGCTGCTGCAGCTGCAGGTCTCAGACCACAGCTGGGGAGGCCCTGCCCTGCCTCTGGGAAAAGGACTGGCAAGCTCACGGGGCAGGGAAGGGCCGGGAGCACGCCTCAGACCCTGCTGCACTGCCCGCTGAACCACTGCCCTATCTCTCCTCCCATCAGGCTCAGTCCCTCCCATCTTAAGGCCCAGCTCGCAGTCCCCCTCCCCCAATTCTACTCTCTCCTCTCCTCTCCTACACAGCAAAGCCCCTCAGAACAGCTCCCGCCCAGGGAGAAGTCTCGGAAGCCACTCTCCGCCACCTTTTTTGCTTTCTGCCTGTTCCAGCTCCTTTACCTGCCGCTGCTCCCCATGCTGACGTCCCCAACTGCCTGCCAGACCTTTCAACTTGGGTCTATTTTTTTTTTTTAATTTATTTTATTTATTTGAAAGCCAGAGTTAGAGAGCGAGCGAGCAAGCTCTTCCATCCGCTGGTTCACTCCTCAAATGGCTACAACAGCCAGGGCTGGACCAGGCTGAAGCCAGGAGCTTCAGGTCTCCCACGTGGGTGCAGGGGCCCAAAGACTTGGCCCATCTGCTGCTGCTGCTGCTTTCCCAGACGCGTTAGCAGGGAGCTGGCTTCCAAGTGGAGCAGACAGGAGTTGAGCAGGCACTACTGGGATGCCAGCACTGCGGCAGTGGCTTAACCTGTTAGGCCACACCAGCCCCCACCTGGATGTTTTTAAAAGAAACTCAACCCGAGGGTGTCAAAGCTGAACTGAACTTCTCCAAACAGCTTTCAGAGACGTGATGCCTATCTCAGCCAGCTCTCTGTAGCCACCCTCTACCCACGCTACCGTCGAGACACTTCTGGAGTCTCTTCCTTCTGGCTGTTCCCACTGCCACCAGTCTCATTCACTTACAGAGCCCATCCGGGCCCCGCAGGAGCCTCTGCCGGGTCTCCTGATGTCCACACTCAGTCCTCGTTTGCACACCACCTCTGCTCCTGTCCATGCCCCTCTTACAGCCCTTCAATTGCACTCCACTGCTCTGAGAATGGAGAGAAGGCCTCAGTATGCCCTTCAAGGCGCTGTGACTCCCTGGCTGCGGTGGTGAGCTCTCCCTGCCCGCTGCGTCCGTCGGTGCCTCCAGCAGCACCCGTCCTTTCTGCTCCCGGCCCTCCTAACCCCAGCCCAGCCACTGCCTCTGCCCACAGGGCTACCTGCCCGGAGCCCTGGGTGCACCAACTACTCAGCCGCCTCTGGGAATCACTTTCTTGACTTGCTAGCCCTGATGACAGCACTTCGTATAGAAAGGGCCAGACAGGAGCTGTTTTTGTGTTACAGACCACGTTGTGTGTGCTGAAACCACGGAACGCTGCCCTGGTGGTGGCAAAGAGGCTACAGACAGCGCGTGAGAATGAGCAAAGCTGTGTTCTCAGAAAACTTTATTTGTAAAAACAGGCAGCGCACTGGAGTTTGCCAACCGTCGCGGCAGGCCAGCCTGGGTCCTCCTGTTCTATGCTCTGACTGCGCCCCGCACCTCCTTGGAGCAGCCGTCGCCATCATAATTTTACCTATATTTACTTAACATGTCTTTTACACCAGACTGTAAGCTCCACCAAGGAGGGCGTCATTTTGACCTTGTTCATAGACCATCCCCCAACATAGGTCTGGCAAACAGTGACTGGAATAAATAGTGTAAAATAAATAGCTTTAATACATGGTGAGGGGAAACAAACCAGCAGTTAAAGAAAAACCCTAAAATCCCCTCCCCCAAGAAGTCAACGCTTAAAAGGATAATTTCCCAAGTACAAGTAACAAAGACTTACAACGTCCAAGCCCACAGTCCGGCCTCCCTCCTCCCATCCTTTTCCACCAGGAGGTCTGAAGCTTTGTGTTTTCACACTAATCCTCTGTGGCCGGAATATTAACGACTCTGAGAGCAAGCTGGCGTTAGTATCAGATTTTCTTCTTGGTCCAATAACTACTTCTAGAGTCAGTCTAAAGTAAAGGCAGATGGGGGATCATGGCCCACAGATCTTTTCTCACAATCCTAAGCCTAATAACATGGAAATGCAAATAAATGAGTGGCACTGGCGAGCTGATTGAGCTGGGGTGGAGAAATGGCCGATTACTCCACCATTTAAGACAATACAGAAAGAACTTGCATGACATGAGCGCACACTGGAAAAATGTTGATGGAAAACGGAAGCTGCGTAGGCTCTCAGCAAACTACACGACTACAAGGAGGCGCCCAAGACGCTGACAGAGGCCATCTTAGGATGCTGGGAGTGTGGTCACTGAATTCTCTTCTTTAAGCTATTCTCCACTCTTTAAAATTCCAATGGTGAACATGGATTAATTCCAAAATCTAGGAGAAAGAAAGCATTTAAAGGCAGTGAAATGGGACAGACTATCACACAGCTATCAACATAACCATTGTACAGAGTGTGACACACCCAAGAACACCTTCTGATCTGAAACAACGCACAGCTGTCCCTTGCTAATGTGACAACTGCGTGAAAATAAATAATGTCAGGCGGTTATAAGGGATACAACTGAAAGTGGGGACATTAAAAGTGAATTAAAACAACTGTTAAGGTATTTTGGTACAGTAAGTGAAAACAGAAAAGTAAATATAATTCAATATTGAAGCTACATACCATTTTGTAACTACTTGGTTACTGTGTCAATAACAATTACTGAAATTCTCTTTATATTGCCAGGAGAAAGAAAAGGGGAACTGAAGAAGAAAAGGGGAAATACATAAATCTGTTTATTCCCAAGTGGATAAATGAGAGGGCGGGGCTGTACCATGTTGCACTGTTGCTCCTAAAGCAAAACCCAGCTTTGCAAGCGCCACCAGCGGAAAGCAGATGCTCACTGCAGTCCACGTTCAAAAACTCCCCCACCTGCTCTGCGTGGCTTAAACAGATTGAAAAATAACCACCGTTTCATTATGAATTACAGACCTGATCAGGAAAGTGCCGGGAAAGCCTGCCACTGTGAGACAGTTTTCAAACCAGAGGGCTCTGCTCAATAAAAGCAAGTGACACATGAAACCACAGATGGCACTTCCAACACCCTTATTAAAAAAAAAAAAAAAAAGTTACTCAAAGGTGGAAAGGTGGAAACAGACTGCTGGAGAGAGCTTGCAACTGCTGGTTCACTCCCCAAACGGCCACAACACCCAAAGCCAGGAAGCTGGAACTTAATCTGGGTCTTCAACCTGGGTGGCAGGGGCCCAAGAACTAGAGCCATCCCCTGCCGCCTCCCAGGGTCCACATTAGCAAAAGCTGGAATTGGACGCAGAGCCAGGACTTGAACCCAAGCCCTCCGATATGGATGTGGTATCTCAGCACTGCACCAAACACCTGCCCCCTAACGCCCACCCCTTAAGGCACCTGCTGACCTTGGCATTGGCTTGAAATCACGGAATCTAGAAACGTGGCTGTGATTGAACGCCCGAAAGCTGAACTTGTCACTGAGGCTTTGTTGTTGGCCCTCCTTGCCTAGCAACTTTGAACACGCAGCACTTAATAGCCCTAGCACAGCAGAAGGAAGTCCACACTAGGAGACTGTCCACCAAAGACGAAATCGCCAGCGTCGGTAAGAGTTTCGAGAAAACGTCTCAGACCAGATAGTCTGGCTGACAGAGCCGCAGCGAACGCCAGTAGCTGTGTTGCTTCCTCTCTCGCTCACTGCAGAAACAAAGAGCCCTTGTTCTGCGCGCAGCTCTTGCCTCAGTCACCAGTAGGCAGGGGCGGAGGAGGAGGGGGGTCTTCTGGGACTGGTGGAGCCTGCAAGGCTGTCAGGGTGTCAGAGGAGGCTACTTAGGAGGGAAAAAGAAAAAGAAGCAATAGGACAAAGCTTAAAAAAAACAGTATCAAGCGGCAGTGGACTTGAACCGCTGGATTTTAATTAGAAGACTATCAAACAGGCAAGCCAGCCAGCTCCCGTCAGGCCTTATTAAGGAGAGCAGGAACACACAGACCTTGCAAAGGGCAGGCAAGCTGAGGGATCCGTACACTCGCCCCAAAGCCGCCTCTGATGCTCTGCAATTGTAACTCAATTAGAGAGGGAGTAATGCATACCAGTTTTAGAGGCATGTCAGAAACCTCCCCTCTCCGTCTAGAACTTTAAATAAAGCTCTATTTCCTGGAGGCGCTCCATGGGGACTGTGTCCCTGCTCCGGACCTGGGCTGTTGGCTTCTCAGACGGTGACATGCGCTGCCACGTAACTGCAGAAACTGACAGGAGTGCACACCTGGCCAGTGGTGCACACCTGGCCGATCGGGTCCTCGGCGTAGCTCATGAAATCCAAGTCCTCAAACTCCCTCACCCCACTGCAGCAGTCAGGGGGGAAAAGACAGACCCATGCCCAAAGAGCAACTTGTGTCCTGTGGTGGGCATCACCCCGTACCCAACAGAATGGAACGAATGGAACTGGATGCCGCCGACTCAAGAAACAAGTGCCAGTTTCAAAGTCCCATGATAAAGTCTCATTTTTCTTAGCACAATTCCTTATGTGCTGTAAGCAACATAGTGATGGTGTTAGCACCCATCACAATAGGCCCTGTAGGTTCCCCCAATTCTCTCTCTCGAAGCTTAAGCAATCACATTTTCCCTGCGTGGGGCAGCGTCTTCCCCAGTGCCTAACTCTTGCCGTGTAGTGAAGAGATAAGGATCGCACGCTGTAACAGGTGCAGTAACAGGCTGAGCGCGCCGGAGGGAGGTTTTCCTCCGAGGTGCTCTCAGGGCTGAGAAGTCGATCCAGCCGCCCAGGAAAGAGCCCTGGGAGCCCTCTCGGAACACTGGTTCGGTCCAGGACGCCGAGCGCCGCCGATGCGCTCTCCAGGCACAGCGCGCACTAAGCAAGGACGCATGGAAAGAAACTGCTGGGCAGCTCCCACGGTCACAAAGTTCTTCCCCGCCTGCCACTTCCACCCGCGCGCGGCCAGGCCTCTGCGGCCCCACCGGGAAATCTGCTCGCTCTCCCCCGAGCGGCCCTTCAAACGCGCGCCGACAGCTGTCACTCACGCCCGGCTCGTCTCTCCTCGCTCTCAACCATGTTTGACATCCATTGCTCCCCGTCCTGGCCAGCGTCCCCCCAAGAAAGCACACGCATATGCCCACACGTGGGTCCGGGAGGACCTGAACCCAGGGCCTCCGAGAGCCCAGTGCGGGACTGCGGGCCGCCGCCCGGCCGTAATCGCCGGAGCCCTTCCCCGGGAGTTCGGACTGCAGGCAGCGACCGCGCCACCCACCCAGGACCCCGTTACCTGGCGCTTGTTCATCTTTCTCAGGTCCCCGAAGAGGTCCAGGCCGGACGCCGGCAGATGCGCCGCCACGCCGCCCGCACGGCCCATGGCGGAGGTCTCTGGGGGCCGCGGCGGCCCGCCGGCTCCGGGAGTCTCCGACAGCTGCGGAGCACCGGCTCGGTCCCGCCTACCCGTCCCGCGGCCTCGCGGGCCACGTGACGGGCGACTCGCTCGGGCTTCTGGGAGTGGTAGTCACGCGAGTCTAGGCCATCAGCGAGTCTGGGAGGAACCTGGAAGAAGAAAACTACCAGTCCCAGAATGCTGCGGGCCGAGAGACTCGGCCAGTGAAGACCCGGGGCTCCTAGGGAGGGCAACCGCGGGGCTCCAGAGTCCTTTCCGACTCCTGGGAGGAATTTAGGGCAGCGGACGATACTACGCCTCTCAAATGCAGCTCGAGAAAATGACTACTCTTGACAAATGACCATCCCCTGGACTCTGGTCAGGCGCCAACAGGACACCTAAATCTCCCTCAGGAATCGCCTAGCCGTGTATTTTGGCCATTGGATGACTGCGGCAAAGGGGGCGGGGCCTCTGCGCCGAAGGCGGGCTCTGCCTGATGGGGGCGGGGCCTAAAGATGGGCGGCCTGTGGGCGGGGTTTAGGAGAGGTGAGAGTTTTGAAAGAATGGCAGGATTTAAAGGACGGATTTTTCATTGTCTTGACCATAGTTGTGTCGCAATATATAATAAGTGAATGCGTAAGTAACCACCCAACTTTATACACGAGGAAGCAGAGGCCCAGAAAGATTAAGAGGCAAAGTCTGGATTAAAAACAAATTTTTAAATTTTGAGTCCTGGATTACCACAATCCTGATCCTAGATTACCTGTGGGTCATTCATCCACTGGTTTATGCACTATTTAATTCATTGATTCACACGTCTTTGTGGAGCACTGACTATGCACTTGGTCCCTTTTCACCCACTTGAGAAACATCAGTGAATCAAACTACAAAGATCTTTGCCTTCCGGAAGCTTTCAGGCTACCAGGGGCAGAACTATACAGTTCCTAAAAGGTGGTGGTGCCATGGAAACAGGAAATGCAAATGAGAAAGGTGGGGAGCCTGGGGGAGGGGTGTAGGTTGCAATTTAAAATATGCCAGAAACTGAAATCTTGAGGCTAAGGAAAAACTAGCTTTGAGACCTTACACTCACAAAGGCCCTTTCCAAAGGCCTGGGAGAATTGTTGGCCATGTGATTTTGTGAACATATGAAAATCAAGACACTGGATTAGCTGGTGGGTAGGAGTTCTTCTTCTTTGCACCCCAACTTCTCCATACCATTTCCTGTCCTGTGGGAGAGCTAGTAGTGTGTTGGGGATCCAGCTAAGGAGCAGCGGAGTTGATGATAGATTTTGGTTTGAGTTCAGTGGACATACTTATGCGGTTCATGGTCATGTCTTGGCATCTTGGCATAGGAATGGCCACTAGCAGTACTGCTAACAGTTGTGCCAACTCCACTGACATGGTAGCAGGAAGTTGCACTAGAGGTGGCATCTGGTAGGACAGTGTCCTGCAACACCTGGCCTTGGAAGTGCATGGGTGGGAAAGGAGAAGCAACGTTGGGCATGTGCAGATCCAGAAGCTGGTCTGTGTAAGGTTCTTCCAAACATCAGCTGTATAAAACTGTAAACAAGATAGGTGCCCCTGAGTACCCAGTCGGATGCAACGGTTGTTAACAGTTGCTGGATCTCAGGTCACTGGAGCTGTTCAGATGTATTCAGATTCTGGGTGTATTTTAGAGAGAGAGTCCTCGGGATTTTTCGAAAGGATGGCTATATGGCAAGAGAAAAGAAGGGTGGAGGCTGCCCCCAGGGGTTTTATCTGGAGGAACTGGAAGAACAGACTAGTCCTCAACTGAGAGGTGGAAAAATCTGCAGGTGGAGCGAGTTTGTGGGAAGAGAGTGGAGGTTCAAGTGCGTATATGCCTTTTCTTGATTAGTGGTCCCTGTGATCTTAGAAATCAGGAAGTCAACTCTGATTTCTCCTGATCTCTCCTGCAACTCTCATCCCATATTGAGTTGTTGACCAGAAACCCTGCCAGTTCTCTCCAGATACCTCCTGTATCTTTTCCTTTCCATTCTCTGCCACTGTTTTGCTTGTGTGCCCGTCACCCTGTCACCCCTTCTTCTCCTTTGGCTCTAGCCATTTCTCTACCTCTGCTCCCACACCTGACCTCCATACTACTGGACTGTTCTTAACTTGCAAGTCTGGTTGTATTGAGCAAGTCACTGCTCAGAACAGTTCTGCAGTCCCTATTGCCTTAGAGGTCAAAATCAAAGCTACTTAACCTGGCTGTAAACCCTTTGCTATTTGATGTTTGCATGTTTCTCTGCTATTCAGTGGATACCATCTTGCATCAGTGAGACTGAGTGACTACCATGAATTGCCCTACCAAGGAGCTAGGGAGACTTGGGATACCCCCTTTTCCTCACAAGAAGGTGACACCCAAGCCTTGTTTCCTGCATGGCCAGAGACCACCTCCCTCTGGCATGATGACTTGAACTTCCCATCACTCCAAATGCAGGGCAGCTGGCTTTCCCAGAAAATTCTTATAAGTACCTAGTATCACAAATCCAGCCTGGTGCTATTCCACTTGCAAATTCTGCTACTGAATATTTTCTCAGGACTGGCATTGTGACGCAGTGTGTCAAGCTACTGCCTGTGGTACCAGCATCCTGTATGTGTGCTGCTTGAAGTCTCAGCTGCTCCTATTCCAATCAAGCTCCCTAATAATATGCCTGGAAGGCAGCAGTAGATGGTCCAAGTACTTATGCCTCCACCACCCATGTAGGAGACCAGGATGGAGTCCCAGCTCCTGGCTTCATCCTGGCCCAACCCTAGCCATTGCAGCCATTTGGGGAGTGAACCAGTGGATAGAAGAATCTCTCTCTCTCTCTCTCTCTCTCTCTCTCTGTCACTGCCTTTCAAATAATAAAATAAATTTTAGAAAAAGGAATATTTTTGCCTACTTGGTCCATAAGGTCTTTCCCAAATAAGCTCAGGCTCCAGCCACTGGAACAGAACCCATTCCATGATCCCATGTCCATTACACACCATAGCTCAGGCTTCTCCATGGGGAGCAAAGCAACCCTGGGAAAATGCACGTCCCTCTGCTTGCAAACCTTGGCTTTGTGAGTTTTTTCTACCCTTACAAAACTTGGATCTTAACCTGTGTCCTGTGACTTTCTGGAATTCATTCAACTATCTTGTAGGACAGGGAACAACCTTAAACACACACACACACACACACACAAGAGAGATAGAGATAGAGAGAGAGAGAGAGAGAAGATACCAACCTCAATCTGATCTCTAACCTTTCCTCTTATAACAGTCTTGTTGAATTCTTTCTGGTGCTCTGAATGCCCATGCTGTCTTAACTCCCTGCCTATATTATCTGGAGGATTCCCTGTTTGTTAACACCCTCTTTTTGTCCCAGTTTTCGGTCTACTCCCTGGAAGAAGCAGGTCAAACTCTACTTCTGTGGGGAAAAGCTGTTTCCACAGAACGCTCAGATGCCCTCGTCCTATGATACCTCTGTTCACTGGGCACTCCTCTCTTATACCCACTCCCAATGCTCCCCCCTCCCCATAAAGCTA
The DNA here is from genome assembly GCF_033115175.1 of Lepus europaeus. Taxonomy (NCBI): domain Eukaryota; kingdom Metazoa; phylum Chordata; class Mammalia; order Lagomorpha; family Leporidae; genus Lepus; species Lepus europaeus. Next base: position 106,649,169 of record NC_084835.1, on the reverse strand, counting down.
TGTGATTCTCTAGGGTGGAAATTGAGTCTCTAATCCTGCATCTCCAGCAGCAAGTACAATGCCTGGCAGGTTGTAGGTGCTCAATTTTTAAAAACAAGTCCCATCCACTACCCTTCTTTATCCTACTTTGTGATACTAGAGCTGGATCTTGTGACCATTTCCTCATTGTCAGCTAGAATATAACATTGGCTTTTTTCCCTTTAAAAAAAGTTTTATTTAAGTTATATAAGTGTCATGTATGTCATATATACAGTTTGAGGAACATAGTGATACTTCCTTTCCTACCCTCCCTCACACCCAAGCTCCAACCCTTCTTCCTCTGCCCTCTCACATTCCCACTCTTAATTTTTACAAAGATCTATTTTCAGTCTACTTAATGATCGTATAGTTAACCCTACACTAAGTAAAGAGTTCAACAAATCATGTGAAGAAAAAAAAGCTGTTCCTCAACAGAAGAGACAAGGGCTGTAAAAAATCATCAAATCTCAAAATGTCCATTTCACTTCTAAACATTATGTTTTAGGTACTCTACTAGTTACCTTGTATGAGGGAAAACATGGTATTTGTCTTTTGGAGACTGGTTTATTTCACTTAGTATAATGGTTTCTAGTTGCATCCATCTTGTTGAAAAAGATAGAATTTTACTTTTTTACAGCTGAGTAGTACTCCATAGTGTATATATACCATAATTTCTTTATCTAGTGAAAAATTGATAGACATCTGGGTTTATTCCATATCTTAGCAATTGTGAATTGTGCTACAATGAACATGGGGGTACAAAAAACCCTTTTAAATTCTGATATCTTTTGGTTTGGATAAATTTCCAGGAGTGAGATGGCTGGATCATATGGTAGGTCTATATTCAAATTTCTGAGGTATCTCCATACTGTCTTCCATGGTGGCTGTATCAGTTTACATTCCCACCAACAGTGGATTATGGTACCTTTCCCCCCACACCCTTGCCTGCATTTGTTGTTTGTTAATTGTTGTATGAAAGCCATTCTAACAGGGGTGAGGTGAAACCTCATTGTGGTTTTGATTTGCATTTCCCTGTTGGTTGGTGATCCTGGGCATTTTTTCAAGTGTCTGTTGGTCATTTGAATGACCTCTTGAAAATGCCTGTTCAAGTCCTTTGCCCATTTCTTAACTGGATTGTTTGTTTTGTTGTTGTTGTTGTTGGATTTCTCGAGCTCTTTATAGATTCTGGATATTAACCCTTTATCAGTTGTATAGTTTGCCAATATTTTCTCCCATTCTGTCATTTACCTCTTGGTTGCCTCTTCACTTTGCTGAGTGTTTCCTTTTAGTGCAGGAGCTTCTCTTGGTGTAATCCCATTTGTTAGTTTTGGCTTTGATTGCCTGTGATTCTGAGGTCTTTTCCAATGTCTTTGCCTGTGCCAATATGTTGCAGAATCTCCCTAATGTTCTCTACTAATTTGATGGTATCAAATCATAGAATCATGTCTTTGATCCATTTTGAGTGGATTTTTGTGTAAGATGTAAGGTATGGGTCTAGTTTCATACTTCTGAATGTGGAGATCCAGTTTCCCCAGCATCATTTATTAGAGAGACTATCCTTGCTCCAGGGATTGATTTTCACCCTTTGTCAAATATAAGTTGGTTGTAGATGTGTGGATTGATGTCTGGAGTTTCTAGTCTGTTCCATTGGTCTACATGTCTGTTTATGTTCCAAGATCAGGCTGTTTTGGTTATAACTGCCCTGTAGTATGTATTTAAATCTGGTATTGTGATGCCTCTGGCTTTGATCTTGTTGTATAAGATTGCTATAGCTATTCAGGGTCTCTTGTTTTTCCATATTAATTTTAGCATCATTTTTTCTATATCTGCAAAGAATGTCATTGGTGTTTTGATTATGATCACATTGAATCTGTAAATTACTTTTGGCAGTATGGACATTTTGACGATATTGATTCTTCTAATCCATGAACATGGAAGATCTTTGCATTTTTAAAATATCTTCTTCCATTTCTTTCCTTAGTGTTTTGTCATTTTCATCATAGAGATCTTTGATATCTTTGATTAAATTTATTCCAAGGCATTTAATTATTTTTGGAGCTATTGTGAATGGAACTAATCTTAAAAGTTCTGCCTGTCTTTTTCAACAAGATGGATGCAATTAGAAACCATTATACTAAGTGAAATAAACCAGTCTCCAAAGCAGTCTCCAAGGCATTGGCTGTGTATACGAAGGCTGTTGATTTTTTCAGTGTTGATTTTATATCCTGCTACTTTACCAAACTCTTCTATGAGTTCAAACAGTCTCTTAGTGGAGTCTTTTGGATCCCTATATATTGAATCATGTCATATGCAAATAAGGATAGTTTGGCTTCCTCCTTTCCAATTCGTATCCCTTTGATTTCTTTTTCTAGCCTAATGGCTCTGGCTAAAACTTCAAGGACTATGTTACATAGCAATGGTGAGAGTGGGCATCCTTGCCTGGTTCCAGATCTTAGGGGGAATGCTCCAGCTTTTTCCCATTTAATAGGATGCAAGTCATGGGTTTGTCATAAACTGTCTTTATTGTGTTGAGGAATATTCCTTCTATACCAAATTTGTTTAAGGTTTTCATCATGAAAAGAGGTTGTGATTTATCAAATGCTTTCTCTGCATCTACTGAGATAACCATATGATTCTTTCTTGAGTTTATTAATGTGATGTATCACATAATTGATTGATTTCTGAATATTGAACCATCCCTGCATACCAGGGATAAATCCCACTTAGTCTGAATGAATGATCTTTCTGATGTGTTGTTGGATTCTATTAGCTAATATTTTATTGATGATTTTTGCATCTGTGTTTATCAGGGATATTGGTCTATAGTTCTGTTTCTCTGTTGTTTCATTTTCTGGCTTAGGAATTAAGATGATTCAGGCTTCATACAGGAGTTTGGGAGGATTCCCTCCCTTTCAATTGTTTTGAATACCTTGAGAAGAATTGGAATTAGTTCTTCTTTAGATGTCTGGTAGAATTCAGCAGTGAATCTGTCTGGTCCTGGGCTTTTCTTTGTTGGGAGGGTCTTTATTATTGATTCAATTTCCATCTTGGTTATTGGTCCATTTAGGTTTTCTATGTCTTTATGACTCAATTTTGGTAGATTATATGTGTCTAAGAATCTATCCATTTCTTCTAGGTTTCCAAATTTGTTGCCATACAGCTCCTTGTAGTAATTTCTAATGATTCTTTTTATTTGTATTTTTTTCATCTCTGATTTTATTGATTTGGATCTTCTCTCTCTCTCTCTCTCTCTCTCTCTCTCTCTCTCTCTCTTTCTCTTTTTCTTTTTAGTTAGTTGGGCCAACGGTATATCAATTTTGTTTATTTTTTCAAAAACACATCTCTTATTTTTCTGATCTTTTGTATTGTTTTTTGTTTCAGTTTTGTGTATTTCTTCTCTAATTTTAATTATTTCTTTCCTCCTACTAACTTGGGATTTGGTTTATAACATTAGCTTTGAAAAGTTCTCTCAGTAGATGGTTCTGGAGAGAGCCTGCAAGAGGAAGGTGTTTCATTTCCCAACTCTAGTGGCATGTGAGATACTCAGCGAGTTTTCCAAGCACCACATGGCACTATATGCCTTAGCTTCTTCCTCAAGCTTTCCCAATGGGACTCATAGACATTCATAGGAGTGACTGTGCGCTGGGAATAAGGAAATAACCAGATATTCTGGGAATACTGAACATTGTCTCTGAATTGATTTTAATTCCTTGAGACCTAAAATGTGACTGTGGCCACAAGTCAAAGTGGGAGCTTATAGGAAAGGTGATAGATGAAATCTTAGCCCAAATCTGAGTCAGGGTAGGACCAGTTGGTCTAGAGACCCAGTTGGTCTATGGAAGTGGTTGCTTCCTCAGAGCTTAGATGTGAATTCAGAGTAGCTATAAAGAATCCCTATATTTTCTCTTTGACCAGAGATAAGGCTCTTATGGTAGAAGAGCTAAGTGGAAACTCATAGAATGTCCTCTCTCCAGCAAGATAGGTAAACTAGAAGCAATACCCCCTCCCTGTGGGACTTGAAGAGTTCAAGGGCACCAGTGAGGGATCAAAGATGTAGAGATGGCAAAACCCATCACATCCCTACATACCTCACCTTTTTGACCCATGCAAAATTTGGGTGAATACTGGAGAATGGCTTATGGATTATTGTAAAATGAATCAGGTGGTGACTCCAATTGTAGCTGCTGTTCCAGATCTTTACTTGACCAACACAGCTCCTGTCACTTGGAATGCAGATGTTAATCTAAATCATGTTTGGGTTTCTTCATATCCATTTGTAAGAACCACCAAAAGTTGGGGCAGACATTTGGTGCAGCAGTTAAGACACTGGTTGGGATGCCCACATTCCCTATTAGAGTGCCAGGTCTTGAGTTCTGAATCTACTTCCAATTCTAGATTCTATCTAATGTGTACACTGTGAGACAGAAGATTATGGTTCAAGTACTTGGGTCCCTGCCACCCACATGGGGGACCTGGAATGAGTTCCAGTGTCCTGGCTTTTTGCCTGACCCAATGTTGGCTGTTGCAGGCATTTTTTTAAAAAAAGATTTATTTTATTTATTTGAAAAGCAGAGTGGCTGATAGACATGGAGAGATAAAGAGAGAAAGAGATTTTGTATCCTCTGGTTCTCACCTCAAATGGCAGCAATGGTGGTGATGGGTCAGGCCAAAGTCAGGAACCAGGAACTCCATCTAGATCTCACACATAGGTGTCAGGAGCCCAGGCATTTGGGTCATTTTCTATTGCCTTCCCAGGGAACATTAGCAGGGAACTGGACTGGAAACGGATCATCTGGAACTCCAACTAGTGCCCTGATATGGGATGGAGGTCACAGGTGGAGATTTAACCTGCTCTACCACACCAGCAGACCCTACGATAGGCATTTAGGGGGGAGACAGTGAACTAGTTGATGGAAAATCTCTCTCTCTCTCTCTCTCTCTCTCTCTCTCTCTTTCTGCATTTCAAACAAATAAAATAAATCATGAAAAGAAACTTGGTACCCTCACAGGTCACTTTGGATAGGTTAAAGCACAACAGTCAAAGTGGTCTATGTGTCCCCAATTCCCAAAAGACCAAACATTGGGTGGTTGCTTTAAAATCCTTTACATTAAAAGGAATATCTCAATATTGTCCAGATCACTGAACCTCCAGAAATTTCGATAAGTTGGCAGATGTGAAACTTTTGTGTTGTTCCTTTCCTCCCTCTAGTTTGTATATTTAATACAAAGGCATCTAATAGAGTTACTTCTTTCTGTTCACCAGCTTCAGTCAGTATAATTTTACCAATGCAGTGGAGCAATGTGATGTTTCTCAGAGTGGCAAGATGATCCCCATCTCTGCCAATTATACCATGGCAGAGAGCATGGACATAATGCCAAAGCAAGACTGTGAGGTGTACTGTTGACCCTGCCAGGCAAAAGCAAATTGCTTTTGGTGCTGTTTCCATTGATCTACTCCACAAAGGGCTACAATGGTCAAGGCTTGGCCAGGTCAAAGGTGAGAACATTCTAACACCCTGATGTGGGCTGCTGGTGTTGCAAGCAGCAGTTTAACTTGCTATGCCACATGCCTGCCCTAAGGCTACCAGTTTTAAGGATGTTCCATAACAAGAAATGGCTCTGCAGCTAATCCAGCTCCTGTGCAAGCTGCTTTCCCACTTAGATCTCACGATCCAACACATACAATAATAACTCTCAAAGTGTTGAGGCCAAATAAGAAAGCTGTGGAAAATTTCTAGCCAGCACCAAACAAGAACCACAGAGCAGATTTTGAGGATTTCGGAGGGAATTTATGCACTGCCAAGTAGATAACTCTTCCCACTGTTTTTTGAGAAATAGCTATTGGTCTTGGGGAAAACCTGAAAATTCAGCTGTGTGTTCTCAGAAAACCATGTGGCCCAAGCTTCCTATCACGTGCTGATGTGTACAAGGCCCAGGTAGGCATTAGCATGTACGTACGCAGCAGCAAATTCTAACCACGTGGAAAGGCTACAGAATAGCCCATGAGCAGACACATCCAGCATGAATGAATAACTTAAGCGGTTGGCTCTGTCTTCTTCAACACTACGACATTGCCTCCTCTCCTTCTATTCCTACCTTCAGGTCCTTCTGAGGATTTCCTTATACACAGCTAACTGAGACAGGAAACCCTCCAACCTGGTTTATGACTGTGTTGTTTTGAGATGCCAGTACCACCCAAAAGTGGACAGCTGGGCAACATAATAGCCCCGCACAGAGGCATCCCTGAAGGAGAATCTTCCCCGGGGGCAGAACTGAAAGTAGTGTGTTGGGTTGAGAGATGGCAAGAAGTATGGGTCTACCGTGACTTGTGAACATTTGTGAATGACTTGATTGGATCATCAAGGATGAGGAGGAATAGGATTGGAAGGTTCTTGACAAGAATATCTTTGGAAGAGGTATGTGGATAGAATGGCTGCAAACCCAGAATGGGTGCAAACCATGGAGGTATTTGTATCCCAAGAGAATACCTACCAAATGCACCTCCTACAACAGGAAGCTCTTAATATGCAGCTGGACAAAATTATATTCTCCATGGCTATCAGTCAGACTTCCCAATACTTGCTCAGCACACCCTTAACTAAAGTGGACGTGATGGCAAAATAGAGCTTACCCACGGACCAACAGCAGGGACTTTCCTGCCCCAAGGCTGACCTGAACAAAGCTGTTGGTCACTGTGTACTAGGCAATTGGTAGAGACCAACAGTGATTCCCACTCCAGCACAGCTTGGTTGAACATCCAGCCACGTGGCCACACATCGATCACACTGACTCTCTTCTCTTGGATATGGCAGGCATTTGTGCTCACTGATACAGATTCTACAGATGATGAATGTGACTTCCTAGCCTTAATGCTTCTTCCAGCACTATCATCTATGGACTCACAGCCGGCCTCATCTACCCTTATGGCTTTCCACCCAATGCTGCCATTGCTTCTACTCAAGGAACTAATTCTGCAGCAAAGAACAGGCAGAAATTGGTTCATGCCTAAGCAATAAATGGCTGTTACTACATATTCCATTATCCAAAGCAACTGGCTTGCTTGAAAAGTGGATGGCTTCCTAAAGGCAATGGCACTGATTTGGAGGCAACACTCAGAAGAGTTATAACTTTGTCTTATAGAATACAGTACGTGCCTTGAATTGATGACTATTGTATGATTCTGTTACCATAGCCAGATTATGTGGGTCCATAAATTAAGGGGCAAAAGTGAGAATGGTTCTTTTCACTATTCTACCCAAATACTCAAAATTTCTGCTTCCCATCTTGGCGATTTTAAGTTCTGTTAGATTGTGGAATGCTCCCACCAGAGAACACAGCAATGGATCCATCGGATTGAAAGATGCAGTTACCTTCTGGCCCCTTAGGTCTTCTTACACCACTGAACCAGAAAGCAGAAAAAAAATTATAGAATAATTGATCCTGATTATGAAGAAAAACACGGGCTGTTGCTACATAGTGGGGTCAAGGAGAACTATGTCTGGAATCCAGTGGATCTTCTGGGAAGCCTTTTAGTTCTTTCATGATCCCTAGATAAGGCTAATGGAAAACTACAGCAGCCAAAATAAATAAATAAATAAAATGAAATGAAAACAAAAAAGAAGCAGGACTACTGAGAACCCAGACCCTTCAGAAATAAATTTTATAGTTATCCTACCACATAAACAATCTTGATCAGCCAAAGTTCTGACTGGAAGTAAGGGCTCCATAGAAAGGTAGCAGAAGAAGAAAGTCCTAGCGGTTCTAGGTAGATGGAGGCTACAGCAGAGTTACATATCTTCTTTTTTCTTTTTATGTGTACACCTTAATTTGGGCATTTGAGCCATTTTCTTCTTCTCTTTGCTTCTTCCTATTAGCAATCTGTATGCAAGTTGTGGGAGCTTAATTTTACAGTTAAGTCTTGAGGACCAGAATAGTCAATGGAACTATGGCTGAATTTGAGAAATAATTAATATAGCCAGCAAAGATACAAAAAGTGGGCCTGTATATGTTTTAATTTTGGAGGAAATGAAAACATCTTCGTTTCTACAGGAGTGAGCTGCTTCTTGCTTGTTGGGAATATAGAGTTGTGGAATTGTCCAGAAATTTACATGCGCATAGTAGGATGTATATGGAAGCTCAGTAGCTAAACTAGTGGCTTGTTCATATTATCAACTTATGTCCAGTCTCCAAGTTTACCCTTCTTTACTCTGCTTCGTGGCGCAGAGCTGAGCCCTGCACACATTACTCCTTTGCCCGCCGGCACAATGTTAAGCCTTACCAGTAGAGGGCACTAGAGGGACACTGGAGCTGGAGGGGGCTTCTCTTCTGACTCAGGGGTGCTTTTTTCCCCTTGTTCTTTTCTAATTTAGATGCCGGTAGCACGCAGGACTCCCACAAGCTGCAAGGGACCCCACAGGTTGGCTGCCTGTTGAGTTTCACCAATACCCCAGATGGCTTCCGTGAGTCTCACTGGCGCCCAGTAGGCAGCTTCCTGGGCCACACAGCAGAGAAGTTCTCTGAATCTAAACCTAAATCTCAGATCAGGAGGCTGGGCCGCCTCCAAGTCTGTCCTTTCCTTGGCGGTACCACCTCTGCCAGGCGAGTACTGGCTGCTCCGTGTCTGCCTCTCCTGTACTCTGGAGAGTTCGCTTTACCCTTGGTAGTTAATCCATAGTTACTAGTGGCCAGTTACATTCAATCTTCCTTGTTGAAATTGCTGGTGTGATCTCTGTCCCTTGGCTGGATTGGTCTAACTAATCATTGAAGAAGCTTCTCCAACCAGCAAACACACAAGGTGTCTTAGCTTTCAATCACACAAATAACACATGCATGTTCCCACTGAACACCCAGAAGACACACAAATGGAATCTTTCTTCACCCTACTCCACTCGCAGTGCAATCCCAGTTACTTCGCAGTATTGGGAGCTTAGTGTGTCCTTCAAGCCTTGGTCTTGCTCTTCTGATTGATTTGCTTGCAAAGTATGCTTTTGAAACAATGTTGTAATGAGTGTGTGTGAGTGAGTGTTGGTAGTTCTGTAAAACAAAATTCCTAAAATTGAATTCCTGAGCCAAAGAGCGGGAATATTTAAAATTTAAATTTGTCTTCAGAAAGGTTAAACTAATTTCTGATACCTTCTACTACAGATTTTAGGCAGTCATTGGATGTCAAAGTTAGAAGGCACGATTGAAAACACATGGGTAAAACTTTTTTATTTTTACTTTATTTATGGTGAACCTGAAGTTCAAAGAAAGAAATGACTTTCTTTTCACACACTTAGCTAAACCTGGAGGGTGAGGAAACTTAAATCATTAGACTGGGCTTTAGGCATTAGGTCTAAAATAATGGTCCGATATTTAAGTCTTGTCAATCCAGAGAAAAGTGGAGAACCAAGATCATTCTGGCTGTTGCTCTCTTGTGACGGCCCCACATTTCAACCTAAGTAAACGCTGTTGTTTCAGCCATGGGTGATTTGCAGCCTGAATCCCAGCTACTGGCTGACTGTCCATTTTCAGATCATAACATCTAATACTTCACAAGGATTTAGATTCCTCCTGGACAAATCTACCCATTGCTTACACCCCCTCTGTAAGACTACAGGTAATCTTGCAGCCCCTACTGAAATATTTTTTAACAGCTCCTAAGTTCTCAAGAGAAAACAGAGCAGGCAACAACTACTCATTAAAAATTAAGCTCAACACTCTTCAAATTGTACTGCCTTAACAACAGGTCCCTAAAAATAGGGAAAGAGGTCCATTGGATGGGAGCAAAAAAAGCTGAAGCCACAACACTCAACCACTCATATTTCTGGCCCCACCCCACGCACAGGCCACACTCTCGGCAAATGTTGCTGTGGCAGATGTGACCCCAGACACCCGTCTTGAACGAATTCCTGATGCTACTGCCCCCTAGCTGTGTCTGTTTAACTTGTTCTTACCAAGGGAGCTGTGAAAGTCAGGTGAGGTCTCGAAGGATCATCAAGCGCCCGAGCAGTCTTCACCCCTACCTCTACCTCCTTTGCTGGGTTCCATCTCTCCCTGTCTCTATTCTCTATTCCTGGGTCTGAATTTAGCCATCTGCAGTAGTGCTGTGATAGCAAAGACTGCGCTTAGCTCTTGCTGACCTGTCTTCTCTAACACCCATGAGAGGAGCTGAGTTGAATCACTTTTGGCTTCACTGCCAGTGTCTGGGGAGATGTAGTTTAGCTATTGGAGATCAAACAACTTTCAGGCCAGGAGTTTGGTGCAGTGGTTAAGATGCCGCTGGGTTGCCTGCATCCCATATCAGAGTGCCTGGGCTGAGTTCCAGCTCTGCTTCTGATCCAGCTTCCTGCTAATGTGCACCCTGGGGCACACCAGCGATGGCTTAAGTACTTGGATTCCTGCTACCTACATGGGAGATGCAGATGGCAGATGGGAGTGCTCTCTCTCTCTCTCTTGCTCTCTCGCTCTCTCGCTCTCTCCTCCCTTCAAATAAAGTAAAAATAAGTAAACAAAACAATTTTTCATGAATCATTCCTCTCTCTGCCTAGATCCTCACCAGAATACAGTTTTCTTTAATTTGTTACATATTTTAAACTAATAAATGGTAACATTTTTGTTTACTTATTTGAAAGGCAGAGTTACAGAGAGAGGGGGAGACAGAGAGAGAGAGAGAGCGAGAGAGAGAGAGAGAGATCATCCATCCACTGGTTTACTCCCCAGATGGCTGCAATGAACAGAGCTGGGCCAGTCTGAAGCCAGGAGCCAGGAGCCAGAAGCTTCTTCCAGGTCTCCTGTGTGTGTGCAGGGCCTCAAGGGCTTGGACCATCCTTTGCTAGTTTCCCAGGCACATTAGCAGGGAACTGGGTTAGAAAATGAGCAGTCGGGACTCAAACAGGCACCCATCTCGAAGAGGCACCCATATGTGATGCCAGTGTTGCAGGTGGCAGCTTCACCCACTACACCACAATACCAGCCCCCTTTCTCATCATTTTTAAGGAGTTAATTTATTTTCATTTTATTCAAAAGGTGTGGGAGAAGGAAGGAGAGAGAGAGAGAGAGAGAGAGAGAGAGAGAGAGAATCTTGATCTTCCATTTGCTAGCTCACTACCCAAATGCTGGGGCTGGGCCATTCTGCAGCCAGGAGCCCAGAGCTCAGTCCAGGGCTCCAGTGTGGGTGGCATGGATTCAAGTACTTGAGCCATCATCTGTGGCCTCCCAGAGTGTCAGCAGCAGGAAGCTAAATTCAGAAGTTGAGTTGGGACTCAAACCCAGGAACTCCGGTGTGGGATGTGTGGTTTAACCCCTGCACCCAATGCCCACCGTTACCCTGATAGAAATCCCAGACCCCTCACTCCCCTTAGTTGAGATCATCGGGAACAGAACTTCAGACACCTCCCTCACAATGGCCGGTTTGCTCCCTTACTCATTAATTGCTTGCTCCAAGGGGCACTAGGAGTCCAGAGGTGAAGAAGACAGTTCTCAGATCCAGTTGAAGCTGTAGATGTGCAGACATGATCACCACATGGTGTGGCAGTGAACTTGGTAGACCAACATCAAGGGCCTGCGTTGTGGCTTAGAAAGCTCTGAGCACATCAGGCTGACCCTTAGGAACAGGCTAAGGAATTGCTACAGAGGCATTGCCAACTAGCCTTGTTTGCATGTTCATTATGTGTCGTAATATTTGTTATCAATGTATCATTACAAAAAAAGCTATTTTACACAAAGTGGGAAATAAGTCTCAGTGATGATAAGCAACTTGCTCAATATCAGGGCTAAGAGATAACAGAGCCAGAACTTGAACCCAGGTCTGCCAAATCCACGTGTCTCTCCATCTACTACTTCCTCACACAGCCTCAGGTGGGAGTTTGAAGTTCAAGTTTCTGCCTACAGACTGATGGGTAGAAACACAGCAGCTCCAAGTCAGACCCCCTACAGGATCATGGGGATCCCATCTGCTTGTACTGATAGAAGGGGCAGCACTCATTAAGTGGAGGACAAACAGGAAGGCATCTGATGATTGACTTGGAATTTGGTCAGCCCCAGCACAAACTCGGGAGCCAGCTGAGTAGGTAGGAGTCGCGACGTCTCAGATCTGAGTCACATCACTTGGCTGATGGTGCCAGACACTGCCTCTCTGAGTCACTCTGTGCCTTCTCCATCTCTGGTGTCTGTGGCAGGATGTGTTTTGGAAGAACGGCGCTGTTACTCAGGGATGTCATAACCACACAGTGGGAACTGGGGCTGCCTCTCCCTCCTCCTCAATTCGCCTCTTGTCAAAATAAGCCATTTCTCCAATTACCTGCCTCTGCTCCTCCAGGTAACTGCTTCAATGACCTCCCTTTTCCATGTAGTTGCTACAGCCTGCCGTGAGGAATTGTGTATCAAGAAGACAGAGACGGAGAGGAGGAAGAGCTGGAAAGCAAGATGAGGTTCATGAACAAAGGAAGCTCATTTTGATTGTGTCCACGCCACTCGATTATCATGCAACAGTCAAGAGCTCCTAAGTCTTGGCTCCTGATTTTAACTGAATACTCTAGTCCCTAAAAGTTAGACACTAGGGAAAATTTTTTTTACACATAAGACTCTTTGCCATTAAAAGAACGAAGAATTGTATGCATTTTTATAATCTTGCCCTAACCGGTGCCCTAGAAACATTTTTGTCCTAAAGTTTTCTTGACTTCATGGCAGAATTCCTTTTTACAGATGTTTAAGTAGAGGAGGGGTACTTGGGAAGATCTAGATTCTGAATGTACATGTGCTCACTGGGGCAGGAGAGCTTTGGACATCAGTCCCTATGCAGACAGCACAGGGCAGCACAGCCATAGCCCATTGCTCCGTATGGCAGGAGAGAGCAGAGGGTGTATTGTCAATCACTCAGTTTTAGGGACCAACATCCAGAATGGAGCATCCAGACAGGCCTAGGTACAGGGGCAGAGCCAGGAGAAGGTGAGGGTGGCAACCCAGGAGAGAGACCGCTGCATGCAGAAGGGTCTAAGCATGGTGAAAAACCATCCGCCTGCCTGAGCTTTATAATGTTCATTTGGGGCCATGACCTTAAGCTTCATCAATAAGTCTATACAGTGTGAGAAGGGGATCGGGTCTCTGATGTAAGGTCAAAGGCAGTTGGCCCTGGGTCAGCCAGCTCCAGGCAGTGGGGCAGGGACTTCTCCTGCCTTTGATCAGAATTCCTCTGGACTCTGCAGCAAGGCTGGGCCACACAAGCAGGAGAGGAGGAGAGGGGACGGAGGCTGGCCCTGTGCTGAACATGGGAGGAAGTGGAGGAACGAATGTAGTTTTCACGGACTGCAAACCGAATATAATTCCTGGCAATGAAATAGACCCAGGGTGAGTGTAATGTGTGCGGATGTTAGCTTCAAAGCATCTGTAGCTGTGGCCCGATCTTCCCTGGGCTAACGAGGAGCCCCTGCAGCACAGTTTCCAGGACTGAAAAGAGCTCTGTAAGAGGACACTGGACAAAGCATGTCACATCAGGAAAAGAGCTTGCAAACCAGAGAGGGAGGTCTGGACGTAGGAGCACCTTAGAAGCAGGTGAGAACTCGGAAGGAAAGGAGGCCATTAGGGCTATAAACAAGAAGACATATGGAAGGGGAAGAAGGGATGGGCTTACACCTCCCTTCGACCTGTCGATGGGGACGTCAGACACAGAGGAAGAACCAGGACCGGTGAGTGGAAGATGGCAGCTTGGAGGGAAGATGGGTTGAACAATCCACAGTGGGGAAATGGAAGGACTTCTGAGTTCCTGGTCCCTGGAAGTCTACAAGCCGAGGTGACCAGGAAACTATGGAAGAAATGTGTGTACTAGATAATGAGCAGGTTGGGATGAGCTCAAAAGGCCCTTAGAGCTGAGAGATTCTAACTTCCTGAGCCCCAACCGGCAAAGCAGTGGGAACAGAGAAATTCTGCCCAGGAGTCGTGTGTGGAGGGTGAGCTTCACGCAGGGCAACGAGTGGGTAAGGAAAATAGAGCGAGAGGGGAGGGGCTGGCTGAGTGGCAGCCTGGTAGTGCAGTGGACATCTGTGTGTGCCCACTCCCCTCTTTTTCTAAGAACCCCCCCAACACACACACACACACACACACTGTGTACGTAGCTGCTGAAGTAGCTTCCATGTTCTGGTAGGATCCTGGCACCAGCCACAGGTCCTGGCATGGATGCCTGACCACAACTGGCCAGCCACAGAGCCTATCCCCAATGGCCTTCATGGTCCAGCCCCACGTGGGCGTCGGTCTCAGCTTGCACAGTGTCTTCTCTCATTGTCTGTGGACCAGAGAGTCTATCCCTTGGTGGCTGAAGCGACCTGCATGAACCAGAGAAGAGGAGACAACGAGTTTGTGGAAGGAAAGAGGGGGGACCCTGAAGAGAGGCACAGGAGACAGAGGTGGGAAATGGGATGGACCCTGACCACATCTGAGCTCCGTGGCCCAGAGGGACCCAGTGTGACCTTGTCCTTGCCCTGGGTATCCCACAACCCCCGGCATCTTCATGATCAAGTATCTCCATTGGTTTAAGCAGTTCTGTGCCTTGCTCCCAAGAACCAATTCAAAGCATTCTTAGAATCGTGTCGATAGACTTGAATGGAAATAGTGGAAGGGAACAGCAGCACGGCTTCCACAGGGGACAGGAACTATGGCTGTCACTCTTCCTGTCCTGCCTCCCTGCCCCTGCTCCCCTCAGTGGCTCCCGCTGCTCCGTCGCTCATGGGACAGATGCCACACAGAATTTTACTTCATTGCATCAGCGGTTTTGTATTTGCCAAAGATATGCTTTTGCCAGAAGTGCCAGCACATCACGGTGTGTACTGAACAAGCTGAACAAGATCCCAGGGAGCTCTGCAGAGGGTCATTGGCCGCCTGGCAGATTCTTTCCTGGTCTCCCACGGCAGGGAGAGGACAGAGCAGGCACAGGGCTGCTTTTCCCTGGGGGCCTCCCACACCTGCCCCTCTCTAATCTCAGCTGGGGTCTGCCCCCAGATGGCTTTGCACTGAGGCACCAATCAGCCCAGGCAGCGCCAAACGTCTGCACACATCTGCGAGACCAGGGCCGTAGATTGCAAAACTGCTCCTGCTCTGTCCACAGGGAAGCCCCTCAGTGTATCTCATCTGCAGCTTCTCTCTCTCTCTCTCTCTCTCTCTCTCTCTCTCTCTCTCTCTTCCTTCCAAACACATTGGCATTATTCTCTGTCGCTGGGTTTTTCAAAAGGCCCCAAATCTAGCAACCAGCAGCTCAGAGGGGACCAACTTTCCAGCTTTAACCACTCCCCCTCCCCCCCCCCCCCCAGAGAAGAAAAGTCGTCACTTAATTCCAGGGCAAACTCCAGCAGATTCTAACCTCTGTGGGATCCATGCCACCTCTGTGACCAGGGGCGATAGGACCCTCCTCCCTAGATCCCTGTGATTGGAGGGATACAGCAGGAGGGAAGCTCTTACCCAATGGTATATCATTTTCACAAGAAAGAGGAGGGTCCAGACCCAAACAACTGAGATCCACACAGCAGAGTCTCTGTTTTTCCCAGGAGAGGCAGAGGCTGAGAGAGCAGGCGACTTGTCCGTGCTCTCAGTAAATAGCAGGTCATATACTAGAAAGAACCGAGGTCTTCTGGGCACTTGTCTGACGTGGGGACAGACTATGTGAAATCATTACTGTCTTGGAAAATGTGCAGCCACTTCTGAAGAACTGTCCAGTGTCCAAACAGCATCCCGTGGGGTAGATGCTGCAGCACGTCAGATTTCACAACCTCGCAGTGTTTTATGATTTGTTTCTTTCTTCCGAATCACTCATCTGCTTCTTGCTAGAGCTGATGATGTACAAGGGCAGAATTTGAGACTCGACGTCCCAGTATGACCAGGTTGACAGCACAGTCCTATGGCTGTGACCACCTCTTAGTCTGCTAACCACAGCCAGCTCCTCAGGGCTGGGAGCAAGCAGGCCACTGCAGGAGTGAGGGTGACAACAGTGCAAGCCCAGCTTTGTGGAGAAGTAACCAGGGGCAGTGCCCTGAGGCCAGAGCCAGCAGCGAGACCCTCTGCCAGCTCATGGCTCCAGGGACGGCAGGTGTCACTGCTGCCACTTGGTGCTATCCCCCTCGTAACCTTGAGTGGTTCCAGTCACTTGCAAGTCCCAAGTTTCACTCTAGGAAGACTCTGGGCAGGTGTGGAAAACACTGGACCCTCGTCCACCTCTACCCCCTTTCCACTGCCTCTTCTCCCCGCTGCCATAGGAATCCAGAGACTTCCGGCTGCCTTTGGCTGCCCCAGCTCCTCGCCTCACCCTATCCACACCAGACTCGGGCTCAGAACGCACCCATTTTTCATAAAGAAAGAAACAGAACCGCATGTTACTGACCTTATCAGTTAACACAGGCATACTTCCTCAAGTCTTTATTTGCCACATTTCAGATCAGCAGTCTGTTTTACTATTCTGTGTCCCTCTCCGTTAAAGCGCCTATTGGCAAGTCTAACTTGGTCCTTTATCCTTACACTTGTCTACTTGTGGGACGGTGGCACTCCCTGGATTTATTCCCTGGGGTAACCACTGGTGAGATTTCCTGGCAGTGTTTTCACTCTGGATGAAGGTCATTGGTGAAGGCCCAGTTTCTGGCCCAGAGCCCTGAGCAAAGCCTTTCTCTCAAGCTTGGAGAAGTGCTTGCTCTCACCAAGGAAGAATCAGACACATAGGCAGGGTTCGTGATAAGGCCGAAAACTTCTGTATAAAGCTGGGATCTTTTGTTCTGTTTGCTCTCTCTTGAGTTCCACTGGGCAAACCAGGAAACAATCTTCCCCCCATAGAGATATGGCAGGCATATTATGGGCTGGATAGAACAAGACCTTTCCCTGGGAATGTGTAACCACAACTACATATGCACAGTTTTGGAGTCAGAATTCACCATGGAAGAGCCTAGAAAGACTCCAGCTAACACAGCGATGAACCCAGGTGTGCTCAGGCCTCCGGGGTCGCACAGAAGTAAACACGATGCTTTGTGGAAGAATACATTTTCAGTCTAGACTTAAAGCAACTCCTAGACCCTACCTTTCAAGGAGGATGAGTCTGTAAAAATAGACGAATAAGCAAGCACACAGGAAAACAGGCCGCAACAAGTGAGATTGAAAGGAAGCAACGCAGGGGGCAGTGTTAAGTCAGCACTTGGGATGCCTGCATCCCATATGGGAGTGCCGGGTTCCAGTTTTGGCTCCCCCTCCGGATGCAGGCGAGAACTGTGTCTTATCTCACCTGTTCCTCACGCCGTCTAATTAAGGACACAGCCCTTGGCAGTTGTCCAACAAATCATTGCCACCAGATCAGCCGACGCCTCCTGCAAGTCCGCGTGGACTGGAAAGTAGACCCCACTGAGCACATGAAAAGCGAGAGCGAAAGAGAGGCTGGTATGGTAGCAGCGGCTTTGGAGGGAAAGTGCTTGGGAAAGGCAGCCCGGGCCGCACTTGCAATAAGCAGGTTATTTTGTTAAAGCAAGAATTCTAGTTGCTTTGCTTTTTGAATCAGTTTACAATCACATACTCAAGGTCAAAAAGTTCTCTCTCTCTTCCTCTCGCGGTGTTTGATGAGACTTTCCTCAGTGCCTGGGATCAGTTGGACTTTATTTTAATTTGCAAAATAATGCATTTTCCCCACTTTCTTTGCCTTTCTTGTTAGAGGCCTTTGTACTCGCACCACCGTCCGGCTGTAGACCTGGCAAAGAAAGCGGTCATATTCTAGGCGGGCTTGTTCCCAGGTTGCCCACGGCAGTGCTGTTTAGCCCCGGAGTGTGTCTGAATTGAAATAAGTAGGGTAACGGGGCCCAGCCTCTGCAGACAGCAGATAGGGCGCGGGTGGTGGACAGTGGTGGGAAAGCCTGGGCTGTCTCTGGCCGGCAGCCGGTGGAGCGCCTCATTCCTAAGTCACTCCCCGCATGCAGGCTGCACGTCTTGGCATCCGTCATCAAACCTGGCAGTAGCAGATTAGCTTTCTCCTGCCTCTTCCCACCGCCTGTGCCAGGAACACAAGCTACAGAAAACAAAGCCCAGCGGCTCAGTCTCCCTCCCCCCCCCCCCCCGCCCCCGCTGCCACCTGGTTGCTCCGCTACCCCCAGAGGTTCTGCTAAAACCCTTGCAACACTTTCTGGAGGTGGCTTGGGGGCCCTGTCTTTGCTGACCGGTCGCAGATGGGGCACATGTCAGCCTTGCTCTCTGTAGAGGGACATGGGTCCTCCACGTGCATTTGCCTCCCAGCCCGTGGGCCAGGTGTGTGTTTGTTATGGCTGCCACAAGGAAGTGCCACAAACTGGGGGGCTTACCCAGAAATTTATTGTCTGCAGTTCTGGTGGCTACAAGTTCAAGATCAAGTTTGTCGGCAGGGAGGGTTCCTTCTGAGGGCGAACCTACTCCAGGTCTCTCTCCCAGCTTTCAGCGGCTGCTCTGCACTCTCCCTGTGCCTGTCTCTTCCTGGGTTCAATCCCCCCTGTTTATAAGGACATCAGTCAGATCGGAATTGGTGCCCAGCCTGCCCTAGTGTGAGCTCCTCTTAGCTGTTTATATCTGGAAAGAACCTATTTGCAAATATGGTCAAATGCTGGGGTCCGGGGTGGGGCGGGGTTAGAACTTCAACACCTGAACTCCATGGAGATACAATTCACCTGGCACCAGGCCAGTGATCTGGACGGATCCCTCAATCTCTCCGGTGCTCAGCTTCTATAAAGTTAGCCGACTCTGCCTGCCTGTGGGCACCTGGGAGCAGCGAATTTGACAGCTTTGTGCGGTACCTGTCACACACAAGACTTTAGATATTTTTCACCTAATCGCCGGAAGTTTCTTGCCCTGTTATTGCTAGATCGGTTTGGCCTTCCATGGTTTCATGGGTTTCCTGGGTTCTGATTCTACTTCAAGAAAATTGTCTGCCATCAAGAAACAAAACAGAGGCTGGCCCTGTAGCATAGCAGGTAAAGCCACCACCTGCATTGCTGGCATACCATATGAGTCCAGGCTGCTCCTCTTCTGATCCAGCTCTCTGTCGTGGCCTAGGAAAGCAGTGGGAGATGGCCCAAGTCCTTGGGTCCTGTACCCACATGGGAGACCTGGAAGAAGCTCCTGGCTCCTGGCTTCAGATTGGCCCAGCTCCAGCGGTTGCAGCTGTCTGGGAAGTGAACCAGCAGAAGGAAGACCTCTCTCTCTCTCTTCCTCTGCCTCTCTGTAACTCTACCTTTCAAGTAAATAGATGAATCTTGAAAAAAATTAAGAAATATATTTATTTAAAAAAAAAAAGGAAAAGAAACAAAACAAACCAGTGATGCACGAAATAGCAGGTTGTGGCATTGCAGAGTCGTCCCAGAGATCCGAAGAGCAGATGCGTCTCAGCCTGGCCAGGTCCTGACCAGCAGAGGGTCTGTGAGCTCAGGGCCCTGCCCGGGGAAATGAGCTAACCCTGCCAGCCCTCCCTGCTGTATGGAAGAGCAAGCAAAGGCATCGATGGGAAAGCTGGCTCTCAAATGCGTTCTGAGAAAAAGACCATGACGTGTGTTGTCATCGCAGGTGCTGGGATCAGAACCAGGGAGGCATTTGTTGCAGGCCAACACCTCCTATTGTCCTATTGTCAGCTCCCTCCTATTGTCAGCTCTGTGTTGTCAGTGATCGCTGATCTGGTTGATCCTCACCTCCATCGCTTCAGGCCACTTTACAGGGGAGGGGGAGGCCTGCAAAGCCATCACTCTCTACCTCCCCGCCCCCCAGACATCATCAGATCAGGACCCATCAGAAATCCTCAGAGTCTACACCACCCCAGTCCACTTAGCTAAGTGCAGCGGTTTGTCATTTAGTTGAGCTGTAAGTCCAGGAAAAGAAGAAAGAGCATTAAAGGAAGTTGGGACCCAGAACCCAAGGGTTTGGGACTAGTGGACACTGGGCTGGTGGAGGGAGGCTGCTAGATTTGTGGGCCCCCCAGGAACCACCCTCCCACTTCATGCCCTTGCTTGGTTTCATTTCAACCTGGGCTGGGCTTGGGTGTGGCTTGAATCAGCAGGATGCAGAGCTGACTCTTTGCCAGTTCTGGGTCTAAGACGTCAGCCGAACAGGCAGCAGCTACTTCTGCTTATTTAGCAGCCCTGAGCCTCCGTGGAAGGCTCTGGACACCCAGCTGCAGAGACCCCACGCAGAGCCTCAGTGCCATGCCGTGCCCACACCGTTGTTCAATAGACAAGTATTCCTGAAAGCCAGAAGTCCCTGGAGCCTACGGCAAGCATTTAGACCATCAGAGACGTGTCTATAAAGCTCTGTTTCTGGACAAGTTTAAGCTCTGGTGAGAGGAGATGGCTGGCTACACCTGCCTGGACAGGCAGATAGGGCAAAGTAAGGATGGAGAGTGGGAAGGGGCACTTCTGGGGTGCCTGCATTCCTGAGCACTCGGCCAAGCTTTGCAGGTGGCATCAGAAGCAGCTTCCGTGCTCAAGTGAACGCTGACCCTTACTCGGGGTGTGGCCCCCCACCATCCACGGGTCTGCCCCTTCTCATCTCCCTTTGGACCTCCACAGCTCCTTGACTGGATTTTTTTAGAAAGCGTCATCATGAGAAAATGTAAGCAACAAGTGCAGATGTCCCCTACCTGCGGACAGTCACACACAGACCTTTCCAATTCGAAACCCCAAAGGAGTGACAGCTGGTCCGCTGCATGTGGCCTCCTACTCAGCAGGCAGTGCTCAGAGCTGGGAGCCACCCGGCCATCCCTCCACAGCCTGCAGCTGTTTCCTGCCACAGCTCGCCCTGCACCAATGCACCAGCCAGCAGCAGGTGCCTTACGTCTTAGAGGACCATGCAGAGTGGGCTGCATCCCAAACCTGTGTGTGATGCCGGAGAGGCTAAGAACCCCCAGGAGAATCGCTCCCTTCTGCAGGGCCCTTTGCAATCTGCCTCTTCGTCACTCTGAGACCGACGTGCTGAGATGGAGCCCATACGTGAGTGCGTGGGAAGAAGACCAAGTGTTTTGTCTCTGGCGTCTTTGAGCAGACACTGGAGCCGCGCTGAGGGTGGGGGAAGCAAATTCATACCAGAGCAGCTGTTTCTACTGCCTATTTCCAAACCCATTGCAGAAATAATAGACTTTAAGGATAGAGGTGCATTCAATCCCCACGCTAGGACTGGCTGTGTCATTTTGCATAGTGAAGGCAATGGCACTCTTACTGGGAAATTGTACATCTTAGCATCCTTAATGGCAGCTATCTTGTATAGAGCAGTTTCAATATTTTCGTGAAAAAATGTATCTTTTCTGTACTTCCTCTTTTTTTAAAAAAAAAAGATGTATTTATTTGAAAGTTAGAGTTACAGAGAGAGAAGGAGAGGTAGAGACAGAGAGAGAGGTCTTCCATCTGCTGGTTCACTCCCCAGTTGGCCATGATGGTTGGAGCTGCACCAATCCAGAGTCAGGAGCTTCTTCCAGGTCTCCCATGTGGGTGCAGGGGCCCAAGGACTTGGGCCATCTTCTACTGCTTTCCCAGTCCACGGCAGAGAGCTGGATCAGAAGAGGAGCAGCCGGGATTTGAACTGGCGCCCATATCTGCACTGCCAGCTTTACCCACTACGCCACAGTGCCCCCTCACTTCCTCTTTAGTGGTGGAAAATATTGTCTTAAAGAACCTCCAAAAGTTGGAGGCTTTATTAGAAACCTCAAGTTTTGAGCACTATGGCTTGCATCGTGTCTCCCAGGATCCCAGATGTGACCCTATTTGGAAACAGAGCCATTGTAGGTACAATCAGTGACCGTCGTCCTGGAGTGGGGTGGGTCCCTACTGAGCACAGAAATGCCTTGTGCAGATGAAGGCAGCCACGGGCCCACTGCATCTGCAAGTCAAAGGCCACAAAGGTCACCGGCAAACCTCCAGAAGCCGGGAGAGAGGCCGGGAACAAAGGATCCCTCCCAGTGTCCCATCTGAGACCCCCATCTCAGGAGTTGTGAGACAGTGCATCTCTGTGGCCCCTGCCACCCGGTGCATGATCCTTTGCTACTCTTGCACCAAGACATGAATCCGAAAGGCACTGGTGAACATGTGGGAGATAAGGCATGCACTGGACGGAGCTGCCTGGTGCCAAATCACGAACTGGATGGGTTCTGGCTGCTGGATGGGGGCACTTCTGGGGAGGAGAAATCGTTTGCCCTCCAGAAATACATTCTCTTAACGGAGAAACCATGTACAACCTTGGGAATCAAGCCTTAGGGTTTTAACCAAGTTCCAACTCTTGCTTCCTTTGCTTTGTTTCTTTTCTTTCTTCCTTTTTCTTTTGAAATAGAGATAGACAGAGCTCCCACCATTTGGTTCCCCAAATGCCTGCAATGGCTGGAGCTGAGCCAGATCAAAGCCAGGAGCCAGGAGTTCCATCCAGGTCTCCTCTGTGGATGGCAGGAACCCAACGACTTGAGCCATCATTGCCACCTTCCAGAGTACGCATTAGTAGGAAGCTGCAAACCGGGAGCAGGGAGGCAGGGACTCCAAGCCAGGCCGTGCAGTGTGGGACATGGGTGTTTTAACCACTAGGCCCAATGCCCATCCTTCCCTCTCAGGCTGTAAAATGGTATTGTTAAAAAATCAGTCAAGCAGCCCATCAATCAAATGGTATTGTTAATGCGATGATCTCATGCCTCACAGTCCTGGCCCCTGGATCTTTCCCACAGGCAGGATAAACCCCCTGGCCCAGGACCAGAGGTCAGCGGCTCGAGACCCAGGCCTGCTGCACAGGAGGTGCCAGTCCTTCCTGCCCTCCTCAGAGAGGTTCATAGGAAGGGAGAGTTGGAGGTGTCCACAGGGAAGACAAGGCCCAGGAGTCTGGTCTCCCACTAGTCATTGGCACTGGGCTCTCTCCATGAAACACCTGTTAGAGGACTAGGCCACAGTAGGGCTGGGAGTTCACCATGAGGCCACTCAGTGGGGAGAGGCAGAGAGGGGTCAGAGCCTCTAGCCGAGGTCAGGAACCCCGTGAAGACAGGCGAGTGTGTAGGGCTGCTTCAGCCTCTCCTTGCTCGCTCTAAACTTTCTTGAGTTTTGTTGTCAGGGCCTGGAGTCTCCTGCCCCAGGAATGCCTTCTAGTCTTTGAAGGGATGCTGGTTAAAGACAAAAGCCAGGGAATCAGCTGGCCTTGCTTCAAACCTTTATCTTTCAGTTATCAGCTGTGTGCCCTTGGGCAAGTTACTTAACCTCTCTGAGTGTCACATTCCTCAATGATATTTTGGAAATAATAGTAGTGACTTTGGACTTGACTCAATGAAATCATTGTCAGGTACATGGGAGCTCCTCTGTCCATGCTAACTCATTAATAAACCCTTTTCTTCACGGGCTAAAACAATGACCCTCCTCCCATGCTCTCTCTCCACTCACAGCGGTGAGTAGGAGTTCTCCTTGTGTTGTGGGGTGAAAAGAGATCGAATTTCTTGGTCCCCCCAGCTAAGTTCCAGGTGCAGGTGCCCGAGAGAGTGAGGCAGCTTATTCCTGTGCCCGGGCACATCGGGCACACCTAACTTTAATAAAGCACACCGTGGAAGTCCCGTGAGTGGGTCAGTGGCCTGAGACACAGTGGGGCTGCATTCTTTCAGGGCCAGACTACACCTAGACAGGGAGGAGCAGCGTGAGCGACAGCAGGTGGAAGCAGTATTAGTGGTTCTTAAGTGGTCCACGCATCTCTGGCCCGCAGCAGAGCTACTGGGCAGGTGCACCTGGGTTAGCCCGAGCAAACAGGTCTTTCTCTAACGGTTGAGTCGGCAGCATTAAGTACTTGGATTGCTGCATACATTATAGATACACAGATTATGAATGTGGATGTCTGTGAAACTGTATTACATGACTTTTTTCAGGCATCAACCTGAATTTTTTTTAAAGATGTATTTTATTTACTTGAAAGGCAGAGTTACAGAGAAACAGGGCGCGGGGGGTGGGGGGTGGGGTTTTCCATCTGCTGCTTCAACCCCCAAATGGTCAAGCCAAAGTCAGAAGCTATGAGCTTCTTCCGGATCTCCCATGTGAGTGCAGAGGCCCAAGGACTTGAGCCATCTTCTGCTGCTTTCCCAGGCGCCTCAGGAGGGAGCTGGATCCAAAGTGGAGCAGCCGAGACTCAAACCAGCGCCCACATGGAATGCCAGTGCTGCAGGCGGTGGCTTAACACGCCATGCCACAATGCTGGTCCCCAACCTGAATTTTCTTATCTTCATGCTATTATTGAGAATTTTTTTTTCTGTCTGTGTGAACGCATAGGCTTTTTTATAATTATCATAGAAAAAAATGTGTTATCATTTGTCTTGTAATTTAAAAATAAGCAGTTGAAACATGGATAGAATGAGACAGGACTGAGTCTGGAATCCAGTGTAAACTCGCGTTTAGGTTTCTTTAGGGAGAAAGATGAACGTGTATGGAGAAAAAATTCTGGAGATGTGTGGGACCAAAATGTTCGCCGTCACCATCCCTACCCCGGCTCTGGGTGTAGAATCGTGAGTGCCTTCATTTCTTTGGCTCATTGCCTTTCCTTTCACTTCCATTAGGCTCTTCAAGATTTTACAACAGTGTTTCTTCCGTAATGAGGACAAACGTCGTTTTTAACAGCTGTCGGACATTGGTCTCCTGAGATGGAAACCGCCGGAGTCGCAGCCTCCTCCTTGTTAGTTCAGGTCAGGGAGAGCCCCCAGCGTTTATAGGATCTCAAGCACAGAGGTTCTGGAACGCTGCAGCCGTTCACTGAGGGTGAAGATGGAAAACGGGCGAAGAGGCAGAGGCCATGGCTCACCAGGGCCATGAGGACGTCACAGCAGACTGACTAACAGAGCGTTTGAAACACAAGTTCCCCTTGGCTGCGACAGGTTGCTGGAAGGCTCCCTCACCCCTCTCCCCGGCCTCGTCGCCATAGGGACGGTGGAGGATAAGGCCCCCGCCGGGTGGGGTTCCAGGCGTAGGAAAAGGCAGAGAGCAAGAAGCGGGCACCTGTGCTGCCCCTCTGCTCCGCGGCTATTGGTGGGAACCTGGTCACGTGGCTCCTCTCGCAAAGGAGGCTGGGAATGGCGCCTCTGTGGAGGTGCTGTGTGCTGGCACCAAGTCGGCTGTTGTGGAAGGAGACCATGGAGGTTGTGGGGACTAAGAGTCTTTTTCACCGAGAGGAGACAGAGGACTAGAGAGCGAGAGGGAAACGGCGAAGAGGAGAGAACTGTGAGCAGACGCGGAAATCCAGGTACTGCGGCTGCGCTGGCCCAGGTTCCCGGCGGGAGGCTGGGCCTGGGCTTCAGGTGCACCTGTGGCTCCGGTTGGTGACTTCTGGCGTGTTACCTTGTTCTTCCTTTGCTTCCCTCTTATGTGCCCATGCTAGCTTGAAAAACAGCACACTTTTCGTTGGTACTGCTGTTTAATTTCCCACAAAGTCCTTATTTGTTTTTCGAAAGATCTGTTGATTTATTTGAAAGGCAGAGTGTCTGGGCAGGGGTGGTGAGGGGGGAAGGGTCAGTCATCCATCTGCTGGTTCCAGGCAGGTCTGGGCCAGGCGGGAGCCAGGAGCCAGGAACTCCCTTCCAGCCGTGTGTGTGTGTGTCAGGGGCCCAAGCACTTGGGCCATCCTTGGCTGCCTTCCCAGGCACATTAGCAGGGAGCTGGATTGGAAATGGAACAGTGTCTCAGGCAGTGGCTTAACCATTGCAACACAACACTGGCCTTTCACCTAACGAAACTGCGGATCAGGAAGAGCCACTGTTAAGAAGTAGAGCGCTGAGGACACATCTGGGGTCTGATTGAGATCCCAGCTCTGCTACTGGCTCTCTGTGTGACCTTGAACTCCCTGAACCCCTCTGAGGCCTCATTTTTTCCAACAGCAGTGGCTCCTTGAGATGATTATTTGGGACCTATTTCAGAGCTGTCGTGAGGATTCAATGAGCTAATCCTGTCTGGCACATGGTTAGCCCCTAACAGATAGGAAGCAGGTTTGCTTGGAGTGAAAACCAGCCCTTCTAACTTCGAAGTCTACCTCGAGGCACAGGATTTTGTGGAGCTCAAACAAGGCAGGCAAGTGGCTTGCTGGATGAAGTGAAAATTACTTTCAGATTGTAAAACAGCGCAGAAATCTGTTGGATCAGATAAAAGAAGTCCAAGCGATGAGGGAGCAAAAATGCAGAAAAGCGCCCAGAAAGCGCTGAGAGAGAACAGAACGGAGGTGGGCAGAAGGGGCACAGTGGCTTCTAGAGGCCCTGGTGCCCCGGGGCAGTCACGGTCCAGGAAATAAAACTGAGCTATGTCTTCTGCGATGCCAAAATGTGGATCACCTCCTATCCCCAGGAGGACCGCGGAGAGATCTCTCCTTCCGGTGGACACCACCGATCAGCCGTGTGTGTCAGCTCCTGGCCACCCTGAGCTCCTGGTGATATTTTCTGAAAGGTCTAGGGAATCTTCCTGCCAGCTGCTGCACCTGCAGCCGGACAAGCACGCTCCGCTGGGCGAGGAGAGCACACAGCGGCTCTCGTGGTGCCTTCTCCTGCCTTCTGTTTCATTTTAATCCCTCAAGGAACAGCAGGCAGATAACCTTTCAATAATCTGAAATTCCAATAACGAGCAACCCACCTTGGAAAGTACACGGTGTTTGGGAAGGCTTGAGTGGTTAGCAGACCTTAAAGATTTTCCCCAGCTCTCCAGTTTCTCTGTGTGCTTTGGAGGCATTGAGGGCAGGAATGTTAGCTGCATAAAAGGTCACTCTCACAGAGTTGTTTTTAGCTAAAGGAAGTTGACATAACAGGGTAGCAAGTGCCACACACAAGCTGCTTGCTGTTATACCACTGCGCCTCCCCCCTCCCACCTCCCCCGCCGCCAGCAGGTGCCAGTAGCATTTCTTTTTTTTTTTTTAACATCATCACATATTTAAACAGAAATACAGATCATTAAAAGTGTATGAACATAGAGCACAGAATGTATCTTTTACTTAAGCAGTTACATGAATGAGGCTGTTTTTAAGTTTCTTCACTGACAACCCCATTTAACCATTGAACAAACTGTACTTAAATCAACAGTAGTAAAGATGTAAAAATTCAGATTTAAACATGGAAATATGGAGCAACAGCAACAAAAGAACAGGAAGTATCTTCGTTACCAAACAGATGAACAAATTCGCACTCAGGTACTTTCTGAGGCGTATAAAACTCCTCCATCAAAGGGTGCATTCGTTTGAGAGGTATCAATATGTGTTCAGCGCTGAGGCTATTTGCCGCACTTACAGTATACAAAGCAGCATTAGACTACTATGGTTCACATTTGAGAAACACAGATTTAAGCTTTATGCTACAATTTGCTAATTTAACATTAGAGCTAGCACAGTGACAATTGCTCATTTCATAGTTTTTTCTTCTGAAACTCAATAAGCACATTATCATTAAAGCACATAGGAAAATGCCGTGTCTTCTTTCTTATAATAGTAAATTTTAAAATCCAAATACTTTGAGGGGCCAGCACTGTGGCATAACTGGTGAAGCCGCTTTCCCAGGCCATAGCAGAGAGCTGGATTGGAAGTGGAACAGCCGGAACTCAACCTGGCTCCCATGTGGTATGCCTGCACTGCAGGTGGCAAGCGGCTTTACCAGCTACACCACAGCGCTGACCCTGTGTTTTAAATTTTTATAGACACCTTATTAAAATGATTAAAGGTATCTAAAATACCATTAGTGGGTAAAATATTAACCAAAAAATAACACTAAGAGTATGTTTGAGACTAATTTTCTCCTAACTAGAAAAGCTATGGAATCCATA
Source organism: Lepus europaeus (assembly GCF_033115175.1). Taxonomy (NCBI): domain Eukaryota; kingdom Metazoa; phylum Chordata; class Mammalia; order Lagomorpha; family Leporidae; genus Lepus; species Lepus europaeus. Next base: position 106,621,423 of record NC_084835.1, on the reverse strand, counting down.
ATGAACACATAAGTGACATGTGAACCCTGCTGTTTTACAACATCAATAATAAGATTTAATGCACAAGGTACAGAAAAGTAGAGCAGGATTTCAGGAGAAAAATCTGGTAAACACTTGAATTTTGGATGCTTCAAACACAGAAGGGTTCACAGTGCTTATAAGCACCACCATAATTTTCATCCTTTAAGTAGTTCAAATCTATTTCATATCTAATTTTATCCAGAAATAAAAACCTAATTCATTACCTAATGTATCTTATCAATTTCAGTTTTCAAATATTCAAGTAAGGCAAACCCAAGTATTTTCTTTTGTGGCAACTTATGGACTGAGCCTCCAAGATAGGGAAAAACTCATTTAAAATAACTGATACACTCTTCTGCCCAAAGACATAAGAACTAGGACTTAACACTGTATTCACTCAAGTGGTATGTAATAAGAGAAGGAAAAAAAGATGGTCCAGGATAACCAATGTCTTCTTTTTAACAAGATTCAAAAACAGATTGCTTTAATATGTGGTTAGATTCCCAGTAACAGGATAATCTGAAATCTGAGGAACTAAGAAGGAAAACCAGAGTAAGTTCAATTTCCCTGCCATTTTCCCATAAATATTCCTATTGTTTACTTTGGATTTTCTTTGTACTTTTACTGGGAGATTTTCTGCCTCTACCTTCTTTCATGTTGATGACCATGTTTCTGTGTTTCTCTGTGTAGCACATCCTTAAGCATCTTTTGTAAGGCTGGATGAGTGGTGACAGATTCTTTCAATTTCTGTTTGTTATGGAAGGTCTTATTTCGCCTTCATTCATAAATGAGAGTTTTGCAAGACACAGTATTCTGGATTGGCAGCTTTTTTCTGTTAGAATTTAGGATATATCTCACCATTCTCCCCTAGCCTATAGGGGTTCTGATGAGAAGTCAGCTGTGAGTCCAATTGGAGATCCTCTGAAAGTAAGCTGGCATTTCTCTCCTGCACATTTTAGAACCTTTTCTTAATGTTTTATGTGGAGACTTTGGTTACAATGTGTCATGGTGAAGCTGTTTTCTGGTTATGTCTATTAGGAGTTCTGTGTGCTTCCTGTGCTTGGATGTCCCTTTCTTTCTCCAAATTAGGAAACTTTTCTGTAATTATTTCACTAAAAAGGCCTTCTAATCCATTCTCCCTTTCCATGCCTTCAGGAACTCCTAAGACCCATATGTTGGGTCATTTGATAGTATCCCGTAAATGTCCAACACTGTTTTTCAGTTTCCTAATTTATTCTTCTTCTTCTTTTTGATCTAAAATTTCCAGCAATTTGTCTTCTAATTTGGATATTCTTTCTTCTGTCTCACTGAGTCCGTTGTTAAGGCTTGCCACTGCATTTTATAATTTGATCTATTAATTCTTCATTTTCAATACTTCATTTTGATTTCTGTTTAAAATCTCTATTTCACGGGGAAAAGGTTTATTCATGTCACATATGGATGTCTTTAATTTGTGGATTTGCTTCTGCTTACTTCTAAGTAATCCTGTGATCAATTTTTTGAATTTCATTTCCAGCATTTCTTCAGTCTCTTCATTTTCACGTTCTAGTATTGAAGTGTTGCTGTGCTCCTTTGGAAGTGTCATGCTGTCTTCCTTATTCTTGCTTCTTGAGTTGCTGTGTTTATTTTTGGGCATTTGTGGAGATACTTGTTTTTTTCCTGTAATGGTTTTTATCTTTGGACTATGCCTCTGCGGATTAGTGGAGTGCCTTTCAGTGAATACCCTGAGGTGTGTGCTGAATGTGGCCAGGGAGCTCTGTTCAGTGCTCCAGGGTGAGGGGAGTATCCAAGGTGACACCCAAGCTGAGCATGATAAAGCTCTGCTCTTTCTTCCTTTCGTTCTTTCTTTTGTTCCTTCTTTCATTTGTTCTTTATCTTCCTTCCTTCTTTCCTTCCTTCCTTCCTTTCTTCTTTTCTTTCCTTTTCTTTTATCAGAGGGGAAGATTAATCTGCTCTATTGGCCTAGTCTTACATTTATCTCCTCTCCGCCAAGGAGACCAGTGCCTGGTCACTAGTCCTGGTGGGTATAATCTTCGTTTGGACTGCCACAAGAACCATACAAAGGATCCATGGGGTCCTTGTTGTGGGCATGGATCCCTCAGCAATGACCCTCACCAAGGAATCAGGGAGCCCCGAGTGTATGGAGCCACCCACAGTGACTGCCCAAAGGCCAGCCACGCCCTGAGCCCTCACACATAGTCACAGTGTTTTCATAGTCCCAGCACACAAGGCTCCCACAGTCATGGGCACCCAGCAGCCTGTCAGCTCTCCCAGCCAGACTCGGTTGTCTCCGCTCAGCTGGCTGCTGGGCATGCAGACATGAACTGGGGCAGCTGTTAAGTATGTCCAAAATGGCTCCCTCCCTCTCTCTGCTAGTTACAGAACACTGGTGCAGGGAGGTTGGGGGGAGAGAAACATGCCCCCTTTTTTTCCCTCCAGGTTGGTAGGTGCACTGTCCCTCACAGGGCTCCAAGCCATACTCAGACCAGGCTCTTCTCGAAGCTTTACCGCCAGTGGCTTGGGCTGCTGCAGTCTCGCCTCACTCTCCAAAGCTGGTGCTGAGTCTCTGTGCACATCCACACCCTCCACGTAGGTCCACAGTGTCCCTCTAATTTGCATGGAGTTTCCTCTGCTGTTTTCTCCCTGACTCTTCCCTGAGATTGGACTCTCTCCACCTTTTTTTTTTTTTTTTTAAACTATCTTCCCCTAGACTAGAGCGCTAAGCTTCCTCCCTATTCTACCATCTTGGTCTCTCCTCCATAAATGTCCTTTTACATCCCAGTTTTTACAGTTGAGGAATGAGGCAGAGAGGAACTAGAAAATCTGTGCAAGATGACACAGGTAAACCGGGAGAGTTGGGATTCCACACAAGCAAACCAGACTGCATCTCTGTCTCCCGAGTAGCATTTCTCACAAACCCAGCCAGGGCTAAGGGAAGGCCTTTTACTCTATACTTGCTTTTCCATTGTTGTCCTTTTCCTGTTTCCTCCCTCCCGATTTCCCTAGAACTTAATTCAGGCTTTGCCTACCATTGCCACTATGCACATTGCCACTTGAATATTGGTTTGCTGGGTCCCAGAGAGAGCAGGCATGAGAATTACCCAGAGGTCTGTGGAAATGCTGATCCCTGGGCCAGCAGAGGTGAGTGCAAACTGAGAAGTGACGTTTCTGGCAAGGTCCCAGGTGACGTGCTGCTGTGACCTCCCTAGGGAGAATGATTCTCTTAGACCACCCTGCCTTTCACTGCCGTCTGCCCCAGGTTCTGCCTTAGCCAGTACCACCAAGTCACCCTGGACTCTGGCACCACTGGGATTCCAAGGAAACTTTCATCATCAGTATCACAGGATTGCATCCAAGACCCAAAGGTGCACCAGTGAAGCTTCTAGAAAGGGCTGTGGAAGTCAGCCTGAGGGCTGGGCATTGGCAGGGAGCAGGCAGCTTCAGCATCTGTCCCACAGATGTCCCAGGGGCACCCAGACCACCTTCACTCCCTGAGCAAGCAGGCTCCATTACCGTCCTGAGGGCTGTGGTTTCTCTGGGTTGGCCCTGACGTTGGCTTGGACCACAGGCCCTGGAGCCTGGAGCAGAGCAGTCCTCCCAGTCATCCTCAGATTCAGGAATGCCAGCAACTTCCTGCATCACCATGGAGCCAGCATGTCCCTTCACCGAGCGGAGGTCTGGGGCCAAGAGGGCAGAGAGGACACTCATCTGATGCGTTGAGTATTAAAGACCAGGCGCTGAGTCGGTCTATCAGGAAGGCCTCATCTCAACAACTGAAAAAGAAATGAAATATAAGGTTCACTTCGAGTTCCTCAGAAGGGAATTAGTGAAAACCACTGAATAGATTGGTTATCTTCTTTTGAAAATAGTAGATTAGAAGTAATAATTATAATTACAAAAGAATCAAGTTAAAGCCTTACTCGAGCCTTCTAAATTTCCTGGTAGGCTTGCCATTTAAAAGAAAACCACGAATTCCTTCTGACTCTTCGCATTCACTGTGTCACGTTGCCAGCTCTCCTAGGAAGCGGTTCCAGAAGGCAGTGTGCCCTGCGCTCGTTTCTTGGGTGCTGCCCTCTTGTGGTCACACAAACACCTGCAGATTCAGCTCATTATTTGTTCTCATTAACAGGAGCAGCAAGGCAGCTGAATGACTTCTCCCACCAGAGGAGGGAAGGTGAGGGAAGTTTGTCACAGCACAGCTGGACCCGTGGTTCTGAAACTGCTGCCACTTCGTCCATGTTTTGTTTTCAGAGAAGGTAAGGGAAATCATCAAGGCCAGGGACTGACTTTTTAAGACTTTTAAGAGGAAATTTGGAAAGTAAGAAAGAAAACAGGTTTATGTGTGTGTGCATACATGAGTACAGGGATGGGAGGGGGGTTATTTTGCTCCACCTGCTGTTCATGTGGACTAGCAGGAAGAGCTGGTGCGTGAACTTGGACGTGTAGCGTGAACTTGGACGTGTAGCAAGTTCTCGGGGACTCAATTGCCCCACTGTGAAGACCTTATCATCGAGTAGATCATCTCTTCCATCCTTCCCATTCCAAAGTCCAATTCTACTTAAAGCAAAACAAAGTAGAAGCAAAACTCCTGTCCCCTCTCTGGTGTCCCGTGTCCTGTTCCGGGGCTGGATTCCCTCGTGCACGCTCACCGCCCGTCCCTGGGCTTGTCTTCCCATGGTTCCTCAGAGCACTCCTTATGCTGTTCCTGTGGCTTTTCTACTTGCCGCCTTCTTTGTGCAGCCATTGTGGTTTTCAATGCAAGGTCCCCCATTACTCTTTGGAGGTCTGTTCCAAGAACCCCCAGGGAAGCCTGACGCTGTGAGCGGTCCTGACCTCTATATATACTGCTAAGTGTCTTCCTCTACGTACAGACCTGTGGTAAAGTTTAATTGATCAGTCAGGCACAGCCAGAGCTGTGATGAACTAGGACAATTATAACAATATACGGTAATAAACGTTATACAACAGTGGTCTCTCTCGCTGCCTTGGGGCAGGTAGCGCATTCAGAGTGGATACACTGAGTGGGGGCGATGCATGTCTGTCTGGGTGAGACAGAGTGGGGCGGTGCGCAGTTTCATCGTGCAACTTAGAGCATCCTGCAATTTAAAACCTGCTCATCGCCAGGTTCCGGAATTTTTAAGTAATATTTTTGGCCTCTGGTTGATGGGGAGCAATTAAAACTGCACAAAGTGAAACTGTGGACCAGGCGGGACTGCTGCACTGAAGAGTGAAATTCGACCGTGAAAGCTTCGTTTTCATGTCTGGGCCTCAGCCGAGGGCAGTCCACCTTTTGTCTGTTTCTTCCTTCTTTCCACGTTCTTCTAAGACTTCCGGGTGCATCTTGCCGCGTCCTTTGTTGCTGTGGATTGTAAGCCCCTACTGGACAGCTGCTGATGGCAGCCTTCATCGCAGGCCTCTCCCTCCGAGTAGGACACAGCGAGAGCCCGTCGCAGTCACGCTCCATGATGTGTATAGGTGTCACAGCAGGAGGGAAGCCAAGGCAGCTGTCTCCCATGAAGCCACTTAGCACAGAGATTTGCGACCCTATGACACAGTTATATTCTTCCCGTTTCTTTGGGTTTGAAACTAGAAGTATTTTCACAAAACTTTGCTAGCATACATAAACTCATGTTATTGAGTTATAATTCATTGAATTAATGTTTTCAAATGTTTCAGCTGTAATTTCCAATACCTAACTACTACTAGACAAAGCCCATATAAAGAAAGGCTCTGTGAGGTTCCAGATAATTGTGGAGGTGTAAAGGGGTCCCCGAACCAAATAGCTTGAGCACTGCTGCCATGGGGGAACCATGGGACTGAAGATTAGCTTGCACACATGTCCTGGGCTGTGGTTTCTCTGAGGAGAGACTTCGGGCAGCTCCCCTGCCTTTCGAAGGGAGGAGGAAGCAAGTTTAGATTCGACGCTGCTGCTCAGGGAAGACGTTCCTAGGTGGCATTGAAGCTCCCTGAGCCCTTTGCACTGCTCCGTGCTGATCCCCTGTGAACACGGTGTGCCACGACATGCCACGGTGTGCCACGAAGCAAGCTTGTTCGGCTAGGGTGACTGCAGGGCTCTGTGGCCGGACTGGCTAGTATAGCTGGGCCTTGCCAGGGTTAGATACAGGCCTCCCGTTGTCTGACAACTCTGCTGGAGAGTCTAGAAAGCAAAATGTTCGTTTTAGACTCGTGTGCAGCTGGGGAACTGTATTCCAGAAAGGTCATTGTGCTGTAGCCTAATGCACGCTGTGACAATGTCTGGAGGGGGGGCGGGGCTTTAAGAATGTGCCTCAGGTTAAATGTGGTCGTAGGAGGGGGTTCCTATCCCGTGAGCCACTGTCCTTGTAAAGAGGAAGAGACGTGGGGGTGCAAGTGTGCAGAGGGAGGCTGGCAAGCACTGGCTGTCTGCACACCAAGGACAGGAGCCTCCGGACAGACAGCCCTGCTGGCACCCTCACCCCGGACTGGCAGCCCCCAGACTGTGAGAAAATGCAGCCTGGGAGCGCTAGGGATGGCAGCCCTAGTAAACCAACACAGGGCGTGCCTATGGTACAAGCCCCCTGCCGTGTCCGCGGTTTCTCCTGGAAAACATCTTGTGTCTGCTTTTCCCGTGGCAGCTTCCTGATCGTGGCTGTTTCTGGCTGCATTGGCTCCCTGATCATGTAGAATCCTGATCATTCTGGCTCCTAAAACATGCCAGTAGAAGGGTGGTTCTGGAATTAGCAGCTGCAACGCTGACTGCTCAGATAGGCAGCTGGCTTCCTGGTCGTAGAAAGCCTGTGGCTCCCGAGGTGCTGAGCTGTGGCTCGAGAGTTGCTCCCCAGGGTTCTGAGCAAGAGAGGGCTCTCTGGCTGGTCCAGCTTTGCCATTTGGCTCCTGTAATTCAGTTGATCCAGGTGTTTGTGGCCCTTTGAGATGCTCTATATAGGGCCTCTAGAATCTATGACAAATCCTAAAAGGTCCCTGGGGTCATGGGTCAAAGGCAAATCCTCCTGGACTGTTAAGATTCTTTTGAGAATAGCTCCTACCTTGCTGTTGGGCCCACACACAGACTGCTTGAGCACAGGATGTTAGTAGCCGTGTGGCCTAAGCTGCTCACAATAAACTGGTGGTTCTCTAACCCAGGGAGTCAGAACAGTGGGTGCATGCAAAGACTGTCCGTCACCAAGTGGAAATGGGACAAATGTGCAGGTCCTGCAGGTACCAGGAAATCGCTGGAGCAGGTGCAATCCCAGGGCACCACATCCTGCCCCTTTGCCATCTGTCACGACCTGTGGACAGCTCCTTAGGATCAGTCACCAAGAAAACACTGAGCCTGGTTTACAGCAGGCACACATACTAGTGGGAAATGAAACAGCAGACGGCTGAGAGAATACTGCAGCCCCACCTGGGCCTAGCTCTGCGGGACTCAGAGACCCCTGCCAGGGAAGAGCTTCGGGGTTCCTGAGAGGAGAGGTGCTGGGCAGACAGAGGTCTTCAGTGGTTCCTGGGCAGCGGGAGAGGCCTGGGAGAAGACAGACTGGGGAATTACTGCCGAGGTCTGGGGGAGAGGTGGAGGGGAGACCCTCTCAGAAGGATCCCCACGTGTGACGGTAATTATATCCCACGGGACCGCACCAGAAGTGCATCAGCATGGGAGACACTTAACGATTAGGTGAGCAGGATGGCGCATTCTTGGCTGTCCGCCAGGCCAAGCCGCCTTGCCGATGGCCCTGCTGAGTGGGTCTGAGTGGCTGAAGGAAGAGGTGGGAGCTGGGCACGCTGTGAGCTTCCGCTGCCTCGGGCCCTGGAGGCACCCGAGCGGGTCCACTTCCTCATCCTCACCGCCTCCGCTCCTGTGCTGTGTGCTGGCTGCTGTTTCAGTACCCTCTACCCCTAGGAGGACAGCAGAAGTTCACAGAAATGCGGAGTTGCAGGATAAGTTTATTTTGGTACAAAACACTTTGAAATCCAGCATAGGGAAGATCTGCAAAAGGTTCATGGAAAATTCCTGTTTTGGAAAAAAAAAAAACAAAACTGTGCAGGGATATCAAAAAATGTTAGACCAAACTCTACTTATTTTTGAAGTCTGTGTTTTCAGGACCTTGTTGCGGCCTCCTTACATCCTGGCCCTTACTACTAGTTACTGTCAGTGTCTCTTAAAGTAGTCGTCAGAATCACCCGCTTGTGTTTAGCGAGGGACTTCAACGAGGTCATGGGAACATGGAATTAAAAGATAGGCTGATTTTGCTGCAGAATTCTGAAATCCACATATCATTTTGTCATCACAGTCATTCTCCATGGACTCTTGAGGATCCCTCACCTGGAGCAATCAGGAGACAAGGTCTGATCAAAATCTCCAAATAATTATTTTTTTAAAAGATTTTATTTATTGATTTGAGAGGTAGAGTTACAGAGAGAGAGAGGGAGAGACAGAGAGAAAGATCTTCCATCTGCTGGTTCACTCCCCAGATGGCTGCAATGGCCAGAGCTGTGCCAGGAGCTTCTTTGGGGTCTCCCACATTGGTGCAGGGGCCCAAACACTTGGGCCATCTTCTGCTTTCCCGGGCCATAAGCAGAGATCTGAATCAGAAGAGGAGCATCTGGAACATGGACTGGCGCCTATATGGGATGCCGGCGCTGCAGACGGAGGGTTAGCCTTCTACACCACAGGCTGGCCCCCAAATAATTCTTAGCCTCAGTAAATTTGGGATAATCTAGTTGTGAACAAAGAAAAAGTACTTGAAGCCCCCTCAGCATCCATCCCTCCCTTCCTCCCTCCCTCTCCAATCTGCCCTTCGTTCATTTTTCTAATCCTGGGACCCCCGCTTCCTCAGTGACTGGCCCCAGGAACGCGCTCTTCCCTAGGGGTAGTGGCAGGGGAGCCTTCAGACTCCCAGCTCCCTCTGCAGGAGAACCCCGTGCAGCTCAGCACTCAGCCTCCACGGGAGGCAGGCCTCGCCCCAGCAGAGTGGGCTGTGCCCTAACAGGAAGCTCCGCCTCTTTCCAGCCCAGAAGTCACAGCTGCAGCACAGGCATGGCCCCGGGGAGCAGAGGGCTGGACCTCGTGTGCCCGTCACCGAGGAGAGGCTGGGATCGAAAGCGATCTTGAGAGGGGGCCCTACTCCCAGACAGCCCTCATGGGAGGTCCGGCTGGAGGAAGACGTGTGCACTGGCGACTCAACCTTGGACAGAGAAAGCGCCCCTGCCCCTCGCGGCCCTCCGCTCTGAGCTGTCCAGGGCTTTCTGCAGCCTCTCAGGCAAACGCTGCTGCTGGCGTCCCCACTGGCCTGGTCCCTCTGTCACCCCCATCCCACCCACCCCTCAGCGAGGTCCTGCTGATGTGGGCTTAACCCTGGACAGCTGCCCCCTCTTTATCCCTGCAGCCTGCTGAGTGCTTTGTACCAAACAGCAGCAGGCACTCGCATGCTTAGTTCCACCCACAAACGTCGACAAATCAGACCGCCATGAGGCACAGGGCTTTTATATTTTCAAACTTTAATGAGCAGCTTGCTAGTGTTTCTCCAACTCTCCCAGCAGAGGGCGCTGAAGGGTCTACTGTGTAGGTGGGTCACAGAATCCTGCTGTGAGGCACAGGGCGTTAATGCAATGAGAGACCCTGGGTGCAGTGAGCTATTGAGAGTCAAAGAAACCCACTCGTGGGCTCTGTTGTTCTTGTTGGACACTGATTTCCTGTGAGACGTGAAGCACATTGGTCTAGGATTCAGCCTGCAAACCAGCGCAGTCCTAAGACCTGGTTCTGTGTGTCTCAGGAGGCCGAATGAGGGAGGCTGTGAGCTTCATTGGATACCAGGGCAAGATGGGGCTGGCTCTCCATTGCCAAGTCCATCCATTCTCACCATGGGTCTGGAAGTGCAGGGTCCTCTGTGATTTCTGGTCCAGACCTGTGCAGCCCCTAAGCGTGTTGGCAGCACCTGCAGGGAGCCGAGCGGCCTGCTGGGGAGATCAAGGGAGACTAAGCCATGCCCATGGGAGGAGCCCTGGGTCCCCCAAGTCTCCGTGAGGCCCTCCTTAGGCCTTCCTGATCCTTATTTCCTTTGGGCGTTGAGGGAACATGAAATTCCTCACGAAACCCCCAAGGAACACAGAGGCACTGAGCCCTTCGTGTCTTCCACGCCCTCGGCGCAGCTCCACCACCAGCTCTCTCCTCCCCTTCACAGCCTCCCTTCCAGAAAGCTTTTCCCAGCCTCCCTGCTTGGTCACCCTACTCCTCCTGAAAACCATCGGACGTAGAGGCCAAGAGAGCGGGCTCTGGAGACAGGCTGCTCGGCGCTCCCATCAGGCTGTGGGATCTTGCCAAGCAAGTACGTCTCTCTCTGCCTCAGTTTCTCCAGATGCAAAGTAGTACTGAGCTCAGCCCAGAGTGTTGGGTTAGGATGAAGGCATTGGTTGCTGAAAGTGCTTACAGGGTACTGGCATCTAATGAGCCCTCAGTACTGGTTGTTAACTGTCTTTCAGGTCTCAATGCACACTGGTTTCTCGGAAATTCTATCTCTGGCCTCCTGGTTAGGGTCACGCTTTCACAGTTTTCATCTAAGCTGTAACTGGGTGTTTTCGGTATGATTATTATTGCCCTCACTCAGGTCACTAGCGGGTCAAAGAGAGCAGAAAGTGCATCTGTGTTTCTCAACACTGTTTTTCCCAGGGCTAAGCATAGCCCCTGACTCATGCCAGGAATGAGTAAATATGTACTGAATGAGGCCGGCGCTGTGGTGCAGTGTGTTAATGCCCTAGCCTGAAGTGCCAACATCCCATATGGGTGCTGGTTTGAGACCCGACTGCTCCACTTCCAGTCTAGCTCTCTGCTGTGGCCTGGGAGATCAGTGGAAGATGGCCCAAGTCCTTGGGTCCCTGCACCCACGTGGGAGACCCGGAGGAAGCACCTGGCTCCTGGCTTTGATCAATGCAGCTCTAGCCATTGTGATCAATTGGGGAGTGAACCATCAGATGGAAGACCTCTCTCTCTTTCTGCCTCTCCTCTCTCTGTATAACTCTTTCAAGTGAAATAAGTAAATCTTAAAAAAAGATGTACTGAACATAAAAGGAGTGTGAGTGAGGAGTGCCGGCCTATGTCCATGATCTGTTTCCTGAGAGCTTGTGCCCAAATTCCCGGATGAACTCTGACCAAGGAATACCTGGTGGCCCGAGAGGGTGATGGTGGATCCCCAGGTGAGCCTAGCAGGGGCTGCCTTTGGGCATGAGAAAGCTCTGTGAGCTACATGGCGCTTGTCTTGGAGAAGTTGCCATCTGGACGTGGCTGTCATAAATTCAGACTGTGTGTGGAACAGATCCCATCACTGAACCCCGTTGCCCTCACTAGAACCCTCTGGGAAGTCCTGTAAGAGGTATGAATTCCTAAGTCCCACCCCAACCTGCACATCCCCAGGAGTCTCTCTGGGAACCTGGGTTGATTGACAGCTCCTTGTGTGACTGTGCTGTTACCCGCCCGTAGACCGGGATCCTCTCATCTCGTCAGTCTGTTGGTAGAGGAGGAAGCAGGCATTAGGCTCTCAATATCAGCCAAGGGGTTGTGAACTTTTTAATGAACGTGGATGTCAAATGATAATTTGCTCATGACCAGCATGTCCGATGTGCCTTTTGAAATAGCACAAAATACAGATAAAACATGGGAGGGGCATTGGCGTGGCAACAAGGTCTGATCCAGGAGCGCTCCCAGCACCTCCACCTCCTCCCACTGTGATCACGGTGAATAACAGACTGAGCAAACGCAGTCACGTTTCCTCCAATAGACTTGGCCAGGGCACAGTTGCCAAGTTCAGTGCAGAACATTCTAGTGTTACTTTTCAGAGTGCCCATAGCCCTGACACAATGGTAAGTCCTTCCCTGTGTGTTCCTACTTGTGTGAATCCAGCAGTTGTTACCCTCATTCCCCAACCACAGCTTCTCAACCTGGGCGCTATCGACAAGTTTACTGGATAATTCTTTGAGGAGGTGGCTGTTTTGCGCATCTAGGGTGTTGAGCAACTTCCAGGTCCTCTACCAGCTAAAAAGCAACAGAAAGGGGTATTCAGGCATTCGTATTTTCCTTAAGGACGAAAAATACCTCCCTCACCCATCGAGAACAAATCCACCTTACACAGACCTCAGTGGACTGGGGCATGAGATCAAAAAAGTTCACTAAAGCCTTTTTCTCCATGGAGCAAATGCAGAAGAATATGTCTGTGAATTTCGTGAACAAGACCCCAAAAAGGACAAACCAAAAAAGAAAAGATGGGCAATTTTGCCTACATTCAAATGGAAAATTTTCATATGAAAAACATCATCTATGAGGTTGCTACAGACCAGAAGGTAATTACAACACAAATAATCAACAAAGAATTGGTATTGAGAACACATAAGGGATAGCTCAGAATCCATGATAAAAGGATAAAGCCTCAGTGGACAAAGGATATGGTAGACAGTCTGTGAAGAGGAAACTCTGAGTGGCTAATACACACGTGGCCAGTGGTCAACCCTGTTCGTAGACAGGGAGATTCAAATTTAAGTGATCGCATACTTCCTTACAGATGGCATCAGAAGCAGTCAAGTAGCAGGTGGATAGTTGCAAGTGTTGGGAAGGCACCTCAGTAATAGTAGCTACTCCCTTACACCACAAGTGGAGACGTAGATTGATAAATCACTTGAGGAAGCTGTTTAGCAGTGTCAGGTCAGGTTGACCCCTGAGCGCATGCCCTGGGAAACTAATACAGCTGCACAAGGCGTTTGTTCCATCCACAGCTGCAATAGTGGAAAACTGGGAACAAACCAAACGTCTGTCTACCAACTGGTGAATGGATAAATATTTAAGATGCACATGCAAGCAATAGAATCCATTAGCATTAAAAATTAATGCACTGGCTCTAAGAACTATGTTTAATGGGGCAATAATATTTTGAAAGGCTAGTACAGTATGGGCCCAATTATGTGAAGCTTGAAGACAGAATAGTGCGTATCATTCGTAGACACATGCATGTTGGGAAAACAGTAAAAACGTGGGTGAAACTTGAGTGAAAGGAAGAAGGAAATGGAGTGCAGGGGGTGTCTGCAACTTGTTGGCCATATTTTTTAATTTTAATTGTAAGTTGAAGTCATGGTTGTATATACTTATGGGTATGAAGTGATTTTATGACTTGAGATTACAATGTGAGATAGTTAAATCAAGCTAATTAGCATAGCCGTCAGCTCCAATATCTTTGTGTGTGTGTGTGTGTGTGTGTGGTGAGAATACTTGAATTTTCTCTTGGTGTGTCTGATACATTATTTACTATTTCACTATCTGTGCAATATATCTCAAAATAAAGAACTGCTTCCTCTTGTCAAATCGAGGGTCTGTACCCTTGACCAGCGTCTCCCATTCCCCTCACCCGCTGTGCCTCTGAGTTCAGCTGTTTTTGATCCTATATATGAGTTAGGACATGTGGTATTTGTCTCTCTGAGGCTGGCTTGTTAGCATGATGCTCTCCAGCTTCCTCCATGCTGTCACAAATGGCACAATTTCTTTCTCTTTAAAAGCTGAGTAGCGCTCTGTAGTGTACGAATTCCACATGTTCTTATCCACTCAGCCCTCGATGGTTGATTCTGCAGTGGGGCTGTGGGTACACAGAGCGGCCATGGACACTCCACGGGAGTGCAGACATCTCTTGGATATATTGAGGTCACACCTTTTGGGCAGATACCCAGAAGCAGGGTTGCAGGCCCATACAGGAGTTCTCTTTTTAGTTTCTTGAAGAAACTCCATAGAGTAAAGGTTGTCCTGAGATTCCCACAACAGCCTGGAGCGTATGTTAGTCAGCTTTTCCCCACTATAATTCAGTAGCCCAGAGGCACTTCTTAGGAAGGGAGGCTTCTTTTGGTTTATAGCTTGGAGGTTCCCAGTCCAAGATAGGTGGCCCTAGCTGGTTCAGGCATCTGTGAGATTGGAGAATGCAGAGAGAGAAGGCAGGTCTATCCCAGCCTAGATAACCAACCTCCTCTGAGAAGTGTCTGGGAGGGCACGCCCCCGTGACCGAGACCATGACCTGACCAGACCGAGATAGCAGAATCAGGTCAAGTCCCCACCCTTAGCCCATTAACTCTGGGACATAAATGTCTGTGTGAGTCCAGGGAGCGAAATCCTATTCAGACTGTAACACAGTGTCCCCTTTTCTCCATGCAAGCTTTAGTTGTTGGTTTTGTCTTTTTCTTTTTACATAAAGGAAAAATGGGGAAATGTTTAGTTGAGACGGTGGGTTGTGGGTATCATTTATTTCATTCTCTACAATTATTTGAATGTTAGAGATAGTCAAAATTCAATGTTTAAAATACTACATCTGGAAAGGTCAGAACTATGAGGGTTTGGAACAAATAGGCCAGGGCCAGGTTTGGGGCTCCAGGAATTTTCAGGGGTGCTGGAATTGTTCATTTATTTGTGGTGTTGGTTATAGTTTTACAAAACATGTATGTTTGTTGAAAGGTAGAATTTATTATTAATAACAAAGGCAAAAGGAAAAAATATCTGCTAACAATGCTAGGCACAGAAAGCGTAGAAGTAGACATTTCTTTGTTCTCTACTGAAAAAATAGTATATACAGTTGCATTGTTACTTGGGAGCATATATGATTTCCTTCCTGGTTGTAATCAGTGAGCTGTTTAACTCCAACCAACATTTGAAATAATAAATGCACCCTTGTATATTGCAGAGTCTGCTGAGGCACCCAGCACTTTGTCAGGCTGTGCTTGCCTGCTCTGGTGCCCAGGGAGAGGGAAAGCCCCTCCAAGCGAGGGTCTGACACTCCTGTTATTACTCCTGAGGTCCTTATTCGCAGGTGACTTCAAGAATATTTGGTCACTGGTGAATGAAAGAAACAAGAGCCACTTCTTTGTCCTAGCATCCTGCTTCTATTTTAACTTTTAATTATTTTTTTATTTGAGAGGCAGAGAGAAAGAGACAGGCAGACCTCCAGAGAGAGCTCTCATCTGCTGGTTGACTCCCCAGATGCCCACAGTGGGTGGCAGGGACCCCAGTACTCGAGCCGTTACCTGCTGCATTAGCAGGAAGCTGGAATCCAGAGCAGAGCTGGGACTCGAACCTGGTCACTGACATGGGTGTGGGCATCCCAATTGGCACCTCCACTGCTGCACCACACGCCCGCTCCCTGTCCTGTTTCATTTGGGGCCATTTCTGCTGTTTGTTCTCTAAGGATCATGACAGTTTGGTTAATGTCTCTTCTTCCTGCATCATCTCTCTCGAAATCACTTCATTTTGTGTATTCCTTCTAGTCTGATCCTTCCTGCTACAAATGGCTTTTCTAGGGTCCATGGTAAACTTTGCTTGGTTGTTTAGCTCTTGTCAAAGGGACTAACGGCTTTGCACCCCTCCAAGGAGCCTCTTAGGCTTCACGCTCCCTG
The DNA here is from genome assembly GCF_033115175.1 of Lepus europaeus. NCBI lineage: Eukaryota > Metazoa > Chordata > Mammalia > Lagomorpha > Leporidae > Lepus > Lepus europaeus. Next base: position 106,606,018 of record NC_084835.1, on the reverse strand, counting down.
GACGGGGGACTGGACAGGCTGGGCCACCCGTGGGGACGACCCTTCCAGGACCGAGCGTATCAGACCTGGTTGAGCAGGGCCTGCCCATCTGCAGCAGGTGCTTCCTGGAAAAGAGCTCATCCAAGGGCGGGAGGGATCGCTTTCACCACTGTGTCCACTCACGTTTATTTAACACCTGCTATTTGCTGGTCACGGTGCAAAGGCTAGAAAGGTAGTGATGAACGGGACAGATGCAGACAGGCAGCAGTAGTCACTCAAGTCACCCTCCGTGCCCTGCGGTGCAGTCCCACTGCAGCCAAGGGAGATGGACGGACATGAGCGCGAGGACAAGCTGATGCCCAGCATCTGCAGCGAGCCAACAACTCTGCCTCCCAGCCCGAATCAGAGCTCGGAGAGCGTGAGCGGGAACAGAGAGGAGAAAGCCTCATGGCCTGTGTAGAGACCATGTGTGCTTGGCGTGGACACAGAGGTCTGAGCGCAGGCCAGCTCAGCCCGTGTCCACGCAGAGAGGCTGGACAGAAGGAGGCCCGCTGCAGAGCGTGCCAGGGCGAGGGGGGCCTCAGCAGGTGTTGGGGGCTCTATTCCTGCCAGCAGCTCTCGGGAGCTCTGAGGAGAGCCAGGCCCTTCAGAGAGGAATTGCAGAGTTCAGGGGTTCACAAGACAAGCCAGATATCCCCAGAACTTCCCAGAATGAGCCCAGAGGAACTTAAGGGGGACTCGAGTTCCTTTGGATCCACTGTGGTAACTGGTTTGTTTTAATGACCCGATATTTAGTTTTGTTAAGTTGTATTTGTTTTTTGACTGACACACAGGACACATGGTTCTGTACAGGTACATGTTGTGCACTGAGAGAGCAGATGGCTCGCTAGTATTGATGTAGCCAACTTTCATCCATGGTTGGCGTATGGAACAAAGCGTGGATTTCAGAATGTAGAAGAATTAGGGGAGGCACCCAGCTATTGATACTCTTTCTTCAACTCCACATTGAAATGAGTGTTTCTATACATTGCTTTTCCCTTGTTATTACTCTATGAATTTTAAACATATACAGAAATAGAGAAGATAGTATAAGGAGGTCTCTTGGCCACTCAGTTGGCTTCTGTAGTTAACCTGCCAGCCAGTTTTGTGGGTGGGCAATCTATGCCAGTTCCTCCCAGTATTATTTTGAGGCAAATCCAGATTCTATGTTATTTTGTCCGTAAATATTTCAGTATGCACCTAAAAGTTAAGGGCTCTTCAATGTACATACCCACAATATCATTATCACACAAAAAGATTTAAGTTCTTGCTAGCATCAAATACCTAATCAATTTCCAATTGTCATGTGCTTTTTTACATTTCTTTCAGCAGCCACATGACGGCCACACATTCTGTACATTTTAAATTTCCAGGGGCTTCTAGAATGAAACCAAAGCCAAGACAGAACTGAACTTCCCCCAATCTGCCTTATATTTTAAGACATTGCAATAGCAGGGTGAGTATTTTTTTTTTCTTTACAAGCTCCACAAGGCCTTGTCAGTCATTAGAAAGCTGTGAGTCCCAGGTTTCTTGCCCTACAGCTGACAGCATTTGGCAGTTGGGCTGAGGAACCACACTGGCAGGTGCTTCCACAGCAAGGAGTCCACCGCACGCAGCCCCACGCTGTAAGTACCCCTGGCCCTCAGTGGCTCCTCTGAGGCCTAAGGAAGTTAGTGGGGTCAGGTGCCCAGGCAGCCACAAGGGGGCGCTCAAGGAACTCGCTGAATTTCAGTAACCTGAAAAGCCACCTTGGCACACTTTCTGGCTTTGGAGTTGAACAGGCCTGGTAAGGCGTGGTTCCTCCCTCCTCCAGGGCTGATTCTGCCCGTAGAAGAACCCAGGCCTCAGGGAGAGTGGCTCGGTCCCCGGAATGGCTAGAAAAAGCCGACATTAGCTGCCCCTTGCCCGCTCTGTTGAAGATTTGAGGTTTTCAGCACCGCCACCCCCATTCCCAGTGGTCTTCTTTTCAGATCCCCTTGACCAGAGACCACACTGTTGGCCCTTCATATCCATGGATTCCACAGCCATGGACCCAACTACCTTGATCAGAAGTAGTGAACATGTATATAAGTTGCATCTATCCTGAACACATACACTTTTTCCTTATTCATTATTTTATTATTTTTCTTCATTGTACAATGCAATACAATACAACTACTTGCCTAAATTCTATGTTGTGTTAGGTGTTCTCAGTCATGTAGAGACGAGAGGAAGCATTCAGGAGGTTGATTGTAGGTTATATGCCATATTATATAAGGGACTTGAACAGCCGTGGATTTTGATATCTGCTGGGGATCCTGGACCCCATCTCCCTTAGGTACAAAGGGACGGTGTACAGACATGGCACATTCCATGCCTATATGTACCTTGCAGCCCCCTTATCGTTACTTGCTACTTCAGTTACTGAGAAAGCCGAGAGCTGTATTAGAAGCAATGTCAGACGACTGTCACTGTGGAAGGGTGGTCCGTGTGGAGTCTACATCTCAGAAGGAGGCCAAGCCTGAGAACTTGGGTACCCAGCTTCTAACCATCTGGCCTTGCAAGTGTCTCTAGACTTCATTACTGACCACTGAGGGCACTGGGGTAACAGCCAGCACCAGGGTCCCTTCCTTCTGGGGGACTGTCTTCATTTCCTAGGGCTGCTTTAACGAAGCACCACAAAGTGGGTAGCTTCAAACCACAGAAGTGGAGCAGGCATGTGGCCCAGCAGTTAAGATGCCCACATTCCAATTCGGAGCGTCTGGGTTTGATCCCCTCTCGGGCTCCTGCCTCCATCTTCCTTGGTAATGCAGACCCTGAGAGGCAGCGCTGATAGCTCAGCTGGTGGGGTTCCTGCCACCCACGTGAGAAACCTCCGTTGTATTCTTGACTGCCCAGCCCTGGACGTTATGGTCATTTGGGGTATTAGCCATTGGAAGAGCTCTCTCTCTCTCTCTCTCTCTCTGCTTCCATCTCTGTGTCTCTCTGCCTTGCAAATAAATAAGTAAAAATTTTTAAAATATCACAAGAACATCAGAGACATGCAGTCTCCCAATTCCGGAGGCCAGAAGTCGGAAATGAAGGTGCTGGCAGGGCTGCCCTCTCTGGCTCTAGGGAAGACGCCTTCCCTGCCTCTCGCAGTCTCCAGCACAGTCCTCGAGGTTCCCTGCTGGTAGGTAGCTGTGTATTGTCATGTTGTCTTCCCCGTGGGCTTCAGTCTCTTTGTCCAAAGTTCCTCTTTTTACAAGGACACCATTGTGGTCAATTAAGCTGTCCTGCCCCAGTGACCTCATATAAATTTAATTTATATATCAAACTGTATAGACTCCATCTCCAAATAAGGCTATAGTCAGAGGGCCTCAGAGTCAGGTCTTCAACCTGTTCAGGTAGCCATGTTGTAGAAAAGATAATGTTGGAAAGACATGTGGTAGCAAACTCATGAACTCTGTGTGTGCGTGGATCATATTGCCCTGAGGTCTCAGAAGAAAGCGACAGGTCTACAGATAGTATCAGAATAACCCACAAATAATTAACGTTAGGAACATGTGATCTTACTGAGAAAAGCAGATAATAGGGGCCGGTACTATGGTATAGTGGGTAACCTGTGTTACCCACATGGCAGTGGCGTTCCATGTGGACCCCAGTACAAGACCTGGTTGTCCCACATCTGATCCAGCTCCCTGCTAATGCACCTGGGAAAGCAGCGGAGGATGACCCAAGTCCATGGGGCCCTGCACCCACATGGGAGTCATGAAAGAGGCTCCTGGCTCCTGGCTTCAGATTGGCTGTTACAGCCATTTGGGGAGTGAACCAGCAGATGGAAGATATTCTGTGTGTGTGTGTGTGTGTGTAACTCTGCTTTTCAAATAAATAAATCTTTTAAAAGAGAAAAGAGAAGCAGGCAGTATAACCCAAATGAGCTTCATAATCAAAACTGCATCAGATTTGCTACACTTGATCATTCGCTATTATTAAGAAGTACACTGAGGCACAATGGAATCTGAAGGAGTTTATTTGAACAATCAGTGTTTCATGAATCAGGTGTGTGGGAATCAGAAGTGATTCAGGTTCTGCACTGAGGCAATGCAAGGGGAGGCTTTGACAGGACAGACAGACAGAAAACAAAGATTAGTGATGGCTACATGGTTGATTTGACTTATCTTGTTGGAAAGTCCCTAGTTATGTAATTATAAATGTGTTGGCTGCTTTTGATTGGTTGCACTTAAGTTCTGTTTTTTCTTGAATAAAGGCATTTTCAAGAAATAGCTCACCTTAAGTTATGCTTCTATCTGCAAATCAAGCAAGGTGGAGATCACTTGTGAGGCCTGTCTGGTTTTGTCTGCTTGGGCATTCTTCAGGCTGGATCCCCAGTTTAATTTACCTCTATGATGATCATTGATAGAGAAAATAAAAATACAAGCCACGATGGAAAAAAAAAAAAAAAAACTAGATCTTTTTGCTAAAAGGTACAACAGAGGATGCTTGTGCTCCTGAAAGATATTGTGATGGGATCTTTTCATGGGAAACCCAGAGAACTTGCATGCATTACATCAGACCTGTGACTCAGCGACACAAACAGAGCTGCCTCTGCCTGTGCACATCCCCAGGAGCGACGGGGCATCCAGTCTTTCAGGTTTTAACCGGGACATTGGTGGCCCCGCAGGTGCCGACTTCACAGACGGCGCATCAGTAGCTGAAATGGCTTCTCGATGAACAGCGTCAGGGCCAGCCCAGCGAGGAAAGTCAGCACACAGTGTCCACAGAAGAGGTAGAACTGGAGGGAAAGAGCAGCACAGTGGGCGGTCTTACTCTGCGATTCCTGTGCCATTCTCAACTCAGCGTGCACTACCATCACGTGCGCAGTGTCTGTAGAACAAATAGTAATAAAGACACCATCCCCCAACCCAGACTGAACAGAGAGCGAGAAGTCTCTTTGAAATAAAATCCGAAACAGCCTTCTGGCACGGCAAACAGAGCAGTGTCTTGCTCCAGAAGAGACTCGGGCGTGAACTCACCATGGTGGTGTCGGTGTAGTGAATGAGTGTTTCCTGCAGGCCGTTGTAGAGGAGGATCAGAATCGGATGCACCAAGTAGCAGGCGTAACTGGTGCTGGCCAGGAAGCTCCAGACATCACAAGAAAGCACCCGGGTCACCGGACCTGGAGGGAAAAGGCGGGGATTCACAGAGCCGCAGCCCTCTCTGGACTGACCAAGAACCAAGAACCAGGCCTTCAGTACCCTCTTTGTGTTCTGCGTCCATCTGTGAATTTTTCCTAGGGTTTTTGCGTGTTGTAACTTTAAAGAGAATTATGAAAATACTCTCTCCATTGCAAGAGCATGATAATGAGAGGGAAGGGCTAATATTGCGGTAACAGTCAGGTCTACTTCCTTGGCATGGCAAACTGAACCAAAGGCAGCCTTGGGTGTAATCAGACCAGCATGGGCTATGTGGGTACAGCCAAAGATGGCCGAAAAGATTGCTTGAACTGCCCAGATCCTTTCTTTTCCTCAGAGTCTCAGTTAAACACTTCTTCAGATTTCCTTATGTGTTACTAGAGGTCATCAGGCAGAGGACATACTTGCTAAAGTGCATCAAAACGATCACCTCCCACGTTTGCTTACAAACCTGTCTTGGCATCCTATTGATAGAGATGGTTGTACCTGCGATTGTGGGTTAGCTGATGACAACATCTCTGAAGGATGAGTGGCTCAGGAAAAAACAAAAAGCAATGATCGAGGAGCGATAGATAAGCTTACCCTGATTTGAACTTTACACAGTGTACACATGAATGAACAGCACATTTATAGGTGTTGAGTTGGAGGAGGGACTTGTTCATCAGCTAGATGAAGAGACATCACCCTGACTCGGGTGAATGACCGACAGCATTTGCTAGTTCCTGGCAGTGAGAATACGGCCCAGTTGCATCTTCCAGCTGAGCCCATGGTATCCTTCTCTCCTCACTATTGACACGGGTCAGGTACTCCTGCTGCTGGCAGGACTTCCCACTCAGACAGAACCTGGGATGCTTGCCTGCATCGGGGCAGGGGGCATTGATAATTGTCTGTGTTCTGAGGCTCTGTCCACAGCGCAGGGACATTGTCACAGGTGTGGGGGGCATTAGGGTTGTGGTCCTGGGATCAGAAGTCTCCCATAAATGCAGATTGATCAGGCAGAGAGGATGCAGCCTGTTTCCTCTGCAACACCACTTTCTCCAGAAAGGGAAAGCTGTTAAAATTGCTCAAGAACAAGTCACTCGTTACACTAAAGAACTCCTAAAACTCCAAGTGAATTTTAATCACCATCCGAGAGGGGGAGTAGTGCTCAGAAATGAGCCTCGGCTTTGGGCTTGGACGTGGTCCTGGGTCACCTGCCAGCTGTGGAACTTTCCGGGAGTCGCGGCACTGGCAGGCACTACTCAGCCACCTTGGCCGAGGCCGACTGATTTGGGTTGACAGGCTACGTCTGAACCCATCCGCGTTACCTCCCCAGAGTATGGCCTTGTCAGGACCTGCCTGGCGCTGGCTCACAGCTGCAGGGCCTCTGGTTGCTCCTGCCGCCTTGGCCCTGCCATTTGCTGACACACCCTTGCACCCGGTTACGCCAACAGAGAAGAAGGAGAGGGAAACGCCACGGGACTTGCGTGCACGCCTAGTACCTGGAGAGGGTTCCCTTCTTTCCGTGGAAGTCCTTTATTCTTAGTCGCCCAGTTCTCAGAAGGGATGCTGGCGAGTACCTACTCTAATGAATACCCTCAGATAAGAAATCCAAGGCCCACGGTGGATGTGACCAGAGGTCTTGGCTGCCACTGGCATTTCTTTCTCTCTGCAACCCTGCCTCATTGTCTCCTAGCTTCTAAACTAGCCTCACTGGGGAGAAGACGACCCACATTTGTACATACACCAGTGTAACAATGTAAAACAGCACGTGGGGTGTTTTCTCCAAGGATTTAAGCAAGTTGATGTTTTTGAGGAAATAGCAGGTATTCCTCAACCGCCCCAGCAAACAGATGCCCACCTGGGTACACTTTGTGGTGTCAGCTTGTGGCCTTTAAAGGACTAGTGTGTGAGCCCCGAGTGAGTGAACCCAAGAGCAAAGCCCTGCTCAAGCCCCTCCTACCTCCATAGCCTTCCTGGCAGGCAAAAATGACCCAGGCCACAGCCGCTGCCCACAGGGTCCGGTGGAGGGCCTGGTAGAGAGCAGTGACCACTGAAGGGGCAGCATGGGTGTCGTCCACTGCGTACGCCAGAGCGACCACGGCAAGTAGAGTGAGCAGGGAGCATGTCCACCCCAGCAGGGCCTGCACCTGCAGGGGGAGAGAGCGGTTCACAGCCACGTTAGCCACCGCGTACTTACCTGCTTGTACGCAGTCGTCTTCCCCAGTGTTAGTGCTGTCACTCAGGTCTCGGTTATAAGCCCCAGTCACTGCACAGAGAGGACTAAAACATAGGCTCCGCTTAGCAGTTACCAAGGGCTAGGGGTAAAGGAGAAGGGTGGGGTGTGTGTCACCATGGAAACCATGGAAGGAGTTTGATCCTGTCATCGTGGTTACACCCGTCTGCACACGTGACAGAACCTCTCAGATCACACACACACACCAGTGAGTGCACGTACAGCTGGAGTTGTCTAAGGTCTGTGACTGTGCCACGGTCGGCACCCTGCTGTGCTAATGTGCTGTGGTTAGGCCGTGGGTTCCCAGGGCGGGGCGGCTGAGTGAGGGGCATAAGAGACTTCTCTGTGCTGTTCTTGCAACTGCCTGTAAGTCTATGACCATTTCAAAATGGAACAAAAATACATTTTTAAAGCTTTAAAATAAATAAATAGGTAGTGCTCTGTACCCACTTACACGGCTCTAACCTCCCACTTCATCCCTTAACCCTTGGTTCTGCTCCTACCCTGAATGTGGGTGCCAACAGCACACAGCCCCTTCCTGGGCGACACCAGGGGAGCCAGGCACAGCAGAATGGAGAAGCTTTCTGCTTTGAGAATAGCCCCATGAGTTAAATCTGAATCCTTGGTACCATTTAAGATCTTGCACCACCTTACTCAGTAGACCCATCTTTGTCTTCCAAGGCATTCTCTTCTTCTTCTCCATATTGTTTTTCTTGGGCAGCTGCGATGATGTCTACACTTACCTGAACCCTGTCTCAGAGACCTGCTTGGGTCTTAGGGCCCTGCCCTAGTTTCTGGCTGGGGGTGGCAGGGAAAAGGGGCTACCTCTGGCCTCTCCACTTTTTTAGCCTAGGACCCCCTTCATCGTTTGCCAATTCTTCAACCTGAACAGGCCTGCAGTCTCTCCCAGTGCACCCTGGGTACTGTGTTCCTTTTCCGTCCTAGTCTGCCTCTCCTAACTTGTATGTGCCCTTATCTTATTCCTAGCCAGTGGCACATGGCCAGCTTCCTCTAGCTTGGATTCTGCGTCCTTGTGTATTTAGCTTCTACAGGATTTAGTTTGACCTACCCAACCTTCTGTAGTCCACAGGGCTTGTGGTCCTGACCCTGCCCTTGAAGTGGTTCTCAAATGCTCCCTCTTCATCTTAGCTCTGCCCCTTTACTCACACCCATTGTCTCCCTGGGACCCCACACAACCTGGACGGTACTGGACCATCTACTTCACAGCACTCTTACAGGCTACTCCCAAATAGTGCAATTGCCAGGGAAATATCATAACTCTAACCTATTGGAAAAGTCACATAGCCCCTGCAGATCTGTTTCTTCCAGTTAAGTCCTATATTCTGTTCTGCTCCTAACACAAGATTTTCCAGAGATGAGGGACTCTTCTCCAAGGCACCTGCAAAACCTGGGCAGACAAAGGCAGGGCCTAGCAGGGGCAGGGGTTTGTGTCCTAACAGTGCAAGGGGACTCTAGGCCCTTCTCCCATTGAGAAGTAAATTATCTGTCATTCATTCGTTCATTGACTGTCTGCAGTGGGTCAGGATCTCAGATGCTGAGGATTCAGAGTTGAGTAAGACATAGTGTACCTTTCAGGAGCTCGCAGTCTACGGGGCAGATAAATGCATTAGCATGTTACTAGGGTGCAGAGTGCACAGTGCACAGAGGAACGCCAGGAGGGCCACAGCTCACCACCCTGGAGCGATGAGGAAGACCTGGGGGTCTAAAGAGGAGGTAGAGTCAGGTGAAAGGAAAGATGCATTGAAAATTGGAGAGGCACATTCCAGGCAGAGAAGGAAGCATGAGAAACCACACAGGTGCCAGGAATAGCATGGGGAGGGGTCACTACGAGCAGCTCATTATCACTGCCATGCCAAGTGCCAGGCAGAGAGTGGCAAGACAGACGATGCTGGGGAAGCAGGCAGAGCTGGGTCACGGAGACCCTGAGGGCCTAGCTGAGCAGAGCAGCCTTTATCCTGGGGGTCAGAGGAAGCCGCCCAAAGGTTTTGCACAGTTCAAGATCATGGCCAAGGTGGTATTTACAGTGCTCTGGGGATCCACAAGACTGGAGGCAAGAAACTGAGCAGAAATCCAGGCAAGAGATTAGAAGAACTTCACCAGCAGAGAGAGAGGGTGAGAGAGGACAGCAGGAACAGTAAGCAGCAGGACTCAGTGGACGACTGGACGGGGAGGAGTGGGCAGCAAGATGGAGGCATCCATATGAACCCGGAATTCCTGCTTGAGTGTGGAGGTTGCATGGTGTGCCTCAGAGCCTCAAGATTGGCCACAAAGGAACCAGGGAAGGAAAGGTATGCCCAGGGCCCACCTGGGAGGCAAAATAACATCTCCTCTGCTCTACCTCACGAGGTGCCTCATGTCTTGATTCCCAGATGGAAATCTGACCAAGAGCTCTCTATTGAAATCATGGAGCTTGTGCTGTTGGAAACCCAGCCCAACTCAATACCCTCTTCCAGAAGAGGGCGCTGGCATAGGAAGCTCACTGATTTCCACATCGGTGGCTTCTTTGGATCCGCACCAAGGCTCTGGTGGGTGGGACTCCACTGGGCCCTGAGTCTCTACCTTCTTCTTAAAGGAAGCTAAGAACGCAGGGAATGAGGCGCGGCAGAAGACCAAGTCCTCCTCTCGTTTACGATGGACAGACGTTCTCGGCACGTGCAGTACCCAGCACTCCTCCTGCTCATGGCCTTGGAAGGGCCGGGCCAGATGGTCCCCACTTGGCCCAGCCAGACCCGTGCTCCTCCAGGGAAGCCCGGGAAACAGTACCTTGCTTTGGAGAATGTTCGCCTGGTGGTTTTGGTGCATGAAAATGCTCAGGAAGAGACCCAGGAGGAACGGCCCCAGCCGGCAGTAGGGCTTGGTGTAGTACTGCAGGAAGTACGGCACGGCCACGTCTTCGCTGAAACACACAGGAGGTTATGCAGAAGGGACGGGGACGGACACCCTCAGGCGTCCCCTGCAGCACTGGCCAACCCAAAGGTGGCTCCAGGGCACGTGTGTCCATTGCCTCTGTAACGACCCACAGACAGGGACCTCATGGCCACGGCTGGCTTGTTCACATTCCAGGTGCCACTGACCCCCTCCGGATCTCACAAAATTATGATGCCTGTGTCGCACGCTGGCTTCCAGTCGACAACAGACTGCATAGGAGGGGACCTCAAAAAGTTCGCATAAAATGCACATTGTGGAAAAAAATCACTGCATGCATTTCACAATTTTTACAAGAAAATAAGCTTCTCTTTTAATGTTCCCTCAGAGTACCCTCATATACATAAAATCATGTTGCCTCTTCAGTTGGTAGGCATCTTATTTTTGCATAAATACACTGATTTTCCACAGCAAAATTACCTGACGCTGCACTTCTCAAAACAGCCCCTTGGTCAGCAATGCGTGCACAGCTGTGGCTGTTGCTGGTGGCTGATACAGCCAGAGAACTCTTTTAGTGTGGTCCCCAAAGTGACCCTAAGGCTCCCAAGGCCAGAGACTGTCTTGAGAGAGAAATTCTGAGTGGGCCAGGCCCTTGCGAGGATTGGGGGGGGGGGGGTTTCAAATGCAGCTGCCAACACCACCCGGGGCATCACCTGAGAACCTATTTGGAACCGAAGCCCACGCCTCTGCCCGGCTCCCCTGCCCGGGAACCTCTGGGTTTGTGTCCTAGCGACCCGGGTTTGTGTCCACGACCCAGTCGTGGGTGCCTAACAAGCCCTCCAGGTGCTCCTCCACAGGAGGTGTCCACCTTATACCCAGGCCCCTGGAGTCGGAATCTCTGGGTATGGGGCCCAGAGCTCAGAATTTGGAAAGCTCTCCTGGGCTTCCAAGTGCAGTGTGGATTGGGATCCCTGCTTTAAATGCATCCCTGTCCCCACCAAAGCTACAAGACCTGTCATCTCAGAGGCCCCTAACTGTCTGCACAGGGGCTGTTGGCATGGGGAGAGTTCTTGACTCTGCACATCAGGATGCGCCAGGGGTGCCCACAAAAGTCGGGTGCAAGGGCCCTGCCCTGAGCACTTCCCATTCACTTGGTCCCAGGCGGGACCTAAAGCATCCAGTGCTCCCAGAGGTCTCTGTTGTGCCTCCTGGGGTTGAGAGCCACTGGGTCAGACAGGAGCACACCTCTGCACAGAGGCAGATGGCACAGGCTGGGAAGGGCACGGTGCTTCCCTGTGCTCACACATGCATTCGTTTTCACATTCCACCCACTCACAAACGCATACTGAGTACTAGGGGCCTGGTTTCCTTGTAAAGAAAGATCACCCACACATACCTTGACATGAAGGCAGAACAGCACAGTGGGCGAGACCCTAGCTTCAAGTCCCACTTTATATTTCAGCCTCGCCAACAGTAGCTCCTCGGAGCTGCAGAACGCAACATAGCCACGCGGGGGCGCGCCCTTCCTCTGAGAAGTGTTTCCATGGGCAGCATTTGAGTCCCCAGAGCACCCCCAGTGTCAGTTGAAAGGTTCAGCAGTTTGGGAGCAAATAGGCAGTCTACTCTCCCATCCAGAACGACAGGGTCCTGCCCAGTGTTTGCACGAATCAAGGTGCACAGTGCAAGCAGCCTGGCGCTCAGTAAGCCTTCCTGGGAGGTCCTGGCCTGGGGTAGAGGGCAGGCCAGAGGCAGAGAAGGGGAGGGGGAACCGCCGTACCTGGCTGCTGATGGAGACGTCACCGGGAGTTTATAAACCAGTGTGAGCAGGGCACTGGCCGTGAAAGATGCCAAGAACAGCCCCGCGCCGAGGAGGCTGAGGACCCGTCTACTCCTGCAAACAAGAGGAGATGCAGCAGGAGGGCTTGCAGGCCTCTTCACCACCTCATCTGTGGCCTGTGACAGCTGCCCCGGCTTCTGATGGCGGGGGAGGGAGGCGGCTGCCACGGAGTCAGGGGGATCTGTGCTGGGGTTGGGCTCCCTGACCGCTTACTAGCTATGTGACCCAGACAGAGCTTAACTCCAGTTTCCTCCCTACCCAGGGATGGCAACAACATCCTTGCCTGCCACCCCCCGAAGTGCACTGTGCAGCTCAGAATAAGACCCTCCTTGGGGAAGCCCTGGGTCACCACTTAGGATGTGGACATAGGTGGCAATTGATTTGGGGAGGGAGGTGAAGTGTCAGAGACAGGGTGGGACATAGAGCAGACACGCATCCACTCCAGGCTCAGAGGATGGAGGGTAGGGGCAGAGGGCGAGCCAGGTATTTGCCAGGCGCACACCTGAGCTGGGCCTAAGCCAGCCGATGCAGCTCATTCACAGGGGAGGAGGAACAAGAGAAGAGCAGTGGAACAGGGAGGCAGAGGAAGCCAACACACAGATGATGGCCAAGGCTCAGTTCTTCTGGAATGTTCTGTGGAGCCTTGTGAAATGTACCACAGAACTGTCCTGAGGATTCATGGAGAGAAGCATTTTCCCACTATCTCCTATCCCCCGTAGGTCAGGGGAGGCCCCACACATATTTAATTCCACCACACTTGGGGGTTGTCCATGGGTCCAGGAAGGTCCCTGAAATACTGAGAAGGTTCTAGGGCAGGAAGAGAGATTGGAGGACTCGGGCTTAGAGCCAGACGCTGCTCAGCACAGTGAGGGTTGGGTCTACGGGGATCTGCAGTGGTGCAGAGAAAATGTCACCCACAGACTTAGTTTAAAAAAAAAATACATAATGTATCACTGTGATTCAGAAGCGCAAGACATTCACACCCTTTGACCCAGTAATTCTTCTCAAGGACACGCATACTAACGAATGAGCAGAGATGAGTGGTTCCCATGACAACATTGACCAGACCATTGTTGATGAAAGCCATAAAGATGGAAATAATCCAAGTACTGAACAGGGGAAGAAGGTGTAGTAAGGGGGATGCAGTGTTATCCCGACGTTATCATTATGTTTGCTTACTCTAGGGAAATGTGCATGTCACAGACTATTCAGAGAAAGGCCCTGACGTGCAGCTACAGGCAGAATGCTTCCGTGTTTAAAAAGCTGGGCAGGACAGATGTCGGAAGGACAGGCACTCCCACGGGAACAGGGCCTCACCCTGCTGGGAATGGGGGATGGGACTGGGGTGCTTGCTTTCCCTTTCTTGGCCAGACTCTTTTCCAGTATGTCTTAAACTGAACATGTATTTTAACAAAAAGGAATCCTAAATTCTTAAAAATACGTCCTGCATAACCCACCACCTCTAAGTCTCCCCTGAATGAATGAGGCCTTAAAGCATCTCTAGAACTAACAGAAGCGAGGGAGACAGATAAGCAGTTTGGGAAAGCAGACTCACGGGCACATTGTTCTTGGCGTGGCAGAGAGCGCAGTCTTCCCGGAGAGAGATCTCGACACAGAACAAGCACCCAGCTCCCTGCCAGCCCTCTAACCTGCTCATCCCACTCAGAAACAGGCCCCTGGAGAAATAACTACAAGCAAATGCACGTACTCCGTGAAGGCATCCATTGCAGCGCCACTTGATCATGAATATTGGATACGGTCGGAATGCCCACCCGTGAAAATGGCAGGTGTGCAGGTCGTGTCCATGTGTGGAAATGTACATAAGAACAGCAGGAAAACGCACACCAGATATCACAAACACACCGACTGTAACTGCAAAATCACCGACTTGCGCAGGCCAGGATTGGAAGAGAATGTGGAAGAAAGGAGACGGGAGAGAATCCAGTGTTTACTTTTCTGAAAAAAACCTCAATTGCCTAAACTGTAGAAAGCTGGCTTCCACAGAGCCGGGAAGTCCCTAAGAGGGCCCCAAGAGGCCTCCCAAGGGGAAAAACTTGGGGCACCGAGACTCACTTTCCATGGAGGAAGACGATCAGCGGTGTCAGGAGATGGAACTGGAAGTCGTTGGCCAGGTACCACGTCCAGCCGTTGCACTGCAGAGGGAAGAGCGAAGGCCCCGTCCTCAGCTTCCTGCACCCCGTCTGCTCCAGAGTCCTACCTGCCTGGACTGGAGGGGAGACTCCGGGAGGTGGGTAGGGGGATTCCCATGGGAGCTGAGAGACGACTCCCATCCCTCGTCTCGTCAGTGCGTGTAACAGGCCTGGAGGGCGGCCATTAGTGTTTTTGACATTTTACAAGATGCAGAGTCAGACTTTTGTTAAAAAAAAAAAAAAAGAAAGAAACAAAATGGTATTGGCCTACGTCCTGTGACACTTGTGGGCACCGTGCCCAGCATGCCACAGGAACGTGAGGGGCTGTTACTGTCCTGCCGTGGGGTGGGAATTGGGGTCAGCATTGCCGCCTTTCCCTCGCTTGTCCCCAGTCCCAACTCTGAGTGAAGAGGAGTTTAGGACCAAGGCCTGGCTCCATCCACATCCCCCTTCCTGCCACATCACTGTTGCTCCAGAGAGTTTGCCAGGAGAACGGGGGTCAGGCTCAGCTTGGGCCATGGAGAAGCCCTTTTGCCCCCTCTGTCTTCCCCAAGCCAACAGTGCGGGACTCACCGCGTTCCGAACCAACAGGAAGTTGTTCAGCAACAGCAGATTTGTCCACCACGCTTGCCGGCAATTATCCCAGTGGAACTTGGGCACTTCCCAGACAGGTCCCCAGGGGACAAGAGCGAACAGTGCACCCAGCAGGCACACTGAGTACATGTGAAGAGGCTGCAGCCTAGCAGGAAAGAGCCGGAGAGGGAAGCCGTGTGCACCAGGGGCTGCATTGGTGCACATCAGTGGATGTGGGGCGGGCGGGGGCGGGATGCTCTGAAACAGACCAGTGGCAGCAGCTCCCACCCCCTCCTCCAACGTGTGTGGTCAAGGTCATTCATGTGCGGGCTCAGGTGCTGCTGGTGAAGAAATGTTACCTGTTGAGCAGGCCATATACAGTCACACACCAGTAAACAGCCAGATACACTCAGCAGTGCTTCTTAGGGCAATTTCATCTTTGTGTGAACAGCATAGAGAGCCCTAACATGAACCTAGCACTCCTGCACTACAAACCCGCGCTGCATGCTGCTCTATGGAACATTCTAGGTAAGCAGTCCCAACACCGTAGTATTTGTGTATCTGAACAGATTGTTCATACCAGCGTCGGCACAAGGAGCCTTGCACTGTGCTGCTGTGTTACGGAGGCTACAACATCAGTCTGTGATGGGAAATTTCACCCCTTCGTCTTTATGTGGGACCACCGTCCCCTATGTGGTTTGTCGTTAACGAGGACATGGTGATGCTGCAGGTGGCTGCGTGGGAGCTACTGTGTTAGAAGCTTTTGAGATATTTCTAAACCCTGAAGTAGTCCTGTCAGCAGGCTATTGTCCCCATCTTACTGAAGAGGAGAGTGCAGGTCAGGGAAGCCAGGGTGACTTGCACGAGGTCATCCAGCCACACAACAGTGCTCAGATCCACATCAGTTCTTTCCACATGGCTTCGCAGGTGAAAACCAACCCCTCTCTCCCTCCCTCCCTTGTCTTACTGCTTCCTCCTTCCTTCAGACCCCACCTCCTTCCTAGTAGCATAGGAAACAGCCACAGGGATGATAGGGGAGGTGCACAGTGCCTAGGCTGGTGCCACCTGTGTTATGTTTTCTACTATCCATATATTTTTTAAAAAAGATTTATTTACTTGAAAGTCAGAGATATGGAGGGGGGGAGAAAAAGAGAGTTCTTCTGGCTGGCGCCGCGGCTCAACAGGCTAATCCTCCGCCTTGCGGTGCCGGCACACCAGGTTCTAGTCCCGGTCAGGGCACCGATCCTGTCCCGGTTGCCCCTCTTCCAGGCCAACTCTCTGCTGTGGCCAGGGAGTGCAGTGGAGGATGGCCCAGGTGCTTGGGCCCTGCATCCCATGGGAGACCAGGAGAAGCACCTGGCTCCTGCCATCGGATCGGCGTGGTGTGCCGGCCGCAGTGCGCCAGCCACGGCGGCCATTGGAGGGTGAACCAACGGCAAAAGGAAGACCTTTCTCTCTGTCTCTTTCTCACTGTCCACTCTGCCTGTTAAAAAAAAAAAAAAAAAAAAAAAAAAACTTCCATCTTCTGTTCACTCCCCAGATGGCTACATCAAGCAGAGCTGTGCAAGGCCAAAGCCAGGAGCCAGGAACTTCTTCTGGGTCTATTGCATGGGTGGCAGGAGCCCGGACACTTGGGCCATGTTCTGCTGCTTTTCCTAGGCCATTAGCAGGGAGCTGGATTGGAAGTGGAGCAGCTGGGACATGAACTGGTGCCCATATGGTATGCCGACATTGCAGGCAGCGACTTTACCCGCTACACCACAGCACTGGCCCCATTAGCCACATTTTAAAAAGTAAAAAGAAAAAATATGATTCATTTTAATATTTATTTAGCCCAAAATATCCCAAATATGACCACTTTAGATAAGTAAACTATATAAAAATTATTTTCAAAGATTTATTTTTTTTATTTGAAATGTAGCACATGAGTGGTAGGGGGAGAGAGAGGTCTTCCACCTGCTGGTTCACTCCCCAAATGGCCACATGGCCAGGGCTGGGCCAGACCAAAGCTGGGAGCCAGGAACTCTATCCTGGTCTCCCACGTGGGTGGCAGGGGCCCACGCACCTGAGCCATCAACCACTGCCTCCCCAGGCACATTAGCAGCCAGGACTCAAGCCAGCACTCTGATATGGGACATCTCCATCCGAGTGGCAGCTTAATCCTGAGCGCCACAACACAGGCCCCCAGAAAAATGATGAACGAGCTGTGGTTTCGTTTTCTTTTTCTTTTGCTAAGCCTCCAGAGCCAGCCTGTAGCTCATCTCCCTGGCTGCTTATATTTGATGGCTTCCTGGACAGCGCAGGGTGTGGCCCGGAGCGGCTTAAGATTCTGCCATGGATTCTGAGTGGACCGAAGTCAGAGCCCTTTCTCACTCCTCAGTCCCAGCCTCCAGATCTTTCCCCAGAAGTAGGTTTCCAGGAAGGCCCTGCCAGGCCTTGGATCCTTCACCCCAGCCCCTGACTAACCCATCTGAGCATTTATCACCATGAGGATTTGCCCTGTGGGACAGGCCCTGTCCTCAGAAAACCTTGGGGAAGAACAGGCTGCCTACCCCAGTCCTTGACCCCCAAAATATTGAAAAAATGAAAATGTGTCCTTCCCAGGAGAATGGCTAGGTTTGATAGAGCTTAGAAGAAACCATGAAGAACATGGGAAAGAAATCAACAAAGACCCATTCCTTGGCTTATCCTCATCCTTAACCTATTAGAGGAAAAGGTGAAAGGCGTAAACATGTTGAGGGCCAAGGTCAAGCGCTTTTCAAGTCCATTACATAAGAGCAGTCTACGAAGTAAGTGCCACTGTGTACTTTATTCTCACAGAGATGAGAGGTTCAAGCACAGAGATGCTGTGACACTGAACGTCCCGCAGCTGGTTAGTGATGGAGCCAGCATGCAAACTCAGCAGAGGACAGAGTCCCCTCTTGCCAGCTCCATTTTCCTAGCCCCAAAGATTGTTTCCACAGGCCCCTTCCTACTCTGTGACCCCATGGGGTAACAAGGAGTGACCACCGTTTAGCACATGGATAAACCAAAGGGTTGGATTACAGGAGTGGAAGTTGCCTCTTCTCCATTAACATTGACTGTCTTCCTCCATCACTGCTAACCCTGCTAGTGTTGACGCCATATCCTGCCCAGCACTGGAATCATTTCAGCTTCACCCACACATTCTAAAGGAGACGCCAGCTCCTCTCCTGATTTACAGGACCCAGTTACTACTAATTTTCTGGCAAACAACTTCTGTTGAAAGTAGATGCCATGGAAATCTGACAGTGTATTTATTGTAATCCATTTCTCATCAGCTGAGTAGTAAAAATATTTTTCCCAGTGGAAGCCACCAATTTTCATGCTGTTGGTCATAATAGAATTTTAACCATTTTAAACCGGCAAAAGTTTGCTGTATTTAAGAGAGAAAACTATTTCAATTTCTTTTTCTTTGGAAATTCTTTCAAAATAGGGTTAAAGCGTGAAAAAACAAATTATTGCATAGCAATAATAAATTGAGAAATTATAAAAATAAACCTACCTTATAAGGCGATTGAAAAAGTATCTGAGTATGACCTTGGGTGTTATTCCTTTGTCTGAATTCTCTTGCATCTTTAGAAATGACCTTGCACTTAGCCAACCACTAAGAAGACAAAAAGAACAGTCACAGGAATTACTTGTGTGCATTGGTGATCAATTTGGTTGTCCCAATCACGGTAGAGTAAGTTATGCTGTAGAAGCAAAGCACCCCCAAGTCTTAAAACACTAGCATTGCTCCTGCTTGTGCTACATGCCCATGGCCAGTCACCTCAGTCTCAGTGTCCTCCTCACTCTGAGACCTGGGCTGACAGAGGGGCTGCTGTCTGAAAGCCCACCAGTGATCATAGCAGAGGGCAAGAGTTCTGGGGGAGGAGGGGTTCAAACCAACAATTCAGTACCCCAGCCTGAAACTGATGTGTTTAAAGCTCTTTCTATGAGTGTTTAAAGAGCTTAACATAATTGCCATACAAGGTACCACGTGCTGGTTAGTGATGGGGGTGTGGCCCACCCAGCCCCAAGGGCAGCCGGAAAGTGGAATGTTGCCAAGTGCCTGGAGGACGGAGAGCCAGAAATGTCTGCCCAACAATGCTAACGACTACCAGGTGCTCTTTTAAGTCATGTCAAAGCCTTCCGTTTCTCTGGTGCCCCTTCCTTTTCTAAGTACTTTCACGTCTCCACAAATGTTTGTTGAGCGGATGACTGAGTAGATGAATAAGCAGTCCTATTAGGTAAAAGAGAAATCTTATGGCTGCTTCCCTAGCAGGGAAGGTGAGACTCAGAGGTCAGTGGGGGGTTTCCCAGGACACCAGATGGAATTCTTAGCCAACAGATCCTGACGGCTGATTCATTACCCAGAATGTTCAGCTACAGAAATTGAGGTCATGCCTTTGAGTTTTAGCTTGACGGTAAGCAAGTCTTTTGACATTTGTACCAATGATGCTGGTGGGTGTTTCCCCAAGGAGCAAGTGTATTTCCTATTGCAAAACAAGACTGTGTGTTGGGAGGGACTTGGAAGGGGTCCGGAAGGCTGGATGATGTCTTTGTTCTCTGCCTCTAGATCTCCTTTTGAAGAGAGGCAAGTTGGATCCATGATAGTAGGGACAGCACTTAGAGAGACCTCTCGGACTGTGGAAGAGGTGGAAGTAGGGCAGCCGATGCTGACTCGGGCCTCCTCCCAGTTTCAGGAAAGGGTGAACTGGGATAATCCTTTCTCTTCAGTGTGACTGGCTCCCCCTCTGCCAGCATGGCTGCTGAAAGCCTGGGTTTCATTCTGTGCACAGACACGCCCCTCCCAACCTTCACAAAGACAGGGCATCGAGAAAGATAACGGCAAAGCAGGCTGTGAACCGGGCTGGCACCCCCACGCCTGAGCAGACTGAGAAAGGGAAAATCGTGTGTGGACGTGTGAGGTCAGACAAGAGGCAGAAAAGGGTTCCGACATAGTCACCTACTGGTTCTTCTACACAATGCTGAGACCGCTGTGGCTTTCCCGTGTAAGTATCAGTGACACGGTGGTGAAAGCGTGGTTTTCACGTGGAACAAACTACAGGTGGAATACTCCTTACCCCAAATGATGACGCGCCAGGAGTGCTTCAGATTTCAGATTTTAGGCTTTTTTGGATTTTGGAACCTGTGCCTATATACACACGAGATGTCTTAGGAATGGGACCCCAAGTATACCCATGAAGTTAATTTGTTTCACATACACATTATACACACAGTCTGAAGGTATTTTGCATAGTATTTTTACTGTACCTGTGTTCTGACTGTAACCAACCCTATGAGGTGAGGGTGGAAGTTTCCAGATGTGGCGTTACGTCAGCACTCAGTAAGGTTCAGACTTTAGAGCACTTTGGATTTCAGATTTCAGAAGCCCAATGTATAGACGTAAAGTCTGATTCTATCCTCTCTAAATGTAGAGACTTAAGCAAATTATCTCCTCTCTAAATGTCAAATTTCTCATCTGTAAAATGGGGGCGGTACTGGTGCCAGCTTGGTGGGCTTGTGGTGAGAATCACATGGGGTAAAAGATTTCAAGCTCTTAGCATGGTGGCAATAATAAATATTACCGGTAGGAATAGTTCATACTCAAAGGAAATTTTTAAATAAAAGCATGTGTGTAACTAACTCCCAAAGGAGTAAAATAATAATAATAAAAAAGAACTGAAGGAAACACAGAGAAATGGGTAGAAACTGGGGTAAAGAGGAAAGGAGTGTGTGTCTTTGCCTCTGTGCTGACCTCAGACTCTGCCTGGCTTCCTCTGCCTCTGCCCCCTCAGCTCCCCCCCCCACCTCCCCCACCCCACTCACACCGGCTTCTTGGCCTCAGGCATCAGTATAACCTGGAGCACTTGTGACAGCCCAGTCACTGGTCCCCACCCTCAGTTCAGTGGCTGCAGCGTGCGGCCAGAGAATTTGCGTTGCTAACATCACGACGCCCTCAGAAGGGACCGCACTCAGAACCCGGTTCGTGGCACTCCCTGGTCTCAGACCTCCCAGGCATAGTATGTGTGGTCCTTATGTATCTTCAGTATGCTGGACGTTCAGTGTTTGTGCAGTCCTGCCCTATACTGTGGACATCTCAGGCCTGACCCGATGGCTTTCTTGTCGTCTCCGATTCCCACTGGTGGCCCAGCGATGACCAGTGGTCTTCATGCCCTTCCTCCTGGCCTCCAGGTGGCAGATTTCCCAGGCCCCACACTGTGCTTTGGCTTTGGCCCCAGCCATCCTGATCTGTCCCTGCCATCCCGCTCCCAGGGCTTGGAACTCTGCCCCACCCCGCATAGGGTGCCTCTCTGCCTTGTTCTTGACCCTCCCCTTGCAGGGAGCAGGGCCCTGGTCTTTGCTGCCCTGTGGGCAGAGCTCCCCAACTTCCAGGGGCTGCCCGGGCCCTGTGATTGTACCTCACCTGCCTGGCCACACCCAGATGTGCTGGGTGCCCCGTGGTGCCTGTAGCACTGCCAGCCTTGGCGCCAGCTGTGCACTCTGACCCCTACCTGTCTGAGCTACTGTGTTGTCAGCTTGGCCACCTCCCAGCGTGAGCTGCTGCTCCCATGGCAGGTTTCTGCACCCCACCTTCTCGGCAATACCATAAGGAACTCTCACAGCAGAGCCTTGAGATAAAACAAGGAGTCATCCCCATCAACAACAATACACTGAGTGTTGGGCATTGGCCAGCCCCGCTCTAGGCCCTGGTGACACAGAGGCACACACGACAGAAAACAGTCCTGCTCGACGTTCCATCATCGACAGACACACAAGCAACCAGCTCATCAGACGTGGCATCCGTAGCATGTTAGGCAAAGAGAAAAAATAAATAGGTCCGGAAAGATGAAGCAGGGACTGCTGGGTAGGTTCAGGGGAGGTTCATTGTAGGTAGGTGGGACTTGAAGGCCCGGCTGTGTAGGCCCTGGAGGAGAAGAGGGACCCAGGATAGCAGGGAGGAGAGGGGTGTAGGAAGCGCACGGTGATTCACGGCCCCTCCTACGGCTCTGCCAGCTTGGGAGTGCTCTTTCCTAACCCAAAGGCTTACCCACCTTCGAATTGAATAGCCTTACACAAACTGTTTAATGGGAGCTCTTATGAAAACGTGGCTCTGCGGCTGCTGTCGGCCACGAACAGCACCCGTTAGTTTGTCCCGTTCTTTCCCGTCATTCCCAACACACTGCAGATGTGTCTTGAATGCCTTTCCTTTAACCGGCCTCCTCTGTGCCCCGTAAACTGTGCAGCGCCACTCCGTTTCTCTGCCCCTTACACGCTAAATGCTGGTGCCCACATGCCCCCGTCTTCGCCCCTCCTTCATCAAAAGGCCTCTGGTTGAGAAATCCGACGATTCTCTCTTCACACGTTCAGCTCACAGGTGCTGCGCCCCATTGGCCACACCCATCCTCCTTGAGCAGCTCTCTTCTCCTGCTCCTTATGGGGTCTTCCTGTGCCCACCATTTACTGTTACTTCCCAACTCCTCTGTGGGCTCCCTCTCCCCTTCCCAGCACCTAAAGTTTGGAAGGCACAAGTCCTGGTATTCAGTTCCAATCTGCTGTCCCTCCTAGAGGGATCAGATTGAACACCAGGGTTTGGTTTTAAATGCTTCCTCTCTGCCAAAGACCCCAAAGCTCCCATCTCCAGCCTTGAGCTTTCCCCTTAAATGCCAGCTGGTCCGCTGACAGCTTGATGGGACCTCTAAAGGGCCCTTTCTTTTTTTTTTTTTTTTTTAACAGAGTTAGACAGTGAGAGAGAGACAGAGAGAAAGGTCTTCCTTTTCCATTGGTTCACCCCTCAAATGGCCACTACGGCCAGTGCACTGCGCCAATCCGAAGCCAGGAGCCAGGTGCTTCCTCCCGGTCTCCCATGCGGGTGCAGGGCCCAAGCACTTGGGCCATCCTCCACTGCACTCCTGGGCCACAGCAGAGAGCTGGACTGGAAGAGGGGCAACTGGGAAAGAATCCAGTGCCCCAACCGGGACAAGAACCCGGGGTGCCGGTGCCACAGGCGGAGGATTAGCCAAGTGAGCCCCAGCGCCCGCCAGGGCCCTTCCATCTTCACATGTCCGAAGTAGACACTGGACCTCCCCTCCGCACCTGTGTCCCCGCCACTCTTTCCCATCTCAGTGAATGCCACCACCATCTCCTCCAGCTGGGACCAAAACCTAAAAATGGCTCCAATTCCTCTCTCTCTTTCACACTTCACATCTGAACCAGCCACAAGTCTGACAGTTCCACCTGGAAAGCGTATCCCGAGTGCCACCTTCTCTCTCTCCCAGCCACCAACCGACACCCAGCTTAGCTTGTCTCAAATTTAGCAAAGTCTCCTGCTTCCATCCCTGTCCTCATTAGGCCTATTATTCACACAGGAGCCAGAGCAACAGTGTTTAAAATAAGTGACAGCATGCCACTTTCCACGTTAAACCAGCCCAGCGACTTCCGGTTCCTCCAGGACTCTCTTCCCCAGACCTGCGCTCTCTGCCTCTCCCCTCTCCTCCCTTGCAGCCACCAGGCTGCAGTGGCCTTTCTCCTCCCTGCACGAGGCTCCCTGACTCTTGCCTTCGCACTTTCATCCTAGATGATCCCTCTGCCCGAAACTTTCTTCTCCCAGATTTCCCCAGGGCTGGTTCCTTCCTGCGGCTCTACTTCCTTCCTGAGATTTATCAGACTGTGTCTTGTTTATTGACTGCTGAGGGCTGATGGAAGTCTGCCCCATCGATGTATCCTCAGGGCATCGGACAAGGCCTGGCATGAAGGCATTCAGGAACAGGTGGCTGGATGGCTGCACGCGTTCCGTCTGCTGTTGCCATCTTTCTATGAAGGAAGGGCTATTTGGCCCCAAAGATGTAGACAGGACAGTACAGTGGCCAACACAGTGGTGCTGGAGTGCGGCTGCCTGGGTGCGGATCCCAGGGCCACCAGGACGATGCCCTCAGGCTCAACTTCTTTGTCTTGGCATGAGGGCTCTGTGGTCTGTCTGTGCAGTGGGACACTTGTCAGCCACACAGAGGTATGGAAGGCCGATCCATGCTACAAATGCTGAACCTCAGAAAGGTCGCCATGAAAGAAGCCAGGCACCGCGCCACTTGTCATGTTTCCACTACCATGAACTGTCTAGAATGGGTGCTTCCGGAGAGGCAAGAAGCAGACTGTGGCTTCCAGGACCTATGGGGGATGGGGCCTGGGAGTAACTGCTTGATGCGCAGCGGGTTTGTCTTGGGCTGGTGAAGGTGTTCAGGAATAAGACAGAGGTGGCCATGCGACACGGTGAATGTACTACATGTGCTTCCAGCGCTTACTTTTGTTTTCTGTGAATTTCACCTCATTTAAAAAAAAAGAAGTGGGGCCTTTAACAGTGGCCCCTACTGCACAGGGATATCACAGGAGTAAATGAAAAGTACCTATCACACAGGCTGGTGTTTCTCAAGTAATTCAGACATGTTAGCTCTTAATCATTAATTTCAACAAACATAACCTTATGAAATACCATGCCGCCTTCTTAATTTTTCACATTTCACTGGAATGATAACTGGAAACTTCATCAGACATCTTGTCTATGGATTAAAATTTTGAGAACCCTAAAAGTAAACAATTTGGATAAGTAAGATCAACTTTTGTAAAAGACCCATTTTGTAAGCTGACCTAACTCACTTATTAAACAGAGATAGGGAAGAGGGTAGCCTGTGACAACCACACTGTGTCGAATGGGACAGAAGCAAAGGCCCAGTGAGTGAATGCGGGCCGTTCGGCTTTTCTCACTGAAGGGAACGCACGAGCGCACAAGACAAGCGCACAGGCAAGCGCACAAATCCCAACACAAACAGCAACAAGCCCCACGGCGGCGAAGACAGCCTGACCTCCTTACCTGATCAGGAAAAACGAATCAACCCCGAGGTAGAATGGGCCACTGCGAGAGTAGAGGTACAGTGGGTTTTTAAGCACCCTGGTCCTCCATTCAAGCACATTATCTGTAGTAGACAAAAAAAAAAAAAAAAAAAAAAAAAAAGGCGTGACTTTGTTTAATAGCAGCAAGTCATGTGATCGCGCCCTCCAGAAAACGCCAAAGGTGCACGGTTGTATGGACAAGGGCTTCAAAACCCAGTGTAACTCTCTCAAGGGGAGAACTTAGATTGGAAATAAGAGGTGGAGACTGGGGTCCATAACTGTGGCTTTGTGCTGTCCTGGGCCTCTATCCGGGACATTTCCTCAACCCTGACATCTCTGAGAGACCACCACCACTGTTGATGGGAGGCTTCAGGCTGTAGCCCCAGGGAGAAGGCCGGGACCCACTGAGTCCTTACCAGCCTTACCAGCACACTGTGGTTTTCTACGCCTGCCTGCTTTTCAGGGAGAAAAACAAATGTTAACTTATGGCCTCGTGAAGCGTAATGAGAAGCAACTCGGCTCCTTGGATGATGCAAATACAACACTCAGGGCTCCCTGCTCACCCGGCAGCCTCTGCCTGCCTAGTACCCAGGAGGAGTTAAAGAAGCCAGCGGGCACTAGTCTGGAAACCCCACTCAGGGAGGTCCTGGGCTGCCTTTCCAACAGGAAGAAGGCTCTAGCAGGGAGGGCGCCGCTCTCCATCCGTGGCCCCACGTGGCCGTACCCCCCGGGAGGGTCTGTGCTCCCTCCCTGCCCTCTTCCAGAGCCGAGGCTTGTCAGCTTTCGCACCCAAAGAGAGCCACGCGGTCATCTGGCTGGCGTGTCCCGAGATGATCCAGAGTAGACTGGAGACGCGGATGCCATCCAGGACGGGGCAGGTGCCTCCTGACGCCCTCGCAGTCCGGATGGCCGGCACGGTCTGCTGCCAGGAGAAACACCGCAGGGCACGGCCCATGGCTCCTAGGAACCCTGGGCAAGAACAGGGGCGTTAGTGTCGCCCCGAGAGCCAGACCTACCCACACACACTGCCCCCCAACAGGAGCCGGCGCCCACCCACGCACTGACCCCCAACAGGAGCCGGCACCACACCCGCCCCAGTGATCTTGACCTTGTGTCAGAGCTCTCGGCCAGCCCTGGACAGTTCAACCCCTGAACTATCGGGGAGCTTTTCATTTGGTCTCCCTTCCCTGCAACCTTGACTTTCCCTAACAGACATGACTGAGGTTGGTGCCACACAGTGCCTGGTACAGAATAGCTTCCCAAGCTCAGGTCCCCGATGCCAACCTCTGACCCTCGTCCTCTTTTGCCAAGGGTCAGAGAAGACGAATGTGGACATCAGTCAGAAGCCTTCTGACCCATAAAGCCAGCGTGTCTCTGGAAATGCCATCCGTGGGGCGTTTGAACCACTTACAGATCCCTAAGGTAGCAGGTGGCTCTGTGACCTGTGCTGTGGGTCTCATCAGACACTCCTGGCTCCGGATCTGGCTGACATGCGTTCACCCTGTGACTTCTGACAAGTGGATGAACTTCTCTGTGTCCAGTGTGCATATCCACGTGATGGGAATCAACTAGATCTTGTTATGATCGCAGGAGTATCAGGAAGACCAGTGAGGGGATGTCTGTCATCGCTCTGAACAGAAACCCACCCAGATGCAGCACACAGGAGATCACAGCTCCACCACTAGTCATGGCCTCTGACCTCTTCGTCTGAATGTGCTCCCTTTAGTGTGCAGTTGAACTTGACTTAACCCGAGTGGCTGGAATTGTGAAACACGAGACTCTGAACTCCAGCTGCCTCCGAGAAACATTTCTCCTGGACAGGGCTCGGCACCTTAAACATTCTGGGTACCAGCTAAGCCCTTGCAGAATTAAAACCTATTCACAAAAGAGAGCTGGCTTAGCCCCAAGCTCTGGTGATCTAAATCAGTTTCTTAAATTAATAGCCTAGCATTTTGAAGTTCTAGCCCCAAAGAGTTTTTCCACGTGAGTCACTCCTGTGGACTGTGTCTGCTTGAAGGCACCTCACTCACTCATTTAGAAGGATTTCGTGCTCACCAGGAATTGGCAACAATTTTGGCAAAATCAGCATTTTCCCACACCTAATGGCACCTAGCTCCTGCCCAGTTTCCTGAGAAGCCACATGGGGCCATGGAGAGACACAGGCCCTGGATTCTGCCAGGTTCCATGGAATTCTGTCATGTCCCTGAGTCTCTGTTTTCTTGTCTTTAAAGCAGGCAAAGCTTTCTGAAGTGTTACTGTGAGAATTCTAGAACAATGTCAAGCATCTAGCGCAATGCCTGCCTAGGCAAATAAGTGCCAGGTATATTTTTAATTTCAAAATCGATGATTTATATATTATTTTCAGTTATACATAATAAGCAATATTTAGCTTTACAATAAACATCCCACATTTCTAGTTTAAGAAAAAAAACATTTGTTTATAAAGCAGTTACAGAGCAAAGTTAGAGAGAGATCTTCCATCCCCTGATTCACTTCCCAAATGGCGCAACAGCTGGGCTGGGCCAGGCCGAAGCCAGGAGCCAGGAGTTTCAGCGGGGTCTCTCACATGGGTGGCAGGGGCCCAAGTACATGGGCCATCTTCCACTACTTTCTCAGGGGCTTCAGAAGGGATTTGGACTGGAAGTGGAACAGCCAGGACTTGAACCAGCACCCATGTGGGATGCCGGCACTATAGGCAGAGGCTTAGTGGCCCCACACTTCAAATTTTAAAAATGCCATAAAAATGTGGACATTTGAAAAAAAAAAAGCTGAATATTCTTACAGCACAGATTTATCCCTTAAATACATTTTGAAAGATGTTTTGAAAAGATTTTAAAAACTGACTAAAAATAAGTTCCAGATGACAATGCTTAAACATCTCCTCCTCTTTGACACATCATGACTCCGTAGTGACAAGCACTGAACAGATCGAATACGGCATTTTTTCCGGTATACAGAATGGCCGAGCTGGCGCTGGCACTATTTTGGAGACATTTGAATGTTCTTTTCCACACGCTTCTGATTTTCGATGTAGAAGACCGGCATTTAGTTGATGCAGCCCTTGCATCAAGGTCATTGTAAGAACTCCACGTGCAGCATGTGGCCAGTCCCTTCCTACGCCACCAAAGGGCAGCATGCAAGGTGACACGAGAGACAAAAGCATAAAAGCTGTTGCCAGCAATCTTGTTCCCAGCATCTTCTCAGTGGCTTCCTGGGTCCCATTAAAAAGCACACAGTGGCTACCGCAGCCAGATTTCCAAGGGTATAAAATACGGCAAAGAGCTTTATGCCACCCGCAAGACACAGCAATCCAGTTACGAGGGCAGGAAAGAGAATGCCAGAGACGAAGCACACGACAGACCATTCCAATTTGGTGTTAAATGACGGGAGGAGGCGTCCAGGCCCTGACTGGCCAGGCCCTGCTCATGGCTGCTGGGGACCCACCAGAGCTTCTCCACGGCCTACACCCGTGCCCACCGCAAGACCTGGAACCCAAACTCACCCCGGCACAGTTTTTCCCCATGGAAGTTCTGCTCATCGGTGAACGTCCCCACCAGTGGTTTATCAAATCTGAAATGAAGTGGTGGTACGGGAGACAGCTGAGTCGCTTTGTGCTCATTTGTGCCTGGAAGGTGTTAGACCCCCAGGGCCATGGATGGGGAGGACCAGGTGGAGGCCGGTGGCCACTGCTTCCCGTAGTGAGGTTCCCCGGGAGGGGCAGCTTCAGCCCCACCAGGGGCTGGCTGGACATGCGCGTTGCCCTGAGTCAGAGGCTTTGGGTTGGGGCCCAGCACCTTGTGCTGTGACACGCCCTCCGGGTGGTTCCGACGCGCACAATGGGAGAAGTGCTGGGTGCCACCGTGCTTTAAAAAAATCTTGCAACCCATCTGAGTGTTGTGTTATTGCTGTGAGCCACTTTCAGCAACAGACCACAAACAAAGGATGAGCTCTGACGTCCAGGGCCTGTAGCCCATCGCTGCTCACTTCATGGCAGTCTGGTAAGGGCGGCCACGTGGCACAGGGGTGACACTCCAGTGGGGTCTCCCGCATCCCTTGTCAGGGCACCTGGGTTCCCGTCCTGCCCCCACTTCCCACTCCAGCTTCCTGCTGTGGCACACCCTGGGAGGTAGCAGCTGGTGCCTCAAATAGCTGGGTCCCTGTCGCTCATGTGGGAGACCCAGAGTTCCTGGCTCCTGGCTTTGGCTTGGCCCAGCCCCAGCTGGTGCTGGCATTTGGGGAACAAA
Source organism: Lepus europaeus (assembly GCF_033115175.1). Classification (NCBI taxonomy): domain Eukaryota; kingdom Metazoa; phylum Chordata; class Mammalia; order Lagomorpha; family Leporidae; genus Lepus; species Lepus europaeus. The sequence goes on along the minus strand of NC_084835.1, from coordinate 106,577,054 downwards.
ACAGCAGATGGGAGGTCTTTCTCCTTCCCCCGCCCCCTCGCTTCCCTTGTCTGCCTTTCAAGTAAAATACAAGCACATAGAGAAAATTTGTTAATCATTCTCATTCTCCACAGTCACTCATGTTTCCCACCTAAATATCGACAGAAAACCACCCTGGCTGGCACCGTGGCTCACTAGGCTAATCCTCTGCCTGCGGCCCGGGTTCTAGTCCCGGTTGGGGCGCCAGATTCTGTCCTGGTTGCCCCTCTTCCAGTCTAGCTCTCTGCTCTGGCCCGGGAGGGCAGTGGAGGATGGCCCAAGTGCTTGGGCCCTGCACCCGCATGGGAGACCAGGAGAAGCACCTGGCTCCTGGCTTCGGATCAGCGCGGTGCACCGGCCACAGCAACCATTGGAGGGTGAACCAACAGAAGAAAGACCTTTCTCTCTGTCTCTCTCTCTCACTGTCTAACCCTGCCTGTCAAAAAAAAAAAAAAAAAAGAAAAAAGAAAAGAAAAAAGAAAGCAAGAAAACCACCCTAAGTAAGTGCTGCAGTTACTTGCAGGATGAAGAATCGAGACCAGAAAGCCCATCTTGGCTGTAAACTTCTAGAAGGTACAGCAGTGCCGTGTTGATTGGACTTGCTGGTGAACGTAAAAAGAATGAGGAAAAAAGGCTGAGCCCTGCTGTCCCTCCTCGATTTCCAGTCCTCCCAGAATGTGGTATTTTACCCCTGTTGGTATTAACTACCAAAAAAAAAAATTGCTATGGCAACAGAACAAGAGCAACCCCCATTTTGAGACCACTGTTAAATATAACAGCTGGAAAAGGAGTGTAACCTCAGGGTTCCCGTCACAAGGGGTGCTCATGTTAGATTGGGAACCTAACATTTCCATACCAGGTGTGTCTGCCCTAAATCCTGTGATCTGACCTTAAAATGCAGGCCTACACAAGCTGGCTGGCCACAGATGACAGCAATGGTGAATTCGAGTGATTGTAAGCTCCCGGCCACTCTGACCGAAGCCCGCGGCCTGGCCTTGGGGCCCACCAGTCCTGCTGCTTGTCAGCTAGGTCCACAAGCGAGAGGTCTTGCAAATGAAAGCCCCCTGCTCTTTCTCCCTCTCCCCCACCCCCACTTCCCTGAAGAGGATGAGGACAAGGGGAATGAAGTTTAAGAGGAGGTGAGTGTGCAGCATCTCAATTCCTTCCATAAATCCCATTTTCCACATGTGGAAACTGAGGCTCACACAGCTCAGCAGCCGAGGTCAGAGTTAGCGATCAAAGCAGGTCCGACTGGGGATTCTCAGTGTGTGCCCTCTGCCATGCCGACCATGACCATGGGTGTCTGAGGGTGGCCGGGGCACCGACCAAGGTCTGGAACCACATCACGTGAGAAGCGCTGACGGGTTTCTGAGACTCGGGCGAGGCCACTGGACTTGTCCTCGAAACCTGACAGGGCTGGAACGCACACACAGAGTGGGTGTTTTCCAGGCCCCTCGATGGCTAAACCAGGGCCATGGGTAGAAATGGCACAGCAGCGGGGAGTGGCCTTCATTCGGCAGCCTAACGGTTGACGTTTCCTTCGTGGGTGGGTCTAAGGGCCAGCGCCCACTGCTAGAGTCGCCTGTGACTCTGGGAAGGAGATGGCCCCGGGGCCCTTCTGAGCTTTCCCAGCTCCTTCTCAGATGGACGTGGCTCGCTTTTCTTGTTGGTGAGATTTTGGTTGGTGTGGCTCGTTTTGGTTTGTGCCCTAAAATCTGAATAGGACCTGAGAAAATCCTCACACACCAGACATCCACCGTGAAGCCACTTTCTCGCGTGTTCATGTTCTTCTGGTCCGGTCACTGAATTTTTGAAAAGTTTTGTTCCCTTGGTTGGAGTCAGGAGGGACAGTTATGTAGCTTTGCGAAAATCATTCCCCACACCCTGAAGTCCTGTGCATCACCAGACTCTTGTGCGAGATGCGGACATAAGGGCACTTCAAAAAGTTTGTGGGAAAGAGAACTGAAAGATCAAGTTCATTTGGGGCAGGGGGCGTGGGGCATGGGCCGTGGGCAGGCATTGGCCTGGTGGTTAAGAAGCTGCTTGGGACACTTGCATCCTGTGTCAGGGTGCCAGGTTCGAGTCCTGGTTCCGCTCCCTATTCCACTTCCTGCTTGATGGCTTCCCAGTTGATGGCTCAGCTAGTTGGGTCCCTGGCCCAGCCCCAGGTGTTGCAGACATTTGGGAAGTAAACCAGCAGATGAAGATCTCTAAGTACTTCCCCCTCTCTCTCCCTTCCCTCCCCTTCCCCCACTCCACCCCAGCGCCTCTCTTGCCCTACCTCTGTCCCCACCCCATCTCTCAGATAAATACATAACTTTTAAAAGATAAGTTTGTTTTGGTGCTAAATCTTTGAGATTCAAGCATAGTTTTCTGTACCATGTGAACTTTCCGAAGGCCCTTATGCCCGGTGTGTGCCTCGCATGCAGGCAGGTGGAGGTGAAGGTCACGCCCTTGGCTCCTCAGTAGACCCAGCACAGTGTGGCTCGCGGACTTCCAGCCTCTCACTGCGCACTGGGCTGGGTGCTTCTGCTGCTCTGATGAGTTCGTGTTGCAGAACCACTCCCCTGGCTCCAGTGTGTGTGTGAATCGCTTACCTCGATGATGGCGGACACGTCTCTGAACCGCGTGTGTCACTGTGACAGTGAAAGCACACGGTGTGATCGTGGAGACCCAGGGAGAGTGCCTGCAGTGAAACCCTTGCTGCAGTCTGCCCTTGTCTGTGATTAACACAGAAACACACTGGGCTGTCACACTGAGGAAATAAACAGCGCTTTTAGTGGCCTCGCCTTGCCCCAATAGGCAGACGGAAAACAAAGCCCAGAGACCCCCCCCCCCCCATGCCCACATTCTGAAGCTGTTGCATTCCCTGGAATCCAGCCCTGTAGGAAGTCTTTTCCAGCTGTGCACTTGTTTATTTCCCCTCTTGGGGGGTCTTAGTTTCATTAAAATACCTACTTTTTCCTCTGCTTGGGGCTCCTGCTGGTAAGAGAGTGCGCAACCCATCGGCCTCTCCAATTTTGTTTCTTAGCTCCTCGCTCTCCAGCTCTCTCAAAAGTAGACTCCCGTAAGTGGAAGAAGGGGTTCCATGGACTGACAGTGTCCCAGGGGCTGACCCCCAGGCGCTGGCTGCCACGCAGAGGGTTCCAGCCAGAGGGAAGGCGAGGCCCAGCAGCACGATGAACCTGCAGGGAGAAGACGCATGGCAGCCAGGCCTCACCTCTGTGACGCCAAAGGAAGATGCAGAGAGAACAGTCCCGTGAAAAGCAGAACTGCTGAATGTTGACATGAGCAGATATTTAGGGCGGGCATTTGGCATAGTGGTTAAGACTCCACTTGAGAAACCTGCATCCCCTGTCAACCAGAGAGCCTGGGTTTGAGTCCTGGTTCCAGCTTCCTGCTAGTGAGTACCCTAGGAGGCAGCAGATGACAGCTCAAATACTTGAGTCCCTGCCACCCTCCTGGGACACTCACACTCAGTTCCTGGCTGGCCTTGACCTGGCCCAGCCCTGGCTGTTGCAGGCATTTGGAGAGTGAACCAATAGATGACAGATCTCTTTCCCTCCCTCTCGATCTCCCTCTCCCTATCTCCTTCACTCCCTCTGTCTCTCTCTCTCTCTCTCTGCCTTTCAAATAACAGCCTATATTTAATAATTTTATTAGTGGTAGATGATGTTCTGGGAATAAAAATCACAAAAAAAATTACAAAGGAAATGATTTCACTTGACTCCATATTATAACTGTAAAAAATACATAAATAAAGAGCAACCAAAACAAGACATCATTTGCAAGTGCTGTGACTAAGGATTCCTATATTTCATATCTAATGCAGTCACACACTCCTGGAGACAGGCATACATTGCGATACCAGTGCCGTTATGCAGTTTTGTCCTGGAGCTAACCCAGAGTGTGCTTATACCAATCTAGAAGGTGGATGGCCCTGGTTCAATGTGGCCTCTTGGTGCAATCAAAAGGTGTGGTAGGGGCCAGCACTGTGGTGTAGCAGATAAAGCCTGCAGCACTGGCATTCCATGCGGGTGCCAGTTCGAGTCCCGGCTGCTCCACTTCCAATCCAGCTCTCTGCTAGGACCTGGGAAGTACCCATAGGGGAGACCTGGAAATCCGCCCAGCTCTGGCCTTTGTGGCCTGTTTGGGAAGTGAACCAGCTACAGCCCTGTGGGAGACGCAGAGCCTCCAGTACAGGCCATTCTTGGGTGGTCACAGGACTTGAGGAACAGGAGTATTTAGGGACAAGATACAGTACTGCAAGTTCCTGAACCCCAACCCCATTTGGTGTGGCTGGCTTCTCCTTGAACACTGTTTTTTTGTTTTGTTTTGTTTTTTTCCTTTAAGATTGTATTACAAACAGAGAGAAAGAGAGAAGAGAGAGGGAGAGGTGTTCCATTTGCTGGTTCACTCCTCAAATGGCCACGAGGGCTGGAGCTGAGCCAATCTGAAGGCAGGAGCCAGGGGCTTCTTGTGGGTCCCCCACGCTGGGTCAGCGGCCCAAACACTTGGGCCATCTTCTCCTTTCCCAGGGTATAGCAGAGAGCTGGATGGGATGTGGAGCAGCCAGGACTCAAACCAGCACCCATATGGGATGCAGGCGCTGCCTTGGCCTACTACGCCACAGCGCTGGCCAGGCCCTGAGCCCTTTGCACTGCCTTGTTGGTGGGTCAATGTGATCTCCCTGTGTCTCGTTCATTCTGGCTTCTGTAACAAAATACTGCAGTCTGAGCAGCTGATAAACCACAGAAATCGGAGGCGAGGAAGTCCAAGATCAAAGTGCCGGCAGAGTCGCTGTTGTGAGAGCCCACTCCGGAGCCTTGGGGCCAGATTCCTCACAAAGTGGAAGAAGCTAGGGAGCCTCCTGGGGTCTCTTTTATGTCACCTGATCATCTCCCAAGGATCCTGCCCCCTAATATCAGCCCGTTGTGGGTGAGGTTTCAGCATAGAATGTGGGAGGGCACGCGGTGTGGTACAGTCGGGCAGCATGACCAGCCTCAGCCAGTGAATGAGGATACCCAGCTGGATGCAGCTGGGAGGGGGACTTGCTGTAACAGCCTCCACAGCCAGCATCCCACCCGGGCACCCCGGGTGCCTGTACTTACAGACACACGGCAGCAAACGGGTCCAGGGGGAACTTGCCAGCAGCACATCTGGCCACACCGCCACCGGGCGAGGAGGAAGAATTTGTTGTAAACAGAGGGAGGGAAGGGGCCAGAAACGAAGTGTTTCTGAATCTTAAAATATCTACCGAGAGAGAGAGAGAGAAAAGATCCCATTAATACTTGAGATTGCAATAATGCTGTGTATGTCTCCAAGTGCATTTATTTCTGTTATTCCAGAATAAAACCTTGACATTGGAGAGGGCAGGGGGCTTTTACTACACGGTCAGCCCTCTGTGGCTGGGGGCCCCATGGGCACAGATTCAGCCAGCCAAAGGTCCAAGTTATGTGGGAAACGCTTGAGCTGAACCGAGCACGTCCTGATTTTCTCTCCTTGTCATTGTTCCCCAAACAACACATTTATCAGCCCCTTACATTGCTCAGGTGTCAGTAATCTGGTGATGATTTAAGGCACCCGGGGACAATGTTTAGATTATAGGGAAATTGTGCCATTTTGTATGAGGGATGTGCATCCATGGATTTGGGGACCCACTGGAGATCCTGGACCAATTCCCTGTGGGTCCAGAGTGAGGAGTGTATCTGATTCACAGACGCGGCAGGGAGGAGCACGCGAGGGTGCTGAACTGGGAACTCTCAGCCTGGCCGGAAGTGGATCCCGGTCTCCCGAATTCTCAGCCTGCCCGGACTCTCGCACCCTTGCCAGCACCTGGCTCTGAGAACGACAAGCCTGAACATGCACCGTGGCCAACTCACATCTGCTTGTGAGCAGGTCCCCCCGACGATGGCGATAAATGCAATGGAAGATGGAAGAACACAATGAACGCCCACAATTCAACCAAAGTTTCCGGTTGAACTGACACTACAAAGCATCAACTTAGGATGTAGGCTGTGAGTCACTGGGAGAAATGCTTTGTGAGGCTCTTGCTGGTGACACAAGGGCACCTGTCGCGAGCTTTGGTGAACCTCAGAGTCACCTGACGGCCTGTTAAAGGGGTTGCTCTCTGCCTCCCCTCCCTGCAAGCTTCCGACCTGGCAAATCCAGACAGGAGCCCAGAGCTGACATCTGAGTTCCCAGGAGCCTGTGCAGCTCACGGGCGAGCACGTGGTGCGCGCCAGGACCAGAGGCTTCCAAACCCCAGCAAAGGATAGTGCCACTGTGGCTTCCTAAAGCCGTAGTGCCAGCTCTGAGTAACATAAGCACCTGTTCCATGTGAGATGCGTTTTGTTCTTTATTTCTAGGCCTTCAACAACCTGCACAGAACTATCCCCCTTGTTTTATAGACAAGGAAAATTAACCTCAGATCACAGTGTAGGAGTACAGGTTCTGCGGTGTGGGAATCTGGGCCTCCACCTTGCCGTGAGGCCGTGGGCATGTTACCTGCTCTCTGCCTTGGTTTCCCCCCTTGGTGGAGTGAGGATCCTGGCAATGTTCTCTCCATGGGACTATTGCAAGAACTAAATGATGCCATAGTGGAGAAGCCCTCAGAACAGTGCCTGACCCACAGTAAGAGCTCAATACGCGTTGGTTGGCCCTCAGGCTGCCTTGTCTTAACACACCCAAAGTCAGTAAAAGCAACCGATGCTCGTGTTCCCTCAACCAACCTCGAGTATCTTTGTGGAGGTGGCTGGAATGGAGGTTCCAGTCTTCACACAAGAAAGGATTCAGGCGTGAGACGGAGAGGAGCGAGCAGCAAGGTAGCGAGGTTGAATGGGGTAGGGAAGTTGGGACCGCTTCAGAACAGACGGGCACCTCTCCAGGCGGAACCTGAGGGAGTGCCCAGCCATTCAGACGGGGGTAAACAAGGTTACTTTGTTTAATGGCGAGAACATGACACCTGACACCTGACGGGCCAGGCCTACACATCTCGGCACAGGGCTGAGAGCGCAGTCTCTATACAGGCTGGGGCTCCTAAGGGAATGGGGCCCAGTTCTTCCTGCCCCTTCTCCTTCCTCATACCGTCCTCTCCTGGACAGGGGGTTTTCTGGATGTGAAATAGGTAAAATTCCTCCCAAGCTTTTATTACCAGGTAGCCCACTAAGCTCTGGACAGAAAGAATTCTCCTGGGGAGTGTTCCTTGGAGGGAAGCCTAGGATCACCTATGGCGTTGCTGGGGATGGGCAGGACTTTGTAGTTGAAATACTGGGCTGCTTCTAAGGCATGCATCTGAGGTTACAACATTCCTTTCCAAGGCTGCTTTGTTTTCCTTCAGCCCCTCTCATACCGGCTCATTTCTGTCTTCCCTGCCTAACGTCTACACTGGGCCAGATTCCAGGTCTACACAGGGAAACGGGAAACCTTTTATCTGTTTCCCACCTCTTGGCTAAAGGCGCCCACTTGGGCGCTCTCTGTCAATACCTGCCTGTCCTCTCTCCGTAGCAGCCCTGGTTTCTAGGATTGTCCCTGGCACACAGTGTGAGATCGAGTCCTTATCCCCTGGCAGTGTTTCCTGGTAACCCAGGCATGCGTATTTTCTTTTTTCTTGACAGGCAGAGTGGACAGTGAGAGAGAGAGAGAGAAAGGTCTTCCTTTGCCATTGGTTCACCCTCCAATGGCCGCTGCGGCTGGTGCGCTGCGGCCAGCGCATCGCGCTGATCCTAAGCCAGGAGCCAGGTGCTTATCCTGGTCTCCCATGGGGTGCAGGGCCCAAGCACTTGGGCCATCCTCTACTGCACTCCCAGGCCACAGCAGAGAGCTGGCTTGGAAGAGGGGCAACCAGGACAGAATCCGGCGCCCTGACCGGGACTAGAACCCGGTGTGCTGGCGCCGCAAGGCGGAGGATTAGCCTAGTGAGCCGTGGCGCCGGCCAACATGCGTATTTTCTTACTAAGTACCCCTTTGGTTTTCTGAAATGAGTAACTCCCAAGTGCTTTGATCCCAGCACACATGTGTGATGTCTCCCGCAAAGACCAGATACGCGACTGCTCAATACTTTCTGAACGAAATTGAGAACAGGAAACGGTATGGTGTGAAATGCTTTGGGCTCCCTTCACATCCTTTTTTTCAAGGAGTTACTGTGAGGATAGCCCCATTTTTTCCTGAGGGCTTGGTGAACCCGTAAGAGAGACTTGTGAGGGGAAGCCTGCAGCCCCACTGTTCTACTGGGTGGGCCTCGCCATTCTTACAGGAAAGGAAGGTGGAAAGAGAGCAGTTCAGGATTTACTGTGAAGGACTGTTAAACACTGGGGCTAAACAGCTCAGCACCCATTGCCTCTCTGTGTGATCACCGTGAAATACTCTAAAATTTCCAATGGCGAGTCTCTGAGGATAGCCATTTACTGTTGAGTCTGGGTAAAGTTTGCCAACCCGTGTCGAACAGACGGTTCCGACAAGCCCCTTCTTCTCCGGCTCTTGTGTTCTGTCTGTCTAGGCAGGGCCCCTGGCTGCACAGTGAACTCAGGAGGATTTGTCCAGTGTCTGTCAGGAGGCACTCAGTGCAGGGCTCTGGGCTAAGTGGCTGGGAGTCGCCCTCTTCCCCGCTCCCTGTTGGATTTCAAGGAACTCACATAGGAAAGTAGACTAGGTAATATTCTAGGTTGAATTGAGTCCCTTCAAAAAAGGTTTGAGACCTGGCCGGCGCCGTGGCTCAATAGGCTAATCCTCCACCTTGAGGCGCCGGCACACCGGGTTCTAGTCCCGGTTGGGGCGCTGGATTCTGTCCCGGTTGCTCCTCTTCCAGGCCAGCTCTCTGCTGTGGCCAGGGAGTGCAGTGGAGGATGGCCCAAGTGCTTGGGCCCTGCACCCCATGGGAGACCAGGAGAAGCACCTGGCTCCTGCCATCGGATCAGTGCGGTGCGCTGGCCGCAGCGCGCTGGCCACAGTGGCCATTGGAGGGTGAACCGACGGCAAAAAGGAAGACCTTTCTCTCTGTCTCTCTCTCTCACTATCCACTCTGCCTGTCCAAAAAAAAAAAAAAAAAGGTTCAAGACCTAAGCCCTGGACCATGTGAATAGGTCGAAACAGAACCTTTACTGATACCGTCAACTCGGGATGAATGAGTCAAGGGTAGAGTGTGCCCTGCATCCACTCTGAATGGTGTCCTTATAACAGGGAAGTCTGGCCACAGAGACTATGGGACCATGGACACAGACCAGAGTGACCCATCCACCAGCAGGGGGCACTGAGGGCTGCAGGTGGGCACCAGGGGACTAGCAGAGGCACAGAAGCAGCAGTTCCTCCCGGAGGACCCAACCTCACCAACATGTACCATCCTGTGGGTGAAATGTTGCAGCATCCCACGACAACAGCTTTGCGGTGCAGTGTTTCACGCAAAGCTTTGTTCAGAAGCAGTGTGTCCCGAGCTGCAGACATGGTCTCTCCTGCTCTGGGGGAGTCAAGGATGCGCCAGCAGCTACCGCCTGGTGTTGCTGAGCTGGCTGTCCCCACATCTGTAGAGGGAATGTTGGCAGCTGCATCAAAGAGCCTTATGGAGTAGCTGACAAATCCTTTCCAGATGGGGCTCTTTGCCCCTGGACAAAGGTGCCCTGACTTCTAGCCCAGCCTTTGTGCCGAAGCTAGAGAAATAGCCTTGGCCACAAAGACCAAATTCCACTAACACGTTCCCCAGTCCACTGAGCTCACCCTGACAATGCCCTTTCCTTCTTCCCGTTCCCCAAAGAGAACCTTCACCTCGTTTTTCTCCAAACACTACCTTCTCAAAATGTCTTAGTGTCAGTAGCAATTATTTCTCTTTAAATTTTTATTAATTTTAAAGGCAGAGTGATACAAAGCCTCCATTTGCTGGTTCACTCTCCAAATGTCCACAACAGCCAGGGCTTGGCCAGCCTGAAGTTAGGAGCCCAGAATTCAATCCAGGTCTCCCCCATGGGTGGCAAAGACCCAAGAACTTGAACTACTACCTGCTGCCTCCCGGGGAGCACATTAGCAGGAAGCTGGATCTGAAGCAGAGCTGGAACTCAAACCCAGGGTCTCGAATATGGGACGTGGGTGGCCCAAGCTGCAAGTTAACTGCTGTGCCAAAATGCCCCCCCTTAGCAATTGTTTCTAAGATTCTCTGTTACTCTGACATTGACTCTGGCTGGTAAATTTGGCATAGCCAGAAAAATCAGACTAATTAATAAATCTCTTTAATAAAGACCACGATATCAGTAAACTTAGGGAGTTACTTATTCACTTGCAATGCTAATTTAATGAAAACTGCAAAATTTATCTTTGTTTCCAGGATATTTATGACTTGTCCAACAAGAATTTAAATTTGTCTTTGATAACAATTTGTGTTTTTTAACAACATAGAAACACTTGGCTAGAAGCTTTATAAGGATCATCATAAATTCAGAGGACAACTGAAGGTCATTGAATACTAGCTGCACTATCAACATATTAATGCAGAAAGCAATAATGGGTCACATCGGTTCTTGTTTAGAGGCCTGGAATAAATACAAAAGACTCCAGTGGCAGAAATTTTAAAGCTCTTGCCTTGAAAAGTTTGCAAGACTTGGAGGAAGTCAACCCATCTGGACTTAAATGTCTTCCATCTGCATAGCTGAGGTGAGCTGCGATACAAAGCCTGTACAGATGTGGGAGCCAGGGTGAAGGTCAGAGCCTCCCCCTGCTGTACAGAGGAAGGGTCAAACGTGGAGGGATCAGGTGACCTGCCCGAGATCACACAGCTGGCAGGTGACCACCAGGGCCAAAGGCCATTCCCACACACGGGCATCCCACAAGTCTAGTGCTAGTGGCTTCTGGGTTTGGCAGGAGACAGACTGTCACACATGGGCCAGAGCAGAGAACACACAATATGGAAACCAGACCCCTCATGCCTTTCTTCAGGCCTGTCTAGGCAGCTGCGAGTGACTTCCTGTTATTAAAGTCTCAGCTCATACCCCTTCTTGATTCCCTGTCTCGCCCTTCCTACCACTCCAGTGCTATCTTATCACCTCCTCTCCCAAGCCCCACAGAACTGCACTATTCTTAGTCTGCTGGCTTGATCAGAATGAGAGGTTGGTTCAGTCCAGAAGGAGTCGCCTTTGTTGGCTCGAAGGAATCGGGGGTTTTCAGACTTTGCGCTGAGACGCTCGTTCGCTGGGTATTCTGTACCTACCCAGTCGTGACATCATAGTCACATCCTCTTCAGCACAGGAATCAGGGACGCACACGCCCACACTGTAGTCAGCTCCATCCTGGGAAACGCAAACAGACATGCTCTGTAATTTCAGGCTTCACGGCATACGCACGGGTTCGTATACGCTAAGCAACACCGCCGTACTGTCCGTAAATCAAGCACATCGGGAGAGGGCAGAGAAGGGGGTTGAAGGCAGAAAAGCTTTCTAAGTTCTTAAGACATGGATTTTCCATTCCAGAGCACTTCAAGTGAGTTTCCAGAACATCACATGCACCCAAACTGAAATAAAAGTACACCCCCAGGCCTATACTGTGGCTTGTTACTTTGAAAGCAGACACTGGTTTGGGAAAATCTGCCCCATTGCATTTCTCTTCCATATTTCAGGTCGTTAGCAGTTGACTCTCTGACAATTTTCAGTATAATTGCCAAGTTGCTATGACTTGGTAGCAGGACACAATGTATCAAGTAAGGAACTTATTAATAAATCAAGCTAATAATTAGAATGTCTGTTCCAATAAACAAAAGATCAAATTATAAATGAGAATTTCTGAGATGCTTCTTTTAAATACATAACTAAGTTGATTGTGTCAGCCAGTCCTTTCTCTCCGATATCAAAACCATTAATCTGCTTTGAAAATGACATTTGTCTACACAGATGAAGCCCTCAAGCAGTCATTACCCAGGACCTTGGCAGGATGACTCTCCCCGTCTCCATTGCTAACCATTACAAGATCAGTTTATAGCTTAATATCAGAGATCTTGGACTTCTTATTGTTGTTTCATGCAATTGTTGTTAGCCTACCAGTAATGTGATTTTCTTTTAGTGTCATGTGACACACATAAAATCCGTCTTTGTATTTTACAAAGGACTGTGCCCTTCACAGTTTATTTTCTGAGCACTAAAAGGATTAGCATGCTTTGAAAATAGTGGGCCCTGCAACCTTGGACCACTGATCGAGCAGTGTAGTCCTAAAAGCTATGGTCCAGCTGCTATGATGACCTCAAAGTCATGTTTGGAGCTCTGCTGCTGAGAAGAGGCTCATGGGTAATGGAAGTCCACTCCCCCTCTGCTGTCTCCCTCAACTTGGTGCTGAGTCTGTAAGTATGTTCCAAGGTCCTCAGGGTGATCCACCCTGTACCAAGCACGGTGTGATGCCTCGGCAGCAAGGGGCCAGGCTAGGGCTTTGGGCAGAGGGGAACGGAGAGAAAACTCAAAACCCAAGTGGTGGAGAGTCTCCGCTCTACCCTAGTAACAGCTGGGCCCAAGAAAGAAGAAGAAAGCCACCAACGCACCCAAGGAACGTGGACAGAATCATGCTAGCAGAGTTGCCTCCCAGCATTTGACCTTGGATTCCCCATGAAGGTCATTAAGAGGTCTTACCCCATAAGCAGACTATCTCAGATCTATGTGGTTTGTGGACAAGGGTCTGGTGTAATGTCCCACACTCAGGCGCCGAGCAAGTTTCTGCTAATGTGGTAAAACTTCACTTTAACTTTTTGCAAAACATCCTAGTCTTTTTGTGTCTGGTTTTTGGTTTGTTTTGTCATCAGGAAGGGCAGTGCGTGCAGTGGTCTTGGATGCCGTGCCGTGGTGGTGACTTGTCCTCCAAGCACAGCACGCAGACGCTTGGGCTCACCTGCAGCATGTGAAGTTTGCAGTACTGCCCTTGGAAGCTCCCCGTCGGGGCATGGGTGGAGAGGCACTCGCTGTAGGACCCCAGCCTGTCGAGGTTTCCATTAAGAACGTTGCTCCCAAGCTTCCCCACGGAGTCATACACTGAATTTCAAAGCAGAAGAAGTTGGTAACATGAGCATCGTCGTGTCACATTGAAAGGAACCTACAGGTACTCAGCTCCACATGTAAACCTATAAACCTATCACATGTATGTGAAAAAAGAAGAGAGGGACCAATGTCCAGCCTAGAGGTTAAAGCACCAGTTAAAATGCCCACAACCCATATCAGAATACTTGGGTTCAATGCCTGGCTCCAACTTCTGACTCCAGCTTCCTGCTAATACAGGCCTGGGAGGCAGCAGGGATGGCTCAAGTCATTGGGTTCCTGCCGCCCATATGGAAAACCTGCACCAAGTTCCTAGCTTCTGGCTTTCGCCTAGCCCAGACCTAGACGCTGTAGGCATTTCAGAAGTGAACCGTCAGATGGAAGCACTCTCTTTCTCCCCCTCTCTGCCTCCCAAATAAATATTTTTTTTAAAAGAGAGAGGAAGAGATCTGCTGAGAATCCACTCTCCATGTCTGTGTTTTGCATCCCCATTCTCCCTGACCACCAGGGGAGAAACAGCAGTGAACTTCCTCATGCTATCCCATGGCTGTCAATAGTTACTGCGAGAGAGTTCTTGGTTAAGATGTTTCCTGGGGAGTGGAGAGATAGAACTAAAACTTGCTAACTCTTCTTTGTCTCCATACACATCTAGGGGAAAAAATACTGGAGTCTTTAAATAAAAAAATTGTGTCTGGTTTTGTGGGACCTTACATTGCAGAGTTATTTACTGATGGATGGATTTATTAATTACCATTGGAGCAGTGCACAGCACCCCCAGCCTGGTCCTGGCCGGGCCCTCTTGGCTGTGTGTCCCACTGCTCTGCTAAGCACTCACCCCTCCCTAATCTCTTTGGTTGTATTGGTTGTACTTCTTTGAACTCCTTGAGCCGTCTGTTCCCATGACTGTGCTTCAGACTACTCAGACTGGTCCAATCCATTGTCATTGTCTTACATATCTGTTCCTTGGGGATTTCCATATTGTGACCTTGGCCTATGCACCCTTGTTCCCTCTGTGAGGTGAAGCGTGCTGAGGGCAGTGTGGACGCCCAGGACACCCAGCATGGCACCTGCTCAGGAATCTAAGAGGTGTGGCGAGGTCCTGGGTGTAGGACAGAAAGACCAGCGTGCCATAGTCACCGGCAATGCCATTTGCTGCTTTACCAGTAACGCTGTCCCTCTTGGAGGGGGGGGGGTTGTTCCCTCTAATTGCTTTAAAGAAGTGGCACTGAGACCGTTATCCACCAGCTTGAGAGCAAAGGGCAGAGGGCAGGGAGTGACTGGACAAGGGCCCAGGGTCCCTGGCCAGCCCTGACTGCCTGGAAGAGGGGCACAGCACACCAAAGAGCACTGCCTGACACAGCTGCCTCGGCTGGCGCTGGGACCTCGTCCTCAGGGCCACCGTGGCCTGTGGTTGTCAAAGACTGGCTTGTAGCTTGTGCCCGTGGCTCCTATCCGAGCCTCACCCCCAGAGTCGCTGTGGAAGTCCATGAGCCTTTTGCGGTAGCCTCAGGTTCACTGACTTCAGATAGGAACTTTGCAGATCCCTTATCTGGAGCTCTGACTCTGCCCTGGAGGGCCTTGGAATCACCTGAGGTTTTTTGCTCCACCCTCACAAAAGATGACTTAGTTGGTCGGGGAGGGGGTGTTAGGCAGGACCAGCTTTTCAGAATTTCCCAGGTGATTCTAACACGCAGCCAGGGTTGATTGCTCTGACGGTTCGGTTGGATTCCAGGCTCCTGAGCAAGGCTTAAAAGGGCCTTGGTGCTCAGGCTTGTCCCAGCAGCCTCTTCTGCCCGAGCCACGCTCACTTCTCTGCTCCGTCGCAGGATTGCGCTGGGCCGGGGCCTGTGTGTCTTGCTGCCTGAGCTGTCCCCATTCCCCACCTGCCTGGCAATGCACGCATCATCCCGAGTCTAACCCGAAGGACTGTCTCCCCAGGAAAAGCTCCAGACTCTGGCTCAAGGTGTCCACTGAAAGGTACGTTGCCCTCTTCATCGTGTACCTCTCTGTCTCCCACAAGGGGAGAAGGGCATGTCTTAATGTAATGAACAGCTGTTGAATTGAAACTTTGAAAAAACTAAATTCCTACACCCAAGATCCAGTTCCACAATGGTATGAAATCCTCCCTGTCAGCAAAGCAACAATACAGCTGGACACATAAACTAAGTAGAGGATGCTGGGAGTTCCCTCTCCACCGCTCACGGGCAGCCCAGGCTCTCCAGATGAAAGTTTAAGAATCTGGAGCTACAAAGAGTTGAAGGAGACAGAAACAAGAGCGATGTCGATATTGAGCTTGTCTTCCCCCTTAGGTGAGAACTGAGGGGCGGACAGACGGGGAGACCCAGTTCTTCATCTGAGAAGGTTGAATTCGTGTTTTATTTCCAACTGCTGTGTTGCTTTATAAACTGCTTGCATTTGTGGGTTTTTAGCTGAGTTCGTGTGCGCATGCATCAATTGCATTTACTTTCTGGATATCAACTCCAATGGACAAGGGTGCCCTTTTCCACCCTCATCTCTGTCTCTCTCTCTCTCTGCCTCTCTGTAACTCTGCCTTTCAAATCTTTTTTTAAAAAGAGGCTAGGGTGCAGGTACCATCCAAACCACAAAGTACCTCGTGATTGCCACAGGAGGAAGGAATAGACTAGCCCAGTGATGCACCACACCTGCTACTTCAAATCACACGGCAGTTGCTCCAAGTTTTCATTTTCAGAAGATTGAAAACAAGTTGTTGTCTTCATCCTGGGCTAATTGGCAGGTAGGTTTTCTTTGTCATGTGGTGTTGATGATGAGTGACTATTAAAGTGCACAGGTGATTAATTTCTGGGTTTGGAGGAAGGAAAGACGATCATCAACTCTTAAATTTTAGTCTGATGCTCTTACACCATGAGGAGAGCAGAAGCTTCTGGAATGCGAGGCCAGAGGCAAACCCTACAAGGAAGTCTTCAGCGTGAACAGCCAGTGTTTATCAGGCACCTACCGGATGGCCGTGTTAGACTGCGGGTCCTTAAGAGCTGGAGTTGCCTAGTAGTTGATACAGGGCGTACAGGTAGACTGCTGCCTGAAAGGGCCCAGGAAGAGGTCTGAGTGTGTTCTCAGTGTCACCGGCTAGTTCCTCAGGCAGGCTGCGTGGGCCTGCTCCACGGTTGATCTTGGGGTGGCAGAACAACCACAGGTGTGTGCACTTCTGTGGCTGCTGCAGCAGATGGCCACGCCCTTGGTGGCTTGAAAGAACAGAAATGTGTTTGCCATGTTTGAAACATCTGTGTCACCGAGACAAGAGTGAAGGTGTGAGCATGACTGTGCCCCTGGAGGCTCTAAGGGGGGTGGGTTCCTTACCTCTGTCAGCTTGGGTGGCTGCTGGCCTCCCTTGCTTTGTGGCCACTCCAGTCCCTGTGTCTGTGGGCAGTCTGTGTGTGAGAGCACGTGTGAGATATTCAAGGACAAGGATGTGGCTGGGTATAGCCCCCACCCCCGGAGCACCCAGGGAAGTCTCCCATCTAAGACCCTTGCCTTACACCTGCAGAGATGCTCTTCCAGTCTTGGGTTATCAGTCACAGGTTCCAGGAATGAGGATGTGCCTATGTTTTGGGGACCATAGTTGATCCCACTAAAGCACAGAGGTCTCATCTCTGGTGACCCCGGATGTGTGAGGGAGCCCACGGTACTTATCTCTGGTCAGAGACTTTCTTGGCTTGAGCATCCCTTCTGTCCCTAACTCCAGGACCAGTGGAAGGGTGGGCCTTGAGTGAAATGCCCTCCAGTCTGATAGCCAGATGGGAAAATGGGCCACATTCAGACGCCAAAAGTCAAGTTAGAGTATCCATATCCAGAATGCTTGGAGCCATAATTGTTTGGCTTTTTTTTTCCCTTCTTTGGATTTTGGGATATTTGCATGTGCAAGATGAGCTATCTTGGGGATAGGACCCAGTACTAAACATGAAATTGATTTGTTTCATATACACCTTACACACACAGCCTGAACATGGGTGGTACTGGTTTGCTTTGTATTTATTTTTTTAAATGAGTTGGGTGAGACAGATAATTCGCATCTGATGACTCCCTCCCCAAAGGCCCACAATAACCAGGGCTCATCTCCCAGAATGAGTGTTCACGCTGCCTGTTTGTGTGCCTCGTCTTCCCTCGGGAAGCCTAGAGTCCCGGGTGACACCCCCAGAGGCAGCAGTCTGCAGGGGACATTCCACGGCTGGCACAGTCCCTGGTCCCTGGTGGAACCTTTGCTCTCCCCATCATGACAAGTTGAGCACCCTTAGTCCCCAAATCCAGCATCCCCAAGGCTCCAAAATCTTACTTGTTGGAGCTCTGATATAATGTAAGTGGAAAACTCCACACCCAGCCTCTTGTGATAGGTCACAGTCAACACACAGACTCCAGCCAGCTGGTCAGCTAGAGGCTCAGCCACCGGCTGGGGAGTCTGTGTCCCACATTGGGATGCCTTGGCTTCAACACCTGGCGCTCTCTTGTGACCCCAGCTTCCTGCTAGTGTAGACCCTGGGAGGCCATGACTGCTCAAGCGAAAGACCAGAAATTCCTTCCACAGCTCCTGATTGAGTTTTGACCTGGCCCAGCCCTGGTGGGCTCCAGGTGGGCTCCGGGACATGAAGGGCTGAGAAAGCTTGGGAGCGAAAGTAGCTGCTTAGGGAATTCAAGGATATTGAGGAGATGGGAGAAGACCGGAAGTGAGAAGCTCTGCAGGCCTCTTGACCAGAGGCCACCGCTAATCTCCCGCTGTTCTGTCCTGGAGGAAGAAGGTGCTGGAAGACTCAAATCCTGAGAAACCAGAGAGTCACGAAACATGGGGTAAAGTTAAAAGTCCACGCAAGGAGGGTTCGCCGTGAGGCCTGGCCTGCCCAGTGTTAGGAACAGGCCAGGCTGGACCTCAGAAATGGCTGTGTGGGCCCGCTACCTCCCGGGAGAAGAGGCCCAGGGCCTGCCCGAGACTGATGAACTTGTTTTCCTTCCGTTCCAGCCGATCGGTGCTCGCCGTGTTTCCAGAGTGGGTTCTGACAGCATAGCAAGTCTGTACACGTTTCCCAGGGCTGTCTTCCACACTCCACGAGTGGTCCTGGAGGCTGGACACCTGAAAGCAAGGGCTCGGCAGGACTGGATCCTCCTGTGCCTCTCTGCTCCTGGTGGCTGCCAGCAGTGCTGGGCTTACAGGGCATCGCTCCAGTCTCGGCCTCCTCTGTGGTCTGGTGTTTCCCTGTGCCTGGATCCAAATCTCCCTTGCAGAAGTCACTGGATTAGGGCTGGCCTTAGCTGCTCTCTCTTTCCAGATAATGTCAGATCTGCAGGAACCAGGAGTAAGGTTTCGATGTATCTTTTGGGGAAGACAAAATTCAACCTATGCAATCTTCCAAGTGGGTATTATATATTATACAGATACGAAAATGTAGCATACTGTGTTAGTTTCTTAGAGTTTCTGTAGCAAAATACTGCAGACTTAAACAACAGGAATTTGTTTTCTCCGGGGTCTGGAAGCTGTTCTGTGCCAAATCAGGCTGTCAGCTGGGTTGGTTTCTTCTGAGCTCTCTCCTTGGCTTCAAAGTGGCTGTCTTCTTGCTGCGTCATCATGTGGTCTCCCGCTGTGCGTGTTTGTCCTACTCTCCTAGAACAGCACCAGCCACTGGGCTAGGGCCTCTCCTGCTCATCTCCTTTTGGCTTAATTGTATCTTTGCATGTGAGATTAATATGCAATATCTGCACCTTTTTATAGGGCATGATATATTTCAATGCATGTAGACAGTGTACACTGATCAAACCAGGCAACTTGCATATCTATTTCCTTATTTATGCTTAGAGCCTACTAGATCCTCTCATCCAGTTAATTGGGTATGAAATGTTATTGTGAACCAGAGTTGCCCCACTGGGCTATGGAACAGTAGCACCCATCATTCCTGTGTTTTGGTACCCATGGCCCAAAACTCTTCCTGCATCTGGTAAGCTTCATTCTAAATTCAGATCTAGGGCTGATGTGGCACAGCAGGTTAGGCTGCGGCTTCTGATGCCTGCATCCCATATCAGAGTGTCTGAGTCCTGACCACACCACTTCTCATCCAGCTTCCTGCTCATGTGCCTGGGAAGGCAGCTGAAGGTGACCCACGTATTTGGGCCCCTGCCACCCTGTGGGACACCAGGATGGAGCTCCTGGCCTAGACCTAGCTATTACAGTCATTTGAAGAATGAACCAGCAGATGGAAGATCTGTCTCTGCTTTTCAAATAAGTAATGAAATAACTTTTTTAAAAAATGAATTCGGGTTAACTTGTTTAAACTTCCACATGTGGGAAGCAGCATGATTTTTGTCTGTGTTTGCAACACTTAATTCTATTCACTTTGCTGTGAATGTGAGAATTTCATCCTTTCTACAGCTGGAGAATATTTCTTTGTGTATACCTACCTTGTCGTCTTTATCCATTCATCTGTCAATGGACACTGAAGTTGATTCGTGTCTGAACTATTGTGAATAATGCTGCAACAAACATGGGCTTGCGGCGTCTCTTTAAAACGCTGACTGCACTTCCTTTGACTTCATACCCAGAAGTGAGGTAGCTAGCTCATACAATAGATCTACTTTTAGCTTTTGCATTTCCACCAAGAGTGTGTAAACATTATATTTTCTGTGTATCCTTGCCAGTGGTTTTTTTTTTATTTTTGATAAAAGCCAATTTAATTGGAGTGAGATAATCTCATTGTTCTGATTTGCATTTTCTTGGTGATAAATAATACTTGCACATTTCCTCATATTTATTAGCTATTTGTATTTCTTTTGTAAACTATCTATTCAGATTCTCCCTGCCAATAAACCAGATTGCTTTTTCATGGAGTTTTTTGTTTTCTGGTTTTTATTGTTAAACTCCTTTCATACTCTGAATATCCCTCCTTTTTCAGATGAATTGTTCATAAATATTTCCTCCCATTCTGTCAAATGTCTTTTTACTCTGTTTTCTTTGCTGTGCAGAGCTTCTTGGTTCGATAAAATCCCGTTGTCCTGTCTTACTTTTGTTGCCTGTGCTTTGGGGGTTTTGTCAAAAAAAAATCACTTATGCTAATGTCTTAACGTTACACTTATGTTTTCATCTCATGGTCTTGGGTCTTGTGTTTAGATTTTGATCAATTTTTAGTTGATTTTGTGTATAGGGTAAGAAGCAGGGCACTGTTGCAAATTTGAATCTTCTGCACTGTTTTCCTAGTCCTGCTTATTGAAGAGTATCTTTTGTCCAGTGCATGTTTGGTAGCTTTGTTGAAACTCATTTGGCTATGGCTTCATAGATTGATGTCTACATCTCTCTTCTGCCCCATAGGTCTGTGTGTCTTGTTTTTATTCCAGGACCATGCTGTTTTGGTTATAATAGCGCTGTAACATGTCTTGAAATCTGATACTATGGTACCTTTAGCTTTGTTCTTTTTAGCACAAGATTGCTTTGGCTGTTAGGAGGTCTTTTATGTGTCCATGTGAATTTTAGGATTGTTTGTTCTAGTTCTGTGAATTATGTCATTGATATTTCAATAGGGATTGCACTGAATCTTTAAACAACTTTGGGCAGAATGGGCATTTTAATGCATATTCTTCTAATCCATGAACATGGAAGTTCTTCCCATTTCTTTTGATGTCTTGTTCAATTTCTCTTATTACTGTGTTGTAACTTTCACTGTGGAGGTCTTTCATATCTTTGGTTAAATTTATTCCAACATATCTGTAGCTATGAGGATACTTAGAGTTTATGGAAAGAGCAAATTAAAAGATAGGCTTATTTGGGTATAAATTTTAAAGCCTCGCATAATTATTTCATAATACATCTTCTATGAGCTCTTTGATAGACTAGCGTATGCATGGATTTCAAGAGTTTTTTGCACCAAAATATTTTTGATTCTCCATGAACATTGTTAGGTACCCTTAGATTGTGAATGAATTGCTCTTATTTCTTGTTTATTGGTGTGTAAAAATGCTACTGACTTGTACATGGTGATTTTGTATTCTACAACTGAGTTTCAGTTCTAGTCTTTTTTTGATTCTCTAGGTTTTTTTTTGTTTTTTTGTTTTTTTAAGAGAGAGACTCGGCCGGCGCCGTGGCTCAACAGGCTAATCCTCCGCCTTGCGGCGCTGGCACACCAGGTTCTAGTCCCGGTCAGGGCGCCGGATTCTGTCCCGGTTGCCCCTCTTCCAGGCTAGCTCTCTGCTGTGGCCTGGGAAGGCAGTGGAGGATGGCCCAAGTGCTTGGGCCCTGCACCCGCATGGGAGACCAGGAGAAACACCTGGCTCCTGGCTTCGGATCAGTGCGGTGCGCCGGCTGCAGCGGCCATTGGAGGGTGAACCAACGGCAAAGGAAGACCTTTCTCTCTGTCTCTCTCTCTCTCTCACTATCCACTCTGCCTGTCAAAAAAAAAAAAAAAGAGAGACTCATATCTGTGCAAATAGCAATAATTTGACTTTGTCCCTTCCTATTTGTATGCCTTTTCTTTCTTTCTCTTGCCTAACTGCTCTGGCCAACACTTCTGGGAGTATACTGAATGAGAGCAGTGAGAGTTAGATACCCTTGTCTGATTCCAGATCTTGGAGGAAATGCTTTGGCTTCCCCCGTTGAATATGATCTTTTCTGTGGGTTTGTCATCTATGGCCTTTGATTATGTTGATGTATGACTCTTTTAGACCTAATTTGTTCAGGGTTTTTATCATGAAAGGAGGTTGGATTTTTTTCAGCTTTTTCTGTAGCTATTGAGATGATGCCAAAGCTTTTATCCTTAATTCTGCTGATATGATGGATTATGGTATTGATTTGTGTATGTTGAAATATCCCTGTGTCCCCAGGGTAAATCCCACAGGATCATGGTGAATAATCTTTTTGATGTGCTGTTGGATTTGATTTACTAAGACTTCACTGAAAACGTTCATATATGTGTTCATCAGGGATACTGGTCTGCCGTTGTCTTTGATGTTTATCTCTTTTAAAAATCCTATGTGTGGACCCCAAAGAGTTAGTGGGGGGAAAAAAGAATTAAAAGATAAATTTATTTTGGTGCAACAATTTTAAATCCATGCATAGTCTTTTCATAATACATTTTATAAGCTTTTTAAAGATTGCTTATGTTTCCAAATACAATCACATTCTGAGATATTGGGGTTAGGACTTCAGCCTCTGAATTTGAGGAAAGCACAATTCAGCGCATAATACAAATTAAAAATAACAATGAAATCTAGAATATTCCTTAGTACAAATTGCACACATAGCTAGTTGACTCTCACAGAATCCTTTCACTGTTTGCGAGCCTGCTGTCCCTAGCCAATCCATGGTGTGGTGCTGACATGAATGTTGGTTGATACTTTTGTTTATCTGAAGGAGTACTAAGGCTGCGAAACAAGATGTACGCCACAATTTCACTGTTTCCGTATGTGAGCAACTCTTTTTGCTGACTCAGATGGCCATCTGAGTGTTGGAATATTTGCTCGTCTTTCTGTGCTGTTCATAATGTAGTTACAGACCCTGCACTTCCTTTATGCTACATGTACATTCTTAACCATTTCTCCATCATGTCTTTAAGTCTAGATGGCCAACAAATGAATCGAGTGGTTGGTAACCTCCTTGGTGGTGTCTTTGCACCGTGGCTGCCTGCTGGGGGGAAGTTAGAAGGCCCTGGGCAGTAGCATACTGTAACGCTGACCATAGAGACCCAGGGACATAATAGCTGCAAGGGCACTGATAATAGTTTATCATACCACTATATTTTGCTATTTTTTTGAATATTACTTTTGTTCTTAATTGTAGATATGTATGATTTAGCCCTTAATGATAACTGTTGAACAATTGGCTTGACAATCTTAACAACCAGCTCTCTCAAGTCAGCACAGACCAGCTGTAGCACACTGCTATGCCTAGGAATCAGACTCGTAAATAATTTTGCTGTCGATGCTTAGAATTGAGAAAACACGAGTGAGGACACTTGTCCAGAAAGGTGACATGACTTGGGCAAGGTCACACAGTTACTGGCTCAGACTGGATGAGACCCCAGGCCTCAGGACAGCCTGTCTAGCACCATTTGGACAGCTGCACATGTTGTCGGAAAAACCTGACCAGGTTACAAGAAAAGTGTAAGAAAGAAAGGAGCAGAGTGCTGCTAGGAGGAAGGTTCCAGGGACCAAGTCTAGAGGGAAGGAGAGAGAGGCCCGATCATCAGCACAGGGCGTCACGGACGGGTTTGTCTAGGAATTAGAAATAGGTGAGCGTTAAGGAAGAGGACAGCTAATGCTGTAGTGGTCAAGGAGGAAGACAACTGAAGGGGAGGAAACTCGTTAATCAGGAAGTCAGATGTCGGCTGTCTTAGTTTTGTACATAAGAGATTTACTGAGTATGTATTTCCACGGATGAAGGAGTTTGCAACAGTAACAAAACTAGAAGCAAAGGTACCAGAGCACTGGAACACGTGCATGAAGGCTTGGGCAGAAAATAGGGGCAAAAAAATATATATAGCACTTCAAAATGGCAGTAGAAAATAATTAAGAGACAAGTTGATTTTGGTGCAAAAAAAAAAAAAATGAAACCTGGGTATGGTTTTTATCATAATATGCATTTGCCATGAACTTTTCGAAGACGCTGCTATGCATGGATTTCAAAGAAATTCTTACCAGAACCAGCTTATGTTTTAATTCTGTTTTACACAAAATTGAGTCAGCCTCCTAAGTCCCCAAGACGTGAGAGGGCGGCAGAATCAAAGCACCCGAGAGTGTTTGGATTTTGTTCCCAGTAAGGCAGTGGGTGTGTTATCTACTAGAAAACCAGTGGTCAGAGGATGGTAGAAAAGGCAATGGGAGGTCTTGTTTTAGGATTGACATTCCTGCAGTATTCTTTCCCACATTGTCCACACCCTTGAACCCACCCGACTGCTGCCAGAATGAGTCTGACAGGCAGTCTCTGGCCTGTTCTGGAAGACCCAACATCCCCGAGGGGTTTCAGGGGCCCTCTCTCTGCCTCATTCCTCAGCCCCCTGCCCGTTATCCCAGGACCTGAGAGACCAGCACTGGGTTTGGGGTTGGAAATGGCACTTTAAAATGTCCTAGTAAATGCAGTGTGTAATTTAAAAGGTACACAGGGAAAACAAATGCCTGTGTTTTCATCACCCAGCTTGAAAATAAGTTCAGCCCCTAGGCTGAGTGTGGAGGTTTCCTTCTAAACTTCTGTTTCTCAACATCATATCACAGGCCTATAGCAACCGAGAACCTTCATGAGCACGTATGGCCTAGGTGCTGTGTGGAATCTCCTTGCAGTGCTGTGGGTGTTTTTTTTTTTTATTATTATTTCTGTGTGGCCCCTCTATGATACATGTCATTCTACATGTTGCTGGTGTGTGTTGCCCTTGTTGGTCCTTCTAGCCAATGACCTAATGTGCAGACTCCACTGTCAGGACTGGAGCCCATGTCCTCTATCTCTGCCACTTACTGTAGGCAGGACACTTGACATCTCTGTAGCTCAGTTTCCTCACTCATAAAATAGAGCTGATAATGACTGTTAGCCATATCTGAGGCTGAGGGGCTGGGGGGCTGCAAGGGACGGCTCCCGCCCAGAGCTGGCAGTGGAGCCTGCCCTGTAGAAGTCCTCACGGAGCACTGACTCTTTGATCCGCATGGTAGTCGGGAAAACCATACTGAGAACCAAGGTCAGAACCACACGCTGTGCTTCAGAAATCTCGGGCAAAATGTCAAGGCCACAGTGCCACGTATTTTCTGGTACATTAGAATGAAATCGGTTAAAACAATCTCATTTATGCCTATCACATAACTCCCTTTTGAAATAGCTTGGAAATTTTTAACTTAAAGAACATGGTTGGTGCGTGACCATGGTAACTTGTACAGCTTTTGCTCGGTGGTGACGCACAAGGACAGTAAGTGACACCACCTCGCCACCAGAAATACACCCGAGTCATTGTACCTTCTTGGCTCACTTAGGGAACATTCGCACAAGCTCTGGCCTACTGTCAGTATCCTTAAGAGCTGTAGCAAAACATAATCAATTCCAAAATGTGACTTAAAGAAGGGTATTGAATCAAATGGATTTCTGTTTAAACCCCCCCCCCATTTTATTAAATACTAGGACATTAATCCAGTGGAAAATGGTAAATAATTGCTTGAGTTCATATGCCGCTGTGAACTACTCAGTATTAGATCAAAACTTTGATTTACCTCGATGGTGTATATTACATGACCAATATGAGCAATTTGGTGTATATTGCATGAGCAAGTGTTTTTCAATTCCAAATAAACTAGTCATGCACTCGAAATGGAAATTGCCACGTCAGTCGATCTGGCTTTGGAAAAGAGTGAGTGTTTACATCTCCTTGTGAGTGGTTTCCCATCAGCATCAACAGTGAATCTTTCTCCTGAAGGAGAGGTTGCCCCACTGAAAACAAATCCGACTTCCTGCCCACTGCGTGCAGGAAAGCTGGATGTGCCCTTAGTTGGAAGAATAATGTTGGAAAAGTAACAACAAATCGGGGCCGCACGGAGGCCTCCATCTCGCATGCAGAAGGCGGCCTACAGTCTCGCTTCCTCTAGCCCAAGCCAGCACATTTAGCAAGCACGCCTTAGAATTCCCCATCCAGCACGCATGGCAAAAGTTTTCCCTGCATAATGAAGCAACTCATTACCGAAGGCAGACTAAATGTTTAGAAACAGAAATAAACCAAGGTAGCTCCTACAACAGTGAAATGTTACCCGTGTCAGTAATGCTAAACAGCATTGCACAATTTACAAACAGTTCTCATCTTTATAAGACATTGGTCCACAAAGATTGCTTCCAGCTAAATGGACAGATCTGCAGTCAAAATTCCTCCCCCGCCCCAGATTGCTGGCATACTTTGTAAACTAAGGCATGTCTTGTCTTCCCTGTTCGGTTCTGTTTTTAATTCTGCAAAGTCTAACACGTTTCAAGCGTGAACCTTGGCCCGCCTCGTGTCCACCTACCCAATGGGCCAGAGAAACCCACTTACTTCTTAAAGCGTATTCTTTGGGCTTCACCGAATTCAGATCAGAAAGGAATTCATCAGTATCTTGCATGCACTTGAGAGAAATGTTTCTTGCAGGAAAACCGAAAGGGAATTGAAACTGGAAAGAGAGCAGGCCAAGTAGTAAAGCCAGGTCCCTCATTGCCTCTGAAGCCGCTGGGATAAACCACTCTTCAAAGATGAAGGCCTTTATATTCAGGAAGCACTTGTCTGTGACATGCTGCAGGCAGATGTGACATTGCTCACTTTTAACAGGCAGAGCGACAAGCTCCATCTCAAAGCCACCTGCAAAGCGGCGGTGCTGGGCAAACCATGGAAACCGATTGATGCACAACTTGTGATTGCGGAATAAATGGCGCTGTGGCTGTGGGCACCGCTGAGCACCTGGCTCCTTTAGTTATGCAGATTACCGTCTCCAGCTACCGTGACATTGGCTGGGTGTCCTCTGCTTAGATGGCCTGCTGTGCCTCTCTGGGTTGGAAAAATATTCTGACGGTGTTAAGTGGCAGTGTTTGCTTTTTGTCCAAGAGCAATGATGAATCCAATGTATGAATCATGAGGAATCTTCAAAAAGTTCATGGAAAATACATGCAATAAATAGGAATTTCAACATGTTTTCGCTTTTAAGATCAGTTTACCTTTTAATTCAACTTTTTGATGAAACTATTTCCTTTTTAGGAGAGGCAAATTCACTTTTCTAAACTCTAAATCATTTGTAGGAATACAGACAGATAGAGGCACTTCAGATACTATTGGGAAGCTATCAAGAAACACATTAGGGTCCACAACTAAGAGAAATTGATTTTTTGAATAACATATTTTATCACATGGAAAGAAAACTCTTATTGGAAAGGCCAATGAATCCTTCGCTGTCATCCTAGCCTTGTTCTAAGTCATAAAATACAACACTTAAATGAAATTCTTTTCTAAAGAGTCAAAACCTACTTTTGCTAGCTTTGTGATTCATTTTCCTGAGCATTAAAGAGTTCAGCATAAACATTTTTAATAACAGTTTCACGTTACCTAGTACATGAACATGTTTTACATTCTCCCCTCCTGGATATGGTTACTCCTAATACACGAATGTGTAGTCTTTGAGAATTTTCTAAGTAAATACTAAAGTCTAAAGGTGAGCATGTTGGTGTACACATATTTTTTGTTACTTTTTAAATTATACAGGAAACAGATTTCATGAATTTTTCCCCAGAAGCCTTTTATTTAAGGGGGGCCAACTTCATACATTTCATAATACAACTTTAGGGACGCCATACCCTCCCTCCAAGCCACGCTCCCAATCCTCTTCCTCATCCCTCTCCTATTCCCGTTCTTATTTACTAAGATCTATTTTCAATTAACTTTATACACATATGATTATACTAAGTAAAGAGCTCAACAGTATAAAAAAGTTACTCAACAGTCAAGACAAGAGCTGTTCAAAATCATCACATCTCAAAGTGTCAATTTCACTTCTATAAATTGCCTTTTAGAGCTCTCTTAGTTATCACAGACCAGGGAGAACATGTAGTATTTGTCCTTTGGGACTGCCTTATTTTACTAAGTATGATATTTTTCCATATTCATCCATTTTGTTGCAAATGACCGGATTTCATTTCTTGTTTTTTGTTGTTGTTGTTGTTGTTCTTGTCTTCCTGTTTTTTTACCACTGTGTCATATTCCATGGTGTACATATCCCATAAATTCTTTATCTAGTCATCAGTTGATGGGCATTTAGGTTGATTCCATATCTTAGCTATTGTGAATTGAGCTGTAATAACCATGGGGGTGCAGATTACTCTTTTATTTGCTGATTTCATTTCCCTTGGGTAAATTCCCAGGAGTGGGATAGCTGGGTTATAAGGCAGGTCTACATTCAGATTTTTGAGGTATCCCATACTGTCATCCATAGTGGTTTTACCAGTTTATATTCCCACCAACAGTGGATTAGGGGGCCTTCTTCCCCACATCCTCACCAGCATTTGTTGTTGATTTCTGTATGAAAGCACTAACTAGGGTGAGATGAAGCCTCATTGTGGTTTTAATTTGCATTTCCCTGATGGCTAGTGATCCTATAGATTTTTTTCATGTGTCTATTGGCCATTTGGATTTCCTCATTTGAAAAATGTCTAAGTCCTTGGCCCATTTCTTAACTGGGTGGTTTGTTTTGTTGTGGAGTTTCTTGAGCTCTTTACATATCGTGGCCATCAATCCTTTATCAGTTGCATAGTTTGCAAATAATTTCTCCCATTCTGTCAGTTGCCTCTTCACCTTGCTGAGTGTTTCTTTGGCTGTCCAGAATCTGCTCAATTTGATGTAATCCCACTTGTAAATGTTGGCTTTGATTGCCTGTGCCTCTGAGTCTTGACCAAGTACTCTGACTATGCCAATGTCTTGAGGGTTTCCCGGATGTTCTCTAATGATTTGATGGTATGAGGTCATAGGTATAGTTCTTTAATCCATTTTGAATTGATTTTTGTGAAAGGTGTAAGGTAGGGGGTCCTGCTTCATACTCCTGCATGTGGAAATGTAGCTTTCTCAGCACCATTTGTTGAAGAGAGTCCTTGCTCCAAGGGTTGGTTTTTAGCTCCTTTGTCAAACATAAGTTGGTTACAGATGCTTGGATTGATTTCTGGCATTTCTATTCTGTTCCATTGGTCTATCCATCTGTTTTTGTTCCTGTACCAGGCTGTTTTGATTATAACTGCCTTGTAGTAGGTCTTAATATTTGGTATTATTATGCCTCCAGCTTTGCTTTTGTGATATAAGATTGCTTTAACTGTTTGAAGTCTCCTGTGTTTCTGTATGAATTTCAGCATCTTTTTTTTTTTTTTTTTTTTTTTTTTGGACAGGCAGAGTGGATAGTGAGATAGAGAGACAGAGAGAAAGGTCTTCCTTTTTGCCGTTGGTTCACCCTCCAATGGCCGCTGCGGCCGGCGCATCGCGCTGATACGAAGCCAGGAGCCAGGTGCTTCTCCTGGTCTCCCATGCGGGTGCAGGGCCCAAGCACTTGGGCCATCCTCCACTGCCTTCCCGGGCCATAGCAAAGAGCTGGCCTGGAAGAGGGGCAACCAGGATAGAATCCGGCACCCCAACCGGGACTAGAACCCGGTGTGCCGGCGCAGCAAGGCGGAGGATTAGCCTGTTAAGCCATGGTGCCGGCCAGCATCATTTTTTCTATATCTGAGAAGAATGTCTTTGGTATTTTGATTGGTATTGCATTGAATCTGTAAATGGCTTTTGGTAGTATGGACGTTTTGATGATATTGACTTCCAATCCATGAACATGGAAGACTTTTTATTTGTATCTTCTATCTCTTTGGTGTTTTGTAATTTTCATTGTAGAGATCTTTGACATCCATGTTTAAATTTATTTCAAGGTATTTGATTTTTTGGTAGCTATTGGAAATGGGATTGATCTTAGAAGTTCTTTCTCAGCTATGGCATTGTCTATGTATACAAAGGCTGTTGATTTTTGTGTGTTGATTTTGTATCCTGCTACTTTACCAAACTCTGAGTTCCAATAGTCTCTTAGTGGAGGCTTTTGATCCTCTACATATAGAATCGTGTCATCTGAAAATAGGGATAGTTTGACTTCCTCCTTCCCAGTTTGTATCCCTTTGTTCTCCTGATGACTCTGGCTAACACTTCCAGGATTATATTGAATAGCAGTGGTCAGAGTGGGCATGCTTGTCTAGTTCTGGATCATAGTGGAATGCTTCCAACTTCTCTCCATTCAGTAGGAAGCTGGCTGTGGGTTTGTCATAAATTGCCTAGATTGTGTTGAGGAATGTTCCTTCTATACCCAATTTGCTTTGTTTTTATCATGAAAAAGTGTTATCAAATGCTTTCTCTGCATCTGTTGAGATAATCATATGGTTTTTGTTCAGTTTTTTTTTTTTTTATAGAGAATGAACTTTTTTAAAAAAAAAATTTATTTATTTGAAAGGTAGAGTGACAGTGAGGGAGAGACAGAAAAGTCTTCCTTCCATTGGTTCACTCCCCAAGTGGCCACAAAGGCCAGAGCTGCGCTGATCCAAAGCCAGGAACCAGGAGCTTCCTCCAGGTCTCCCATGTGGGTACAGGGGCCCAAGGACTTGGGCCATCTTCTGCTTTCCCAGGCAGCATCAGAGAGCTGGATTGGAAGAGGAGCAGCCGGGACTCAAACCAGCACCCATATGGGATGCCGGCACCACAGACGGAGGACTAGCCCACTGTGTCATGGCGTCAGCCCCTATCTTTCAGTTTTAGTGTGATGTATCACACTGACTTTGTGCACACTGAACCATCCCTGCACACCAGGGATAAATCCCACTTGGTCTGGGTGGATGATGATTCTGATGTGTTGTTGGATTCGATTGGCTCGAATTTTCTTGAGGATTTTTGCGTTTATGTTCATCAGGGAAATTGGTCTGTAGTTCTCTCTCTGTTGTCTTTTCCAGATTTAGGAATTAAGGTGATACTGGCTTCATGGAAAGAATTTGGGAGGATTTCCTCCCTTTCAATTGTTTTGAATAACTTGAAGAATTGGAGTTAGCTCTTTAAATGTCAGGTAGAATTCAGCAGTGAAGCCATCTAGTCCAGGGCTTTTCTTTTTGGGGAGGGTCTTTATTACTGATTCAGTTTCTGTCTTGGTAATGAGTCTCTTTAGGTTTTCTATGTCTTCATGGCTCAATTTAGGTAGGTCATATGTGTCCAGGAATCTATCCATGTCTTCTAAATTTCCTGACTTGTTGTCATATAGCTCTTTGTGGTAATTTCTGATGATTCTTTTTATTTCTGTGGTGCCGGTTGTTACATATCCTTTTTCATCTCTAATTCTATTAATTTGATTCTTCTCCCTCCTTTTTTGATGAGTTGGGCCAATGGTGTGTCAATGTTTATTTTTTCAAAAACCTAGCTCTTCATTTTGCTGATCTCTTGTATTTTTTTGTCTCAATTTTGTTGATTTCTTTAATTTTAACTTCTTTTCTTCTACCAGTTTAGGATTTGTTTTGCTGTTTCTCTAGATCCTTGAGATGCATTGATAGCTCATTTACTTGGTGCCTTTCTAATTTCTTGATGTAGGCACCAATCACTATAAACTTTCCCCTAAGCACTGCTTTTGCTGTATCCCATAAGTTTTGATATGTTGTGTTGTCGTCTTCGTTTCCAGAAATTTTTTGATTTCTCTTTTGACTTCCTCTGTGACCCACTGTTCATTCAGGAGCGTGTTGTTCAGTCTCCACGTGTCGGCATACACTCCAGAGGATCCTGAGTTGCTGATTCCCTGCTTCTTTCCATTGTGATCTGAGAAGATGTATGATTTCAAATTTTTCTTTAATTTGCTGAGACT
The DNA here is from genome assembly GCF_033115175.1 of Lepus europaeus. Classification (NCBI taxonomy): domain Eukaryota; kingdom Metazoa; phylum Chordata; class Mammalia; order Lagomorpha; family Leporidae; genus Lepus; species Lepus europaeus. The sequence continues at coordinate 106,545,708 of NC_084835.1, read as the reverse complement.
TGCTTTATGGCTAGGGTGTGGTCGATCCTAGAAAAGGTTCTGTGCACTGCTGTGAAGAATGTGTATTCTGCAACTGTAGAATGCAAAGTTCTGTAGGTATCCGTTAGGTCCATTTGGCCTATAGTGTCGGTTAACTGTTTCCTTGCTGACTTTCTGTCTGGTTGATCTGTCCCCTGCTGAAAGTGGGTTATTGAAATTCCCCATTACTATTGTATTTAAATCTATTTCTCCCTTTAGGTCCCTTAACATGTATTTTAAATAGCCCTGAAATCAGGTGCATATATAATCTATAATAGTCACATCTTCCTGTTGACTTGATCCCTTTATCACTACATAGTGTCCTTCTTTGTCTCTTTTAACAGTTTTTATGTTAAAGTCTATTTTGTCTAATCTTAGGATGGTTATACCAACTCTTCTCTTTCTCTTACTATGGAATATCTTTCCATCCGTTCACTTCAGTCTGCATATATCTTTGTTGGTGAGATGTGTTTCTTATAGGCAGCAAGTAGATGGGTTTTGTTTCTTAATCCATTCTGCCAGTCTGTATCTTTTAACTGGAGAGTTGAGACCATTTACATTCAAGTGGCTATTGATGAGTAATGACTTGGTGCTGCCATTTTCCCCATAAATACTCCTGTTGCTTACTTTGGGTTTCCTCTGTACTTCTGCTGGGAGACTTTCTGCCTTCACCGTCTTTCACAGTGATGACCAGGTTTCTGTGTGTAGCACATCCCTTGGCATCTATTATAAGGCTGAACAGATAGTGACAAATTTTTTCAATTTCTATTTGTTATGGAAGGTCTTTATTACACCTTCATTCAGAAATGAGAGCTTTGCAGGGTATAGTGTTCTGGATTTAGTTTTTTTTTTTTTTCTTAAGACTTGGAGGGCTGGCACTGTGGTATAGCAGGTAAAGCTGCCACCTGCAGTGCTGGCATCCCATATGGGCACCAGTTCAAGTCTCAGCTACTCTACTTCCGATCCAGCTCTTTGCTTGTCCTGGGAAAGCAGTAGAAGATGGCTGAAGTCCTGGGGCCCCTGCACCCACGTGGGAGACCCAGAGGAAGCTCCTGGCTCTTGGCTTCGGATCAATGCAGCTCAGGCTGCTGTGGCCATCTGGGGAGTGAACCAGCAGATAGGAGACCTCTCTTTCTCTGCCTTTGCCTCTCTGTAACTCTCCCTTTCAGATGAGTAAATAAATCTTAAAAAAGAAAAAAAAAAAAAAACTTGGAATACATCTTGCCATTCTCCCCTAGAGTTTCGATGAGAAATCGGCTGTGAGTCTAATTGGAGATCCTGTGAAAGTAAGCTGGCATTTCTCTTGTGTACGTTTTAGAATCTTTCCTGTATGTTTTACTGTGGAGAGTTTGACTACAATGTCGTGATTAAGATCTTTGCTGGCCATGTCTATTAGGAGTTCTATGTGCTTCCTGTACTTGGATGTTCTTTTCTTTCTCCAAATTAGAGAAGTTTTCTGTAACTTCCTTTCACTAAATAGGCCTTCTAATCCATTCTCTTTTCATGCCTTCAGGAACTCCTAAGACCTGTATGTTGGGTCATTTGATAGTATCCTATAAATCTCCAACACTGTGTTTTTTAAGATTTATTTATTTGAAAGTCAGAGTTACACCGAGAGAAGGAGAGGCAAAGAGAGAGCGAGGTCTTCCATCTGCTGGTTCACTCCCCAATTGGCCACAACAGTTGGAGCTGGGCCCATCTGAAGCCAGGAGCCAGGAGTTTCTTGCAAGTCTCCCATACAGAGGCCCAAGCACTTGGGCCATTTTCTATTGCTTTTCCAGGCCATAGTAGAGAGCTGGATGGGAAGTGGAGCAGCCAGGACTTGAACCAGTGACCTTAAGGGATGATGGCACTACAGGCAGTGGCTTTACCTGCTATACCATAGCATCAGCCCCCAACACTGTTTTTTAGTTTTCTGATTTTTTTTGACTGTAAAATTTCCAGCAATTTGTCTTCTAACTCGGATATTATTTGCTCTGTTTCACCAAGTCTGTAAGGCTTTCCACGTCATTTTGTATTCTATTGAATTCTTCATTTCCAGGATTTCATTTTGATTTCTCTTTAAGATCTGTTTCATGGGAGAAATTTTATTTCATGTCGTGCAGATTTCATTAGTTTGTGGACTTGCTTCTGACTCCTTCTAAGTAATCCTCCAATCAGTTTTTTGGATTGCGTTCTGGCATTTCTTCAGTCTCTTCATCTGCACATTCTAGTATTGAATTGCTGCATTCTTTTGGGGGCGTCATGTTGTCTTATTCTTGTTTCTTGAATTGCTGCCTTTATTATATGACATTTGTGGAGATACTTGGTTTCCTTTTTTTTCCCCTGTGATAGTTTTTAACTTTGGACTGTGCCTCTATGGCTTAGTGGAGTGCCTGCTTTTTTCAGTGAATACTCAGAGGTGTGGGGTGGGTGTGGCCAGGGATCTCTGTTCTCAGTGCTCCATGGTGAAGGGAGTGTCTAAGGTGACACCCAGGTTGGGCATGGTAAATCCTTTTTTTTTTTTTTTTTTTTTTTTTAAATCAGGAGATTTGTTCTGCTCTGTTGGTGTAGTCTCATGCTCACCTCTTCTCAAAGGAAACCAGTGCCTGGGCGCTAGCCCCATTGGGTACATTATTCATCCATGGTGCCACAAGAACCACACAAAGGATCCTTGGTGTAAGCACAGATCCCTCAGCAGTGACCCTCACCAGGGAGTCGGGGAGCCCCGAGCATGTGGAGCTGCCCACAGTGACTGCCCAAAGCCCCAGCCACACCCTGTGCCCTCCCACACAGCCACAGTGTTTTCACTGTCAGGAGCTCCCAGCCCCCTGTCAGTTCTCCCTGCCAGGCTCGGGCTCGGAGCTGGTTGCTGGTGTGGTTGTTACATATGTCCAAATGGTGCCTGCCTCGCTCTGCTCATTACAGGACACAGGTGCAGGCTGCTTGGGAGAGAGAAACGTGCCCCCGTTGTTTCTCCTCCAGGTTGGCAGGTGCACTGTCCCCAACAGGGCTCCAAGCCATATTCAAACAAGGCTCTTCCCACAGCTTTATTGCCAGTGGCCTGGGCTGCTGCAGTCTGGTCTCACCTCTCTCCAAAGCTGGTGCCGAGGCTCTCAGCTGCTGGGGTCCTGAGTTGTGCACATCCATACCCTCCACGTAAATTCACAGCGTCCCTCTAATTTGCATGGAGTTTCCTCTGCTGTTTTCTCCCTGACTCTTCCCTGAGACTGCACTCTCCACTTGTTTTAAACTGTCTTCCCCTAGACTAGAGCACCAAGCTCCCTCCCTATTCCACCATCTTGGATCTCTTCAAATTTCATAGATAAGATTCCAAGAAAATTCCTTCCACCAGCCCTCTCTCCTTCCTTTTTTTCTTTAAATTTCTTGCATTATCATACTTTGAATTTGCTTCATAATATAATTATTTATAAACACAGATTCTAAACAAAGTGCTCTGAGTAAAAGGTAGATAGCCCACTGTTGCACGGGGTCTATGAACCTTTTTAAAAAAATGCTTTTGTATCTGAGCTATCATTTTCTCCCTTTTGCGGATTCATCACTGTTAGGAATTGGAAAAGGAGTGTACGTTTTACTCAGCTCAACAGTTTAATTTTTACTGAGTGTTTGCTCTGTGTCAGGCCAATGCTAAGTAGCAGGGATGCTGAGACAAATAAATGCCAATTTCTAGTCCTTCTCTATCCCTGTTTAATCTGAGCCCAGTCACAAGAAGAGAAGCTGCCCAGGAAGTGGCGCGGAGAGGGTTCAGCATGGTGAGCAGGTGACTGATGTGTTCCAAGACCTACAAGGGCACACAGGGACCGGGAGGTGACCATGAGATCGGGCCCTTAGAGAAAGCTGCAGCCATCCCCAGGGCTCTGGGGATCAAGGGAAGTGAAGCACTATGGGCCCCAGGAGAGTGGTGTTCCCTATTGGCACTGGGGATGCAGAGGGAGAAGTTGCTTGGTACTGATGATAGCAGAGAGCTGGGATAGCGCCTCATGACAGAAACAGAGGCAGGCACTGCAGAGTGTCTACGCCCAGAACAGTGGGTACAGGTATCCTGGCATCTTCCCTCCTCCATCCTCTGCTAGTACCTCCCACTGCCAATTGAAATAGGTGCCAGCTGGCACAGGAGCCTGGCCACTGGAGCCTACAGGTCAGCTCCCTATACCTTGAGGCCCTGCTGCATGCCGAATGGATGGCATGATCTGTGGCCAGCACTGTGGTGTAATGGTTAAAGCTGCCACCTGCAGCACCGGCATTCCATATGTGTGCTGCTTCGAGTCCTGGCTGCCCACTTCCGATCCAGCTCCCTGCTAATACTCCTGGGAAAGCAGTGGGAGATCACCCAAATCCTTGAGCCCCTGTCCCCACATAGGAGATCTGGGAGAAGCTCCTGGCTCTTAACTTCGGCCTGACCCAGCCCTGACTGTTGTGGCCATTTGGGGAGTGAACTAGCCGATGGAAAATTTCTCTCTCTCTCTCTCTCTCTCTCTCTCTCTCTCTCTCTCTTTCTCTCTCTCTCTTTCTCTCTCTCTCTTTCTCTCTCTCTCTCTCTCTCTCTCTCTTTCTTTCTCTCTTTCTCTCTCTCTCTCTTTCTCTCTCTTTCCTTCTCTTTTTCTCTCTCTTTCTCTCTTTCTCTCTCTCTTTCTCTTTCTCTCAAATATAAAAAAGGATGATCCTCAGACATCTTCAGTTCTTGTCTCTGTCCCTGTCACCTTCGGTCCCACATCCTTGAAGTCATGTGACATTGAAAGTACTCGCTACAGTAGAGTAGTCTGTGCCTGCTCTCACCCTGAGTCATTCAGCTGCCTTCGAAATGAAACCTGAAGGTCTCACCATGCACACGCAGCCCTCTTTGGGATCCTTCCTACTCTTGCCTCTCTCCCATCTCCCAGAGCCAGCCCGCTCCCATGGAAGCCCGGCATATCCAGCCCTTGCTTCTTGCCTCCCCTCTGGCAGACGCCCTGATCTCCAGGAACATCTGTAGCTTCTCTCTAGGCTTCGTCAACAGACACTTCCTCAGGTCCTACCTCAGCAGCTGTGAGCAGATTGGAGGCAAGACCCCATGCTTGCTCTCGGAGGGTTCCAGTCTCTTCTTCCCCCTGGAACACGAGATCGGGCTGAGACCGGATGTTGACATAAAGCAGAGTAAGCAGACGCAGAAGGGAACACGACTCGGCTCTTAAGGGTGTTTCAAAGATGAGACCTGAGAATGGGTTTCCACAGGTGCGCTTGGCAGAGCAAGGACAAAGCTGGGAGTGAGAGTAGATTTTCAGGATCAGGACCAAGGCGAAGGCACTGGGAGTGAGGAGGCGGGAAGCAGTTTGGGCTCATCTTTCTCGCACTTTAATTTTAACTGATGCCTAAAAGTTGCACATTTTTTTTTTTTTTGACAGGCAGAGTGGACAGTGAGAGAGAGACAGAGAGAAAGGTCTTCCTTTTGCCGTTGGTTCACCCTCCAATGGCCGCCGCGGTAGCGCGCTGCGGCCGGCGCACCACGCTGATCCGATGGCAGGAGCCAGGTGTTTCTCCTGGTCTCCCATGGGGTGCAGGGCCCAAGCACTTGGGCCATCCTCCACTGCACTCCCTGGCCACAGCAGAGAGCTGGCCTGGAAGAGGGGCAACCAGGACAGGATCGGTGCCCCAACCGGGACTAGAACCCGGTGTGCCGGCGCCACAAGGCGGAGGATTAGCCTAGTGAGCCGCGGCGCCGGCCAAGTTGCACATATTTATTAGGTACTATGCAATAGCCCAATACCTGTATACACTGTGCACTGTTCAGTACAGGGACAACATAACCATCTCAAACATTTATTATCTCTTTGGTGGAAACATTCAAAATCTTCTAGCATTTTGTAGATAGATACACAGTATATTGTTACCCATGGTCCCCTGCTGTGCAGTAGAACTCCAGAACAGCCTTTTTCTTTTATTTTTTAAAAGATTTATACATTCACTTGAAAGTCAGAGTTACACAGAGAAAAGGAAAGGCAGAGAGATCTTCCATCTGCTGGTTCACTCCCCAGTTGGCTGCAATGGCCAGAGCTGGGCTGATCCAAAGCCAGGAGCTTCCTGGGTCTCCCACGTGAGTGTAGGGGCCCAAAGACTTGGGCCATCCTCCCCTGCTTTTCTGGGCCACAGCAGAGAGCTGGAACAGAAGTGGAGCTTCCGAGACACAAACCAGTGCCCGTATGGGATGCCGGCACTGCAGGCGGCAGCTTTGCCTGCTACACCACAGCACCGGCCCCTCCAGAACTTCCTACTCCTGTCCAAGAACCTGGGACCTGTTCCTCCTCAGTCTTTGCCACCCCTCCCTCGCCTCCGCTCTCCTCAGCCTCTGGGAAGCACCACACTCAACCTCTATGATAATGGTGGCTTTGGATTCCACGCATGACTGATCATGCTGCACTGACTTTCCTGGCCCTGCTTAGTCACTTAATGACCTGCTTATTGTCACAGGACTTGACCCTTCTTATGGCTAGTAATTTTAGGAGAGGACATTTAGCCTAGTGGTGAGGTAACAGTGTCCCTTATGGGAGCACCTGAGTTTGAAACCTGGCTTCTTCAGACAGAAGCTTCCTGCTAGTGTGGACCCTGGGGGTGGGCAACAGTGATGGCTCAAGTTGAATTCCCAGATCCTGTCATTGGCCCAGACCATTGCAGGCATTTGGAAGGTGAACCAGTGGGTAGGACCGATCTGTCTTGGTCTTGCTCTCACTCTGTCTCGGTCAGTCTTGGTCTCAGTCACTTGAGCTCGCTCTCTAGGTCTCTTTAGAGCTTTCTCTCAGGGCTCACTCTCTCGCTCAAGGTCTCTCTTGGTCTCTCTGTCTCTCTTGCTCTAGGTCTCTCTTTCTCAGTCTCTGTGTGTCTCTCTCTCTCTAGGCCAGTCTCTCTCTCTATCTCAGTCTGCCTGTCTCTAGGTCTCTCTCTCTCTCTCTCAGTCGCTCTCTTGCGGTCGCTTGCTCACTCACGGTCACTCCCTCGCTTGCGGTTGGTCTCTCTAGGCCTCTCTCTCTCTCTCTGCCTCCCCCTCCCCCCCTTTCTTGGTGAGTCTCCAGTTTAAAAAAAAAAAACAAAACATCCCATCACAAGTACATACAACATTTTACTCATCCACAGATGGATACTTGGGTAAATTCCGTTTTACTGTCTTTGTGAGTAGTGCTGCAGTGAACGTGGGAGTACAGAAGTCTCTTCAACAGACGGATCTCATTTCCCTCGGGTGTGTACCCAGGAGTGGGATTGCTGCATCGTATGCCAGTTCTGTTTCTAGTCTTCAAGGCACCTCCGTACTGTCCTCTACACTGCATGTCCTAAGTCACATGCCCACCAGAGCATCACCACCAGAGCCCACCAGAGAACCAGTGCAGGTTCTCTCCTCCACCTGCTCGCCAGCCCTTGTTTTCTTCTTTTGTCTCCAATCTAGCTGGGGTGAGAGGGTGTCTCAGGATGGCTTTGATTTGCATTTCCCTGATGAAGAGCGATGCTGAGTGACTTTTCCTGTGTCTGTTGACCATTTGTGTGGTTTCCTTTGAGAAAGTCAGTGTAGATCTATTGCCCACTTTTACATTGGCTCATTTGTTCCTGTACCGTTGAGTTGAGCAGCTTAGATGTTCTGGCTATTAGCTCCTTGTCAGATGTAGTAGTGTTTGCAAAGATTTTCTCCCATTCTCTTTTCTCTTTTGATTATTTTCTTTGCTCCTCTTTTAACTCTGTGAAATTCCTCATGTCTATTTTTGCTTTGTTTCCTGTGCTTTTGGGGTCTTAGCCAAAAAAATAAATCCATGTCCATTCCAACAACTGGAAGCATTTCTACTGTATTGCCTTCTAATAATTTGACAGTTTCAGGCCTTACATTTATGTCTTTAATGCAAGTTGAGTCGCTTTTTGTATAGGGTGAGAGAGAAGTGCCGAGGTTGATTCTTCACGTGACTATCCAATATTCCCTACACCGTTTATTGAAAAGACTGCTGTTTTTGCAATGTGTGTTCTCAACACCTTTGTCAAACTTTTTAAAGTTCCCTTGTACTGGGATGAATGATGGTTTAAGAGGGGATTCGTGATGCTCGCGTGGATGGCGATGCAATTGCTGGACTCTGAAAGAGGTCCTCCGTGAGGGGCTGATCCACGCCCCCAGGGGGAGGAGAAGTTACTGCAGTAGGGCTCATGCACATGTGTCCACCATGGGTGTTTAGAACACACATCCGGGGAAGGAAGTGATGCTGACACCCACTTGAAGAAAACCTAAAATATGTCGATGTGGATTTCTCACGGTGCAAATAGCCCTCTCCAGAAAGGCTTCTGTAAACAGTAACTCTGCTGTCTGCCTTGAAAATCTAATGATGGTGTCTGAAAATCTCATTCAGACTCCAGAACACTTCTGATCCTGGGAGCGGCCCTGGCTCGGTTGCACTTCTGGCTGCCTGTGGCCACTGCCCTGCTCCTCGCACACGTGGGGCTGTCTCTCCATTGTTCTCTGTCCCTGCCACGCCCTGTGTCTGGGGCACCCTTGTCCCAACCCACTTCTTCCGGGGCATCATCCATCCCCTCCTCCTCACTCTAAGTGGGTGTGGCTCTTGGGGAGATTCCCCACTGCACCTGCGCTCTGGTGCGTGTGGGCTCCCCGGGCAGCCTGGCCGCTGCTGCCCGGTCACTTTGCATCTTCCCCTCACCTCCCAGTGCTGCGGACACTTACTTCTACCTCGCTCTCTCCTGCAGACCTGCAGCTCCTGGGAGGGGGGGTGCAGGCACTGTGCTCTGTGGCGCCGCATGTTAAAGCTCTGGCCTGAAGCCCCAGCATCCCATATGGGCGCCAGTTCTAGTTCTGGCTGCTCCTCTTCCCATCCAGCAATGGCCCGGGAGGGCAGTGGAGGATGGCCCAAGTCCTTGGGCCTCTGCACCCTCGTGGAAGACCAGAAAGAAGCTCCTGGCTTCGGATTGGCACAGCTCTGGCCACTGTAGCCATCTGGGCAGTGAACCAGTGGATGGAAGACCTCTCTCTCTGTCTCTACCTCTCTGTAATTCTGTCTTTCAAATAAATATTTTAAAAGTAGGGGTATAAAAACCTAGAGGTTGAACTAACCTGTATACTTACAAGTGATTAGAAGCCTGGATTTATTCCCAAGTCAGTTGCTGATGTCCTGTCACTGAACATAAGGATGATACTGCTTTTAGAGTTCAATGTCAAATATTCTTTTGTCAAATGGAAAAATAAGAGCAGAACCCACCTGCACTGTAATCATTTGTAATCAGAACTATCTGATTGTTTTAAAATACCACCTTAATAAATCCACCTTAATAAATGGGAAGAAGCTCTGCTGTGGCCAGGGAGTGCAGTAGAGGATGGCCCAAGTGCTTGAGCCCTGCATCCCACAGGAGACCAGGAGAAGCACCTGGCTCCTGCCTTCAGATCAGCACGATGCGCCGGCCGCGGCGGCCATTGGAGGGTGAACCAACAGCAAAGGAAGACATTTCTCTCTGTCTCTCTCTCTCACTGTCCACTTTGGCAAAAAAAATAAATAAAAATTTAAAAATATATATATATAAATAAATGGGAAGAAGGAAATCCTACTTCCGAGTTGTGACTGGAGACTGACGATTGTCCCAGCCCCTAAGAGATGACGTTATGCCCAAGCAGGGTTCGAGGTATGTTTATGAAGATGTGTTCAGAGATATTTTGGGCACCTGTGTCATACAAGGCAGCGTGCTGGGCATTATTAAAAATAGGACAAGAAAATAAATAAATGGACCTCATTCCCTGCACGCAGGCCTGTCACTTCCTGAAGCGGCAGCAGTCGGCTGCCTGGGGCCATTATTAATGTCACAGTCGCTTTAATCCAGGCCATCCCGGCCCCTCCTCATTGGGCGATGCATTTGAGAAAACAAACTGGGCTGATGAGTGAGGATCAGCTTGATTGGGGGTGGGGTGGGAAGTAACGAATACCCGAGGCTCTCAGACCGCAAAGTGAAAAGTGGCTCTCGCAGCGAGAGGGCATGGGGACTGCAGATGAGCAGGTGGGCGGGGTTCACAGAGCCGCCGGAAATGCTCCTCTATCAGAGGGCATGCGAATGCCAGGCCTGGACCATGCCGGGAAGCAGCGTGGTGCCAGGAACAGATGGTGACGGGGATGTGGTGCGTGCTGCTGGGGGCTGGGCTCGGGCAGGTGCGTGTGTGGAGGTGATGGGGAAAGGGTCCCCAAGCAGGGGCTTCTGAGCTGGCCTGAAAATGTGAAAAGGCCCTCACAAGAACAACTAGGGGAAGAGCATTCCCCAAGAGGGAACAGCAAGTGCCAAGGTCCTGTGGTGGGGATGTGACCAGCGTGGCAAGACTGAAAGCAGGGAGTGAGGGGTGGGAAGAGGTGGTGGGAGAGGAGGCTGGGGAGGCGGGTCTTCTAGGGCTGGTCCTAGAGATCCTGAAAGGACGCCCTTATATTTACCTTGTGAAGTCTCTTCTAGAGTAACTGACACTGGTGTGTTGTTTGAACACTGTCTTTTATTTTCTAAAGAGAAACACACAAAGTTGCCATGTGCTAGTTCACTCCTCATATGCCTGCAATAGTCAGGGCTGGGCTGGGCCAGGTCAAAGCCAGGAGCCATGAACTCGCTCCACATCTCCCAGATGGGGGGCAGAGACCCAGCTACTCGGCCATCCCCTGTTCCATCACAGGGTGTGCATTGGCAGGAAGCTGGAACCGGAATCTGAGCTGATATGGGAGGCAGACATCCCACGTGGCAGCTGAACCGCTTAGCCAGACACCCACCCGAGATGGTCTCCTGCGGCGTCCCACCGTGACGTGGGCACTCGGTCCAGCACGGTTCAGCGCTTCCCAGAGGCAGACTTGACTTCTCTCTCCTGACCCGACAGGTGGAGCTCTCTACCCAGGCACCACTGTGTCACTGGCACAGGTGCACTGAAATTGTCCCCGCTTGCTTCTGACATCTCTCGGGCATTGGTCAAGCATTGGTCACCCTGTGCCCGGGGGTCAGGCTGCCAGGGGGTCGTGGCGCATGACTTTGTGGCTCCTGCAGTAGGAGCAGGATGTGTCTCGGGCCAGGATTCTGTAGTGGTAGATGTCCAACACTTTGGATGCTGAACTGGCAAAATGAAGACCACGCCCATGACCCCCGTGTACAGATGCACCCTCTGCACTTTTCCAAAGTCTCAGAGACACAGCTCTCTGTGGACACTTTTCATCCTTGTTTTTTAAAGGTTTGTTTGTTTGAAAAGAGTTAGAGAGGCAGAGAGAAACAGACCTTCCGTCTGCTGTGCCAAATGACCACAACAGCCAGAGCTGGGCCAATCTGAAGCCAGGAGTCAGCAGCTTCTTCCGGGTCTCCCACGCGGGTGCAAGGACCCAAGGACTTGGGCCAGCTTCCACTGCTTTCCCAGGCCACAGCAGAGAGCTGGTTCGGAAGTGGAGCAGCCAGGACTCAAATCGCTGCCCATATGGGATGCTGGCACTGTAGGTGGTGGCCTTACCTGCTACACCAGACCACTGGCCCCTCTGTAAATGCTTTTCAACACCACGCCATCTTCTTGGTCAGCTGATCTGCGCCTGCCTTGTTCTTTTGCATAAAACAAATGGTATCATCCAGAAATGACCCATCCAATTAAGCCCAGCTTGATCTAGAGGTCAGAAAATTACAGTTGGGGCTAAACCCACGCTTCGTGGAACTGAGCTGGAGATACGCTACAGCAGACTCTAATTACAGACCCCCGTAGATAAAAACACGGCCTTGCAAAAGAGTGTGTTTAGAAGCAGGTCTGCCATGGCAGAGTAATTTACCGTCTAACTAGAAGAACAGCTTGAGAATAAGCAGCTTGCAATCCAACGGCAAACTGAACGATCAGTTCCCTTAAATAGATGAGACAGTGCTGCGTAATGACTCGGCGCTAACCTCATACGTGGAATTTAGAAAAATTTAGAAACTGGTAAGGAATGTTTTTGGAACAATGCTATTCTGTCTCCTTGAGAAAAAACTACGAGGGAAAAGGTGTCCTTGCAGGTTAGTCCTGGTGGGGTACCAAGAAAGCGGTCAATGTAGATCCCACGTCTTCCGTTCCACCTGACAGCCTGCCCGAGAGAAATGCATGTCCATGGTGAAACGTGAGAGGCTACTGGCTCATTCTGACCCTGCTCTGCACCCCGGATCTCCCCACCCACCCTGCCCTGGCCTCTGTGCCCGAGGTGCTGACGTCCACAGGCTGATCCCGTGGCTTCCTCGTCCTCTGGTCTTTATTTAGCTTATGGGTGGGAGGTGCAGGCAGGAAGTCGGCTTCCTGGTCATCGTCCTCCCACAGCCTCCTGGCACCACTGCGGCTCTGGCGGCGGCTCCATGCACAGCCCCACCCCCACCTCCACACAGCTTCTCGGTGAGGGTGGCTCTTCACTCCTGCTAGCCCCTGGGTGCCGTAGCACCCCGTGGTCCAGCCCACAGCTGTCTGTAGTCCCTTCCTGCACTTTGAAGTTAAACCTCTCCTGGTGTGCTATCTGCAGCCTGTTGGGACTGATTGAAACAAGATGAGGCCTCCCAGGAGCCTGTGCCGCCCAAGAATGCGGCAAATACAAACGAGCACGTTCCTAGGTACGGATCGGTGACAATCATGAATGCGGTATCATCTAGTGGATGTGTCTTTTCTAAAATGTTCACAAAAATCCCCAAGGACTGTACAGACGGGAAAACGCGTGTGAAAACAGTGCTTTGAGCCAGACAGCGCTAGGCGAGTTGCAAGGTCAGCCTTGCACCCCGGCCGCATCCCGTAGGTGTTGGTGTACCTCTATCTTTCTGAACCAATCAACGTGGATCAGAAGCCATGTTGTTTAATTTCTTACATATTTGTGAATTTTCTAAAGTTTCTCCTAAGACCTCTAGTTTTATATCATTGAGGTCAGAAGATACAATTCTGGTTTCAATCATCTTTAATTTGTTCAGTCTGATTTTGGGATCTAACGTATGATCCATTCTGGAGAAAACTTCGTGTGTACATAATAATGTGTATTCCGCTGCCCATGAACCACGTTCGGTCCATTTGGTCTGAAATGTAGTTGAAACTATTTTCTGAATACTCTATCTGGGCACTGTGTCCACTGATGTGAATAGGGTATGGAATACTACTACCACATTGCAGTTTCTCTCTCTCTTTGGGTCTATCACTATAAAAATTGAAGTGCTTTGATGTCGGGGAGGGGTGTGTGTATATATACTTACAATTGCTGTATCTAACTCGATCCTTAATTATATTTGTGTGTGTCTCTCTAGTGTTTGACTCGGAGTCTATTTTGTCGGCTGTAAGTAGCTACCCCGATGCCTTTTGGTTTTCCCCTGCGTGAAATACCTCTCACCACATCATCTTTCATTCTCTGTGCATCCTGAAAAGTGTGTCTCCTGTAGGTAGCACAGAATTGAGTCTTATTTTCTTAAGCTATTACAGGGACTCTATTGGAAAACTTATTCCATTAGGTTCACAGTAATTATTGACAGGCAAGAACTTACCACTTATTTTCTAGTTACTCGGAATGGACTGTTCTTTGCTTGCTGTGTTTGAGAGCTGGCTTTCTTTAGTAGTGTGCCTTGAATCTCTTCTGCTCTGTGCTTCCACTGTAGACTTCTGCGTGTGGTTACCATGATCTTTGCAGGTAAATAAGTTCACGTTGTCGTGTGCCCAAGGCTTGCAATTAACTTGGCAAGAATGTGAGGTGCAGCAAGGAACACACAAACCTTCCGGGAAAACAAGAAGGTGCAGGACCCGTTTTAGCGCAGAATGAACTATCGCTGAGTAGGAGCCAGATGCTGAAGGTAACGGAGTCTGAGTTCCTTCTGTAGAAGAGAGCCACGATGAAGGGCTGCAGGCTGGGGCCTCGGAGTAGCTGGCGCCACGTGTGCCCGTGTGGAGTCCGTGGCGTGAAGAGCTCTCCACGCTGGCACGCTGAGTGAGGGAAGGGCCATCCTGAGTAGTACTGTATGACGCTCTTCCATTTTCCTTCCCCCCCCTCCCACGTGGGCATGGGACACATGATAAACATGTTAATAGGGGTTAAGATACGCATCTTGGCTGCCCAAAGTGCTCAAGAGAAAACCTTGCCGTTGGTACAAGCCCCGGGCCCCTGGCGAGGTGCACCCAGGAGAGCCCCAGGGTGGCTGTGCGCGTTGTTCCACTGACCGGCCAGAGGGGGCAGCCTGCAGGAGAGGTGCGGAGGTGGAGGCAGTGGTCTGTGCCACTTAGGACATTTCCCTTGGCTCATTTTTAAGTAGAATTTTACTGTATTCTTTATGCTTTGCTCTTATTTATTGATAAGCAAGATAAAATCGCCCAGATACTCAGGAATGAAACACAGCTTGCACGTTTATCTGACCGAAACTCATTCTCTACCCTATAGCCATCTCCTAACTTTGATTTTTATTTAAACCTTGAGAAAAATTTAAGAAATCGTCTGAGCTTGAACTTGGAGCTCAGTTCTTTCTCTGCTCCTTCACAGGAAATGCTCTCGGTGCCATTTCTGAAACGCCAGTGACCACCGAAGCCTTTTCCTAAGCCACTCCCACCGCTCTAGGGCAGGTCCTCACACTGTCAGCGTCACGGTGCGCCTGCGTGAGTGGTCTTCCTGTGCTGGTCTCTCGTGGAGCTTGCCTGGCACACGGGAGGGCGCCGCACTTGCTGGCCTCCTTGTGACGGGGTGGGAGCCTGTGACAGGTTGTGGCCAGTGACTGTGAGCATTGAACTGTCATCTCCCTTTGCCACAGGCACTTGTAATTTTCACGATAGGGGGAGAATGGCACTAGGAGATAAGGAGCCGTGCCTCCAGCCGACCCACGAGGGACCGTGAGTGTAAGCAAGGAGTCATGCTCAGCCAGAGATGACTCCAGTCTGTGACTGCACCATGGCCTGACCTGTCCTAGATGCGCTCGTCCACCCTCCCTGAACACTGTCGCCAACTCGCTGGTCTCGCACCTCCGTCCAGGGACCTCCTCGCCTGCCACTTCTCCCCTGAACGGTAAACGGCCCCGTAAGCACATTGCACACACTGCACAGGGCCGTGCCGTAGGCCCAGTGCCGTCCTCCCTGTCGTGCCCATGGTCGGCATGGACAACAGGTGCACAGCAGACCTGAAATCCCAGCGAGGATTTCTGCTCAGTATTCACCGGGGCCAGGACTTTTCCACGCTGAATTGTCCCAGTTCTATTCTCTCTCTGGGCCTCTTATTAAACTTGAATGGGATCTTCTCACTTTGTCCTTCTTGACAACTGGACTGTTGCATGAATTCTGTCTCCTGCTCTCTGAGCTGAACTGCGGGTAAGGCCCTCACGCCCCCTGCCAGCTGAGCCACTCCGACTTCCTTCCAGGGCTGCAGTGTCCGCTACTCTGGATCCCAGTTCCTCCATGTTTGGACCTCTAGTCTGGGAAAGCTCCTTGCTCCTTGTGCATTCAACTGGACCCTGAACACGTTAACTTCATAGGATCGAGCATTTCTGGGCAGTAAAGAGTAGGAAGACTATCAGGTTATCCCAGAAAAGCCCCAGTGCCAAAAACAAACTTCTGGTACTGTGTTTTGCACATACGTTTTATTGTCGCATAGCTGAATATTTGCCAATATGTACATAACCACATAGAGCGAGCACTAGATTGAGAGCAAAGTATTGGGTTCTCATATGCAAAGCCACTGACCGCCTGTGAGGGGTTAGGCAAAGCAGTTCATCTGAGCTCGGCTCCCTTGACCATAAAACGAGGCTCTTCAGACCTGTGTGGCCCACCACACGGGCTTATTGCAAAGTCCAGATGCAGAGACATATGAAAGTGCTATGAGTACAGCTTGGAGCAATACAGGGAACTAGAACAAGTAACAGCAATTGACTTTTCAAGTTGAGGAATGCTTATCCCGCCCTTGGGTTGTACCGATGTCCTGGTGGAGCCGACGAGCGAGTGAGGAAGGGCTGGTTACAGAGAACGGAGGTGCCCTCCTTCCCCGGGGCCCGGAGCAGGACCACCGTGGCTTCCTAAGCATCACGGAGGTGCCAGAGACCCGCCAGCAAGAACGCGCGCTCAGAAGCACAAGGGCCAAACGTCCCACGTTTATTTACATCTGAAATGTGTTTAATACAGTTACGACGGGTGTAGTGCAAACACCTGACAGCAGCAAGACCTTCTGAGGAACCAGATGTTGGCTACAGTATATCATGCAAGGATCTCTATATACACAAGAGGATGTCTTACAAACAAACAGAGAAGTAGAAAACGTGTTCCGGGATAAATACAAGATACAAAATGCAAAAAGAAAACGCCAAACAAACCCAAAAGCACAGCTCTCACCGAGAGCTGCCGCCGAAGGGCTGCGGGAGCTCAGCTTATCCACGGCGGGGGCGCCGGCTGCTGCATTGATACGTCGGTGGCTGGAGGTGTGCATCCCAACTCTTAGGTTCCAGAACATTTGGCAGTAGCACCCACAACAGGAATTGCCAACTGTTTGGACAGCAAAGGGTTAAGTTGACTGCGACTTGTATTTCCTGTCAAGAGCCGGAGGAATACTGGATATATTCTTAGTTGTGTCTCTGTAGTAGTTAATAAATTACGTGACAGAAACCTGGCTGCAGGCAGCTCTGGGTCTAACGACGGGGTTGTAGCCGGGCGTAGTCCAGCCCTTGCGGCTCCGTGTCTCTGTGGGCTCCGGAAGCCAGCCTCGCCCCCTGCCTCGCCACCGCGGGCAAGGTGGCCAGCGGCCGGCCAGCTCCGGCCTGGCGGAGACACGGGGAGGGCCTAGTGTTTGCCGAGACCCGCACTCGCCTACAGGGGATGTAGTGAATTCCAAAAAATTAAAAACACTAAAAAAGGCCTTTATTCTAGCCTGTACGTGGTGAACACATCCAAATCCATAAGGTACAAAAGGGTGGATCTGAATTCAGGAACTGCCCGTTACCAAGAACGCTGTCGTAAAGAAACCGTACAAAAAAAGAACCCAAAAAAACAACGGAAAACGTGTTCCACTAAATACTGATACAAACATGTAACAAAGAGTATAAAAAGTTATTCCTTTGAATATATACAAACTCTGACCACGACCCCGTCCCGGCCTGTGCCCCGGGCGCGGCCGAGGAGCGACCCCGCAGCCGCAGCCCGGGCGAGGCCTCGGCCACGGCTACTTCTCCGCCGAGCTCATTCTTTTGGACTTGATGAAGGCCATGCCGTGTGTCCGCATGTGCGTGTTTAAGGCAGCTTCCGTTTCAAAGGTTTTCGCACACACTTTGCACTTCCTGTCTGACATGGCGCCGTCCGCGGCCTCGTCGTCGGGGCTCGGCTTGTTCTCCTGCTGGGCGTCCTCGCCGGCCCCGTTCTGCTTGGCCACGGGCTGCGGCTCCTTGAGCTTGTGCACGATGAAGAGGTGGCGCGAGAGCGAGACGTGCGACGTGTAGCACAGGCCGCACTCGCGGCACTGGAAGGAGGAGCCGTCCGAGCGGTGCTGGGGGATGTGCTCGTGGAACTGCAGCAGGTTCTCGGTGGTGAAGCCGCACACGGCGCACTTGTGCACCTTAAACACGTTGATCTTGAGCTTCTTGAGCGGCTGCGTGATGGCCCCGCGCGGAGGCCGGAACTCCAACACCGGTTCTTCCAGCTTCCGCTTGGGACTGGGCACCTGCGGGGGAGAACGACACCCGAGCCGAGACTGAAACGGCACTGCCAGTGGCTGACAGGTGACCCGGGCTGGGGCTGGAGCCCGTGGGGGGGCTGGGCCTTCAGAAGCCATGTGTTCCCCCCACTCCCTCCACCTGCCACCCGCCGCCCAGGACCCAGGTTCCCCAGAGTCACTGCAGCCACTGGCACGGCAGCAGGCAGAGCGGGCTGATAGGTGACACTGCGAGGGGGACCAGCCCCAGTGAGGGGAAGTGCTCGGGGGAGAGCAGGCCTGGGTGCGGGGCAGACAGGAGGGCTGGGGCATTGGCTAGGCTGCAGGGTGGGCTGAGACCTGCTGGGTGCACCGCCGCTGCCCGCCCCCTCTCACGTACTTGACTGCTGTGCTGGCCCCGCCTTCCTCTTCAGCTCTCTAAGCCCCGATCCCCTCAGACCCCCTCCCACGTGGCGCCTCTCCTCGCTCTGCGGCTGTCTGTTCTTCCCTGGGCCCAGGGCAGCTGCCACCCCGGCCTTGGCCCGAAGCTCCCTTTGCGTGCTCATGCCTTAACTGCCCACAGAGCTCCGGTGTGGAAAGTCTGCTGGAAAAGGCAGCCATGCCCCTTCCCAGGGATTCCCAGGGACGCGGCACACCTCACCCGGGGGCTGCAGGATCTTGGGCCTTTGCCACCTGCAGCGCCTGGCACACACACCTCGGTACAGGCTCATAGGTGAGAGGGGGCTTCAAAGAAGACGTGAAAAACGTGGACTATCAACTCCATTGTTCCACTCTGAAGTTGTGAGAAGTTTATGCAAGGACGTGAACTTTTGAATCAAAGCCGTCTTCACATGCACTTTTTGAAGACCCCTTATGCTACTGCCTGCTTGAAGCCCACTGTCAGCCACCGGAGCAGTGGAGCACAAACTTGACTTCTACCACTGCCAAGGGCATGAAGGAACCGGTGCTTACTAGGTGGCCCTGCCACGGTGCCCATGGAAACAAGCTAGCTACGTTCATTCCCTCTGGCTAAGAGCAGTTCCCCAAGTCAACATACACTTGGGAGAGCCAAAATCGCACACAAGCCCTAAAGCTGCTGCTGGGAGGCCTGAGAACAGGGCCTTCCGGAGCAAGACAAGAGGCCAGCGTGGGGGCGGCGGGCGTGAGCCACTGCCGTGCACCTCTACACGTGGTCTGAATTTTAAGACTGGAGCTGTACTAAAGGGAGGTGAAGAGAACAGGGCGGGGAGCGGCAATGTGACCACCGCAGGGTCACTGTCTGACCTTGGCGTCCTCCTTTATTCCCGTCTCCTCCTCGTTGGTGGCCTCTGTCATTTCCTTCAAGTCGGGGTCCTTGATCCCGTGCATGAGCTGGATGTGCTTCTCCAGCATGAGCCGTTTGGTGAAGGTCCGCCGGGAGTCCGGGCAGTGCCTGTGCGGCAGGGAGGAGGCCGGTCAGCCCCGCAGCTGGCGCAGTCCCGCCACGCCTCCCTGCCACGCTCAGAGACGGGCTGTCCACACCGGGGGTGCCAGGGGAAGCAAGCAAGGGGGCTAGGACTCGAACCTTCCGGCTCGGGAAGGAACGGGACACTGTGCTCCCCCTAGGAGCAGCCTAATTGGGCTCGGATGGGATGTTTTCTAGCTTAGGTTACACTAGTACTTAATGTCTAATTCCAGGTGGCTGGCGCTTTAAGGGAGAGAATGTCGGGTTTCCAGGGTATTCTCAGCATTTGCGTCATGACGGATGCTCGCCTTTCACGCTGTGTTACCAGTGTCCGGTTCACTGGCCTCACCAAGGCACCAATGCAACATGTGTGCCCAAACTCAAACACATCTGCTTGTGTAATAGATTAATATCATCAGGCAGCTTCCAACAGTTCACGGAAAAACCATGCATGGACTGCCAATTTTTTTTTTTCTTTTTTTTTTTTTTTTGCATGAAAAGAAACATTCCTTCATTTCCATGAAACTTTTTGAAGTACCCTTGGGTTTGTGAATTTCCCTAAAATTTTTTATTTGAAAGACAGAACTTCCATCTACTGGTTCACTACCCAGATAGATGGCCACAACTGGGCCAGGCTGAAGCCAGGAGCTCCATCCTAGGCTCCCCAACACTTGGGCCATCTTCTGCCTTCGCAGGGGAGCTGAATTGGAAGTGGAGCAGCTGGGACTTGAATTGGCACTTGGCCAATAGAGTGAGCTGAGAAAGGGCCACTCTGTCTGCTGTGGTAGGTTTCAGCCAGGAGGCAAAGGGTCCAGCCAAGGACTGAATCCCTGACTGGGCCCTGCAGGGCCTCCCCTGAAGCCGTGAGTAAAACAAGTGGCCTGGCAGCGCTGGCCGGCTTCGCTGCATGTGCAGGGCCCAGGGGAAGCATACCCAAGCTGCCACCTCCTGTAACAAAACACAGGCTCCTCTGGGCCCGCGCCGTGTGCACTGGGTGAAGTTGCCATCTGCAGTGCCAGCATCCTGTAGGGGCACCAGTTTGAGTCCTGGCTGTTCCACTTCCAATGCAGCTCCCTGCTTATGTTCCTGTCTTCAGCCTGGACCAGCTCTGGCCTTTGTGGCCTTCTGGAGAGTGAACTAGCAAATGGAAGCTCTCTAACTCTTTCAAATAAATAAAAACCAAGGCACAGGCTCCTGGTTAAATGACAAGAGCCTTGGAGCCGGCACAGTGGGCTTAGCCACTGCGTGCAGCACTGGCATCCCCCATGGTCCTGCTGCCCTACTTTTGGATCCAGCCACCTGTCTAACGTGCCTGGCAGGACCATGGATGGCTCGGGTCCCGGGGCCCCTGTATCCACAGAGGAGACCCGGATGGAGCTCATAGCTTCAGTCTGGCCCAGCCCCAGCCAATGTGGCCACTTGAGGAGCGAACCAGCAGATGGACTGTCTCTACCTCTGCCTTTCAAACACAGAAGAGCTTCCGCCAGCTCCCCTGTATGGGTCTTCCGGTACCAGAAGCAGGACTTACGAGCAGGTGTAGACTTTCCTGATGCCTTTGTGCTTGATCCTGTTGTGGCGGCAGAGGCTGTGCGACGAGCTGAACGACTTGTCACACTGGCGACACGGGTGTTTCTTCATTTGCTTTACAGGGAGAAAAGAGAAGCACATTAAACATTAAGAATTCTTTCATAGTGGCTTAAATTAAGTAATTATTTAGGAACGTAACTTTAAAAACAATAAAAGAAGGACTAGGGTGACCATGAATGGGCTAATTTTCATCATTTAGGGCTAACACTGCGGCATAGCAGGTTAAGTCACAGCCTACAACACTGGCATCCCATAAGGAAGCTGGTTCAAGTCCCGCCTGTTCCACTTCCATTCCAGCTCCTTGCTGATGCACCTAGGAAAGCAGCAGAGGATGAGCCGAGTGCTTGGGCCCCTGCACCCATGTGAGAGACCCAGAGGAAGCTCCTGGCTTCAGCCTGGCCCAGCCCCGGCCATTTGGGGCGTGAACCAGCAGATGGAAGATCACTCTGCCTTTCAAATTTCTTTTTTAAAATCACTTCTTAAAAAATCTGAGAGGCAGAGTTAGAGATCTTCCTTCCACTGGCTCACTCCCTAAATGGCCCCAAGGGCAGGGGCTGGGCCAGGCCGAAGTCAGGAGCCTCTTGGTCTCTCACATGGGTGCAGGGGCCCAGGCACATCAGCAGGGAGCTGGAATGGAAGTGAGGCAGCTGAGACTTGAACTGGTGCCCATATAGGATGCCAGCACCACAGATGGCTTAACCTGCTTCACCACAATGTTGGCCCCGAATTTTATCATTAAGATTAAGGAAGCTTTCAGAGAAAACATTTTAAAGATTTATTTATTTGAAAGTCTGTTACACAGAGAAGGAGAGGCAGAGAAAGAGGCCTTTATCTGCTGATTCACTCCCCAAATGACCGCAAAGGCCAGAGCTACACTGATCCAAAGCCAGGAGCTTCCTTTGGGTCTCCCACACTGGTGCAGGGGTCCAAGGACTCGGGCCATCTTCTACTGCTTTTCCAGGCCACAGCAGAGAGCTAGATCAGAAGTGGAGCAGCTGGGACTCGAACCGGTGCCAATATGAGATGCTGGCACTGCAGGTGGCAGGCTTAAAGAAAACTTATTCTTTCTAAAAGTTGAGAGGCCAGCACTGTGGTACAGTAGCTTAATCCTCCACCTGCAGCATCCCATATGGGCGCCAGTTGAAGTCCTGGCTGCTCCTCTTCCCATCCAGCTCTCTGCTATGGCCTGGGAAAGCAGTGGAGGATGGCCCAAGTGCTTGGGCCCCTGCACCCATGTGGGAGGCCTGGAAGAAGCTCCTGGATTCGGATCAGTGCAGCTCTGGCCGTTGTGGCCATTTGGAGAGTAGAAGACCTTTCTGTCTCTTCTCCCTGTCACTGTATAACTATTCCCTCAAATAAATAAAAAATTTTTTGAGGCACAGAAAGAGTTCATTCATTTCCTTACCCAAATGCCCTTAATGGCACCTTTTTTTTTTTTTATTTTTTTATTTTTGACAGGCAGAGAGGACAGTGAGAGAGAGAGACAGAGAGAAAGGTCTTCCTTTTGCCGTTGGTTCACCCTCCAATGGCCGCCGCGGTAGCGCGCTGCGGCCGGCGCACCGCGCTGTTCCGATGGCAGGAGCCAGGTGCTTATCCTGGTCTCCCATGGGGTGCAGGACCCAAGCACTTGGGCCATCCTCCACTGCACTCCCTGGCCACAGCAGAGAGCTGGCCTGGAAGAGGGGCAACCGGGACAGGATCGGTGCCCCAACCGGGACTAGAACCCGGTGTGCCGGCGCCGCAAGGCGGAGGATTAGCCTGTTGAGCCACGGCGCCGGCCTTAATGGCACCTTTTGATACAAAAATTTTTGAAATCCAGGAAGTTTTCCAGAAACCTTTTGCAGATCGCTTCTCTGCAGGGGTTTTCAGTTTTTTTGCAGCACCGGGGTGAGAGCTTGGCACAGCCACTGTGATGCTGTCCGGACCACTCCATCCTGCTGTGGGTGCCCAGACTGCAGTCCCAGCTCCCCTCCCAATCCTGCCTTCCTACTATTGCTATCTGCACCTGGGAGACAGCAGAGGATGGCACATATCCTGGGTTCATGCCACCTACATGTGACATCTGAGTTGCATTATGGGCTCCTTACTTTGGCCTGATCCAGTCCTGGCTGCTAGGGGAAATTGGAATGAACCAGCAGATGCAAGATTTCTCTGTCTTTCAAATAATACGAAAGCAAATGAAGGAAAAAATTTTGCACAAAAGTCTTCCATCACCTTTTCAAGCACCATCATATAAAAGCTTTTCTAGAAGGTTTAGTGGGAGGCCAGTGCTGTGGTGTGGCACGTAAAGCCAGTGCCTGCGGTACCGGCTCCCAATATGGGCACCGGCTCAAGTCCTGGCTGTTCCACTTAAGATTCACCTCTCTGCTATGGTCTGGGAAAGCAGAAGAAAATGGCACAAGTGCTTGGGCCCCTGCACCGGTGTGGGAGACCAGGAAGAAGCTCCTGGCTTCAGCATGGCCCAGCCCCGGCTGTCACAGCCATTTGGGGAGTGAACCACCAAATGGAAGCCTTGCCCACCCACCCACCCCTCTGCTTCTGCATTTCAAATAATTTTTTTTTTTAAGTTTAATGGGTAGGAAAGCTTGATTTTTTTCTCATTTAAATGTTTTCCACTTTGCCCAAGACATAATTATGGTAATTCAATGTGGACACTACGAAGTACTTTAGTGGCTTGACTTGAACATCTTTTGGTATGACATGCATAGCAACTAAACAATGTCATATCATGAGGAAATCAAATTTCAGAGAACGGTCAGCCTGTGAATGGAACAAGAATTGGCTCACCCCTCAGTAAAAATAGGGCCGAACAGGAATAAGCTGTCACGTGCAGAAGTGTTTGCCGGAAGAGGTGGATGCACGTGCGAGCTGAGTGGTGAGGGCCGATTAAGAGGACTTTGGTCGTTCACTTGAGCCGTATGCCGTCCTTCTGACGGGTGACAAACCTACTGAGGGGGCTGGGAATCGGCCCTGGGCACCCGCGGGCATCTGGCCACGCCCTCCTCTACTGGGAGGCGGGGCCCCTGCTGCCGGAAGACAGGGGACAGACACCACTGGGTGAGCGTTCCGGGCAGTGAAGCCACACGTCCACGCTTACTTTGTAAAGGAGGGAACATCACTGCCTTTCAAATACAGCGAACCAGGCCAGCGAGGATGCAGAAGCATCTTGAACCCTGGCGAGGAATTTTCTTCGTTAAAAGCAGTGGTACAAGTTTTATTTTTATTTCCTAAGCATATCATCTCAGGGAGGAGGCGGGAGGCGGTGTGGAGAACAAAGCTGCTAACTAGTTGGAGCCTCCAGAGAGACACTGTGCCTGCCTCCATGGTTGTTGCCTTCATCCGTCTGGTTCACAGGGAACAGACCACCAGGAAGCCCTGGGCCCTGCTACCAGCATTTGCACGGTCAGAGAATCAACCGGCCTCCCTCATGTTATAATAAAACTCTAAGAACAGAATCGGGAAGGAACGGTAGTTCAGAAGTATTCAAAACGGGCTAGGTGCTGGATTCTCATACATGAGGTCACCCCAGGCTGTCGGAACCCAAGCATCTCCTCTAACAGCGCCAGTCTGAGCTGCCAGGGGAACGGACATGGAGCTGAGCACGAGCCGGCGACAGGCCCCAGAGAACGGGAAACTGAATTTTTCTTACGGTAAACAAAAAGGTTTACTTTTCTATTTCTTGCTATTTATAATCATTACTATCAAGACTTTAATAGAGAAATGCCAATGAGGAAATCCTTAGCCGCTTCAGAGGGCAGCTTGGCTGGATCTATAATTACTTTCAAAAGAGCTGACCATGTTTAGGAAGGACACCTTGATGAAAACACACAGAAGTGAACCCTGCAATCCCAACACAGGGCTTCAGTCACCGGTGACGACAGCCGGAGGGCGCAGCACAGTGGCCAACTCGACTGCTGTATTCAGATCGCCTCAACAGTGAGCTGCTCCTGTTTTAAGTGCCTCATTTACAGGGGCCAGGACTGAGGTGCAGTGGACAAAGCAGCTGCCTGCAGTGCCAGCGTCCCATAGGGGTGCTGTTGAGACCCAGCTGCTCCACTTCCGACCCAGCTTTCGCTGTGGCCTGGGAAATCAGTGGAAGATGGCCCAGGTCCTTGGGCCCCTGCACCAGAAGTAGCTCTTAGCGTTGGATCAGTGCAGCTCCAGGTGCTGCTGCCAGTTGGGGAGTGAACCAGAGGATGGAAGACCTCTCCCTCCTCCTATCTGTAACTTTGACTGTCAAATAAATCTTTAAAAAAAAAAAAAAAAAAAACCTAATTTATATTGGTAACTTCTGTCTTCAATGTTATGATTTCTGCTACTATGACAGAAAAATGGCCTAAGTAAAACAAAAATGGAAACAGTGTTAAAATGTAAGGGGTCAGGGCTGGCACTGTGACGCAGGAGGTTAAGGGGATGCCAGCACCCCACATTGGAGCCCCACTTCAGATCTCTGCTAATGCACCTGCGAATATGCAGGTACTTAGTCCCCTGCCACCCATGTCAGAGGCCCAGATGTTGTTCCTGGCTCTTGGCTTCTGGCTGTTGCAGCCACTTGTGGAGTGAACCAGCAGATCTGTCACTGTCTCTTAAATAATTTTTGTAATGATTTGTTTGGCCAAGTCACAGAGAAGGGGAGAGAGGTCTTCCATCTGCTGGTTTACTCCCCAATTGGCTGCGATGGCCGGAGCTGCGCCAATCTGAAGCCAGGAGCCAGCAACAACTTCCGGGTCTCCCACATAGGTGCAAGGGCCTAAGCACTTGGGCCACCTTTCACTGCTTTCCCAGGCCATAAGCAGAGCTGGATTGGAAGAGCGGCAGCTGGGACTCAAGCCAGTGCCCCAGCAGAGGCTTAATCTGCTATAGCGGCAGCCACCTAAGTTTTTTTTTTTTTTTTTTAATTCATTTATTTGAAAGGCAGAGTTACACAGAGGCAGGCAGAGAGAAGTCTTCCATCTGCTGGTTCACTCCCCAAATGGCTGCAATGGCTGGAGCTGAGCTAATCCGAAGCCAGGAGCTCCCTCTGGGTCTCCCATGTGGGTGCAGGGGCCCCAGCACTTGAGCCATCCTCTGCTGCTTTCCCAGGCCATAGCATAGGTGGTGGCTTTACCTGCTATGCTACAGAGCCAGCCCCTCCCCTAAATAATTCTTGAAAAGTGAATGACAATAGATTTTTTTTTTTTTAAGATTTTAAGGCTACCTCCCTCCTTCCGGCTCCAATGTTACGGAAGCTGATATTGTGGGAACCAGGCCTCAGAGCGGAAGTTTCTGTAACTAAAATCCAGGGCAGGTGTTGGGTCTAGGGGTTAACAAGCCTGCATGAACGCCTGGGCTCAAACCCAGCCTCCACGCCCGATTCCAGCTTCCTGCTCAAGGAACAGCAGATGTGTTCAGTTATCCGCTGCTCTGCTGAGTATGCTGGCCAAGACTCCACGGAGCGGCAGAGGAGAGCTAGTGCCATCCATCATTCCCCCGCACGCGGCACCAGTACGCCACGCGGCTGCAGCAAGGGCTGGGGGACCTCAGTGATCCTCAGGATGAAGAGGAAGGCGCACCTGCACACTTGACACACTGGGGGTCCCCCTTGTTCCCAGGGAGACGCTCCAAGCCCACCAGTGGAGGCCTGCAACTATGGATAGTAACGAACCCTACAGACACGAGGCTTTTTCCTATGACCTCAGACTTTGACCTTGTCACTTAAAGGACGCACGTGTCCGGGTCTTGTCAGCCTACCTCAACTGTGGGCATCATCACACTTGCACCTTGGGGCCATCAACTACAGTACGGGTTACACAAACACCAGCACTGTGATCAGTGACAGCCAACTTGAAGCCAAGGCAGCTGTGCAGGGCCTCGGGAGTGGGGGAGCCTACACAGCCGCTACACAGGACAAGGGGGATTCGCACTCTGAAAGCTACCAACTGTGTTTCTGGAATCTCCGGCCCCAGCTGACTGTGGGTAACAGCAGAACCTGCAACCAACACTTGCATAAAGAAACTTCAAGAAACCTAAGAAACTCAGGTAACAGGGATGGCAAGGGTAGTAATCAGAGACTTTTCACTATATTCCTTCCTTTACATTGTTCGGATTTTTTTGCTTTTTCACTTTATTTGAAAGGCAGAGAGAGAAGCAGAAATCTCCCAACAGCTGGTTCACTCCCCAAATATCCATAAGGGCTAGGGCTGGGCTAGGCCAAAGCCAGGACCCAGAAGCACAGATGGGGCTCCCCTGTGGGTGGCAGGGGCTCAGCTGCTTGCCCCAGCACCGCGAGCTCTGAGGTGCGCACGTGCAGGCAGCTGAGCTGTGTGTAACCGGTATCGGCTGTGGGCGTCCTGAGCGGGGTCGCACTGCTGGGTAAGATGCATACCTCTCTTTTGTGTTTCTCATTTCCATTTCTCAAGACTTTTGATATTTTAAGGTTCAAAAAGTAGTCAGTGGGCCAGCACTGGGGTGCAGCGTTAGCCCCCATCTGCAGTGCCTCCTGTTTGGAAGCCGGTTTGAGTCCCGGCTGCTCCACTTCCAATCCAGCTCCTGGCTAATGTGCCTGGGAAAGCAGTGGAGGATGGCCCAAGTCCTTGGGACCCTATACCCATGTAGGAGACCCAGATGGAGCTCCTGGCTTCAGCCTGACCCAGGCCCAGCTCCTGTGGCCATTTGGGGAGTGAACCAGCAAATGTCCCTTCTCTCAAATTCTTTCAAATAAATAAATCTTAAAAAAAAAAAAAAATCAACTAACAGATAAAACGCCTCTTTACAGAGTTTACCTCTTCCTCCAAGACAAACCCTGGCTGCTTCAATGCTTGCCCTGGGCCTCCACTCCTCCACTGGCTCCCAGCGCAGAGGAGCAGAGCGTGCCCCCGTCTGTGTCCCTGGCACATGGCACACCCGCGGCACTCTGTAAGCGCTCGCTCTGGGAGCCAAGTAAAGATAACTGAATACACGGTCGGCTGCCAGGGAAGGAGCCGCAGGCGTGCAGAGCAAGGGTGGGACCCAGTGCTGCCCAGAGCGCGGGCACCGTGCACGGCTCAGAACTCAGTCCAGACAGCAGCAGGAGCCGGTCAAGACCGGAGGGAGGTGGGAGGGATGCAGCCAGCAGGAAGAGCGCTCTTCCGGTGCAAGGCTCACTGAAGTCGGTGGTGGGCGTGGGAGGAAGGGCCCAGGGAATGGAAGGAATTCCTGCCCCGGGCTTCCCTTGCCAAGGTGCAGCCACACCCGGCACATCCACAGTGTGGGCTTTCGTTTTCTTTCATTATCAAAGCAAATGAGAGAATAAAGATCACTTCCCATCTCCTAGCAAAACTTTCTTCCCCTTCCTTTTCTGAGTGCAGGAATTCATGAGTCCCTATTTATAAAAATGAGCCCATGTTAGGTTTTCAACTCAGTAGTTTTTCACTTGCAAAATACACACCTGGTGGAGCTGGCATTGATGCATGTGATGCCAGCATCCCATGTGGGCACTCCCTTCCAGCCCAGCTCCCTGCTAATGCACCTGGGAAAGCAGCAGAAGACGGCCTACGTGCTGGTGCCCCTGCCAGCCAAGATGGAGTTGTGGGCTCCCAGTGTCAGCCTGGCCCAGCCCTGGCTGTTGTGGCCATGTGGCGCGTGAACCGGCGGATGGAAGCGCTTTATCCCTTTCTCCCTCCTCCTCTTCAAATAAATACATCTTAAAATACTTCAGATACCTGCATGGACTTTCATGCTTCTACGTTCCTCTAAAGGAGTACAGCACATTCCGCATAAGTGGACCACGATTTCTCTTCTATTAACAATTCAGGTTGTTTCAAATTCTAATTACAGAAATGTCTGGAGCGGACCAGTGCCTGTGTGTGAATTCCGCGAGGTTTTCAGGCTGCCTGGCGCTGCTGGCCCCAGTGCCCTCAGGATTTACATGGCCCCCACTGCCAAAGGGCAGCGCTCGTCCACCACACGGCTGCAGCACCAGATCGGTGCTCGCCTCTGCCACGCAACAGGGAGGATGCATTTCCCAGTTTCCCCACAGCCTCGCGATGCTGAGTGCCCACACGCATATCCCTTGGTCGTCTGTGTTTCTGCAGCAAACTGCCCAACCACGTCCTCTGCGCAGTTTTCCATGGAGTGAGGGCGGGGGCCAGCGCTGTCAGGACAGACGGCGGGGGGCGGGGGCGGGGCCTACGGAGCATCCGTGGTGTGAACGGAAGGCATGGAGGGTTGCAGGAGCAGAACAGGATCGATGGGCACACCATTCCGGCTGGCTATGGTCCAGGCCATGAACCCAGAAGGGAGACCGTGAACAGTGCAAGGGACGAGGCACAGCTCCTCAAGGCAGACCGCTGACCGGGTGTGTGATGTGCTCGGGTGTGCGTGAGGAGAGAGACAGAGGGGCCAAGGTCACTCCCACTTTTCTGGCCTGGGCACCAGACAGAACAGAGTTGCCAAGGATTGCCTGGGAAGCACTCGGGGGAGGCAGGTTGGGGGGTGCAGAGGAATCAAGGGTTACACTGGGTATGTTAACTTTGAGAGGCCCACTGGAGCGCTGCATAGAGGCTAGAAAAGCTGTCAAGGAATTGGGTCCAGGTCAGAGACACGAATCTGGGAGCTGTTAGAACACAGATGGCATTTAAAGCATGAACTGGCTGGGAATTTTCCAAGAGGGAAGAAACACATCATCGCAAACAGGCTGGAATGACGAGAAGGGCTGAGCTGGGCTAGCAGTGTGCTAGATGCAAACCAACAGAACACAGCATCCTGGAGGCTGGGCAGAGAAAGCATCTCGGGAAGGACCCACCAGACAACGGCTTAGGACAGGTCAAGCACAACAACTAAGAAAGCCAGGATCCTGGGGCCGGCGCTGTGGCGTAGCGGGTAAAGCTGCCATCTATGATGCTGGCATCCCACATGGGTGCCGGTTAAAGTCTTGGCTGCTCCACTTTTTTAAAAGATTTATTTTACTTCAAAGAGTTACAGAGAGAGGTAGAGACAGAGAGAGAGGTCTTCCATCTGCTGATTCACTCCCCAGATGACTGCAACGGCCGGAACTGCGCCGATCCGAAGCCAGGAGCCAGGAGCTTCTTCTGGGTCTCCCATGTGGGTGCAGGGGCCCAAGGACTTGGGCCATCTTCTACTGCTATTCCAGGCCATAGCAGAGCTGGATGGGAAGTGGAGCAGCTGGGTCTTGAACCGGCGCCCATATGGGATGCCAACGCTTCAGGCCAGGGCATTAACCCGCTGCACCAAGCGTTGGCCCCTGGCTGCTCCACTTCTGATCCAGCTCCCTGTTAATGGCCTAGGAAGGCAGTGGAAGATGGTCCAAGTGCTTGGATCCCTGCCACAGCCATTGCAGCCATTTGGGAAGTATACTAGCAGATGGAAAATTCTGTCTCTCCATAACTCTGTCTTTGAAACAAACAAATAAACAAACAAAGAAGCCAAGACGCTGGGCTAGGAAGAAGTCAGTGTAGACCTTGACAAAATGCAGTTGATAGAATGGGAAGCCCGAGGCCGGTGCCATGGCTCAACAGGCTAATCCTCCGCCTTGCAGCGCCGGCACACCAGGTTCTAGTCCCGGCTGGGGCGCCGGATTCTGTCCCGGTTGCCCCTCTTCCAGGCCAGCCCTCTGCTGTGGCCCGGGAGTGCAGTGGAGGATGGCCCAAGTCCTTGGGCCCTGCACCCCATGGGAGACCAGGAGAAGCACCTGGCTCCTGGCTTTGGATCAGCGCGGTGCGCCAGCCGCAGCGCACCAGCCACGGCGGCCACTGGAGGTTGAAACAACGGCAAAGGAAGACCTTTCTCTCTGTGTCTCTCTCTCACTGTCCACTCTGCCTGTCAAAAAATAAAAATAAAAAAAAGAATGGGAAGCCCGAAGCAGCCAGGGGAGGGGAATGTGATCTAAGAGGCAGAACAGGCGGCCGCAGGGGAGTGCAGACGGACGCTGGCTTCAGAGGTCCACGGCATGCTGTCCCAGCTGAGAGCTGGGGGAAACTGAAGATGCAGGAGAGCACACAGGTGTGGGCGTGAGGTCCCTGAGCGCTCGACGAGGGGGCCCCGATGGGGGGACACAGGCACCCTCGCGAGGGAAGAGCCAAAGGGTGCACCCCGCACAGTCTGTCCTTACGCGTCACCCAGAGCTCAGACTTCGACACTGTCCACAGCCTGTCTCGCCTGCCTGCACCTGCTTCTCCTAGGATTTCACCTTCCCTCCGGGGCCAACTTCACAGCTGCTGAACACAGGCGGGCCTCCCCTGGCCGGGTCAAGCAGGCTTCGCCCTCTCCGAGGCCCCCGTAAGCCATGCACACTTCGGGCAGCCCCCACCCAGCTCCCGGCGGCCCCTCCTGTGTGTCTCTTGCATGGCCACCAGAGCGAACCCACGGAAACGCACAGCCGGCTGGGTCCCTGCTCTGCTGGCAGCCTACCCAGTGCTGTGTGGCTCTGAGGAGTGAGGCCCATGCGTCCACCTCCCCGGGCCGTCTCCTCGCGGCCTGTCCAGCACGTGCTCCCCACGCACGGCTGGCACCGTGTGCGCTCTCCTCGTCTCGCTGCTGTGTGCCGGGCAGGTCCCTCTCCTGTGTGCTCCCTGTGCCACTGTGGGAAGCCCGCCCTGGCATCTCCCGCCCTCTGCAGGCCCCTGCACGCTCCGCTTCCTGGAACCTTGCACCACTCCATTCTCTCCCTGCAGCACACTGCGCCTCTCGTCCGAGCCGACCTGCCTGGGAGGGCTTTAGAGGCCACACTGTGTGCTACCGTCCTGCTGCTCTCTGAACTCAGAGCACCCCTCTCAAGCACCGAACTGCACCCCTCCTTGGGGTCCCTCTCACTCAACTCCGACACTGGTGTCAGCCCAGCTCCGCGCGTCTGTCGGATCACGCTATGGGCTACACTCCATTTGTACCGTCCCACAAGAACTGTGGTTCAAGTCGACTGACTTTAACAAGCACAAACTGAAGACAGAAATTGAGCACTCCCCTGTAGTATAAAGAAACGGCCTGTTCCGGCTGCAGACTTGGACATTTTACCCATAAAATATACAGACCCAAACCAACCAAAGTGAGAAAGCTGAACGGTCTTTTAAAACGTCTACAGTCTAATGTGTGCCCAGTAACACGGCTTTTCTACAGAATGGAAATGTACTGTGTATATATTACACTACAATAAAATAGTTTCTAAAGATTCACCAAAAAGTTATTAGCGTATTTAAGAAATGAATAAAAGCTGTATTCTCCCGGTCGCTACTTCTTCAGGGTTTTCATGGGGATAATACACCCCATGCTTCACAGGTACTCCAGTTTCTCCATTTATTCATGTCAGATCTCGATATAGTCAGCTTGTGTGCCCAGCACTCCTGCCGTGTGAGCAGCACCTCCCATCATCTATGGTCCATTACAGCACCTAACCCTGCTGACCCAAGCCACCCATGCTACAAGACAAGCAGCCTCCCCCAGAGCTCTGGACTAGGTGGCTCATCAATCTCAAGTTCTTACTTAGAAGGCAACAGCAAGCTCACTGGCGAGACTGCCCAGCTCGTGTCACTCCATCCAAGACCACACCCCCAAGAGGTCTCTGATGGGCACAGCACAGGTCCCACACATGAAAGGCTCAAGTAGCCAAACTTCTGAGTACTGAAAGTGATCACACTTCCAGGCCCCTACCACTCAGAACTGAGTCAGACCGGGAAAAGTCAAGCACAGAGTATAAATTTGGACAAGTGACTGGCGGATGCTTTCTGTGAAGGGCCAGACAATAAATAGGTCAGGTTTGCGGGACTTAGAGTTCCCACCACCAGCCGCTCAGCTCCGCCTGGGTATTTCAAGTGGGGCTCAGCCTGGGGCAGGCGCCGTGACGTAGTGGGTTAAGCCTCCACCTGCAGTGCTGGTGCCTATAAGGGCACCAGTGCATGTCCCAGGTGCTCCTCTTCCAATCCAGCTCTCTGTTAATGGCCTGAGAAAGCAGTGGAAGATGGCCCAAGTGCTTAGGCCACAACTAGCCATGGGGGAGACCCAGAAGCAGCTCCCGGCTTCAGCCTGGCCCTGTCTTGGCCACTGCAGACATTTGGGGAGTGAACCCAAAGACAGAAGATCTCCCTGTCTCTCCCTTTAACTCTACCTTTCAAAAACATGAAAATAAATCTTTAAAAAAGTTTAAGAGGAAAAAAAAAAAAAAAAAAAGACCAAACCCCGTCTCTGAACTTTTTGGTTCTAAGACCATTTGGTCTGCTGCCGACACTACAACTGAACATGCAACAGGGCAGAATGGTAATCAAGGCACCACGAGGGAAGGTCAGGTCCAGAGCAGACCGGGCAGACGAGCACAATGCCCGACCCTGGGGCCGTGAGGAAGGCTGACTTCTTTTTTTCTTTTTTTTTTTTTTTGACAGGCAGAGTGGATAGTGAGAGAGAGAGAGACAGAGAGAAAGGTCTTCCTTTTTGCCGTTGGTTCACCCTCCAATGGCCGCTGCGGCCGGCGCATCGCGCTGATCCAAAGCCAGGAGCCAGGTGCTTCTCCTGGTCTCCCATACGGGTGCAGGGCCCAAGGACTTGGGCCATCCTCCACTGCCTTCCCGGGCCATAGCAGAGAGCTGGCCTGGAAGGGGGGCAACCAGGATAGAATCCGGCGCCCCAACTGGGACTAGAACTCAGTGTGCCGGTGCCGCAAGGCGGAGGATTAGCCTGTTAAGCCACAGCGCCGGCTAGAAGGCCTACTTCTAATACAGGTGCCCCACCCCGTGTGTACCCCCGCTGGGCAGCAGTGCAGTGCAGTGGTGCTTTGGGGTTCCTGCTACCCCATGTCTCGGCTCAGTGTGTACCCACTCCTGACCCTTCGTTCACTAACCCTCACTGCAAGTCCCCCGCAGGCTAAATCCTGACGGATCACTCCTCTCACAGCTGACATCCAAGAAAAAGAACCGAGGAGGGCCTGGGGCGTGTGCAGCCCTAAACACCCTCTCCCCATGCACTTGAAGATGAAACCCCCTTTGCTGCCCTCCCCTCCGGCCCAGGCTCAGCTTGAGCTCACGGGGGTTTGTCCCTGGCTGGCACGGGGCCTTTCCTGCTCCTGTTCCCAGAGTCCAGGCGAGCATGGGGAGGACCCGACTGAATGCATCCTTCAGGTGTGACCTTCAATGCACTTTTGTGCCCTTTCCAATTAAGAAGCAATCTTAAGAGAAATGCATCGTGAAAGATTTTTTTCCAACAATTGCTAGTATTTTATAAAAAGGTTACCATCGGGGCCGACGCTATGGCATAGCGGGTAAAGCTGCCATTTGCAGCACTGGCATCTCACATGGGTGCAGGTTCGAGTCCCGGCTATTCCACTTCTGATTCAGCTCCCTGCTATGGCCTTGGAAAGCAGCCAAGGATAGCCCAATGCTTGGGACCCTGCACCTGTGTGGGAGACCAGGAGGAAGCTCCTGGCTTTGGATCGGCCAGTTCCGGCCATTGCAGCCATTTGGTGAGTGAACCAGTGAATGGAAGATCTCATGCTCGCTCTCGTCTCTCTCTGTAACTCTTTCCAAGAAATAAATAAATCTTTTTTTTAAAAAAAAAAAAAAGGTAATTATCACAGAATAAAAAAATATACAGCCTGGGGGCCAGCACTGAGCGCAGCAGGTTAAGTTACCACCTACCTGGCATCCCTTCTCAGAGCACTGGTTCTAGTCCCTGCTGCTCCACTTCCAATCTAGCTCCTTGCTAATGTTCCCAGGAAGGCAGCAGAGGATGGCCCAAGTGTATGGGTCCTTGCGCCTACGTGGGAGACCTGGATGGAGTTCCTGGCTCCTGGACCAGACCATTTGGGGAGTGAACCAGCAAATGGAAGATTCTCTCTCTCACTGCATGCTCATAGCCCTTTCAGATCAATACGTTCATGGTTTCTTAAAAATAAAACACACTGAAGACTTGAGCAGAATCTATTATTTATTTTCACAAATCAAAAGAGAAAGGAACTGACTATTCCTTTCAAAGATTATCACTGTTTTTAATCAAGATCTAGAAGAAAGCTGTTAGCGAACAAGGGGAGTGGATCAGCGGCCTCGGTTACAATGCCCGCATCCCACCCCCAAGCACCAGTCATTTCTTGGCTCCAGCTCCCAACTTGGGCTTTCTGCTAACACAGACCCCAGAGGGCAGCATGATGGCTCCAGTCATAAGGCTCCTGCCACCCACGTCGGAGACCCAGCTGTGGGCCTGGCCCCTGCAGGCACACAGGGGGTGAACCAGCAGAGGAGCTCAGTCTCCCTGCCTCTCTAAAGAAAACACAGGAGCACAATTAATGTCACCAAAGCAAACACGACACCTGCTGACAAGCTATTTACTCTTTAGTGCCAGCACCTCCCAGCTGGGCACAGACAGCCACCACTGCAGAGTGAGGACAAGGGGTGGGGGTGGGGCACAGGGAAGCCCGGTGCACAGAGGTCACAGAACATGCTGGGCGGACTAGGGACACGAGGAAAAGCCTACTCGGTGAGCTCCTTGCTTCTGCCCTGGCCTCTAACGAGCATGCCCCACACATACGGCGGCTCTAGTCCCCCGTGGAGACTAACCACTGGGATGTGACTCGCCCCAGCCTCTACCACCAGACTGCAGGAGCCTTTGGCCCCGGAACCTGGGCCAGGTGCTGAGGAGCCCACAGTCCTGACCGTGGGCAAGGGCTATGAGCATGCAGAAAGCCCCGCTCTGCGGCGCCTGCGTCCTGAGGCCACCGCACCGTTCCCCACGGAGTCGGATGCGGCTTCGAACCGCCTCTTCCCCTTTGGCGTCGGCAGAGAAAATTATCTTCAGGGTTGTTTCGGGTTTCCAGGCACAATCGCGCTGCCAGCAGGACTCAGGAACACATTCCCCCAAGAAATCACAGATGACGGCCGTGTTCTTGGCCAAGCATGTGACAGGCTCGTCACGCGGTGCAGCAGAACACGAGGCTGGCCCGACCCTGCAGAGCCCAGCCACCACGGCCAGCACTGACTCAGGGAGCCACCGCGGGCTCTCCAGGCATGGGGATCTGACTCCCCTCCGACTGTCCCCACCCCCGCAGGAGCTACACCTACACTCCACCTGCTGGGGTCCCAGGGACACGGAGGGACTTGAGGTTCGCGAGACGACAAAGGAAGGGTTCCGGGGAGGCACGGGTGTGGGTGTGGGTGTGGGCCAGGCAACAGGGTAGGAAGCCGAGGCTTTGCCACCTAAGCTCCTCTGTGCATGAAGGCACAGCCAAGAAGACAGGGAGCCCCAGGCAGCGGCAGCAGAGCCAGAGGAAAGCTGCCCCTCCGACAGCGAGAGGGCCCGGTCCCACGCCATCGGTGACATTAGTAAGAAAGCTGCTCAGGCCTGCACGGCCTGGCTCACCCGCCCAGGCAGACCACGCAGGGCCCAAAACACCCATGTGTCCTGTCTGGGCAGCAGCACTGCCCAGCCTCAAAGATGCTCCTCCCCTGGGCCCCCAGAGATAAACAGGAAACGCCAGGGGCGGGATGCTTTCTCCCCAGCGCCTGCGGGCGAGCACCACCAGCCCTCACCACGGTGTTTGGGAGCACCGAGCTCGCACGCCTCGTAGGGTACAGACTTCTCCGAGACGAGAGCCAGATGTGCCGTACTTCACACGCCAAGATCCAGCTCACCGTCTGGGGCTCCCGCGCTTTAAGTCACTTTCTGATTTCCTATTGAATGAACCTAGACTGAGCCATTCCCTGTTTAGCTGGTAAATTCTAGCCAAATCTGGCCCCTGCCAGGAAGCAAGGTAAAACCAAAGGGCAACCCAAAATCGGGAGGGGGAGTGCTGGGGCACCGTTGGTTAAGCTGCCGCTTACAACAGGGCAGCCCCTATCGGAGTGCCAGTTCCGGTCCCGGCTGCTCTGCTAGCGCTCCTGGGAAAGCAGAGGAATATGGCTGACGTGCTTGGGTCCTGGCACTGTTGTGGGAGACCCAGATGTAGTTCCAGGCTCCTGGCTTTGGCCTGGCCCCGCCCAGGGTGTTGTAATCCTTCCTTCCCAGCAGGGCTTCTGAGGACGAGAGAGCAGGTGGCAGCCAGTGTGCCAGCACCACCATGACCTAGCGGGGTCTCACCACAGGCTTCACTCCTGCCCAGGGAGGACAGTGGGACACAATATGGAACCCAGGTCTGATGGGTCTCTCCTAAGGCCTTTGGCTCTCCTGCACACTTCAGATTTCTGAAATTCCTCCTATGAAGAGTCTCCCAGGAACTACCCAAAAACCTCTTCCCGAGACCAGGGCCTGGCCACAATCCCTTCAGCTCCCAGACACTCCCCGGGCAGACGCCAGGAAATGCAAGGCACTCTGGGTGAAACGTCGAGACTCTGCCATCAGTCACCGCACCACAGCACCACTGACCCCAGCGCAGCGACTCCAGGGAAGCCACCCAGGACGCTCATCCATCCCACGGCACCGGCCACCAGCGTCGCTGTATCAAAAGCAGAAATCACACTGGAGGGGAAGCCATACTCTTGCTAACCGTCCCGCCGCTACATGGATAGCTTCAAGGAGACTAGAACCAAGCGTTTCTGGACTCCAGAGCTCTCTGGCTGTGCATGCAGGGACTGCTCGGCATGGTACCTGGAACCACTGGCGGTGGCAGACAGGCTGCAGAGCCCCGGCTCCGTCAGAGCCTCCCCTAGGCTCACCGGAGAATGGCAGCAGTGTCCCCTGGGCGCCGGCTTCTAGGCACTAATGAGATAATCGACAGGGCAGGACACACAGCAGGCCCCTGATCGACGCCTGCGCGTCATCGTCACCACTCCACCTTCCGACGACAGAGCCACAAGCTGCCAGATGTGTCTCTGAGCTAGATATTCAGACACCAGTCTTCCAGGCGTTTATGTCCTTACATTTTAAAGAGTTTTTCATTATATCACAGAGGACTTCTATAGCACAATACATCGTCAACTACACTAATAAAATACCCATTAAAACACAGTAATAAAATAAATTACAATAAAATTATACTTAATAGAATTATGACACATAAGATTTAAAATGTGTGCTATATGAAGTACACTATCAACATATTTAAAATACAGAATTAAAAGGTACTAATAAAATATCAATCTCAGGGGCCAAACAATGAAGTTCCGAGAGCCAGCAGTGAGAGACATCTCAGCACAAAGCGTTAATGTGCAAACGACGATTTCTGTGCCTCGGGTTTACAAGGTTGCAATGTGATGCAGCCACGTTCTCTAGCGACCGACTGGGACAGAGACGACACCACTGACGTCCATACACTGCCTCCAAAACCTTCAGCAACCACGAGGTCTAAACCAAACACATGGGACAAACAGACGTTTTTAACCTACTGCTCAGCTTCAGCAACACAACTTTGCCAGAAAATCAGGGTCACTCTAAGACAAGAGTTCTACCAGCATGAGAATCTTTCTCAGTACATTTAAAGGCCTTTTAGTTATTTCAGGTCATTTGTGTCTAATGACACCAGGATGAGCTACAAAAAAACAGTAAGAGAATGACAATGAAACCAACTGGGAATCGAGTTCGCCCACCAGTGTCCTCACATTCCTAACTAACGGTTGTTACCACAGTAACACAGGTAGATAGAAATGAAATGCAAACGTGTTTCATCTCTACTCATTTGTTTATCTTTCATTTGAAAGGCAGAGACAAAGGGAGCTCTTCTCTGGTGCACTCCCCAAGTGCCCCCAACAGCCAGTGGGGTCAGGCCAAGGCCAGAAGCCTGGAGCTCCATCAGGGTCTTCCATGCGGGTGACAGAGACCCAAGCTCCTGTTCCCTCCCAGGGCGTACATTCGCAGGAAGCTGGATCTGAAGCAAAGGATATGTGGGGACGCAACTGCTCTGTCCAATGCCTGCCTCCAGATGTAACGTTCCAAAAATTCCTCTACAGAAGTGTCCTGAAGGCTGAGGGGGGAATTGCGCCCTACTCTGTATTGTATTAGCAGGGCTAGGAGCCAGGCTGGGTGGATGCTTTTAAAATGTGTACGTGTATGAAGGGACATCAAAAGCTTTGTGGGAAAATGGAATAAAAGATATTTTGGTAAAATTTTGAAATAGGGAGCTAGCATTATGGTACAGCGAGTTAAGCCACTGCCTGCAGCACTGGCATCCCATATGAATGTTGGTTTGCGTCTCAGCTGCTCCACTTCTGATCCAGCTCCCTGCTAATGTGACTGGGAAGGCAGAAGAAGGTGGTTCACGTGCCTGGAGCCCTGCACCCATGTGAGAGACTAGGATGAAGCTCCTGGCTTTGCCATTTGGGAAGCAAATAAGCAGATGGAAGATATCTTTTCTCTTTCTTTCTCTCTGAAAATAAATCTTTTAAAAAAATAGATCTAGGGGTTTTCAACAAGTTCATGGAAAACGAACATAATAGAAAGGCTATGCATGGATTCTGAAACACACACATTTACAAGCATGGTGCAAGGCGGAGGCGCCCAAAGCCCCACGGTAAAGCGGACTCAAAGCAGGGCTGTTTCCAGCTGGCACCCGTGTCCTCACTAACTGCCAGCACCCTGACGGCTTTCTTCCGTTCACCTGCGTCTCTGCATAAGTTAAAACATTCGTCAGAACAGAATGGACAGAACAAGCCCAGGAGTATTCCAGGGCCGGCGTCGTGCCTCAGTGGGAAAAGCTGCCGCCTGCAATGCCGGAATCCTATATGGGTGCCGGTTCATGTCCTGGCTGCTCCACTTCCGATCGAGCTCCCTGCTAACACACCTAAGAAAGTAGCAGAGGCCTGCGCCGTGGCTCAATAGGCTAATCCTCCGCCTGCGGTGCCAGCACCCCACGTTTTAGTCCCGGTCGGGGCGCCGGATTCTGTCCTGGTTGCTCCTCTTCCAGGCCAGCTCTCTGCTGTGGCCTGGGAGTGTAGTGGAGGATGGCCCAAGTGCTTGGGCCCTGCACCCACATGGGAGACCAGGAGGAAAGACCTGGCTCCTGGCTTCAGATCAGTGTGGTGCGCCAGCTGCAGTGGCCATTGGGGGGGGGGGGGGGGGTGAACCAACGGCAAAGGAAGACCTTTCTCTC
The DNA here is from genome assembly GCF_033115175.1 of Lepus europaeus. NCBI lineage: Eukaryota > Metazoa > Chordata > Mammalia > Lagomorpha > Leporidae > Lepus > Lepus europaeus. Next base: position 106,506,113 of record NC_084835.1, on the reverse strand, counting down.
TGTCTGTCTCCTCTGCCTGTCAAAAAAAAAAGAAAGAAAGAAAGAAAGAAAAAAGAAAGAAAGAAAGAAAGAAAAAAGAAAAGAAAGCAGCAGAAGATGGCCTAAGTGCTTGGGCCCCTGCTACCCACATGGGAGAGCCAGAAGAAGCTCCTGGCTTTTGCTGTTGCTGCCATCTGGGAAATGAACCAGCAGATGGAAGACCACCTCCCTCCCTTCCTCCCTCCCTTTCTCTCTCTCTGTAAGTCTTTCAGGTAAGTAAATAAACCTTTTTAAATAAAGGGGGGAGAGGGGGAGACTGTATTTCAAGCACTCACACCCAGAATGGAAAAAGCTTCCAGACCTCTGTGAAGAGGAACATGAAGACTGTAAGAACAACCAACCAGGTATTAAATTCTCAGAGAGCGGTTTGGGTCCAGCTGCTCCTCTACTTACCAGTGCTGGAATTCCTGAGATCCACAGAGCTCGTCACCAAGAGGGCACCTCGTAAACCAATGCTCCCCGACAACACGCCAGGAGTGTGGGTGCTAAGGAAGCCACACGAGTCAGGGCCACGGCAGCCTGACGGCCACGCACGCAATCACCTGGGAGCTTTATAAAGCGGGGCCAGCTGACTGGCAGCAGGTGTACCGGGAGTTCTCACTCTCCCAGAGACTGTAACCGCAGCTGCTGGGTTACCTCCCTGCTCTGCTCCTAACCTGGAAGTTCTGCTTCTGTCTACAAATCATATCACTTGCGAAAAGAATGCCCCTGGTAGAAACTTCCAGACTGACTGGCTCCAAATATCCCGTCCCCATAGCAGTAGTGGGCCACTTATGTCACTACAGGTGGCCTCACTCGTCCCAGGGTCGCAGTCTGCAAGGCCACCTTGGCCCTGGGACCCTTTTGATCCCCCCTTTTACAGGTGGGCACCTGGCAGCAGCCAGAAGTGGAGTGACAGGCAGGCGGAAGTCACTGCCACCCCAGCTGGGCTGTCATCTTCCTGTGCCGCGCCTCCCGGGAGGATGCAGTCCCTGAAGACAGCCATCAGAGCTCCCTGAGCCCCTTCTCTCTCAGGTCTCCCCAGCGTGGCTCCCCTCCGCCTGTGCTGGCGTCTCAGCACCCATCTTCAGCAGGGGCAGTGGGCACCGAGCGCACGACCAGGGGTGGTAAACACCACTGGTCATCCTGTTCCCCTGGAGTCACACAGGGACCCCGCTCAGCTCCCTTCATCTGGGGCTTGCTCTGGGCAATCACGTCCAGCACAGGGCGGTGGGGAGGCCAGGAATGGCGCTCCCAGCTTATTCTGCCTGCTGAGTGACACCTGTGTTGACAGTGGGGCTGAATACAACAGCCTTGGAAGCGCAAGCATCTGGGAGAAATGCTCACACCCACAGCAAACCGCTTGTGTGCTGAACGAATCGATGGGCGCTGGGGCACGTGACCGCCACGTGGTCCAAGCCAGCGGCTGTCAGAATGCGGTCCCAGGACCAGCTGCACGAGCACTGCTAGGCCTGACATGCCAATCGTGGGGTCTGGTTCCATCCCAGCCTGCAAGCGCAGGTTTTAAGGATTACGGAGCTGAGTCCCAGGGAGGAGCGTGCTTCCTCAGTGCTCACTCGGCAGGTGCAAGGAATATAGGGAGGCAGCCAAGTAGACAACATGTGTTTTCACCTAATGTGGCCAAGCTTTACCTACTAAAAGTAATAGCCAAGTACTTGATACTTTATTTACTTATTTTTAAAATTTACTTAAGAGGTAGAGAGATAGAGAGCTTCCATCTATTGATCACTCCCCGAATGCCCGCGATGGCTTGAGCACATGCCACACGCTGGACGAGCCTGCGGTACTGAGAGCTAAGTGCAACGTGGGCTCCGGGGCTGGACGAGGTGGGCAGAGCCGCAGCCGTGGGACAACTGCAGAGAGCAGAGGAAGGCCCGCAGGCCCGCTGACGGAGCCCCGTGCCAGTTGCCAAGTCCCAGGTCCCCCCTCGCTCTGCACTCTGCTCACGCGAGACACCTGCGTTCAGAAAGCTGGGGGGAGGGCAGACAGAGCTCTGGGCTATTTTTTGCAATCATTTCTGGAAGTCTAAAATTAGTTCAAAATGAAAATCTGAGAAAATATATTTGTATGTTATAAATGAATTGTACATCTATATCACAAGCTTTATCTCGGTGAGCTGCTTTCAAAGTAAGTTTACCTTCCAAACCCCTCGTGTGCAGAGAGAAAGCCTCTCCCGTGTGCTGTGCTGGAAATATGACTTCACTGGATTTGATCTTCAAAAGAACCGCATGCACTGAGTGTTAGTACTTCCACGCTAGGCTTCTGGAAAATGACGCGGGCCACACCGCTGACGGCTGCTGATGCCAGGGTCCAAAGCCCTGTCGGGCTACAAACCCCGGGCTCCTCCCAAGCTACCCACGCGGGCCCGGGCACGTCTGCTCCGTGAAGAGCCTGACCTCACTGCCTGCTCCGGTGCTTTAGAATCTATCTAGGCACAAACGCAGGAGCGGCTCCTTGACAGCTACCAGGCAGCCAAAGACAAAGACAGCTATCGCGCTCAGCTATGACTTCCAGGATGGCAACGAAAGCACACAACTTTGGTTCTGACTTTGCTTCCAGCTCCCACCACTGCAGAATGGTCCTCTCTGGAACAATCTCAGGTAATATCTCATTCTCATTCAAGAGCTCTTAATTTGAGGTTCATACAGCACCACTTACAGCAACCAAAAAAAAAAAAAAAAAAAACAGGAAGTACATACCCACGTAAAATTACAGCTGAAGTTCAGGTTTCTGGGCTCACAGGTTGGACTAGATATCACCAGGTTAGTGACACCAACAAGCCCATCCTCCCGAGTTTTGTTTTTAGGGTTAGTTATCTATTTGAAAGCCGAGTTCCACAGGCAGCGGGAGAGACTGGGAGTGAGACCTTCCATCACTCCTCCGATGGCCACAATGGCAGGGCCAGGCCGAAGCTGGGAGCCTGGAACTCTATGTGAGTCTGCTACGTGGATGGCAGGGCCCAAGACTTGGTCCATCTTCCCTGGTTTCCCAGGTGCATTAGCAGGAAGTGGGATCAGAAATGGAGCAGCCAGGACCTGAACCAGGGTGCACCTGGGATGCTGGCGTGGCAGGCGGCAGCCTGAGCACTGCAACACAACGCTGGCCCCATCCGTCCAGCTGTATGGTTGAGGACACAGAGGCAGCGAGCAGAACTCCTGGAAGGCCTGGACTGTGACTTCAGCTTGTGTACATTCGTGACTACCACACAGCCCCATTCCTGTCAGCATAAGCTGCTCCAACCCGTGACTGCGGAGACACCCACAAGGCCTGAGCCCCGAGCAATGCAGACGCGGGGCTTCCCTCGGAGGGCTCCACACAGCAGACGGAGCGGAAGCCGGGACGAGCTGGACAAAGTGAGCCGTGTTTTTATGGTTCCTCTGTACGGAATTTCGGTAACAGTCCCGTTTTAGAAAGCTGTAACTTTTAACTGTTAAATTATTTGAAAAAATTTTACTCGATATCAGATTATAACAAATTATTGGGGAAACCTAAAAGCCATTCAAAGTGGACATGGTCTAGTATTATTTTCATTTTTAAAATGTATTTATTTGAGAGGTAGGGAGAGAGACAGACACAGAGAGCACGCACTCCCTGCTCTGCTAGTTCACCCTCCACCTGCCTACCAGGAGCCAGGAACCCAATGCCACGCGCCACGACCGCTGCCTCCCAGGCTCTGCACTGGCAGGGAGCTGCAGTCGGGACAGAGCTGGGAACCTAATCCAGCGCTCCCACAGGCAGCACCACCGTCAACCCCAGGCCACATGCTCGCCTCCGGCATTTTTTAAACAAATGCACTGAAGATGGAGAGAAGCCGGCTCCTGAGTCAGCAATGTCTGTGAATCTGAAAGCTACTGAATGTCTTTAACAGTCCAGCTCTATACAAAATACCTCTTTTAATTAAGAATTTTTCTTGGGCAGACACTGTGGTGTAGCAGGTAAAGCCGCCACCTAAAGCGCCGGCATCCCTTGTGGGCACCAGTTTGAGTCCCGGCTGCTGCTTTTCCGATCCAGCTCTCTGCTGTGGCCTGGGAGTGCAGTGGAGGATGGCCCAAGTGCTTGGACTCCTGCACCCACATGGGAGATCCAGAAGAAGGGCCTGGCTCCTGGCTTCGGATCGGCACAGCTCCAGTCATTGTGGCCATCTGGAGAGTAACCCAGAGGAAGGAGGACTCTCTCTCTCTCTCTCTCTCTCTGCCTCTCTGTAACTCTACCTTTCAAATAAGTAAATACATCGTTTTTAAAAAAAAAAATTTTTTTTTTGGATGGGAGCTAATGAGATAGAAGCTAGAAACGATTATGGAAACATGAAAGGCCACCTAAAACAAGCAGCAGGGAATTATTTTGACAGATTTTTGACATAAACAAACTGAGTTTTCTCCTAACTTAAAATCTTTTCTTCGAATCCTCAAAGTAATAATACCAGCAGCAGTAACAGTAAGGTACCAACTACACTGGGGTTGGCAGAAGGTGCTTACATTATTCCCACGTTATGCTACACCCACATATGTGTATTTTTAAAGTACAATTATGGTCTTGAAATCGAGTATAACCTCACATTCACTGGCTCAGAATGTGCACAGACCGATTATAACACCCGAGGTCTCTCACTGAGTAACCCAGCGTATCTATCTTTCCGGCAACTCGCAGCCTGTCGGAAGGAAGCAATTATGCTCTCCTGAGCCCTTGAGCCAAGTGCAGTCTTCAGTCCTGTGTATCTGCACAGAGTATTTCCAATGTGCATCTCATCTTAACCACCACCCCCACACACACTGGAGGGCACGTGTCACCCCAGACAGCTCTTTCTAGGCATCTCCAGCAGAGACACTGGGGGGGTCCCTGGAGCATGGGGAACCCCCATGTTAAGAAGTTAACTCTGGGGACAATGCTGTGTTGTAGAAAGTTAAGCCTTGGGGCTGGTGCTATGGAGCAGCGAGTATGGGCGCCGGTTCAAGTCTTGGCTGCTCCACTTCCAATCCAGCTCTCTGCTATGGCCTAGGAAAGCAGTAGAACATGGCCCAAGTCCTTGGGCCCCTGCACCCACGTGGTAGACCTGGAAGAAGCTCCTGGCTCCTGGCTTTGGATTGGCTCAACTCCAACTGTTGCAACCAACTGGGGAGTGAGCCATCAGATGGAAGACCCCTCTCTCTCTCTCTCTCTGCCTCTCCTTCTCTCTTTGTGTAACTCTAACTTTCAAATAAGTAAATAAATCTTTAAAAAAAAAAAAAAGCTGTGGAGGGTGGCCCAAGTGCTTGGACCCCTGCACCCATGTGGGATACATGGAGGAAGCTCCTGGCTCCTGATTTTGGCTTGGCCCAGCCCTGGCCATTGAGGCCATCTGGGGAGTGAACCAGTAGATAGAAGACCTTTCTCTCTGCCCACCCCCCCTTTCCCTCTCCCTCTCCCTGTTCTCCTTCCCTCCCCCCACCCCGTAACTCTGCCTTTCAAATAAATAAATAAACCTCTAAAAAAAGTAAAGGGAAAGAAACCTCTCTGGCTACAGTGAGAACAATCATCCACACAAGAACTGACAGCTTCCTAAACAAAGGCTGCATCCATGAGAACAGCCAGCTGGCTGACTAGTGGGGAACACCTGGACGGCTGGGCCCAGGGAGCTGAGCAGAAGCAAGACAGCGCCGAGTCGAGTCAGACACCAAGGTTTGGCAAAAATGGTGGGGTCGGGGCGTGGGGCAATTTAGGTTCCTTGTTGAGCAGGCTTGGATTAAAGCGTCTTGAGTTATGTAAGAAGTCAAAGTGCTCAAGAAGTGGCCGGATTTTGGAGACTGGAATTCAGGCAAGAAACCACAGCTGGGGAGACAGAGCCACAGAGCCGGCCGGTATCTGCACACACCCTCCCCGTCTCTCAGGACGCGTCAGACACGGACTTGAACGTCAGACAGGGACTTGACCGCTGTGCACGGCTGCAAGCATGCTCCTCGTGCAGCTAGGAGAGACTGCTAGAGGCAGACACTGAAGTCAAGACAGAAGCATGTCAGGAGGGGAGCCAGGTGCAGAGGCGCCGACAGCCAAGGTGGCGGCCGGGAGGGCAGGAGGGAAGCTGCTGCGGCATGGAGCTGCCTCGGCTCCCTGAAGGGAACTCAGGCCAAGGACACGAGGGACAGAGCAGAGAAGGGAAGACAGAGGAAAGACCCGAAGCTGGGGTTTTAAAGGGAAGAGCCAGATATTCCGCCAGGAGGGAGGAGGGAGCAGGCCCAAGCATGCTGGCGGGTGGCTGTGGCAGGTGGAGGATCCCGGGCTGACCCTGCTTCCTCACTCCCGGTCAACGCTGGGTGCACTTCTTTCCTTCCCTCCCCCTCTGCCCCTTACTTCACTCAGGAGGCCGGTGAGCAGAACGAGAACTGTAACCTAATCTGAAGAGTCTCATTCCAGAAGGCAAGGTTGCAAACTCCTTCAAGGCGAGACCTACAATCCCATTTCCTCTCTGGCGAACGGCTCCATCTGACTGAGGCGCACGCACGCACGCACACAGGCACACACGCGTCCAGGCCGGAGCGGGCTCTCTGGTTTCCGCAGTGCTGAGTTTCATCCTGCCAACACTTGTGTGGCACGGTCTCCTCCCCTCACAGTCTCTACCAAGGAAGCTTCAGATGAGCAGGATGGAGGAAGCCGCTTTCACACAAAGAACACAACTCTGAAATGCGCCACGAGAGTTTGAGAGAGGAAGCACTGGGCGGCACTGCTCCTGGAGAGCCACCCCGTATTTACCACGAACATCGGAGGTGCTTGTAGAGAGGTCGCGAGCCGAGCCGAGGAAGTGAGCAGGTGCCACACAAGCCAAGGGTATTCTGCACTGCTTTCCACAAGAATGCTGCAGGGTTAGACCAAATACAACAAAAACTTCCCTTCACCGTATCTGATCACTACCACCGAGTCTACACCATCTGGTTGTGAATGAGGTGAAATGTCAGCTTCATGAGCAACTCAATAGGTAGTATAAATAAATGAGGCCATACGGTGATGCCAGAACCCCCAGAGGACCTGGTATACAGCAATCCCAAACCTGTCCCTATGTACTCTACACAGGTCCACAAGGATGACCAGCTTGTTCTACTGGCTTTTGTTAAAGCAAGATGGCTGCCTCTGAAAACATCGTGTGCTTCAATCAATTAATCAGTCTTAGTATCACTCAAGTGGGATGAGCAGGTATTAGGTACCTCAGGATGTGATACACAAAGACTGATGGGGCCGGAGCTGTGGCATAGTGAGTTAAGCCACCGTCTGCAGTGCCAGCATCCCAGTGGGTGCCAGTTGGAGTCCCAGCTGCTCCTCTTCTGATCCAGCTCCCTTCTAATGCACCTGGGGAAGCAGCAGAAGACAGCCCCCGCCTTGGGCCCCTGCACCCACATGTGACACCCAGAAGAAGCTCCTGGCTCCTGGCTTCAGTCTGGCCCAGCCCTGTGGCCATCTGGAAAGTGAACCAGTGGATGGAAGATATCTCTTTCTCTCTCTATTTCTGTTTCTTCCCCTCTTTGTAACTCTTTCAAATAAATAAATAAATCTTTAAAAAAAAAAAAAAAAAGACTGTGGTACTTAGAACATATTATTATCTAAAAAAATTCAACCTGAGTCTAATCAAACTTCTAGGAATTATGAGACCCAGAGGAGCAAGTTAAGCAATGTCCAAAAGAAGCAAATCCAGTGAAGTGAGGAACAAGCTAGGGAATAAACAACCCAATTTTCCCAACAAATTAACAGCATATTAAAGAAAAAAAAAAAGACTACAGGGCAGACTGCATAGGGGAAAAGATTACCAGGGCCAGACACTATGGTACAGTGGGGTTTGTCTCCACCTGGGACGCCAGCATCCCACATGGGCGCCAGTTTGAGTCCTGGCTGCTCCATTTCGACCCAGGTCCCCACTAATGTGCCTGGGAAAGCAGCAGAAGATGACCCAAGTGCCTGGGCCCCCACACCTTTGTGGGAGACCCAAATGGAGCTCCAGGCTCCAGCTGACCAGCCCTGGCCGTTGCAGCTATTTGGGGAGTGAACCAGCAGATGAAAGAGCTTTTGCTCTCTCTCTCTCTGTCTCTTCCCCTCTCTTTGTAATTTTGCCTTTCAAATAAATAAACCTATAAAAAAAGAAGAAATTACTTAACAACCAAATAAATGAAAATGCAGTCTTTTTGGATCTTCAACAGAACAAACCAACTTTGAGACCCCCAGAAAAGGCCAGCAGGGCCTAATATTGTGTCCCATATGGTACTGGGAAGCAGCCTGGCTAATTTTGTTAGGTCTAACAACAGTTATTTCTAAAGCTGGAGGCATACACTTATACAGTATACACGCTGGGACTCGCATCTCTCGGACTTCCCCTGCAAGTTCAAGGCTGAGAATCCTCTTCCCACTACCAAATTCACGGACGAAGCGCACAGACCACAGCGAGGCTACCTGTGCCTTCTCTCCTCCTTCCTTCCTGTCTGTCACAGAGCTGAGCCCTGGTGGACCGGCGTCCTCCGTGTCCTCAGCTAACACAAACATGGTACACGACTGGCTTCAAGGGCTGGGCCGTGCAGATGAAGGCAGTTACCAGCAAGACTACAGCTCGAGGTCGGAAACACCTGGAAATGGCTGTTTCACAGATGTGGAAACCGAAGCCCAGAGACGCGGAGTGAGTTTCGCGGACACAGTGCCAATTCCCCAAAGAGCCGTGCCTTGGGAGGTGTCAGCCTGCTGCCCTCTGCCACGCTCACGCCCGCGGGGACTCACCTTCCCGTGCTCCTTCCTCACGTGGGAAATGTACACGTCCCTCTGCGTGAACAGCCGGTCACACTCCCAGCACGTCCACCCCGGGCTGGCCACCTTCTTGGGTTCCACAGACTTTTTCACTGGAGATGGGGACTTCTTCTCCAATTTCTCTTTCCCATTCATGGACTTGGCGTCCTCTTTGTTCTGATTTGCCGAGTTCTGAGTCGCAGGCTTAATGCTCAAAGGCAAGTTTATGCCCAAGTTGGGAGGCCCTTCAATGCTTTTCAGAGTTCCATGCATAGACTGCGTTACAAACAGAAAAGAAATGGCTGTCACAGACGACACCCCAAACAGGAAGCGCATGTGGACTATCTTAATACGTCATAGACATTTCAACTGGAATTTACATTCCTTCAGACATACTGCTTAAGAAACAACCAAAACATATAGTCAACGTACATTTTGAAAGACAGACAGGAGAATTAACTTTTATGACTGCTGTTAGTTATGTTTCTAGTTCCAAATAATTCTTAAAAATGTACATATTTGAACCATTTTAAAATTCTCTAAAGGAAACCCTCTACACTGCATACAAATTAATCCTGGTCCCCATGTCCCAGGGTTAGTCCCCGTCTAGGGCAGATCTTTTCTGGGGGACATTTTACTTCCGTGTCTGCCCAGATACGTTGAAATAGGCTGACACACCATGAGGTATTTCAGACCCTTGGCTCTTGGATTTGAACCAACATCTAACTCCAGAACGTGAAAGGCTTTCACGTTCTTGAAACACTTGTAATAGTCTTGGATTGGGGGAGCAATTTTCATCTCGACATCCCTCTGGAATCCAGCCCTTGTCACTAACAGTTCCCAGATGTGAACTTGTGAGCACAGCCGACACGCAGAGTCCTGCTATACTACTCGGCTGTTCATTATCTTTAACGTGACAGCCACAACTGCCACCTTCAACTTAAACTCAAAGGAGGCGTTTCAAATCCAAGTGGGATAAATTAATGCAATTTTGATTCTAAAGGCCAGCTCACTTCAGTTTTTGTTTTGTGTTGTAAAAGCATGGGGTCCCCAAAAAGAAGCGAGTGAGTCTCTGCCCCCAACATACAGTCCGTCTCCTGATCAGCACTCGGGCAGGTGACCAGCCTCAATGCCAGCACCTGCACAAAGCCCACCTCCCCCCAGGGGCTTCCTCAGCTCCTGCAGGTCCCAGTCCCAGCCTCACGCCCTCCTGACATGTGCTGTCACTTCCCCAGGGCTAGGGTAGAAGCTGTTGCTCCAACACTCTTCTCCCAGCCGTGCCAAGAACTAGCCAAGCTTCTTCAACACTCCTCCCCCCGAAGGCTCCAGGACTTCCTCATGAGCACAGGGGCGAGGTCTATCCAAAGACTCAACCATGCACTGGCCCAGGAAAGGAGGCCAAGGTGAAGGCCCACAAATGTTCCTTTGCAAAGAGCCAACCTGGAGCAAGACGTGACTTCCTGCGGCCCCAAACCACGTGTCTGCCTCTTTCCCACCACACAGGGCAGAAGGCCTCAGGGTCAGAATGGCCGTTCTCAGAACAGAAGCTGAACCTTTGCATTTTTAAACCACTGAAAATTCAAAGACAAGAAAACCCCAAACCTCCTAATACACTTCCTTGGCTTCCAGGCAAATGCATTTTTACGAACTGAGAGGTCGCTGAGAAGGTACGTTACTGGAGTATTCTACGAGATAACCTTGGAGTACTAAGACATCACAGGAAAGCAAAAACCTGTGCCAAGACAAGAGGGTGATGGCAGGTTCATTCTACTGACACTGTAAATAAAAATAAGAGAAAAAACAACTGTCTCTTTAACAAAAGAAATGCCACTTCTTTCAGGATGATTCTTTTTCCTTAGCTCCTTAAACAATAAAAATTTGAGTAACTGTAATATGAAAGTTTCCTTGAGATGTCCCACAAAGCAAGTAGTGCGTATTTTGGTGGAACAAAGAGTGGACTGGATGAGGCCTGGGCAATCAGAAGCCACCCACGTGTGACTATATAGGCACAGGGACGTGTGTTGCTCCATGCTCTCGGGGGAAACCCACACAGCACAGCACGAGGGAACGTAAGTCAGGGACACTCTCCGTAAGCGGGGTAGCCCCAAACCTTTGCCCTTACCCATGCCCAGACACAAAAGTGCAGGGCAGTTATTTTAAAACGTCTGGAACACACTCGACACGGGAAGCTAAGTGAGTGCTCACTGCCACTTGTTTTTGTAGCACGAAGTTTCAGTCTCATAAAGGTCCAGATAAATAAAAACCATTCTTTCGTCCTTCAGGCCACGGCATTTTGCCACCCCTCCCAGCCCTGGAGACCCCGTACTGGAACCGCGTACTGCTCCAAACCCACTATTAACAGGGAGGACCTGCCACAAGGCCAGTGAACCCACTTCCAGATGCACAGAGGAGTTCCAGAAAGCAAGCAGCCTATAAAAAGCCTCTTAAGAGCAACTTCTGCTTTTTCCTGGCTGGCCCACAGATAGCGTGTTAGAATATTCTGGTCCAATTCCAATATCCACACATTTTTATTAGCAGTTTTTAGTTTATCCTGATCATTCATTACATAAATATTGTCAAAATGATTTCATAATTTTAGCCAAAACATTTAAAATGTCTTAAGAGGATTTTACTGTACTTCAAGTGAGGCCATGGAACACATCCCAGGCATTTCATTCGCCCCAGCAAAAGTCACAACCACTGCCATCTCCAAAGCCTCTGCGAGAGGCCCAGTGTACTTGCAGTAGGCAATTATTCCACATGAACGCAAGCGTGCTCCACCAGGAAGTCTAGAAGATGAATAGTCCGCTCACTTAGCTGAGATCACACGAGAATAATTCAAATGCTTTATTTGCCCTGACCCTTTTTTCATGTAATGCATTTTAAAAAGAGAAAACCTAACAGAAATGGAGCCCATCGTAACAGTGGGTCTCCTGTTTTCACTGTTTAGAAAGTGAGCCATTTTAATCTCTGCAAGCCAGTGGCTATTATCTCCTAATTATACAAGGAATAAAACTGCTTAGCCTATCAGAGTGAAGAAGCCAGGACTAAGCACTGGCCACAGTAAGCTAGCATGTGAATTTTGGTGCCCCTTTTTGCAGTTTGAGAATACAGAGTCCAAACTGGACATTTAGTCATGTCATTAACTGGGCACCCACCAGGTGGCCAGGTACTATGTGATCTCCTAGCACTGCCCAGCTATTTAGAAGTCCATTTAATGCGATTTTAATATAGAAAACATATAAAAAGATCCAGGGACCTCAATTATAATGCAAACTTAACCATTCAAATAATTTCAAGGGAAAATCTTCATTTCCGAAGTACACCAACATATGTATGAATTAACATAATTCATCAGAACCCCTGTCAGTTTCTAAATCCTGCACAACACAGAGTTCTCTAACTTCCCAGTCATATGCAGGAAAAAGTACCCTACCACTTTAGTGCTCTTTTAAAATAATCAAGGCATGCACTTGCTCCTGGTTATGAGCCTCTCCTGGCAGGCAGAACAGACTCCTGGGAGGAGCACCCCGGTGTCCAGCAAACCCACAGTGACAGCAGGTGACAGCAAGTGCGCTGCTCACTGACAGCGGCCAGCATCCACCCATCCCTTGCAGCTCCAACCCACTTCGGGACCCACGACCTGGTCTGTAGTTCATTCAAAGGGCAGGACAGATGTGCACACACCTTGATATGGTCCATCATAAGTTGCTTCTGTGCATATAAAAGAGAACAGTCTGGACACTTGAAAACAGACACCTTCTGGTTTTCAATGTGTTGGTCAAAGTGGCGATACAGCAAGGTTTGCAGGGTGAACACAGTGTCGCACATGGAACACTTATAGATTATTCTAGAACAGAAGAAGTGTAGCGAAATCATGTCAGTCAGCCTCATCTCCGCAGCCAAAGCACTGCCACTTTGCCCTGAAGAACTCAGGAGGCAGCGCACACGAGAACGCACAGCACAGCAGGAACAGTGACTCTCGGAGGCATTGGGCATCACGCAAACGCCACTCAGTCTTCACACTCGGAGTAAAGAAGCCCACGTGTGTTTAGAAACCTAAACAAACGGTCGCTTACGACTCCCAGACCTACCACCGGCACAGGTCTGTACAAAGTCTTCTCAAGCAGGTTACTTTTAACACAGAGCAAAAGCATCCCTATTTCTCTTTTTAGGGATTTTTACAGATCAGACAATCCTTCTAACCTGCCCACATCCCCTGCTGACGCCTGGGCAAGAGGAGCCAGGAGGGGCTCAAAGGAGAAGACTCTCCTGGGCCACCTTCACCTCCAGGGGTTCTGACCCATCCCCCAGGAACAACTCTGGCCCTGGAGCTATGCTTCTGAATCCCAGCTCCAGGGCATCCTGGCCCTGGGTATCTTAGGGGAAGGGCAGAGAGAGTCTCGGAAGGCGAAGGCCGGGGTGGACACACAACAGAGGCAGCACCTGCCTTTCCTACTGCAAAGCTAAAGAAAGTCCTGGAGAAACCACGTCTTTCCTCTCCAGGTCTTTTTTTGGTGTTTATTCACTTATTTTCTCTATTTGAAAGGGAAAGCAATGGGGGGAGAGGAAGAGATCTTCCATGTGCTGGTTCACTTCCCAAAGGCCTACAATAGCCAGGGCTGGGCCAGGCCAAAGCCAGGCGTCCAGAACTACATCCAGATCTCCACGTATTTGAGTATTTGAGCCATGATCCTCTGCCTCCCAGGAGGCAGCAGCAGGAAGTTGGACCAGAAACAGAGAAGCTGGGACTGGAACAGGTCTTCGCCCACACCTCCCACTTTCCAGGTCTTCTCCAAAGCGCCTCTCACACAGCTTCAGGCCTCACCATGTGGCACTTGAAAAATACAGGTGGTCACTTCTCTCTTCCCACCCAAGATTCATAAATCCAATCGGAAAGGGCCCGACAGGTCAGCTACCTCCCCCGGGGGAGAGCCTACATTCCTGCCTGGAGATGGGGGGGGGGGGGGGTCTCGAGGACTCCTCAGCGTGGCCCAGTGTTGGTGCCTGCCCCACGCCATCCCCACACAGGTGCGGCGGCGACATGCCTTTGCTAGCGTCTGAAACAGCTCAGCGCCGTCGACAACCCCAGCATCCACTGACACCAGCGGTCAAACTGCGTGAAGATGGCTTAAGATGAGGTTGCTGACTGTACCAAAGACTTGGATAGGTCTTCATGGAAACCGAAACAACGGATAGGAAGTCAGGATGTGTGAGGTGACCCCAAGTTTCAAAGGGCAGAGAAAAGAAACAGAAGGCATGCAATCGCCATCTATTCTAGAGAAGTAAATATACTCTGCTATGGTGGTGCTTATCTCTATTTCCTGGCTTTACTATAATTACTATAGAGCAATAACACGGACAGTCCCAAGGAAAGAACTGGGATTTGCTAGCTGGGCCGACACTAGACCCCCCACCTCGGTTCTATTCTCCTATTGTCAGACATAGCTCTTTTGTGAAAAGCAGCATGGTGCATGCAATTCACGTTACATTCCTTTGGGAAGCACTTCGGTTTACTCTGCTGTGTTGCCCTAGACTCAATACAGAAAAGGGGGCAGGTGTTTAAGGTGGTTGTTAAGACACCACTTGGGCTGCCCACGCTCCATACTGGAGTGCCTGGGCTCGAGTCCCGGCTCTGCCCGATTCCAGCCTCCTGTTAATGAGTACCCTGGGAGGTAGCGGGTGTCTGCCCAAGTAGTTGGGTCCTTGCCACCCAAGTGGGAGATCTGGATTGCGTTCCTGGGTACTGCAGGCATTTGGTGGGGGAAGGAGGGGACCAGCAGATGGAGGGCTCTGTCTCTCTGCCTCTTAAATCAATAAAATAATAATTTTTTTTTTAAGTAACAAAAAGTGTAAAGCAAGAGATGACCTGCTGATTTGAACATCACACTTAAGGAACCTGAGGGACAGGTGTAGTATCAGGACACCCCCCACAAATTCTGAATGAATATAAAGGGGGAAACGGTGACATCACAGCAGAGAAATCAGACACCACACTGACTCAGTGGCCGAGGTCGGCATCACTGCTGGCGAGTGGGGCAGCTGGCCACCGCCTGTGCCCACCTGATGTCACCACATCTGGGGCACCTGTGCCAAGACAGCCTGGGGAGGGCACCCTGGGGTGAGAAGCCTGGGTTCTCTTCTGGAGCAACGCAGATGGGAGGCGGACAAGGAAATCCAGAATGTGTACCCAGACGGGATCTCGGACAAGCGAGGACAACACTGTCTCCGCAACTGGAGAACTCTGAGTGACATTCATGAACTGGACAGCACCGGGGTGAAGACGGGGTTCCTGACTGGGGGTGGTGCGGTGGTTAATTTACAAATGTCCTTGATGGATGTCATTATGCCCAGTTACTTCTCAATTTGAGAGACAAGAGTGATACAAAGGTAACAGGATGGACCCAATATTGCAGATGGATTTATGGATGGAGGTGGGGCGAGGGTTCTCTGTGATTTTTCCTGACTTTCTGCAGGACAGAGACCCACACAGGTGCTGGTATTTAAATCAGGCCGGTGCCGTGGCTTAACAGGCTAATCCTCCACCTTGCGGCGCCGGCATACCAGGTTCTAGTCCCGGTTGGGGCGCCGGATTCTATCCCAGTTGCCCCCCTTCCAGGCCAGCTCTCTGCTATGGCCCGGGAAGGCAGTGGAGGATGGCCCAAGTCCTTGGGCCCTGCACCCGCATGGGAGACCAGGAGAAGCACCTGGCTCCTGGCTTCGGATCAGCGAGATGCGCTGGCCGCAGCGGCCATTGGAGGGTGAACCAACAGCAAAAAGGAAGACCTTTCTCTCTGTCTCTCTCTCTCTCTCACTATCCACTCTGCCTGTCAAAAAAAAAAAAAAAAAAAAAAGATTTAAAAATTTAAATCAGCAAGGGAGCAGCCCAAGTGACGGTGCCTGGAACCCCACAGATATGGTTGCTAGGGCGAAAGCATGAAGACAGGGCCCCTCCAGGGACAATGGAAAAGTCTCAGGAGATGGCCAGGCAGGCAGAGAGGAGGCACCCACTCTGCGAGAGATGCAGAGCTCCATGTGGGCACTGCAGGCCCAGGGGACAGTGGGAACCCCAGCCTGGCTGTGCTCCCAAGGATGTGGGCCAGGGGAGGAGGTGGTGTACAGTTGGGCAGGCTTGGAAAGCCAGCTCTGCAAAGCCTGGGCCTGATCCTATCCTCAAGACAGAGGGAGTGGCAGGGAACTGTGCTAGAAACAAGCTGGGGTGGGAGGAGGGAGAGGGAGACAGGAAAGAGGAGAGAAAGAACACAGAGCTAAAACCAAACACCCTCACCCAAGAGCTCAAGATCACAGCAACCAAAACACTCCAGAACACAGTACTACACTTGAACCCGGTGCGAAACAAATGAATAAAGGAGTCTTTCTATAAAATGTGTGTTTGATTATTTTTAAGTCATTTGGAAGGCAAAGAGACAGAGACCTTCCATCTGCTGGTTCATCCTCAAATGCTGCCAACAGCCACGGCTGGGCCAGGCCAAGGGAGAGAGCCAGGAAGTGCAGCCAAGTCTCCTGCCTGTGTAGTGGGGACCCAGGTACTTGGGCATCATCACCTGCCTCCCGTGGCGCACGTTAAAATGCAGGAAGCTGGACCCTGAACAAGCCAGGACGTGGATCCAGGACTCTGATATGGGACACAGGCATCCAAGTGCTGCCGTAACCACTGTGTCAAACGCCTCCCCTGAATGAAAGGCTGCAAGCTGTGCCACTGCCGCCTGGATCAGCCCTGACCGGACCCAGCTAGGTACAGAGACTTGGCTCTGCACCCGTCCCCAAACCCCGAGTCAGGTGGATTCACACCACTGCCGGCTCACAGACAAGACACAAAGACTTCCATTAAATCGTCTGCTTGATGTTGAGTGAATCCCAGGGCCGTGGCTGAAAATTCCATTCTCTGCACCCACAGTCCTCTCCTATACCACTACATGGATCCTATGAATCCCATTTCTTAGAAACTTGTACAAAAACTCTGGCTCTTATATAATTCTTAACTTGGAGCACCCATGAGGGAAATGACTGCCCACCACTGGAAAAGAAGAAAAAGTTTATGACAGCACCAGGCACACAGTAAACACCATATAAATGTGTGTGAAATTGTTATCTTGCGGGGCTGGCATCATGGCATAGCAGGTTAAGCCACTGTGTGCAGTGCTGACATCCCATATGGGCACCGGGTCAAGTCTCAGCTGTTCCACCTCCAATCCAGCTCCCTGCTTATGCACCCAGGAAAGCAGCAAAGATGGCCCAAGTGCTTGGACCCCTGCACCCAAGTAGGAGACCAGGAAGATGCTCCCGGCTTCAGCCTGGCCCAGCACTAGCCATTGCAGCCATTTGGAGAGTGAACCAGTGGATGGAAGACTCCCTTTCTCTCTCTCTGTCTCTGTGTGTGTACGTTTGTGTGTGTGTGTGTGTGTAAATCTGCTTCTCAAATAAATAAATCATTTAAAAAAAAAAACACCTTAAAAAGATCATTATCTTGTGTCTCACTTTCCAAACTGAAATGCTGGGGCCATGAAGGTGCATTTTCAGACACCCATCTGTTCTCTAAAGAAAATCCTTGGAGGATAATTTTAATACGGATTGTTAAAATTAATGCACAGGGGCCAGTGCTGTAATGTGGCGGGTAAAGCTGCCACCTGCAGTGCCAAAATCCCACGTAGGCACCAGTTCAAGACCCAGATGCTCCACTTCCAGTCCAGCTCTCTGCTATGGCCTGGGAAAGCAGTAGAACATGGCTCAAATCCTTGGGGTCCTGCACCCACGTGAGAGACCCAGAAAAAGCTCCAGGCTCCTGGCTTCAGATTGGCCCAGCTCCAGCCATTGCAGCCATTTGGGGAATGAACCAGCAGATGGACAACTTTCTCTCTGCCTCTGTATAACTAAGCCTTTCAAATGAATAAACCTTAAAAAAAATTAATGCACAGCGCTTAAAAAAATGAAATCCTGTCATTTGCAACAAAATGGAAACTAGAAAACATCATACTTACTGAAATAAGCCAGTCCAAAAGGACAAATACCACATGTTCTCTCTGATCTGTAATAACTAATAGAGCACCTATCTGTAGTAGTGAGAGGCAATGACTTTGAACTTGTCTTGATTATTGAGGAACAGGTTTTGTCGGTTTTTTAATATTAATTGCTGAATTCTTTACTTAGTACAGAGTTATATGTGTATAAAGTTAACTGAAAATAGATCTTAGTAAAAAATAAGAATGGGAATAGGAGAGGGAGGAGGAAGAGGGGTAGGAGGCCGGATACAGTAGAAAGAATCACTACGTTCCTAATGTCGTACTTAAGGAATACCAACTTCATGCATTTCATAACTAAAAGGTTTCTGGGGGGAAAAATAAAATAAAATAAAATTAATGCAAATCATCTTTGTCATGCTGAGTCATTATATATCCACCTGTTAACCAAATACCCCTGGGGAATTTCAGGGCAGAGATTCATTTGGAGAGGAGACAACTGAACTCACTCTGGACTCACTGCCAAAATGAAGCTTTCTGGGCAAATGTAGGCCCATGACGATTTAACAGGGGCTTGAACTGGGAAAGGCAGCCTGGGAGAGTTAGCGCCACTGCATCACAGCACAGGCCTGGCACCCCCAGCGGAGCTCAAAGTGACAACCACCGGACACCACACTGAATCAATTCTTCAAATTTGGAGTTTTGCCTCCCATTTCAACTGTAAATTTGTTTTAGTTTAAAACACAGTAGTTCATACCTCTTTTTTAGGCTTATACTTATTAAAGAACTAAAGTAGTAAAAAAAAAAAAAAATGTAAGGAGATCCTGGATAGTGGATTGGAGCAGGTGTTTGGCTTAGCAGTTCAAAGACGATGCTTACAGCGCCCACATTCCGTGTTTGAGTCCTGGCTCCACTTCCAATTTGGCTTCCTGCTTATGTGCACGTCAGGGGGCAGTGATGGCTCAAGTACTCAAGTCCCTGTTACCTGCCCACACGGAAAAGCAAGACTGAGTTCCAGGCTCCCTGCTTCAGCCTAGCCTAGCCCCAGGCATCATGAGTATTTAAGGAGCAAACCAAAGATGGGAGCTCTTCTGTCTCTCTGCCTCTCAAATAAATGAATAAAAAAATATAAAAAACAAAATTGACATAGTTTGAAAAAATAAGTTTTGAAGTAACTTGTTCCCATCTACAACAGTGCTCTCCCCTGCTCTGGAGGGGATACTTCGCCAAGAAACCCAGAGGAGGCCTGGACCCTCGACAGCACGGAGCCCTCTCGCTGCTGCCGTCTCGGTCTGAACCAAGCACCTAGCACGCACGGCTGCCCTGACTCTGTAGCTGAAGACACAACAGCAAAACCAGAATGAGCTTCGCTCTCCTTCACAGCTTCTCCTTAACACACATCTGTGCAACCTCACCATAAAAGTCCCCTTTCCGAAGTCAAGGCCTCTCCCTTTTCCCCTTTGAAGGAGGCTCTGGGGCTCCTCTCTGGCACTTCCAAGCTGCCAGCGTCATTCCTCCCACACCTTGGGGTTACCTAAATGCAAACATTGCAACACCCCAAGTCAACGTGATGCCCAAGATCAGACCATGAGACTACAGGGCCGTTAGGGTGCACAGCACGGGAGCCCTGGGCAAAGAGGGGATTTGCATCCCAAACGGGACGACGCAGGAAGATGCGAATTTCATCAGACTATTGAGAACTGCGCGCCATCTAAACTCTGAGTTGCTTATTTCTGGAAGTTTTCACTTAATATACTCAGACCGCAGTGCACCATGGGTAACGGAAACTGTGGAAAGTTAAGTGCAGAGAAGGTGGGCTACTGAGAACTACGGTTTCCACTACTTACATCATTTGCTGCCCTGCGTTTCCAAGTTACAACAACTGTTCTGAACTTCACGCACATTACAGACAAAAGTTTTATTCATTTGCATAAAGACCCAAATAAAAACTACATTCAAAGGGAGGCAAAGGCAAAGACCACCTGAGCACCCAGCATCTTACTATCAAGGACACTGAAGACACAAAATTCACCAATCCCTGTCTTCAGGGTCCTTGGATCCTCCAAGTTGCAATTTGTTTCATTTTGAGGATGGATCCAAGGTCAAAGTAGGGAAACTACTGGAATAAAATTAGTTTAATAGTCATGTTAAGTACACAATCATTTCTGTTACTCAAAATTAGATGTCAGGGCTGCTGCTGTGACTCTGCAGGGTAAGCCACCCTTTGCAACGCCAGAACGCTGTGTCAGAGTGCCAGCTCAAGTGCCTGCTGCTTCGCTTCCGATCCAGCTTCCTGTCAATGTGCCTTGGACAGCAGCAGATCATGGCCCAGATGAAACACCAGGATGGAACTCCCGGCTTTGGTCTGATCCAGCCCTGGCTGCTGCAGCTACTTGAAGAGTGAATTAGCAGACAGAAGCTCAGTCTCTCCCACTTTCTCTCTCCCTCCCTTCCCTTTTATCTCCCTCTCTCTGACATTCTGCCTTTCAAATAAATAAATCTTTAAAACTTTTAAATGTTGGGAGCCAGCAATGTGGCACAGTGGGTTAAGCCACAGCCTGCCATGCCAGTATCCTGTATGAACAATAGTTCAAGTCCCAGCTGCTGCACCTCCCATTCGGCTCCCTGCTAATGCACCTGGGAAAGCAGCAGGAGAGGCCTGAGTGCTTGGGCTACTGCCTGGCTCAGCTTCTGGGGAGTGAACCAGTGATTTGAAGATCTTTCTTTTTCTGTCTCTCTAACTCTGCCTTTTAAATAAAATAAATAAACCTTTAAAAATTGTTTTTTAATGTTACAATTGTTAAACAGTGAAATGTTAAAATACTACAACTATTGTTTGAGGCCGGCACTATGGCACAGCGGATTAAAGCCCTGGTCTGCAGTGCCGGCACCCCATATGGGTACCAGTTTGAGTCCCGGCAGCTCCATTTCTAATCCAGCTCCCTGCTAATGTGCCTGGGAAAGCAGTGGAACGTGGTCCAAGTCCTTGGGCCACTGCACCTACATGGGATACCTGGAAGAAGCTCCTGGCTCCTAGCTTCAATCGGCTCAGCTCTGGTCATTGCAGCTATTTGGGGGGGTGAACCAGCAAGTGGAAGACCTCTCTCTCTACCTCTCTCTGTAACTCTTACATAAATTTAAAAAAATCTTTTTTAAAAAGTTACAACTGTTGATGCTACAATAGAAGCCCTATGTATGTTATATTAAGATTTCAGAATATCATGGGGCTGGAGACTCAGCTGCTCCACTTCCCATCCAGCTCTCTGCTATGGCCTGGGAAAGCAATAGAACATGGCCCAAGTCCTTGGGCCCCTGCACCTGCATGGGAGACCTGGAAGAAGCTCCTGGCTCCTGGCTTTGGACTGGCGCAGCTCCGGCCATTGCAGCCAATTGGGGAGTGAACCATTAGATGGAAGACCTCTATCTCTCTGCCTCTGCCTGTGCCTCTCTGTAACTCCGCCTTTCAAATAAATAAATCTTTAAAAAAAAAAAAAAAAAAAAAAGATTTCAGAATATCTTCCCTGAAATACTCCCCTGATGATGGACTTACGGGAAAACACAATCCCACGGATGTGGACACACCGTCCCCTCACTTACGATGGACCTCACGCTGCCGTATCAGGAATGAAGCCACGGCCCTGAATGCCGTGCAGACACACAGTGAAGAGCTCGTGCTCACAGAGCCCCAACCCCACGCCAAGTCTGTGCCAAGTTCTACACACACAATCTCACTACAGGCAGGCCAGAGTTCCACAGCCAGGGGATGGGGGCTCTGCCCAGCTCCAGCAGCCACATACCCCCCCCCCTCCTCTGTCAAGCTGATCCTACTGCAGGCAGGCATCCTGTCTGCTCTAGTGCACTTCAGTATTAAAGACTCCACCTCATCAAGGCTATAAAGCTAAATTCGTTAACCAGTATCTTAATGGACCTCATCTTATACATATTAAGGGGAAAAGTGTATCCTACAAGAAAGAAACTATGAGGGCCAGCATTGTGACAGTAGGTAAGGTCAATGTCTAGGACACCAGCAACCCATATGGGTACCGGTTCAAGTCCCAGCTGCTCCACTTCTGATCCAGCTTCCTGCTAATGGCCTGGGAAAACAGCAGAGGAAGACCCAAGTGCTTGGGCTCCTGCATCCACATGGGAGACCCAGAAGAAGCTCCTGGCTTCAGTATGGCACAGCCCTAGCCGTTGCAGCCATTTGAGGAGTAAGCCAGAGGATGGAAGAGATATCTGTCTCTCTCTGTTAACTTTGCCTTTCAAATAAATAAAATAAATCTTAAGACAAAAAAAGAAACTAGAAAATTAAAGATGACAGGTTATCTTTGTTTTGTTCACAAGAAAAAGAACAAAACAGAGACTGGCACTGTGGTTCAGTGGGTTAAGCCAGTTAGGCCACCACTTACAAATCAGGCATCCTATTTCAGAACAGCACTTTGAGTCCTAGCTACTCCACTTCCAATCCAGCTTCCTACTAATGCACTTGGGAAGGCGGCAGATGATGGGCCCCTGCCACTCACAGTGGGAAACTTGGACAGGAGTTCTTGGCGCCTGGTTTTAGTCTGGCCCAGCCCCTGCTATTGTGGCCCTTTGGGGAGTGAACCAGCAGGTATCTCTCTCTCTCTTTCTCTCTCTCTCTCTCACTCTGTCACTCTGCCTTTCAAATAAATAAATCTTCTTAAAAAAAAAAAAAAAGGAACAGAACAGGTAAATATTCACTGATGACAAAAGCATAAGTAACAGGTGACATCTGTGGACAGGGACTTTACCTGGGAAGAACAGAAAGGTCTGGTAAGCTCCAAGCCATACCTGAGAGAGCACTGACGTAGGCAGACTTGCATGGTTTCTCACATCTTACATTTTATTCAACAGACCCACTACCTCCTCTATGTCACTGCCAAAGCCGTAGAGTGAGAACGCAGAGTTGGCGGGACTTACTTTGGCTCTCCTATCTTGATGCCAGGGTGCTGTGTGTAAGCGTGGGAGTGTGTACTTGGGGCAGACTTAAACGCCATTGGACATATAGGACACTTGTAGAAGACTTCACAGTGAGAGCCTTGAATGTGAGACTTCAGTGCAGCCACATCCGAGTACACAACATTGCAATGCACACATCTGTTAGGAGAATAAACACACAGTCGTTAGCACAAGACCACTCAACGCGTGTCACTGAACTTATTCTCACGGCCCTTTCAGGCTTCTAAGGGCCCCTTGGAAGCGTGTTCATATTTTGCTTCTATTCATAACAAGTCACGTGATTTTCACACATGCAGAGATCATGATGAGTAACAATACAACTCAAATGGTCTATTTTGGGAGCAACTTAAGGGGGTCACAGCAGGAGCAGGAAACACAGCAAGGCCCAGGGCTCTGAGCACTAAGACTTCCGTGCGCTGCATTCTAAACCGGAGCCGGAAGTTCCCGTCCATCTCCAACCCCAAATGGCACGGGCACTGGAGAGACAGATCTTCACTAAGTCTTAAGCTCTCAACAGAGGCGGACAGAGAGGAGTGAAGGAGCACTGGCCCCCAGGCCAGGACCGCTGTCCCCAAAGCACACTGACAAGGCGATGAACCTGGGGCCGGCTGCTAGGGTGCTGGTCAGCACCCAAGTTTTTTGTCTCCTGGCAAACAAACTTAAGTAGCTTGAAATTGCTTAATTAAAGTAACTTTAAACTTGTGAAAAATCAGCTTCTCTAGAAAAAAAAATGTTTCTCTAGCTAGCCTCCTTACTTTCTGAATTTCTAATTGAGAATTAGCTCATTCCTGGCTCAAATCGAACCCTACCAAAACAAACTTTAAAACCAAGATGTCTTCCTCCCTTATCACATCTTGCTCCCACAGGAGCCCTTGGCAACACTTGCGACGCTTCCATCTGACTGCATCTCCCTTCTCCACACCCTAAAACTACTTAAGGATGGTCTCTGCGGAGACTCCCGGGGGCCCCAGGGATATACTCTGTTATAACAGAAAACACGTTTCCTGGACATGTGCAGAGCTGCCTGGGGGAGGAAGACAGCGCCTGCCTGCAGAAGGCAGAGCCCAGGGGCTTCTTCAATAAATGACACTTGAATTCTCACAACCACCCTCTCTGTAATCACAGAGATGCTTGCAAAGCCATCCAGGACTGTCAGGCTACGAATTGTGTGCCATGTGTAAACTGTGCCACACGTGGGCTCATAATTAACATATGAACATTTTCAACTCTCCCCATGCAGCTCCAGTTCAAGTGAAATGAAATTAAAGGTAAGTTTACTATTGATGCAAAAAAAAAGTTTTCTGAAATCCATGCACAAGAGGGGAGTCTTCAGAAAATTCATAAAAATGCATATGATGGGGGAAAATAAAAGTTGCTTTAATTCTTTTTAAAGCACCCTCCTGTATACTAAAAACATCAAGTACCATTAAGTACCATTAGGAGGCTAGAAGCAGAAACACCTCTAACCCTGTCTGCCCGAACTGCTATTCCAGGCAACCCAGCCACTCACGCACTCTGAACCTAGTCGGGGTTAATGCACTGTGTTGTCTTCAACAGGTTAAAGCTCCTCGTGGGGCCACTTACTCATTTGAAAACGAGAATAGTTGGAATAGACCATTTCAGTGCTTCCCAAGGAAAGCGGAAGGCCACGTAAAACAAGAGTGGGAGGGTCACGAATGAAACAGGGCGCACAGATCACCAGGAACCACAAACATGGGATCATCCCACCAAGAAGGCCCCTCCTACCCTGGCATCAAAGCACAGTGGAGAGTTAAGCTGTCATCACCTGCAACACCAAACATTGGCATCGCATGAGTGCTCCGCTTCTGATCTGGGTCCCTGCTAATGCGCCTGGAGAGGCAGCAGTTGGCCCAAGTGCCTGGGTCCCCAACACCCACACGGGAGACCCAGATGGGCTTTGGAGTGGCACAGCCCCAGCAGCAGCGGCCATCTGGGGAGTGAACCAAGAGACGCAAGATCTCTCTGTATATATACATACATAACTTCACCTTTTGAAAAAATAAATCTTTAAAAAAGAGCAGAAAGCTTCATCCCCCTCAAAGGGCAAAAGACAGGGCTGGCATTGTAGCACAGTGGGTTAGGCGGCTGCCTCTCATACTGGAGCCCCAGTTCAAGTCCTAGCTACTCTGCTTCCAATCCAGCTCCCTGCTAATGCGCCGGAGACAGCAGCACAAGATGGCCCATGCGTTTGGACCTCTGCCACCTATGTGGGAGACCCAGATGGAGTTCTGGGCTCCTGGCTTCAGTCCAGCCTAGGCTCAGTCACTGGGGCCATTTAGAGAGTGAATCAGCAGACGGAAGGTCTCTCTCTTCCTTTCTCTATCATTCTGCCATTCAAATAAATAAGCAAGTATATGACCAAGTACTATGGTCCGGGTATGTGACCCCTCTGAAACGCATGTTGAATCTTTTTTTTTTTTTTTTTGACAGGCAGAGTGGAGCGTGAGGGACAGAGACAGAGAGAAAGGTCTTCCTTTGCCATTGGTTCACCCCCCAAAGGCCACTGCGGCCGGTGCACCGCACTGATCCGAAGCCAGGAGCCAGGTGCTTCTCCTGGTCTCCCATACGGGTGCAGGGCCCAAGGACTTGGGCCATCCTCCACTGCCTTCCCAGGCCACAGCAGAGAGCTGGACTGGAAGAGGAGCAACCGGGACAGAATCCGGCACCCCGACCGGGACTAGAACCTAGAGTGCCAGCACTGCAGGCAGAGGATTAGCCTATTGAGCCGCGGCACTGGCCCATGTTGAATCTTAACACCCAAATTCTTGTGCTGAGAGTGTCTGTAGGCGGAGCCCCTGGGAGTCACAAAAGCGGGTGCCCAGGACTGTTAGTGGCTTCATAAGAGGAAGAGAGGCTGCGTGATGCCCTCCCATCCCTCGACAGAGACCCTACCAGCAGGACACCCTCGACAGAAGCGGCACTGGGACCCCTGTACCTCCAGGTATTCTGTGAGAATAGCAGGGAAGGAGAAAAACACCCGTTCCCTGGAGAAACCAGCAGTGACAGCAATGTAAAGAGGAAGCTGCGGCATCTAACCTAAAGATGGCATTTAAATGGCTACGGCCCAGCATCACGGGGGTGGCAGGGAACCCTCCTTAACGTGAGGGAAGAACCGACTCCTTGTTTGTGAAAAGACTTTCCTATTCCTTTATTTGAAAGGCAAAATGACAGGAGTGAAAGAGATCTTCACCCTCTGGTTCACCATCCCAAATAGCCAGGTCTGAGCCAGGGCAAAGCCAGCAGCCAGGAACTCCATCAGGCCCCCTTGTGGGTGACAGGGATAACCCACTGTGCCACGACACAGGGTCCCGAGAACAGACTCTAAAAGAACATGGGAGAGAGACAGCCGCAACACATGTGCCTGCAGGGGACAGAGGAGGGTCATGCGAGACAGCCCTGGAGAAGGCAGAGCTGGGGGCGCAGCCAGTATCTCACCGCCACCAGAGAGCCAGCCTGGAAAGAACACCTAATAGCCCTCAGGTCCTTTGTGCTCTGCGTTCCAGTCAAGTTTGTTTCCTTATTGTCAGAATATTTTTTTGGAAAACGTTTGCATCATTCAATCCTTTAATAATTCCTCATTTAAAAAAAAAAAAGTTTTTATTTATTTGAAAGATTTAGAGAGAGGCCGGGGGGGAGTGGTCTTCCATCTGCTGGTTCACTCCCCAGTTGGTCATAATGGCTGGAGATGCGCCAATCCAAAGCCAGGAGCCAGGAGCCACTTCCGGGTCTCCCAAGTGGGAACAGGGGCCCACGGACTTGGGCCACCTTCTACTGCTTTCCCAGGCCATTGCAGAGAGCTGGACTGGAAGTGGAGCAGCCAGGGCTAGAACCAGCACCCATATGGGATGCTGGCACTGCAGGCAGCAGCTTTACCTGCTACGCCACAGCAGCGGCTCTAAAAATTCCCCTTTCTTGATGCAGATATATCAAGAGGCAGGAAAACTCAGAAAAATATTTGATTTTTATCAATGTTTCCATTTTACCCATTAATCAGGAACAAGGCGAGAGGCAGAGAGAGCAGGAGGACAGGGACTAGAAACCTTGCACAAGAAGAAACAAGACAGGTAGGGCAGCCACGCCACAGACTCCTCTGGCTACAGAAACACGGAATTGAGAGGGAGAGAGAAACATGGCAAGGCCAAGGCCAAGCCCCAGGCAAAGACCAGACTAAAGACCAGAACAGACATTATTGGAAACAGCAGGGGAAAAATTAAGGTAAAATTTTTTTTGTATCTTCAAAACAAGTAAACATGAACTAAGCTTCTTAACAACCACATAGCCCTAAGTCCAGGGGGAAAATCTGTACTTACCACAAAACTTAGTTTAAAAAAAAAAAAAAAAAATTGAGATCTACAGTTCAAAGCATAAAATTCTAGCAACTCTGGATGAAACAAAAGAAAAGCCAACCAAGGATGGGGTTTCCTTTTTTGGGGGGCAGGGGAAAAGGAGTAGGGGAGTAGGGAGGTGTTTTGCTTTGCTTGGGTGCACAGCTTCTGGCTTAAGTTAGGAAAGATACCGGGAACTGTTAACATTAAAGAAGTCTCCCTTCCTTTGTTCAATTCAATCGAAGTTTACGTTCATTACATGAGAAAAATAAATGGAACATCTGAGGAACCACTGACATCACTGCGAAGCACACCTCCCGCCAGCAGCCTGTGGTGCTGCTCTCCCTGGAGCGCTGCCGGGAACTGGTGGCAGGCGACGCGCCAGGTCCACAGCCGGGGTGCCACGCACAGACAGAATGCAGGAAGGACTGCACAATTAACTGCGGGCAGAAATGGTACAAAAACTCTGGTTTACTAATTTCCAGACCAAAGCTTTCCTATAAGGCTAGATCCCAAACTAGAAAACATTTGTGCATTACAGATCTGGAGGCACAAGAAGAAAATGCAGTTAAGTCTGACATTTTGGTGTTGGAAAATTGGGACAGACACCCAGGAATCAATGACACCATGACCTAAATTTAAAGGAAATACAACCATTAAATCAGGCCAACCTGATTTGTTTTTATAAAGCATCAGAACTGTATCACAGCTTTTAAAAAAAAATTCACTATTAAGAGTCTAACATTAAAGTTACTAAGTGATACACAATGCTAAGATAAATACATAATTCAGACACTGTGTATCTGGTTTTGGGGGAGGATCTTCTTCACCAGGTCAAGATTCAAAAGGCAGGGGCCTGAATTCCAGAAAATCACAAGGTGGAGAATAAAGTTCAGGAAGAGTGTCCTTCAACAGCAGCCGAAGCAGCATGAGGGCTGCTGGATGCTGCGAAGACACACCTGGGGAACGCAGCAGGCAGTGAACAGGGCCATGGATGAGATGTGCGGAGGAACCCAGGGAGAAACCCAGCCTCCGGTGGGGGAGGAGGGACAGTGCTGGCAGGGGAAGGCCCCTTCGAAAGAGCCAGGTCACAAGATGGCCCACCCCTGCATCCTTCGATGGGGGCCACATGAAAGTAACGATCGCTGCACCAGGCCTGTTTGCCCTCGGGGATGGCAAGTGCTGAGACGTGGAAAACGCAAAGAACTCCGGAAGGGGTTTGGAATCCAGCGAGCGGGGCTGGCGTTGTGTGGCGATGCAATGCCGGCATCCCATACGGGTGCTGGTTGGTGTCCCAGCTGCTCCACTTCCCATCCAACTTCCTGCTAATGGTCTGGGAAAAGCAGCAGACAGCCCAAGTGCTTGGGCCCCTGCACCCATGTGAGAGACCTGGGAGAAGCTCCTGGCTCCTGGCATCAACCTGGCCTAGCCTTGATCATTGAGGGAGTGAACCAATGGATGGCAGGTCTCTCTCTCTGTCTTTCCCTCTCTCTATTTAGTAAGTCTAACTTTCAAAGGAATAAATAAATCTCTTAAAAGAAAGAGAGGGAGGGAGAAAGAAGAGAGAGAGAGAGAGAAATAGAGAGAGAGAGAGAGAGAAAGAGAGAAAGCAACAGAAGTGGCCCAAGTGTCTGTGCCTCTGCCACCCGTGTGGGTGATGCAGAAGAAGCTCCAGGCTCCTGACTTTGGCCTGGCCAGTGCTGGCCATTGTGGTCAAGTGGGGAATGAACCAGCAGATGGAAGGTCTCTCTCTCTCACCCTCTCTAACTCTAAACTTTACATGTATATGTAAATGCAGGGAGCAAGGAACAAAAATGTGCTAAAAAGGCTGCGACATCTAACCACAGTGTGACCACAGTGTGACGGCGCGCTTCCAGGGAGGGGCCAGGGACCCTGGACGCAGCGAGGTGACTTCTCCGAGGATCTGTTAATGGAGGCATCACCGTGGCACCCATGTGCACACCACCCCACACGCTGTCTAGGCAGAAGGGCACATAAGTGAACAGGATACTGACCGAAAACCAACTCTCCGCGTGTAGTGCAGGCAGTTCTTGGTGACGTGCGTCTGGAAGTGCACCGACCTGCAGACGGCCCCGCACTCGGGGCAGGTGTAGGGAGATTTGTGCTGATGGATTCTCTGGTGAGAGGCGTAGCTGCACTGGTTAGGAAGCAGCATCTGGCAGACAGTGCAAGTCTTCTAGACAAACCAAAGGGGGAGACAGCGTTGGTCCTACTGAGGATTTTCTAATATGCAAAGCACCTTGGTTAACCCTCAAAATGATTACACATCTCTCAGTCCAGTTACATTACTATAATTGATTATAAGCCCAAGAAAACAAGCTTGAACATCACACATTTAATATGAAACTTCCTGCCGTGAAATAAGCGTAAACTGTACCGTGCAGCCAGGCTCCTGTGAACCTGTGAACCCCACAGACGGTCAACTTTCAGTAGAGCTTCAATAGTGGTACTTTTGCATTTCGGCTCAGTGCAAAGAGGAGGAATTACAGAGGCGGACTTGCAAATTATGTTAGCACATCAAGTTTAACATATTCATGGGTGTATGCGTCTTAACAGGAGTTTCCACAACTCAAATTTTCTTCAAAATAATCAAAATTCCAAATTCCCCATCACTTCAGTTATTTGAAATCCAAAACACAGGAATTAAAAAAAAAAATGGCCACAGCAGTTTCAATGATTGAACTGCCCATAATATGATTTATAATTTAAAAAAAGTTAAACTGAAATTCTGTAGAGTTTAAAATCTGATTACATATAAAACTAAGTTGGGCTGAACCCGTCTTCACAAAAGGCTCTCTCTAGTTCACCACCCAGGAAAAAACAAACTGCAATTCTCACCCCCTTAGATACAGGCACTAAACACAGTGCAACTTTCCAAATCCAAAACAAAAAAGCCTTAAAAGGTAACTATAAACTGAGGGCTAATTACTTCCACCCCAAATAAACGGAGCAGCACTGTGACGCAAATGCGCTGGAACAGCGCAGACATTCACGCAAAAACAAGTATACATGCTGTGTGTCTACTCTCTTCTCAAATACACAACTCATTTTTAAAGTTAAAGAAAGCCTCAGCCAGCGCGGTGGCTTAACAGGCTAATCCTCCGCCTTGCGGCGCCCGGCACACCGGGTTCTAGTCCCGGTCGGGGCACCGGATTCTATCCCGGTGGCCCCTCTTCCAGGCCAGCTCTCTGCTATAGCCCGGGAGTGCACTGGAGGATGGCCCAAGTGCTTGGGCCCTGCACCCACATGGGAGACCGGGAGAAGCGCCTTGCTCCTGGCTTCGGATCAGCACGGTGCTGGAGGGTGAACCAACGGCAAAAAGGAAGACCTTTCTCTCTGTCTCTCTCTCACTATCCACTCTGCCTGTCAAAAAAAAAAAAAAAGAAAGCCTCAAAATACAGATTCTTGCTAGGATTTTAAACATCTTTCATACTGACAACAGTTACAAATATTAAAGTTTTTTTTAATATTTCTAGCTTTTGTATCGAGCTTAAAAATTAAGGTTGAAATTTCTGAGTGAATTAGACTAAAAAAAAAAAAAAAAAAAAAACAGAAAATTCACTTGACAATTTTTCCTTGATTTTTCTCCTGAAAAGACTAAGACCCAAACTCTATCCCTAAAAATGTTTATTATAATCAGAAAATTAGAACATTGCAGGCAGCTTTGATGTGGTGTCCTTTAAAAATAGCATCCTTTCCCTAATCACACATACTTCCAAGGTTCATACACGCCACAGCAAGGAAAATCAATCAAAAGATTCATTAATTACATAAATCTGCATTACCATGGGTAATCATTTGTCTGTCTGAACTAAAGTCCTCCATCTGCCTTCACACATCATTAATTCCAGGCAGCAAATTATAATGTCTGAATCTGCATGAGCATCTTAAAATTGTCTTACAGTTACCTGGGAATAAAATCAGCATTTTTCATACCAAAAAGTCAAAAGCCATTATTTATGTGTGTGTATTATCCACACACATATATATATATATACATGATGTGTATACACACATACTATATATACACATATAGGCAGATATATATACACATACATGATGTGTATATACACATTCTGTATGTATACACTATATGTAGCTATACACACATACACAATGTGTGTATACACATATACTATATATACACACTATATACACACATACATGATGTGCATTCACAATAGTTATATATATATACTATATAGACATACATATAAATGATGTGTATATACGCACATACCACATATATGCACTATATGTAGAAATGCATACATGACGTGTATACACATGCTGTATACACATATGCTATATACACTATGTAGATATACACACATAAATGTGTATATACATATACTTTATATGCACACTATATGTAGATATATACATACACATGATGTGTGTGCACACATACTACATAACATACACTATATGTAGACACACATATGATGTGTTTATGCACACACACTACACATACGCACACACACTGTACATGAGTGCATTAAAAAGTAAGGATTGGCCCTATTCCACCATGAGCCAAGTGGTGACTTAGGTACTCTAAACATAAATACATTCAACACATCATCTCACTTAATTCTCCTAATAACCTATGAAGAAGATAATAGTTCCGTTTCACAGGTGAGAAATGAGGTTTAGCAAAGTCAAGACACTTCTCGTTCAGGGCTCACAGCTAGAAGGTGGAAGAACCAGGACTTGAACCAGGCTGTGACAAATTCTGAGGCCTCTGATGGAGGGTCAGTGGGAGGAGCCGGGCTGGGGGTTACAAAGAATGAACAAACAACAAAAACACACAGCGGAAAACTTTGAGCAAATACACCTAAGTGCCAGGGATGACCACGCTAGGGCAGGATGAGAGGTGAGTGTGCCCCATCAGCTCCTCGGTTACCTGAAGTAATATGATCATACTACTAGCAATAAAAGGGAAAGTGCTAGCATTCCCTAAAAACTGAAAACCATTCTCACATCTCTTCCACCAAAATATATTAACAAATGGTTATCCGTCATAATACACAGAAAGTCACAGCACATTCCTTAGCTGATTGCAATTTCTTGCCTTGGCCACAGGCCCCTCCCCCACCACAGGACTCTGCACCTCACCACCCCTAGCCACTTTAGACAAAGAGGGAGGGGTCAGGATCACAGCCCCACAGTGTTCCGCCATTCCTGAAACATGAGAATGGTCACTGGGTACATGGAGACCTTACCTTGAGCTCATACAGGTGCATGCGTGGTCCCATCCTGTACGTACACTGTGGCTACGCCCACATTTCTGCCTTTGTTTACCTGCTCCCAGGCCACTGTGAGAAACAGCGGGCTACTGCGGTTGTAGACATCCTCCTCCTGGATGTGTGCAGTCAGCCATGGTTTTATCATTGACTCAACCATACCTCCCAGCCTTACTCACTGCACCTGTGGTAGGAAGCCTGTCCTGCCTCTTCCTGGGCCAGCGGTGGTGGCTTCCACAGCACCAAGGAGCACAGGCCCTCGCTTTTCTCAAACGCTTTGAATTCATGATAAAGACGCGCTTTTTCCTGGATTTAGAGGATGCACTGAGCACAGGAGCAGACAAAGACTTTGTTGTGGTGTAGAAGAATCCAGCTATTCTTTTTAATTACTTTATTTGAAAGACAGCGACAGAAAAAGAGATGCAGACAGAGAGAGAGAGATCTTCCATCAGCTGGTTCATTCTCCAAGTGCCCACAGCAGCCAGGTCTGGGTCCCAGCCACAGCCAGGAGCCAGGAACTCCATTCAGGTCTCCCATGTGTGTAGGAAAGACGGAGGAACCGGCGCCACCATCTGCTATCTCCCAAGCACATTAGCAGGAAGCTGGACCAGAAAGCAGAGCTGGGATACAATCCCAGGCACTACAACGTGACATGCGGGTGGCCCAGGCAGAAGCTTCACTCACGGCACCACAACACTTGCCCCTTTCTAATCCAAGAAATTAAAACAGCAAGAGGAGAGGATTTGGAATGCTCTCATCACCAAGAGGGAGGAAATGCCTGAGACAATGCTCACCACTGTAATATCCCGAGTTGACTGTCTGCTCCGGCAACACACCAGGACACATTCGCCAAAGTGCCGCACTGCACCCCAGAAATGCGTACAAACATGTCCATGTAAAATTAATTTTTAACAAGAAAGTAAAGTAGTTCTTAAATCTTAACTCAGCTATGCAAGTTGAGGCCTCTCACCAGAAGACAGAGACAAAGCCTGAGAAAACACACGTAGGTGGCTTTGTGCGTCTCGTGCTGTTTTGCTGATGTCATCTGGAAACGGACAGAGGTTTCAGGCCGACAGGAAGATACACAGCTAACTTCGCTCTGCAGCAGCCTCGCCTGCTCAGAGAACGGTTACCGTGTCAAGCAGCTCTGCCTTTCCAGTAGACCCAGAGCCCAGCGGAAGGTCAGCTGGGAAGAAACCATGGCCTGTCTAGGGGAGATCTGCCTGCCGGATGCCGTCCCGGGGAGCAGGTGTGCGATGGCCCAGCCATGGAGTCAGAGGACTCAGCGTGAGGAACCGCCTCAGGAGCAGGGACAACAATCCTGCGTGTTCCAGTCCAGAAAGGAAGGGGGAGAAAGGGCAGAGGAGCACGAGTGGATACACTGCGTGCCTATGCTCATTTGCACACACACCCAAAGCCGCGCCGCCGTGGAGGTCAGAGTCAGCTAAGTGAACGACTCCCACAGCAGCTCCACAACCTGTCACCAGGGGAATTGCCAACAACACACAGCAACGAGAGAGTCGACCCCAGTCTGTCTCCCAGCTCTCGTTCCCACCCAGCTGCACAGCGAGGACGCGGGCAAATACCACTGGAACGGAAACAACACAAAGCCGCCGCCACGGCAGGACCGGCCCCATGCGGGGCTTCCCAACGTTCGTGAAAAAAATGGAATCAAAGATGAGTTACTTTGGTTCCAAAAAAAAAGTCTTTTTTGAAATACGTGCACATTTTTCCCCATAAATATATATTTCCCATGAATTTTTTTTGGAAGACCCCTTGTATGCAACTTTAGTTCCCAAAGCAAGTTGGTTGCAGTAGTTTTATCTTCAAATCATTCTGCTGCACTCAAAATCCACACTAAGGGTTGGCAGTTAATGAGTGAACTTACAGACAACTGCAGGACCGACACTTGGGGCCTACTCAGATGATCATCGCTGGAAAACAGAGGTAAACTGAGGGCTGGTGACACTGAGCGAGAACTCCAACAGGAACAGTCTGGCCGAAATCAAAACGCAGCACCTGGGAGAGCAGTCCAGACTCCCACGCCCAGGTCTGTTGCTAGTAACAACCTCTGGGGGAAGGAGGGGCAGGGGAGGGTTCTGGTTTCCAGAGGAACTGCTTGGGCAGTTTCTCCTAGGGAAGCAAGTGACACGCACTGCTCACAGCAGCTTACATGCGTGGCATGTGTGCGTGTAGTGCCCAGAAATCCCTGAAACTAAGACAGATCCGCAATCTAGAAACAAGGACCGCTAGAGACACGCCGCCTCACTGGCTTTCCCGAAGCCCATTGGATGTAATCCCAGGGTCCACTCTCTCCTCCTCCACTCCCCTCACTTTGGTACAGTTTTTTAATTTTCATTTATTTGAGAAGCAGAGAGACAGTACCCATCTGCTGTTTCACTCTCCCAAAACCACTGACAGCAGAGATGGGGCCAGGCCAAACTGAGAGCCAGGAATTCGATCCAGGCCTCCCACATAGGTGGGACGGACCCATCTCTTTGAGCCATCGCCGCTACCTCCCCAGTCTGCATTAGCGGGAAGCCGGAGTCAGGAGCCAGGCCCAGGTACTGAACCTGGGCACTCCGAGGTGGGAAACTGGCATCTTAGCCACCCACCTCCCAAGTACATGCGTATGTGATCCTTAAGGTACCTCCAGGTGTAAAACTCCAAGCCTCTTTCCAAGGAAATCAGCATAACGAGGTAGAAAGAATAATGAACCGGCAAGAGAGAAACCCTGCCCTGCATCCTGGCTCTGCCACTAATTGGACATTTGCTTTCTCAACTGTGAAATCAAAGTGCTGATCGCAGGACCTGGACTCTCTGGTTCTATGGCTGATGCAGATTCTTTAAGAAGGAAACTGACTTTAACAGTAAGATGTTAACAGTCGGCACTCCAGTCTGTGCTGTGTTAAATTTAGTCACTGCTTTAACAAGATGTGAAGCCATGACATTCCAATTCAATGAATTATCGATTATCAATTACAGTTGTCAGTGACACTTCGGGGAGAGGAGGAGGGCTTCTCTGGCCTCTCTGTTCAGTGCCACAGCAGGAATTACTAACCAAGCAGGCAGGACGCAAGGTCCCACAGCGGGCAGACTCACTGCCCACAACTCCATTTTTACTGCATGCTTGGCTCCCTGCCTTCTAGAAGGGAAATGATGCACCCCCATCCCGGGCCCTCTGGCTTCTCCTTCAGCGGCCTCCTCCTGCACGGGGGATAAGGAGGCAGGGCAGGCTCACTCCAGCCTAAGCAGGTGTCACTTCCCATCACACACCAGGGTGCAGCGAAACTCCACGCCTCAACTTTGGGCCTGGGGAAAGAGGGCAATGAGGACTTGAGCAAAGCCACCCCAGCTCTTACCAGAGACCTGACAGGGGTCACTGAGCACAGGGCCTCCCAAGGGTGCTCTGTGGCAATGATTACTTCTGTACAGATCACCCACAGGAAGTCACTGCAAGCAGAAGCCAACAAATGCCACCAGTGCCTCCCTGTGGGCCATGGCACACGGGCACAGCCTCCACAGGCCAAACTGTGAGTGCAGGAAACCATGCAAGGAGATGTGGCAGGTGCAGCCACAGGTGTTTGCAGGACAAGAGACCCGGAGAACATGGAGGGGATGTGACATGAACAAGGACTGAAATACACAAGGAGACCAAGTCCAGACACAAAGAAGGGAGGTGGTGACTGAGCTTCAGCCCGAGGCTTGCAGGCACAGAACTGAACCGGAGCGATGCTCCTTCCCCACCGCCTTAGAGGATGAGCTAAGGAAAGCATCCAGGACGGACAGAAGGGCAGACGAAAGTGCACAATGAGGCGACCTCGATCACGAAGCCCCTCCCAGAGCACGG
The DNA here is from genome assembly GCF_033115175.1 of Lepus europaeus. Taxonomy (NCBI): domain Eukaryota; kingdom Metazoa; phylum Chordata; class Mammalia; order Lagomorpha; family Leporidae; genus Lepus; species Lepus europaeus. Next base: position 106,469,926 of record NC_084835.1, on the reverse strand, counting down.
GGTGGCTACCCATGGACCTTCCCTTACAGGGTTGAAACTCCCCGGGCCAGGAAAATGGAATCAAAGTCCCCAGCCCTAATCTTCCCTGACTGCTACAAATAAAACAAACACAAAAGGGCTCGGAAAGGTGGGACACAGAGAGCAGGCTGGCAGGGCCCCGGCATCACGGGTGCTGACTTTCTGTGGTTCTTTATGCCTCCTCTGCCCCAGACTTGGTGCCCAAGAAGTTGGCAACCCAGAAACACCAATGGGCAGAGAAAAAATCTCCAACTTAAGCCTGCTCTCTGTAGCCAAAGAACCCAAGGAGGAGCAGGTGAGGGAGCGAGAAAACTTTTAGGCAGTGACCGCCCACCCCTCCCAGGCAGCACAGAAAGCACGGAGCCCACCTCCACCCATGCAGAGTCCAGGCACAGGCAGCCTTGCACTCTCTGGAGACTTGGTGAGGCGTCCCAACAGCCTTGCCCAGATGGTGTGCAAGGCCATGGGGAAGGACTCCTGTCTGTGCCAAGGGGAGAGGGAGCCCCTGCACTAGGTTCTTCCAAAACTTCCCAGAGAGACTCTCCAGGCCCAGACGGTGCCAACCACACACACTCTTCCAGGGGGGATGCTGCTGGCGTCAGCGTGCTCCAAAGCAGACCAGGATGGGACAGAGAAACCTACATGAATACAGATGCAAAACGCCCCAGCGAGACATTAGCAAATATGATTCACAATATATAAAAAAAGAACTATGCAGCCTGACCAAGCAGGACTCGTGCCACGGAGGCAAGGCTGTTTCAGCATCTGAAAAGTCAACACAGAAAAACTGAAACCAATCACTGAGTTCAACAGTCACAGGATATACAATAAATACATAAAACTAATTGTATTTTCACATTGGCAATGACTATGGGTACACTGAAAAATGTAATACTAAATACAATTGCTTAAAAAAAAAAATCTAACAAAACACGTACAGGACTTATATGATCAGAACCACAAAATGCTAACAGACATCAAAGAAGATCTAAGTAAATGGAGTGTACGTTCATGGACTGAAAGATTCAACACGGCAAAGATGTCACTTCTGCCCCCCGACAGAAAGTCTACCCAATCTGAGGGCATGACAGTCACAGTACAAGTCTGTGTGATGCTGAAAGAGGGACAGACACACAATCAGAGGACTGGAGTGAAGAATCCACACGAACCCACAGAAACAGGCCTCTCTGGTATTTGACAACTAAAGTGCAAGAGCAATCCCCTGGAGGAAAGACATCTTCAACAAATGAGGCTGGAGGAAGTAGACATGCATGGGCAAACAAAAACAAAAACAAAAAAGAACTCAGCCTGGCTCAAAGCTTAGACAAAGACCCACTCAAAATGGATCACAGACTTAAATGCAAAACAGAAAACCACAAAACTTTTAGAAAAAAAAAAAAAAAAAAAAGGAGAAAATCTTCAGGATCCAGGACTAAGCAAAGAGTTCTTAGAGCTGAAACCAAAAGCAAAAGCCCTAAGGGGGAAAATGAAAAAAAATGGGATTCATTTAAAACTCTTGCTCTGCCAGAAACCTGTTAAGAGGATTAAAAAAAAAAAAAAAACAAGCTACAGACTGGAAGAAGAGTGGTAACTATATATCCAACAAAGAGCTAGTATCCAGATTCTATCAAGAACTCATAAAACTGGAGTGGTACTGAATTTGAAAATCAGCAGAGATGTGAAGGACACAGGAGTTTGACCATGACAAGACACTCAGCATGAGCCATCAAGAAGACACAAATTCAAACAACGAGGAATGCCATACACCCAGCAGAAAGGCTAAAACAGAAGCAAACAAACTGGGAAACCACCATATTCCAGAGAGGAGGCAGGAAACTGACCCCTGGCCACCGCTCAGGGCGGTATGAACTGGCACAGCCGCTCTTGACAATGCGGACATGGAGCTACCACCCAGCCCAGCAACCACACCCCTGGGCTCTCTTCCCAGAGAAGTGAAATCTTGGGCTCACACAGAAATCTATGCACAGATGCTCAGAGCAGCTTTCTTCCTAAGAGCCCCAGAAGTCCCTCAATGAGCGACTGAATGAGCCACTGGGTAAGCCACGCATCAGGGACCCCACCTAGCGAGACAAAGGAGCTGGTACAGACGGCCTCCGGCTTTGCAACGCTGTGAAAGCAAGGCACACTCGGCAGAGACCATACCTGGGGTCTCGATTCTTGGAGCAGTGGCAGCGGCGGCCAGTGTAGCCCCAGACAGCCCTGCAATGGTGCGGGGAACCACGGTGACAAAGTGTGCAGTGCCACTGGGCCCCTCTTCAGGCAGGCCAGTGTATTAAACGCATTCAGCTTCTTGCAGGCTTACGCCCACATGTGGGGAGTCAGCTGGCTCTCAAGTTACCGAGTGAGTGTCCAGGGCTGTGGGGGACAATGGGAATGGGGTGGGACAGAAGACAAAGGGCTCTGCCAAGGCCTTGGGACCTGAGATGCCCGTGGTCCGACATCTGGATCTGTAAGAAGACTGCATGAAATATTTTAAGTACGGCTCTCGGAAATGACTTCCATGGTGGAATTTTTCCCCAAGTTTAAGTTCACAGATCACCCAGGGGCCCATGGGCATAGACCTGGCAAACTGGGAAGATCAAATCCGAGTATCTCCTCTTTCTTCTGCTCGTCCTCACAGCAGCCCCTGGCACCACCGCCGCAGCTACCCGATGCCAGCAACATCTGGGACCCAGCCCCACATCCTGGACACAGGCTGGCAGCAATAACCACACATATCCGACTGCCCTACGGGATGCCCACGTGAGACTGGAGGTTGGCTACACGGTGACTGTGGAAGAGGGCACAGCCACTCCTCTGAAAGCCCAGACTCCCTGCTGGGACAGAGGCCAGGAATTGTGGAGGGGCACCCAGACAGGACTGTAAAGAGAGGGGCCTGTGGGGCATCTTGCGTTGCTACTGCTGTAGGACCTGGACTTGGCCATGCACTCGGCTGAAGATCACCCAACACAAGCACTATCTCGGAGAGTGGAGTGGATGACTGAACCGGGCATAACTGGAGACAGGAAGCAGAAAGTGTGGGGAGGTAAGGGGGGGGGGGTGATACACGTTTTGCTTTGTGCTCATCTGGCCTTGGAGTGAATGCATATTCTGCTATGACTCACCCCTTAGGGTTCTGGGTGAAACAGGAACCTGCACATTTTACTGGTCCCAGCAAAATATAAAAGTGACCCCCCCACAAGTGGAGATGTCAGTCTCCCACCCCCAGGGAAAGAGCTTTATCCCTGCTTGACCGTCATGTGGCCACCAAGCCCAAACAGTTAAGAGAGACCCAAATGGGAGGGATGGAGGGAAGGGTCGTTCCCACCTCTCTGTCCATGCCCTTGCTCGTTCCTGGAGCAGGGAGGCACCCCAAAGAAACAGACCCGGCTGAGCGGGGCTCAGAATGCCAGACTAAGAACACACAGGCCGGCAGTCCGCCACCCCTGTCTACCAGTAGACACTGAAGCAAGTCATGGGACAAACCAAACTGAAGAAATGGCTCCGGGCTTTTGGGTTTTTTAACTGCATCCTTTGGCTGTAGCGGCGCCAAGACAGGAGGCCGTCCGAGCACCGCCTGCAGGACAGCAGCAGGAGCAGCAGCAGGCGCTGCCTGGTTGAACCGTGCAGCTGCTCTCCTGGTCCCTGAGCGCCTCACTCTCAAGTGCCATGGAAACACAGGAAACCCTCAAACCCGCGAGGACGTGATCCAAACTCTACTGCTTCCATCTGCTCTAAATTCAAACCCCAGAGAAGACCAGCACTGAGGTACTCTTTGTTTCTCCCCAAACTCAAAACCCCATAAAGAACTGAAGTGAGTCATCGTGCCTGAGGAACTCATCACCAAGAAGTAGCAGGCCTGCGAACCACCCTCAGCTCAAGTGCACAGAACGCTGGGAGAAGCAGAGCCCTTGACGGTGGGATTTGCAGGGAGAAGTCTGACAGCCAGGGTTCACTCACTCAAACCAGCACCCTCTTTGGACTGCACAGGTTTTCTGGTTTGGAAAAATGACCACTTTGATCTCTGTAGCTAGAATTTATTTCACTCAACACAGCCAGGTACTTCCCAACAGCAGTTACCATCCGCTCATTAAACGCATCCATCGTTAGCTACAGCTGCCTCCCAGACAGAGGTAAATGACAGAGGCAAAGGCAGGTGCTTACTGCACAACGCTTTTCACCAGCATCAACCTGCAGCTCCCAAAAAAACAAAGCTGCAAACACACACACACACACACACACAGTCGCCCAAAATGGAGACGGGGCTGCCATTTGCAGCGTGAATTTGCTGTAAATCAGGCTACAGCTGAGTAGACTTTTGGCCACCATCTTCAGTAAGCAAACTCACTGTAAGGGGGAGGGACAATGATCTGCATCTGAATACAGACGACACAGCATCATCAGACAGTGAGCTCTGAAAATCTCCAAACTGTCACTAACAATGGCGACACAGCCTGAGCTGACACTTTATACAACAGCACGACACTGTAAACAGCTCAGTCTCGGACACAAGTACTTAGATCAGAAATGCCAGGACTCAGCCAGTACAGAGTCTACATCTGGCTAAAAGAATCACCTTCCCCAAAAAGCTATTTTGACGCTGTTCCTATCCTGTGAAAGCATTCCCTTCTCTCACATGCCCATGCTTGTGCGCGAGCGAACACACACACACACACACACACACTCCCTAAACTCAGCTCCATCCCTTTAAAATCCACAGCTTCTTATCGAGCACTTGTGTCTACAGACTCATCGCGGAAACACCCCAATGTAAATGATACTCTACTTGTCCACTCGTATCTGCAGCCTGCTGGAAATGCGTGGCCAGCGACGTCTCGTCCTGGAAGACTTCATTACACTCCAAACATTTCAGACTGTGTCTACAGAGTTTGGAGGGGTCTTCATCCAGGGGCATGGCTGGGGTGATGGGTGTGCTTGAAGGAGCAGATATGACTGTCCCCGTGATGCCAGACTGGATTTTTGTTACAGTGTGCGTGCCGGCTCCCGCGGAGCTCTGGACAGTGGCAGAGGAGGCCGAAGTATTGCTTGTCGGAGAAGCGATCATCTGATCTGCTGGGACTGGCTTTAGAATCAGGTGGGAGCACTGCATGACCACGCCCTTCTCCTTGTGCCCGCGCGCGTGGGACAGGAGGCTGCATTTGTTGTAAAAAACGAGGTTCTTTGTACAGTGGTTGCACGTCACTTCGATGCGCACACTACGCCTGTCGTAGTGCTGGGTCAGGCTCTTCTCCAGCGCGAAGGAGTCGCCGCACTCCAAGCACTTGTAGCCCCGCGTCGGTAACGTGATCCCTGCATTGGCGGGAGGACTGAGGTTTGGGATGTAAACTGGGACTGGATTGACACTGCTCAGCACCTTGTTGAAAGCTTCCACCACTGAACTCTGCAAGGACGACACCACCTGGACTCGAGACACCTTCTTGGGTGGCTGCGAGGCTGCCGCGTTGATTATTGCCTGCTTTATTTGCTGCTGAGGTTTGGTTAGCACTTGGCGGAGTTCCGAGGTGGCCTGGGCACCCTGAGGCAGAAGGTTAAGGTTGGCAAGGTGCACAGTCTTTGGCACGAGTTTGGCATTGGCCAGGCTAGACGCTGGCACCACGACAGTTTGCTGCTGGATGGCGTTGGCAGCTTTGATGATGGCGCTGCTGGCGCTCTGGACAGAGGCCGCAGATATGACCGTGGCTTTCACCGTCGTGTTGTTAGCGAGCTTCAGATTAATGACCTGGGACCCCGCTGTCTTCACAGCGGACACGGGGAGGAAAGCGGTGGCCACGGGCTTGATGGTAACCTGCTTGGGGGTCAGCTCTGCGGAGGAAACCGCATTGGCAACCACTGCTGACTGCAGAGGCGCCCTGGGCGGGGAGGAAAGGACGGCGGCTGACGCCGGAGACGACAGCAAGGATGTCACAGAGGCCATCACGGACGCCGTCTGCTCAGAGGGCTTCTTCCCAGAGTCGAGATCCACTTCCGGCAACACCCTCGTCACCGTTCTCTTTATCTCCCCGGAGGACGTCTTAATGGTCTTGATGCGGACCTTGGGGATGGCCGGCGTGGAGCCCGCGGGGGAGGACGGGGACCCTTTGCTGCTGTTCTCGCTCGAGACGCTCCTGGGGCTGTCCGGTGGCTTGAGGCTCGCCTTCTTCGTGCCGTCGAGGAGGCTCTGGGCTTCAGGAGACTTGTCAGCAGCTCGGGGGCTGTCGTTCGCCTCCTTGGGTAGCGGAGAGGACTCCCTGGAATTGGTCACGGCTTCTTTGCTGGAGTCCGACGCCGCCTTTTTGGCGCTCAGGGCGGCGATGGCAGCGATGCAGGAGGACAGCTTGGAGGACGACTTGGTCTTGGACGGCGCCACGCCCGCCAGGCCAGGGTCGCTCTTCTCGGAGCCCAGCTTGCCGTCCAAGACCCTGTTTTCCAGCACCTTGTCCGAGCCGTCCTTCAGCTTCTCCTCTGCTTTCCTGACCTTGAAAGGTTCATAAACACTCAAGTTGATGGAGTTGGCCTCCGTCTCTCGCTTCACAGCTTTGCTCTTCTCTGTGCTGCCTGACGATGCGATTCCAGTTTTGCTTGCGTTTTCCGCCCCGAGGGCCTTTAGCTTGTCGTAGTCCTGCTGGGGAGCTGCGCCCGCCAAGAGGGCGGCCCTGAAGCCCGGGCGCACGTCCTCCTTGTCAGGGGGGTCGTCCACCTCGATCTTCTCGTCCTCATCGAACTCCTCGGCGCTGGAGATGGGGCTGAACTGGCTGAACGCCGAGTCTTTGAGAGCCCCCTCTGAGGTCGGCACGTCCCCTTTCACAGACTTCGCTCCGTCCTTGCTGTAGCTCTCGAGAGAAGACGCCGTGAGGAACCCGTTCTGCAGCCCGTTGCCCGTGGGGTTGTGGCCGTCCTTCTCGGCGCCCTCGGTGGAGTCGATGTTGCGCACGTTCTTGACGATCACGCTGACCCCCACGTCGGAGGACGATGGCGTGTGGGAGTCATCGTCGCCATGCGCGTTCTGCTTCATGTGGCTGTCGTGGTCGTCGTGGCCAGACTCGATCGCTGCTTTGGGGTCGACCATATCTGGGATGTCAAACGCTGCCAGGAGGTCATCGAAGTCCGGGGTCTTCATATCCCCCATGGTCATGAATTTGATCAGGTGCTCTGTTAAACGAACGGAAAAGAGCTCCATCAGCAGTGGGCAACCATGAGAGCAGTTTCCCGGTGCAAGCTACACTAACACAGTGCCGACCGCCAGGAAAGAGCAAGTGCACCTGCATTACTACAGGTGACAGGTGAGTCAGTCCATACAAGCAGGTGCAACCATAGCTTCCAGGGACCCCTCCAGAAGGCGGCCCAGGGTCACCAGCACGGCGCCTACTCTAACCAAAGGAAGCTGATCCAGACTGCCACAGCGAGCAGGAAAAGCAGGTGCTGTACCATAACCAGAAGCTGCCGCTCCTCACCGCATTCGCTGCTCTCACACCAGCCTGCACCAGCCTTCGGTCTTGATGGCATTCAACCACATTGGCAAAAGTATCACTACTACAGGCACGTCGGACTTGGGGTACCACATTAGAAAAAACAAATTGCAATCAAAAGACCAATTACAAATTTCAGTCTTCATCCACCCAACGGCATCCAAACCTGCCACACTGCTGCTGGCCACATCCACTGCTGATGTCAGCTCTACCTGGGACCACGACAAGGAGCGCCCTCACTTTTACCGACTCCTCGTTTTGCCCATTTTGCTGCTAAAGAAGCACTCCCGGGTGAGAGTGTGCAGCCTCCTCGGGAGCGGAAAGGCGCAGCCAGCAGTGAAGATGAAGGCTGCCCCTGGCAGCACTCCCCTCCCTGACCCACAGAGCGCCCCCTCTCAGCACCTGGCCCAGGGCGTGTGATCTTGTCTCTTCTTACCTACTGGCCTCGAAGCTGCCCAATGACAGTCCCTGTGTCATACACCTTTGCACCAGTGGTGCCAGGTCATTACCAAGCCACAAGTCGGGGGCCACAGGCCAGATCCTCTCCAGCTCTGATGGCTCGGGGAGAGAAGGAAGCTCTCTGCAGTGGAGCCAGTGGCCGGGAAGAGAAGGGAAGACGGGGAAGGAAGAGAGGAGGAGAGAGGGAAGGGGAACAACAGGAGAGGGAGGGAGAGGCGGGGAGAAGAGCGGGAAGAGAACGAGGAATCAAGGAAGCAATGTTCGGTCGGCAGGACACAGAGCCGACGTGAGACGACTGTCAGCGGAGGAATCAGCCTGGCTGATGGGCAGCTAACACGCCGGGCCCCTCTGCTCTTCGAGGTCTACTCTTGCTCCGCCTCTGGATCGGCCTTTGTGGTCCCTGCAAAGTTGCCTTCCACATCCTACTGAAGCCTTAATGACTTTCCCTGTGCAGTCTCTGTAAGGCCACGCCTTCCTAGTAACAGCAAGTACACTAGGGGAAGGCAGATTCAGACCCGAGTGCTCACAGCTGTGCACACCCCTCAGGAGCAGCCGGGACCCTCACCCTGCAGCACACTCTGGGGACAGTGCTGAGCACGCCCAAGACTTGTGCTGGGAGAGTCTGCGCCGAAGAGGAAGCAAACACTGAGGGCACATGGGAGCTGACGAACAAACCACCTTCCGCCCACACGCGCGCGGCTCGGTTAATACAGAGCTGAGGAAGGCAACGGCCCGCTGAGCTGGGAGAACACCACGGCCACCGACTGCGGTGGGTGCCGGTGGGGCCACACCGGCGGTAACCACCCCCAGTGTCAACCCTCCACCAAGACGGAGGGCACACGAGAAACGAAACATATGACGCTTCTAACATGACACCGGTGTGAAAGCCAAAGTCAGACCCAGTGGGAAAACCTGGATTATAACTTTCTTCTTAAAATAAAACTGAACATTGAAACTGCAGGCAGTGGGACCAGTGTGTTGCTACCTGGGCCGCCCACATCCCATATTAGAGTGCCTGGCTGAGTCCTGACCACTCAGCTTCCAATCCAGTTTCCTGCGAGTGTGCACCCCGGGAGGCAGCAGATGCTGGCTCCAGGACGTCTACCCATCCGCCCAGGTGGGAGATCCTGACTGGGTTCCAGGCTCCTGGCTGCAGCCTGGCCCAGCCCTCGCTGTTGTACGCAATTGGGGAATGAACCAGCAGAAGGAAGCTATCTCTCCATCTCTCCTCTCTACCTGTCTCTGCCTTTCAAATAAAATGAAAATAAATAAGATTAAAAAAAAAAAAAGACTTATTTATTTGAAAGGCAGAGTGACAGAGAGAGGAGGAAGACAGAAGGAGAGAGAGACAGAGAGATCTTCCACCTGCTGGTTCACTCCCCACATGGTGACAACAGCCAGAGCTGGGCCAGGCCGAAGCTAGAAGCTAACAACTCCATCCAGGTCTCCCACGTTGGCGTCGGGGGCCTAAGTACTTGGGCCACCATCGGATGCCTTCTCAGACACGTGCAGGAAGTTGTATGGGAAGCAGAGAATCCAGAAGTCAAGCCAGCACTCTGATAGAAACACTGTGCTTCAAGCAGCAGCCTAACCCACTGTGAAACCTACCAGCCTCCATAAAACAGTTCTGAAACCTTAAGAAAACAAACTATAGAATACGGCAGTGAGAAGTGCACCTGTCAGACTCTGGATCCGTCTAAGACTCCACCACTCAGGAACTATCCTTGCTTGCCACCATCCTATTAAGAGGCTTCCCACTGCTGTTGTGAACAGAATACTGAGTGACACTGCCGGCAGCAACACCTCCCTTGCTCTCTCTCTCTACCGACCCTCTGGCCAAAGTCTGTGCTCCAAAGCCCGGGACGGACTCCTGAGCACCCCCGGCCCCACCCCCTCACCAGGGCTAGAAAGGCCTGAAAGGTTTTCAGGGCCTCCACCTGTCCAAAGCTGAGACCTGGAGGCAGCTGCTCGGACTAAACCCCTCGCCCTTTTACAGCTACAGGGATTGATGGCCCCCTCTCTTTACGAGCCTGGTGAGAAGACACAGCACAGGGCTACTCTGTTCGTCCCAGAGGGGAGTGAGTGCAGAAACAAAAGGACAGGAGGTAATGCAGACACTGGGCAGGTGGTGGCTACAGGACACACAGCCACGGCCGAGCACCTGGCAGTGCAGCCGGCAGGTCCTGCTGTGACTACCTGGGAGAACACACGACTCCGGCCACCCTGTGCTCCCGTGACACCTAAGGCCCCACCTGATCGGTGGACATGCACACAGCAGCGATGCTGAATCGCTGGGCAGCGTCAGCTTTGGCTCCTTCTGCCCCCTGCAGGAGCAGAATGAAGGCCGGAAGTGCGCACGCAGCCTGCAACGAGCCCTTCACCGGGCAGGAGCAACGCTCTCTCCACAGTAACCTGCCACCTTCTGCGGCCATGGCCCTCTGCCACCTGCCAGCCGAGCTCTCCTCCCCGGGGCAGAAGGGCAGCCGGGGGGGGAGGGGAGGATGGCGTTAGCATCTTGGTTTGCCTGCAGGAAGCCCGACTAAAAGCTGGAGATGCACAGGGACCACCCTAAAAAGCCTGAGTGCTGAGGACAGTGCAACCCGAGATGGCTGAGGCAGGTGGACTCTCCCAGATACGTAATTAACAACCGCCGCTCTCTGTGCCTTCACACTTCTTCTTCGTCTTCTAGACATGGTTTTCATACCCACCATCACACTGTCCTATTACTCTTTCCTTCCCCACATTCTGGAAGGCAAAAGCAAACGTTCCACTTAGAGGGGAACAAAATGTTTAACTCTCACTCCATTTCTCGGTTGTGTTGAATAGAGCAAGATTACGTCAAAGTTTTCTCCGTTTTTCAGCCCAATTCCTAAGTGCTACAAGCCAAAAAATAGAGCCTTTTGCATAAAAACATCCAAGCTGGTGCTGTGGTGCTGTGGCATAGCATGTAAAGCAGCCTGCAGTGCCGGCATCCCATTTGGGCGCCAGTTCGAGTCTTGGCTGCTCCACTTCCCATCCAGCTCTCTGCTATGGCCTGGGAAAGCAGTAGAAGATGGCCCAAGTCCTTGGGCCCCTGCACCTGCGTGAGAGGCCCAGAGGAAGCTCCTGGCTCCTGGCCTTGGATCAGCGCAGCTCTGGCCATTACGGCCAATTGTGGGGTAAACCAGCAGATAGAAGAACTCTCTCTCTCTCTGCCTCTCCTCCTCTCTCTGTGTAACTCTGCCTTTCAAATAAATAAATGTTTAAAAACAAAAAAATTAAAAGTCATAAAAATAAAACTCAGTCCTCTTTTTATTTATTTACTTTTTTATTATTCATTTGAGAAAGAGAGAGGTGGACAGCCAGCCGGCACCCATCCGCTGGGTCACCCAGCCTGCAACATGGAGGGCTGAACCAGGCCACAGCTGCAGCTGGGAGCTGAGAACTCAATCCAGGTCTCCCACACGGATGGCAGGGATCCAGCTGCTTGAGACACCACCAGGTCTGCTTTAGCAGGAAGCCAGAACTGGGAACAGAGCCAGGACTCAAACCCAGACCCACAGGAGACGCGAGCGGGATGCCCTTTCCCAGGCGATGCAGAACAAATCCCAGTGTTTTACCACAACACCGTCGTTCATGTCACTTATACCCGAAAAACTTGTGTTTCTCCAAAGGAAATACCAGTCTTTTCATCTAAAACTAAATCCTATAAAAACGATTTAAAATTCACTATTAGTGCTTGTGCCTAACACACAAATGTCCTTCCACTCAAAGACAATGAAAGTAGCTGAAGAAAAAACGCAAAGCTATTTACAGCAGAGGAAATTCAAAGAACTCAAATCTGTCATATGATTGCTTTATTCTCTCCCATGAAACAGACAAAACACTGCATTTCCTAGCAAAGCCTCTTAAAATTACAGAAAGCTATTCCAGCTTTGTTGACAGAAGTCAAAATTTATCAGGTCAAAGAAAAACCTATTCACCCTAATCATGCTTCTTACACTTCGCAATACAAAACTCTTGCTTTCCAAATTTCCAACTACGGAATGTCAGTGCAAAGGCACATTCTGACCACTGGATCGAACTTCAAATGCTCCCCAAACAGTAAGACATGTGCTTAACTCCAATCAAGGTTTTGCCTCCAAAATGAACATGCAGAAGTTAATCTAACTAATGAAAACACATCAGGTTCCCCACTCAAATGGACCAAGTAACACTTTGCTTAATGAAAATAACCAAACTCTAAAGCCTAACAGTCCTATTTAAAGAAAAACAAATCAATAATTTGACCGTGTTGACATTCTTTTAGAAACCTCCTCTAAACAACGGCAACATCACCAGGTCTGTGGGTCTCTTTTAGGACTTCCTGTCATTATTGTCTAGCAGTATCTGGCCATGGAAGCTCTAATGGTACCTTTTATCCACTGAGCTTTCTTAAATGGTTGTTTATTTGAAAGGCAGGTACAGACCGAGATCTCCCATCTGTTTGTTTACTCCAGGGGCTGGCCATGCCCAAGCCAAGAGCATGAAACTCCATCCAGGTCTCCCAAGTGGACGGCAAGGGCCCAAGTACTTAGGCAGTCATGCCCTGCCTTCCCAGGTGCATTAGCAGGGAGTCAGACTGGAAGCCAGGACTCAAACCGGCACTTGTATGGGACGCTGGCCTCAAAAGTGGCAGCTTAACCCACTGCATCACAGCGCAGGCCCCTCCAATGACAATTTTTTAAGATGTTTCAATTTTCATCAACTTGAAAGGCAGGGGAGGGGAAGGAAGAGAGAGAGAGAACAAGCCAGTGCACAGTCATGGCCATCCACTGGGTCTCTCCCCAAATGCCCGCAACAGCCAGGGCTGGCTTAAACCAATGCCAGGGGCCCAGAACTCCATCTGGATCTCCCATGTGGGTGGCAGGGGCCCAAGCACTGGAGTCACCATCATTACAGACAGAGCACCACACTCATGTGGATGCGGCTTCGCCACACGAGGTCTCCTGGTTGGTTTCCAGCACAGGAAGACCCCTGAGGCACAGGGACCCAAGTGCCAGCCCGCCCCCACCTCTCACCTCTCAGCACTGGTGAGGCCCAACAACACCTCTGCTGTCTGAACAGCCTATGCCATGCAGTCGTGTGCAGGAATGAAGACAGAACCCGTGTCTCGTGGGTTCTACGGGATTCAGGAATCAGCAAATACAGCAGCCCGTCCCCAGACCAGACTTTCCCAGGTTTCAGGCGCCGGATGCATCAGCGATCTGTAGACAAACACCTTGCCCAAGACGGCGTGTCTTCTCCCTCAGACCACACTTCCTGACTGGCACTGTCACAGATGGGAACGCTCGGCTGCTTCTGCAGATACCGCACCGCTTCTCCGAGCACAGCCCTGGGAAACATTTATGAGACCGGCCGCGGCCCCTCCCTGCGCTTACTCCACACCGCCCCTCGGCAGCAGATAAGGGGTCAGCATCGCTACAAGCCTCAGCCTTCTCAAAAGCTCACCCTGCGATGCCTGGCCTACTGTTCCTGCCACACGCCCTGTTGGGTCCAAGAAAGCTCAGCAAGAAGGCGCTCCTTTGTTTTTCCAGCTGCCAACAGGCGCTCCAGAGAGAGGCAGGGGGCAGCAAGGCCCACCGATGGCCCGGGTCACCCTGGGTCCAGATGTCACCCGCAGGGCAGTCAGTCCTTTTTCCCCCTAGTACTGACTCCCATCCTTCCACAGGGAGCCAGGCTCTTGCTCATCTTTCCCCCTTTCCAACTCCACCCCAGCTTCTTCCCTGCAGTTCACTCGAAGACCCTCATCCCCAGGCAGCTCCTTCCTCCACTCCCCACAGGTGGCCCTGCCCTGGGGCTTTCCACAGTGGGCCTAGTCCCCCTCTTCACGGCTGCCTGCCTGGACAGAGGTGGCTCCCAGCCTTAGCCCTGGGACTCTTGGTGCTCTGTCCCCTGTCACTGCTTCCACTGCTCAAGTCCCCTAACGCTGGGACAAACACTGCACCTCCCGGGACCTCCCCAGCCCCTTGGCAGTTGCAGCCACTATTGGGATTCAGGCTATGGGACAGAACCTGCGGACGATGGAAATCTTCCATATGGAGCATGCTTCTGTGCATCCGTCAAAACACTAGGATCTCACGGTATATTTAAAAAAAAAAAAAAAGGAAACAACTGGTGAGGCCCAAAACGAAAAACCAAGCGTAACAAGAGCCTGGTGCTGTGCTGTACCTATGATAACTGTTCACTTCTGACAAGTGAGGTGTAATTATGCAAGGCACCAACCTTAACGAAAGTTACGTAAGCAGCACACGGAAACTCCACCGTGACCGTAACCTTCCTGGAAGCAAAAGCTATTTCAAAATGTCAAGTTGAAAAGGAAAACCTAGGCTGTGTGATACAATACAAAGCAGCAGATCTGGTGATGGAATTGTCACTGTGCATTTTATTTCTATGCCCTGGGGACCTGAGGGGTCCCTAAGGGTTCTGAGCACCCCTGCCTCACAGACAAACAGGCAAGTCAGGGTGCACGCTGTCACTGAGAGCGTACGGCTCCCTAATGAAATAGTGTCCCCTGGCTGGAAACCACACCCTCGGCAGTCCACTGCCGCCGTCCGGCCGTGCTGCCTGTGGCCGTGCTGCAGTCTCAGTCTCCTGTCATCCTTTCCTCTGTCAGGTCCCCATAGACACTGCAGGATTTGTCCCAGCGGGGCTTTTCCTGACTCACTGGCTCCTCCTCAAAGGCAACCTCCGAACTCACAGGGCTCAGACCTTCCCACCTGCAACCCCAGTTCCACCGCCCACGTGGCACTCCCCTCGGCCATCACTTACATACAGCCTGGTCCACCTGTTCTTCCTCCAGGCCCACTCATGTAGGTCAACGTCGTTCACCTTCACCAGGAAGATGCTGAGACGCCACAGGCAGCACCCCACCAACTACGACACGAGGGCACTCGTTCTATGAAATGTGACCAGCTTTTAAAGGCTGAGATGCATGCAACAAGTGCAGGGTTTTCCTGAACTGAACCGACACGGCTTTTTCAGGCAAGAACCCCTACCACGCGAAGGCACACGATACATCTCCCCAAAAAGAGACCCAGCTCTGGCCGTAGGCCATTCTGACCCACAAATACAAATGCAAAAACGATTTCCCAAAAGCTTGCATTCTGTTGCTGGAAGTTAGGCATCAGAGTTATTTTTAGTGCACCTTGCCCCTCAGTTTTATAGACATTAATTAGCTAACGTCAAAGACAACAGAAAGATGCCTTCCTTTCCTATTAGAAAGTCTAACCTTTGTCTCCTGTGGTTTGCTTCCTGGTTGTCAAGGCAGCTTGCTGAATGGACAAATGTGATGCACTTCCTAGTCACGTCTTTTTGTAGCTCTACGAAACAACTTAGCTGGGTGTGCTCTTCTCCCTTGTGAGCACACAAGAGCACGAAGCCTACCCGTGCAGAGCCCTTCAATCGGCATGGCTGAGCGAGCCCTGGTGAAGAGGCTGAAAACTCAGAGTCCCAGCGAGAAGGCACAGGGCCCGGCGGCCCCAGCCACAAGACACAAGCCAGCGCTCATGCTCCCTCTGCTCCCCCGGTTTCTGGGTCCAAAAATTTTCCATCCAAAAAATAAGAATAATGGAATAGGCTGGCGCCGCAGCTCACTAGGCTAATCCTTCACCTGTGGCGCCAGCACTCCAGGTTCTAGTCCCGGTTGGGGTGCCGGTTCTGTCCCGGTTGCCCTTCTTCCAGTCCAGCTCTCTGCTGTGGCCTGGGAAGGCAGTGGAGGATGGCCCAAGTGCTTGGGCCCTGCACCTGCATGGGAGACCAGGAGAAGCCCCTGGCTTCTGGCTTTGGGTCGGTGCAGCGCACCGGCCATAGCAGCCATTTGGGGGGTGAACCAACAGAAAAAGGAAGACCTTTCTTTCTGTCTCTAACTCTCCCTGTCCAAAAGAAAATTTAAAAAATAATAATAACAGCATATAGCCAACCCCAGAGACATGGAGAGGAACTACTGAT
This sequence comes from Lepus europaeus, assembly GCF_033115175.1. NCBI lineage: Eukaryota > Metazoa > Chordata > Mammalia > Lagomorpha > Leporidae > Lepus > Lepus europaeus. Next base: position 106,454,015 of record NC_084835.1, on the reverse strand, counting down.
ATTGGGTATATAGAGGGAAGCTTGTCCTAATCAAATACAAAAGAGTAAGCATGAAATTCAAGCAGTGACTGACCTACCAGTGCTCCGCCCCTTTTCATCCAGCAGCCACAGACAGGAAGTGGATGTGGAAAGCAGTCAGGAGCGCACTCGGGAGAAGGGTTTGTGACGGGCTCGTCGCTGACCTGCCCGGCAGAGTCCCTCGCTTTGAGAGGGGAAGCACAGAAGCAACAGGGGCATCACCCTCAGGGGAGGGGGCCAACGGCTCAGCCTGCCAGTCGCAGCCCAGGGGCTGGGGTGTGGGCTCAGCCAGAGGCTGAGGCACAGATGACCCACCCAACACGTCAGGTGGGAGAGATGCTCAAGGAGCAGTGGGCCCATCCTCACCTGAGCTCCCCTGATTCGACAGAATGAGGAATTCACAGAGACGCAGCGTTCACGGCGCGCCCCATGTGTGAGGAGCGCAGCCTCTCGGGGCCGGCAGACGCCGGGGCTCCCTCCTCTGGAGAGGACCGTCAGAGCCAGCCTTCTCCCCAGCCTGGAGGCCCTCACATGGAAGCAATCCAGGAGGCAGCCACCAGAATTACATAACTGAGTTCTGGGTCTTAGTAAAGAAATCAATAATGCAGTGTGGGGACAAAAATAGAAAAAACCCACACATCTATTTATAGACAGAGTCTAAAGAGGAACATTCTTTCCAGTTTGCAGTTTACTCATGGTTAACGGCAAGAAAGTGGCTCCCAAATAGGTTTCCTTACAAGAGACAAACGCAGGAAACGGATTCCATCCTAACAATGTGAACTCAGTACCTCTCCAGTTGCCCACCCTTTATTTAATGGTCTCGAAACTCTGTCTACACCAGCTGGGGGCACTTTCTACAGTCTACACTGCACCCTAACTGGGAGTGACAAATGCAAATCTCTCACTCCCAGCTGTAGGTCACCTGTTTGTTTTGCCTTGATAAAATCAAATGCTCAAAAATTAACTTTCCTAAGTTTTCACTGTCTCCCTAAGGTTCATGAATCTGTCAGAGTCCTGGAGCTGTAATAAAAGAGACAGATCACAGACTAAAAACATCATCTCTACAGCCGGAGTCCTAGGCAGAATCAATACTGGAATTCACACCGCAGAAACAGCAGCAGATTCCTCATCCAAGGAGCCCATTCCTCTGAGTCTGGGCTCCGGAACAGCTGGCAGCGATGAAAACCAAGCTGCACAGAGAGATCAGGTAGGAAAAAGCCAACGAGGGGAGGCAGGAAGGCGAACCCAGCGCCGGTGCAGAAGCCTGCCGGCGACTAGGGTGGGCAGACGCCACAGCTGGGTCCTCTGACCCGTGAGACGCTAGCAGAAGCCCGGTCCTTCTAGAAAAGGCCGATTCCAGGACTGGGAAGGCAATGCACCTAAGGAACCTGGAGAGCCCTGAGAGCCAGAGAGTAAGAAAGCTCTGAAAGGCGCCCAGCCCTAAGCACGGACGGCTACCCTGCTGGGGGTGCCAGGAGCCAAGGCACAGCTGGCGCCGTCGGAGTGGTCAAGTAAGCAGGGCAGCATGGACCACAACCCAAAGTACGAGGGAACTTTCTAAAGTTCCTGGAACTCGAAGGTGAGGGAATGACATTTAGCACAGCAGTTAAGATGCCCGTGTGCCACGTACCACATTGCAGCACCTGAGTTCAGGCCCAGCTCCACTCCCAATTCCAGCTTCCAGCTACTGCCCATCACAGCAGACAGCAAGCGACGGCTCAGGTCCCTCAAACCCAAGATGATGGCTTCAGTCTGCCACCCACAGGGAGGCCTGCATTGCGTTCCTGCCTCCTGGTTTTGGTCAGGCCTACTCCCAGCCACTGCAGGCATCTGGGGAGTGAATCAGCAGACAGGAGTGCACTCTCTCCCTTGCTCAGGCAAATTGATTAATTAATTAATTAAAGTTCATTTTGGTGCAAAAGAAAATTGAAATCCAGGAGCAGGCAATAAGGTGCAGTGGGTCGAGCCCCACTTGAGATCCCTGCATTCCACACTGAGTGCTGCGTCAGGTACCGGCTGCTTCCTTTCACAATCGGTGTCCTGTAAGAAGCAGAAGCTGGCCAAGTGCTTGGACCCCTGAATGGAGCTGAGGGCCCCTGGCTCTGACCTGGCCCAGCCTTGGCTGCTGCAGCATTTGCAGAGTTAACCAGTGGGTGGAAGATATCTCTCTTCCCCCTCTATCACTCTGCCTTTCAAATAAACAAATCGTTTTTAAAATTTTGAAATCCATTAATAATGTCTCCATCATAGGCGTTTTCCATGGACTTTCAGAAGATCCCTTATATAAAATAGCCTTGGATCTACACTGATACAATGACTGAGTAAATAAATAGGGAAGTGTAGACGAACTTGCACAGAATTCCAGGTCACTGATGATAATACTCCACCAGGGGCAGGCACTGCCGTTCAGCAGGCTAAACTGTTACCTGAGACGCCAGCAGCCCACGAGCACAGGTTTGAGTCCCGGTTGCACCTCTTCTGATCCAGCTCCCTGTTTATGTGCCTAGGAAGCAGTGATGGCCCAAGTGTTTGGGCCCCTGCCATCCATATGGGAGCTCTGGATGGAGTTCTAGACTCCTGGCTTGGGTCTAGCCAGACCTACCCATTACAGGCATATGGACAGTGAACCAGTAAACAGAAGATTCTCTCCTTCTCTGTCTCTCCCTCTTTCTCTGTAATTCTGACTTTAAATAAATTTTTTTAAAAATCTTTTAAAAAAAGAAACACTCCATGACAGAACAGCGCCTGCTTCTTTGTGACTTTCTTCCAAAGAGGGGAGGATGGGGAAAGGGCAGTGGAGAACCTGTTAGCGTCATTCAGACATGTGTCGCCTTGATGTGATGAGACAGCAATACCTCTGAGGTCCACCTTCCAACAACACGGAATCCCAGCCTACACAGAGGAGAGACTTCAGGACAAAGTCCCTGGCAAAGCACTCTCCAAGCTGCCAAGGCCACCAAAAACAAGGAAAGTCTGAGAAACTGTCACAGCCAAGGGGATGACTAAACATCCTGGGTGGGCTCCTGGGCGGGAAGGGGGACCTCAGGAGACTCTCACAGAGCACGGACTCACTCTCACAGAGCATGGACTCGCGCAGAAGGAGGTGGTGAACACTGAGCACGCAGGGGAGTGTGGGAGCGCAGATAGGGGAGCTGGGAGGGGCAGAGGTTACATCCTGCAGCGCACTGACTTCCAAGGCTGCTGAGTGAGGAACACAAACAAGGCATCCTTCCTCGAGTGTCTAAACAACAGCTCTGTATGGGAAGAGGCTCCTTTTCCATTTCATCCTCTTAGCAATAAAGCTGCCTCAAGGTGAGTCCCTGGACTGATCAAAATGACTTAGTAGGGGCCAGTGCTGTGGCACAGCGGGTTAAAGCCCTGGCCTGCAGTGCCGGCATCCCATATGGGTGCCGGCTCGAGTCCCAGCTGCTCCACTTCCAATCCAACTCCCTGCTATGGCTTGAGAAAGCAGAAGAAGGCCCAAGTCCTTGGGCCCCCGCACCTGTGTGAGAGACCCGGAAGAAGCTCCTGGCTCCTAGCTTCAGATTAGCTCAGCTATGGCCATCTGGGGAGTGAACCAGCGGATGAAGACCTCTCTCCCGACCTCTCTCTGTCTCTCTCTCTCTCTCTCTCTCTGGCTCTACCTCTCTCTGTAACTCTTTAAAATAAATAAAATAAATCTTTAAAAAAGATGACTCAGCAAGCTTGGCACCAAGGTTTATTAGGAACTGGATTTTCACAAGTTTGCCCTCTCCAGACTTTCTGCACACAAAACCACGAACCACGTCCAGCTGCAGTCTGTCACCAGAGATGACAGACGACTGCAGGGGCCAATGGCAGGCAACAGGACACCTGGATCACTGGGAAACTATTACATAAAATAACAGTCTATTAGCAAACAGCAGCTCCTCCTAAAGATCTGATCGTGCAAACAACATGGAAAGAAATGAACCACCTGCCTCTCTCACCACCTTCATTTCTGGAAGTCAAAGGGCTGCAAGACACAGTCTCTGTCCCCCCAGCTCCCTGCCCACACCCCCACACTCTGCTCTCCATTCACTCCCTCCACCTCCCCTCTGAAGAAGCCAGCTCAAGACCGTCAGGCACATTCCAAAAAGTCCCAGACCCCGGGTCTGTCACTCCAAAACTTAACGGCCTCAAGTGGGAACCACTGTTTCCCAATGACATGCAGCATCGTTTCCCATCAAGTACCAAATCAAACCCACCTAGGCCACAAAGTCAACAAAATTTAGTAATGGCTTACACACAGGACAACAACATACAGAGAACAGATAAAGCAATAAAAGCAAAAAGCCTACCTATTACTACTTAACTTTGGACACACAGGGAAAAAAATTCAGCTGAAAATGTCATTACAACTCTCACAAGGGCAATTTATAAGTGCCTACATGCTCTAAGGTTTAGACTTCAGACTTGTGAATTTTTAAAACACACTCACTGAACAGCCCCATGACAAGGCAGCCACTTTGCTTCCAAGAGGTTCAAGGCTAACTCCTGTGTCTGGATGAGCCGGCCAGCTCAAGCGCAGGGGATGCGCACAGGCACCCACAGCATCTGCAGCTCCTCACGCTGAAGTCACCTGTGCAAAACCAGACTCCTCCCTTCCCGGGCCATTATTCTCTCGGGTGAGGAACTTCCCCTCCAGGTCTTCACTCACGGCACCCTGCCCTCTCTGAGATCCCGCTCTCTACTCCCACTGGGGAAATCTCATCCCCAACACTCCTCCCCGCTTCTCCATCCCCTCCCTCAGAAGGGCCAGCTTCTCCTCACACCCCAGTTGAACTGTCTATCGCTACAGAAGTCCCTGCACCCCCATGCAGACCCTGTCCCAACTCCTGGGCAGACACCAAGAGCCTGCAGCCTGGGACCTGACCGCCGCTCGGCTGTGGGGCTCTACGTATTTCCGGCGGGCTCCTGGTCAGCCAAGTACAGAGAGCCCAGACTAGAGGGTGTTCTACAGGAAAAGCCTCAAGGTCTCATCTTCAAGGTGGAAACCGGCAGGGGGCGACACGTGAAGTGAACGACAGCGAGCAGCACAGGGGGTGCACCAGGCACGGCTAAAATACCATTTCCTTCCTCTCTCTGTAAACGAAAACCAGATTAATTTCTGTTTTTGAGAACAGAAAGGAAGACGCCATGAGTGAGGACGGCATGACAGGGCGGGGAGGTGGTGGGTCCTCGGGGATTCCCAGCGAGGGCACTGGTCCCGCACTGCACGGCATTCAGCTCCAGACCCCACGGCTTTTCCCCTTCCGCAGTCCTGCCCTGGGTATCGCCTTCAGGAGACCACAAGGGTTTCTCATCAGCCAAGGATCTCAGCGTTCCTCCCTGACTCCTGGTGACCTTTCTCAACTTCAAGATATGTGTCTTCCCAACCAAGCACTAACCACGATGGGCGGTGACTGCACCACTCCCGGTATAACCCCGCCTGTGGACACCCAGCCCTGGCACCAGGCTCACAGGAGGCTGGCACGGCGGCACCGGGCAGCGTCACCCCCCAGAGCAGCACCAGGGCCTGCCCCTCAGAGGAGGCTGCAGCGCCCTCAGAATGCATGCTGTGTTTAATATTTTATACACGGCAAGGCCCTTCCCACCTGAAATCCTACCGAGATGGCATTAAAAGTATTTTTTTAAAGACATAAATGAGCAAACACAAGGACAGCAGGTTAGCAGCTGCTCAGAGCTGAAGGGCTGGGAGAACTGGGGAGCAAGAGTTGACAACAGCTGAAGGGCACAGGGTCTCCACCTGAAGCGACAGACAAGCCTGCAGTAGGATGTGGCGATGGTTGCACAACTCCATGAACACACTCAAAACCACCAAACTGTATACTTTGAATAGGCGGCTTGTACGGTATCACAGCTCAGCAACTGCTGTTGAGGGGATAGTGTCTGGCACAGAGGTTAAGAGGCCACTTGAGACCACAGTGCCTGGGTTCAAGTCCCAGCTCTAATCCCCACTGCAGCTTCCCGTTAACACACACTGGCAGGCAGCAAATGATGAAGCCTCATGCAGCTGGGTCCTTGCCACCACAGAGAAAACTCGGACGGAGTTCTGGGTTCCTGCCGGGGGTCGGGGAGCAAACCAGTGGATGGAGATATAGCTCTGGCTTGGTCTACCTCTCTGTTCCCCTTTCAAATAACCTAAACAACCAGTGTTGTGGCATAGCAGGCAGAGCCAATGCCTGTGACACCAGCATCCCAGTGAGCACCAGTGTCCTGGCTGCTCCATTTCTGATCCAGTTCCCTGCCAATGCGCCTGGGAAAGCAGTGGAAGATGGTCCAAGTACTTGGGCCCCTGCCACCATGTGGAAGACCCGGATGAAGTTCCTGGCTGCTGGCTTCAGCCTGGCACAGTGCTGGCCATTGCAGCCATCTGGGGAGTGAACTAGCAGATGATCATGATCTCTCTCTCCCTCTCTCCCTCTCTCCCTCTTTTAAGGTTTATTTATTTGAAAGAGTACACAGAGAGAGGAATGGTAGAGAGAGAGCTCTTACATCCACTGGTTCACTCCCCAATTGGCAGGAACGGCAGGATCTGGGCCAATCCAAAGCCAGGAGACAGGAGTTTCTTCCAGGTCTCCCACATGGGTGCAGAGGCCCAAGCACTTGGGCCATCTTCTACTGCTTCCCCAGGCCATAGCAGAGAGCTGGATCAGAAGTAGAACAGCTGGGACCCATATGGGATGCCGGCACTGCAGGCGGCGGCCCTACCCACTAAGCCACAGCGCCAGCCCCTCTCCTTCTCTCTTTAACTCTGACTTGAAAGGCATATGCTAGATGTGCACAGGGTAGAACACAAGGACAAAGTCAAAGCCAAGACAGGGCATCTGTACAGTTCAGGGAAAGAAGAGACTGGGGCCATGGCAGGGAGGCAGCCGCTGTGGAGGTCACGGACATTCAGTCTTAGGAGCTCCAGAGACACAGGGAGCATGAAAGGCGAGCCGAGCCCAGAAGGAGGAAGTGGGTGGTGCTGAGACCCGGGCTTGCTGGAAATGAGTCCCTGGAACCCCTGACCTCTGTACCCAAGGAACAGGGATTCTCCAGCTCAAAGCCAGGGAGCTGAGGACTGAGAGGCTCCAGTGTGGGGATGGGACCCAGCAGCACTGCGAGCCCCCCTTCCAGCTCCTCTGTTGCTAAGGACAAGAGTCACGTGCGTTCCTCAGGCAGGAACACAGACTAGTCTCCAGGGCAACAGGAGAACCCAGGGCAAAGCTCCAGAAGCTGCCGTGTGGGACCCTCCAATGCAGAGTCCGGCTCCACCAGGAATCAGAGAAGCCCCCAGGCAGGCCTCACAGGCAGGGCAGCTTCTCCCAGCCTCCTCCTGAAGTGACATCCTCAGGTGCCCAGGAAAGCCCCAGCAGGAGAGGCAGAATCATCAAAAATTCTCTTAAAAAGGCAGGAAAACAATGTATAGACAATCAGTATTCTCAGAGAAGAACGAACAGGAAGTTATGCAGGAGCCTCTGCAAACTATAAATATTCATGACTGAAATAAAAGACAAAACAGGTGAAAAAACAGAGTCAAGGACATCAGGGTATTTCTGACAGACGACCTGGGAAAGAAATGCAGACAGCAAGAAAGGCATGAAAACACCAAGCTCCGTCCCGCCGGCCCAGCATCGGGCGAGTCAGGTGTCCGCGAGAGAGAAAAAGCAGAGGACTTCCACAGAAACACCAAAGGACATCTCCCATAATCCATCATCAGGAGCCAGCTTCCGCCTGCTGGGCCCTCCCCAGGCTGCCAAGGACAATTCAGGACATCTGAATCCCAGATAAACAACGAATATTCGTTCAGCCCAAGTGCATTCTGGGTATCTCATAGTCTTCATTTGCTCAATCCAGCACCCCTTTCTACCTCTGATGGCTCTGCACACCACATGCAAACCGGTCCACACTGGAATGGAAGCAACAGCACAGCAAACCCTGCGTGGGGCTCACCGTGTCCCCAGCACACACCGGCTAAGAGGTTTGCAGGTGCAGCTCGAGGCTCCTCACAGCAAGCAGAGGCAGCCCACACTGTCGCCTGTGGACAGGAGGACCCCTGCCCTGGGCCTGAGCTGTGAACACCCCATTTCCCCCAAGTACTAAAGCAGATCGCCTCGGCAGTCTCACAGGAAGGTTTGGTTTGGTTTTAATTTTGGAAACTAGCTGAGCGAATGGGATTCTTGTGGGGGAGGCACCACATGTACAGATCTTGCAGGCCAGGCTCCCCCGTCAACAGAGCTCCTGACCCCACTGCACGGATGTCAGCAGGCTGAGCCCAGCTCCCCCAGCGCTGCTCGACTCCGCAGTGCCACTGGGCTCCTAGCCCAGCACAAGGAGCTTGTGCACAGACTCTGGCATTGAGGGAGGTACCTGGGGAGTAGGCAACGGGAGCCCCGGGTGGACATGGGGACAAGGCCACAGACACAGCTTGATTTAAACCTTTGAAATATTTAGGTATATGGTACATACCTTTTAAATATTTAAAAACCCTTTAAATATTTAATTACGCCTTTAAATATTTAGTCATCTGGTCTCCATTGGTGCTCTTGCCCCAGGCCCCACAAACATTAAGGGCAGACCTGGGAGCCACTATTATTATTATTATTATTATTATTATTTCTACCTAAGACATCAGGCAGGGCAGGGAGATGTGAATCCCAGCTCGCTGCCTCCAGCCCAGGCCTGCAGCCCTGTCTGTGACCGGCAAGCAGGTAATGCCTATGTGGAGAAGTCCAAATTCAGCAGTGCAAGCCTAGAAATATGAAAGTGACAAGAGAATAGGTCAAAAATTCTAATAAATTGCTTACAAGGATCACTGCAGAGTGCTACAGGATTTTTTGCTTTAATCTATATCCACATATGACTAGGATAGAAAAGCACAAATTGTTGAGAAGCGTTTCCAACAACCTTGATTTCACACCCTTCCCTCCACAGATGGCACACAGAGGTCACTCCCTCCTCCTGCCACCGGCCAGCAGTGCAGCAGTGCAGAAAACAATTCGCATTCCCTAACCCCAGCGCACATCCTCGCACCTGCACCTCACACTCGCTGGAACCCTAACCCCAGCGCACACCCTCGCACCTGCACCTCACACTCGCTGGAACCCTAACCCCAGCGCACATCCTCGCACCTGCGCCTTGCACTTGCTGGAACCCTAACCCCAGCGCACACCCTCGCACCTGCACCTCGCACTCGCTGGAACCCCAACGGTGCTCCTGTATTCAGCATGGTCCTTATGGAGTCTACAACCATAACATGGCAAATTCTGCTATTCTCAGAAGAAGAAGATGTTAAGCAACTGAAAACCCCAAAATACTAATTTTAGATTGCAAAATCAGGTTTTATGAATATGCAAGAGAGGATTATCAAACATATTTTTTTAGGTCTTTTCCTCTCCCAATCTCAATGCACTTAAAGACCCTCAGTGGGATCTTCTTGTTAAAACCCGAGGGGGTGGGAGGGGGAGGCTTCCAGCTTTCAATTACTTTTAGATTCTATCAGAAAGCTGCATAGCTTATAAAACGGTTTAATTCAGAAACAGAGGAACGGTTCTGTCAAACTCAGCAAACCTAAAAGCACATCTAATGAAATGTTAGTAACAATCCAGCCTTAGACCAAGACCAATATCAAAGAGAAATTCCAACCCAGAGAGTTTTTGGTGATCTGCTCAAGCCCCGGGGGAGAAACAAAGTAAAAAAAGCAATAAGCTTCCAACCTAAGACGTGGCCCCGGCACAAAACCACAGCTCTTTGAAGAGCCAGTCTTTCATGTGTCTACCCAGCCAGGCCGCCCGTTCTCAAGGGCACAGTCACAAGGGGCTGGGGTCCTGTCTCTGCCCGTTGTGCCTTTTTTCTCTTCTTCAGCTCCACTCAGAATTCCTCCTGTCCAGGGCCCCCGAGGCGCCTCCCTCGTGCTGATTAACGATGCTTCGCTTCAATCCTTCCAGCTTACTGGTCCTTCCACGCGGGGGTACATCATGTGCTACTGGCGTTTGTGAAGTATGTCTGCAGAAGGCCCTGAGGTGGTTTACTACAGTGAGAGACACACAGATGAGGACCACAGTGCCGAGGGAGAACAGAAAGCTGCCCTCTATCCAGAGACAGACAGAGGACGTGCCAGGCTCCTGGCAGAGCCCAGGCCCAGGTGGTGGCAAGGCCAGCTCTCGGAGACCTGCGCTCTGCACGTCCTTGAGGTGCTTGCAACAGCAGATTCAGAGAGAAAAAGTAGACCTGAGGCAGATCAGGGGCTGCAGGAGGACGAGAAGGGAGAGCTGATATTTATTTGGCAGAGCTGTTAGTTCAGGATGGTGAGAACGATATATTGGTGCTTACATATGTACGCCACTGAATTCTACACTTGTGAATGGTTAAAAAGAGAAATATTCTATTACATGTTTTTACCACAGTTTTAGAGAGTCCCGCTGTATGGAACAGTGGAAAGTGGAGCTGCTGGCAGTCTGGTCTCTCACCTGGCACCACCCGCACTGCCCGCAGGCAGATGGCTGCAGGACACCTGCAGGACACCAGCACCTCCAGCCCGGCAGGCCAGGAGCGGGAGCCCCGATCGGCAGCATCTGTCCATTTCTGTGATGTTAGCCCTCCCACCATGACACATGTCAAGATGTCACCAGTGGAAGCGAGCAGAGCCAGCTCTGAGGCGCCACCCGTCTGCAGCACTGTTCCCTAAAACAAGTTCTCCGCATTGCTGTTAGCAGTCCAGGAGATGCTAGGGTCAAACAGCTGAAGAACACTTAAACCAATTTCTGTAGACAAGACTTCCCACATCTTTCTCCAGGCCCCCTCCAACCTGCACTAAGTGAATGTGCGTTTCCAACCGCAAAGACGGCTCACAGTACAATTGCTTCTCCAGAACCCTTCCCCCCTAAGAGCACCTCAGAGGCGCACCACGCCTTTTTGGAACATACTATCTGAAAAAAATCAACCTTTTCACCTGTAGTCAAACACGAAGCAGAGATGGCCAGGCATCGGGAGGAAGACCCGGCCACCAATGCCTTCTGTGACTGGCACCCCGGCAGACAACCCCAGTGGGCACACCAATGTGGGTCAAACCACAGCAACGATTGACACAGAAAAGCCCAGTTGGAGCCTCTGCCAACAGCCCGGCGCCACAGGGGTGGGGAAGGATGGGAAAGGTCCCAGTGTGCTTTCTTTTGGTCTTTCCCAAGGGGTAATCACTCTTCTCTGAGCTCCACAACACTTGGAAAGCTCTGATGACTCCTTAGCTGCTCCCCTTGAACACACACACACACACACACAATCTTAACGTCCATTAGTCTCTAAAAACTTCCCAGGTAGGGAACAGCATGAACCTAGACAACACCGCCAGTGTCCAGGCCGGCTCAGCTGGCGAAATGCCAAGAGGTGCCTGGACACCGAGGGCTCCGGTCCGCTGGAAAAGAAGGGGGCAAAAGGAAGACCAAGGCTGCAGCAAAGCCAAACGATTGATCGCTTCCTTGGGGAAGAGTTAAGAAGGTCAACGCTCACAAAGCCTAGCAAATGAATACCCAAAAGGAACTGGGGTTTCCTGGACTGGAGCAGCAGGAATGGGGCCTTCACTGATTCTAACACCTTTCCTAGACAAAGGCTATTTTCATTGGCAAGGTGGGCATCACCTACTTGGGACTCTACACAAAAGTGTTCTGAAGAATGGACAAAGGATGGGCCAGCAAGCAAGACACAGCAGCCCACAGCCAGCCCACAGCCTGGGGAGGACGCCGCCTTCTCCAAGTGCTCTGAGTGTGCACCCAGAAGGAAAGGGCTCTTGTCTCCCACAACCAAAGCCACATGCAGGAGCCACCTGCTGACCCACCCCAACGTAAACAGCTCCCTCCAGCTTATACCACCAGGGGTGTAGGGCAAATCCTTTACAGAGAAACAAAACATCGAGCCATCAAGTCGCAGAGGTAGCAAGTTGGGTCTATTGTCGGTTCTATAGCCAACTGTCATCAACAATGGGAAGAGACTGCTGGACAGCTAACAACTCACAGAAACTTCTAGTTATTGCTTCCTATAAACCACGGAGCCAATCACCTGAGATACCCAACTTGCCCTCAGTTAACTGAGAAGCATCCCTTCAGACCTCTGTGCGGAACGCCACACACAGGAGTGTTCACTTCATCCGCCAGCCCAGCGGGAAAAGCTGGACCCCTCCTGTGAGCTCGCATCCACGGCTCACTCCCCACTGCTTCACACCCCCACTCCAGGACGCGGATTCTCTGTGCAAAACACTACTCTTCACTGGAGTGCCTGATTCTGCCAACAGGCTGCCATTCGTCAATGTCCCTCCCCTCTCATTCTCAGATGTTTGATCAGAGTCATGGATGTTCTTTGCCAATGCACAAAAGCCGTAGCATAAGCAACAGAAAACAAAAAACGACAAGGAGGCCAAGTCATTAGACAGCCATCTGAGTGCATGCATAGGCACAGGTAGGCAACGTTCCCAGAGTCCAGAGCAGGCGCCCACACCCAGGTCCCTCCACCTGCGGCTGCTCAGAGTCCCCTTTCACATGTAAATTGTAGCATCTTCCAGAGAGAGCTTAAAGCCAGAGCGGTGCTTCAAAAAGTAACCTCTAAGACACACAGTGTTGCCTTTCGCCCATCTGCTTTCAAATTCTTCAGATTATTTGTAATTCTCAGGATAAAAGGAAAGATGAGAGAAAGGGAGACGTGGAAATCGTCTACTCACGCTCTGAAATCTTGACCTCTATGGTTAACCTGTCATCCCATCCATCACCAGGCAGCAGCCCCGCTAGACTGTGGCTAAGTGGCCCCAGTACTTCAGTACTTTTACTTTCACTTTCCCAAAGGAGCTCAGCCTGAGGAAATCTTCCAATCCAAATAATAAGCCACTTCCCCCAGGCAAGGACGGTGTGGACCCAGAAGTTGATCCGGGCTTCCATCTTGCGGGCTGGTGGAGAGGGCACGCTGGCTGGGGCAGGCTGGGGCTGGCTGGGGCGGGCACTTAGCACCACGCTGAGATGGGAAAGTAAATGGCACAATCAAAAAACAGGATGGGTCAGAAAGGAGGACACACAGCCACTGTTCCAAGGTGCCCTTCGTCAAACTCACTACAAATCAATTTCCACTTTGAGTAAAAAGTCTTAAAAACAGATGCAACAACCCAGGCCAAAACCAAGTATTAAGAAACCCTCATAACCTCGCTTATATAAAGCATGACCCACGTTATCTGGAGAGTTAACATGCCTGGTAAGTACAGCGACCCAGGTCCCTTTTAAAAGGAAGGAGAGGAGCTATTTACCTACTGGGGGGAGGGGAACAGGAGAGAGAGGCAATGGAGGGGTGGAGGAGGAAGGGGAGGAGCAGGAGGAGGAGGAGGAGGAGGAGGACAGCAACAACACTGGTTGGGGAGGAGAGGGGTAGGACAGCCAAGCAACTGAAATGCCTTTCATCACATCACATTTTAAAGTTCTAGAAAAGAAAGTAAAAAAAAAAAAAAAAAAAAAAAAAAAAAAAACAGGAAGGAGAGCCAGAAAGGGATTCCTTTAAGCAATTCCAAGCCAGGGAATCCTGGTAGACAGGTACAGTTAAAACTTAAAAAAAAAAGCTTGAGTCATTAAAGAGATAGCAACTACCCTTCCAGCACAGGAACTGCCCTCCAGGTGGATACAAGCAAACCCAGCGAGAAACCAAGCAGGGACAAGAGCACTCAGTTGTATCTGCAAGTTTATGTTGCTCAAGCATCTGCTCCATTTCTGGAAAAATCATTCTGAGTAGAACGTACAGGATAATGTCAGTGCTCTTCTCTTATTCACTATGTCTCGTAGGAAAAATAAAGATTTGTGGATATACAAGGGCACTTCAGAAAGTTTGTGGAGAAAGATTAAAAGATGTTTATTTTGGCATAAAAATTTTTGAACAGACATAGGAGGTCTTCAAAAGGGTCACAGGAATGCATATTGTGAAAAAACTAAGCACACTCTTTCAAAACATTTTTGCACCAAAATACATTTATCTTTTGAATCTATATTTCCACAAACCTTCTGAAGCACCCCCATACGCTCAAGAAAGACAAGTGGATGGGGACGGGGCACCTGGAATGAGCATCCCACCTCACCTGTGGCAGGTACCTGGGTACAAGGCACCTCCACTTAGCTCATTCCAGGGCCTTTGACACCACGTGTGAACCATGAAGCATACCTGTCTACCATGCTTGGAATGAATGGAAAAACCAAGAAAACAAATTATGATCTGAAGACAGAAAAGGATAAAGAAATGTACAAATCATGCATGTTTTCATTTTAGAATGAAAACTCAAAATGAAAATATCTGATTTGATAGTTACAAAATTAGAATACACAGAACACTCAACCACGACAGGTTACAATTTACATGGTTCTTCACTTTCACAGAGCCAACCGATTTTAATACTTGACTTTGATAGTTTGCTAAACTCAGATACAAATTTCAGAATATTCAATTTTCCTCTACCCATGAACTACTGAACAACCATATCCTGAGTCCGCTTACCTAAAACTAAACACTCTCTGAAAACTGTATTATTTGAGCAAATTCTTTTAAAACATTGTTTCCACAATATGCAGCAGAGCATAATCCCAGAAAATCATTTACAGAAAAATATGAAGTTCTGCTCCTCCAATTTTCTGAGAACTAGAATAGTAGAGGAGTAGGAAAAAACTTCTAGGAGGTAGGTATTATAGCACAGTGGGTGAAGCCAACACCTGAGACGCTGGCAGTCCGGGCTGCTCGGTTTCTGATCCAACTCCCTGCTAATGTACCTGGGAAGGCAACCTTTCAAATAAATAGGTAGATCTTCTTAAAAAAAAAAAAAGAAAAAAAAAAAAAAGAACTTACGAAAGCAAAGTGCTGAGCCACTGTGTGGGCCAGAGCCCCCGCCCACAGAAAAGGCGTATTTGTGTCTGATTTCCAGTGCGGGGTAGGCAGCCTGGGCCACTGAATCAGCCGCTTCCTCGGGAAGTGGCACTGACCGCAGTTTCTCCCCGCAGGACGGGGCTGGGCCTCCAGCATTGAGCGAGGCGCTGGGACTGGGAAGAGGACACTGTAACCGCAACCAGCAATACTGGCCTGCGTGACAAGAGCCGGTTTCTGTTTGGGTTTGTGGCTTTGTGGCTTTGTGAGGCAGCCCAGGTGGAAGGTGACAGGACCTACACAGACAGGGCAGCCTGCAGCATCCTCTCTGCCCCGCCTGCCAGACACCAGCACAGCAGACTGGCACGGTGCACCACACCAGGACGAAATCTGCATCAAACAATGCCCAAATTAAGCAACTCTGGTCAAGCCACATGACCCGTGTTTTTCCTTGCTCGAGAGTCAAAAATAGAACTGTGCTGACTTGTCCTGAGAGGGAGGCTCTTGAACGATGAAATATCTACTTACAGAATATACACAGCTTCCAAAAATACCTGCCCTGTGTTTTTCTCTAGAAAACATCATGTAAATTGAAAGGGCAAGAGTGCCCTCAGGTTAGCATTCCAAAAAGATGGAGAGTTTATTGCACCCAGCCAGGGCATGGGGCCGAAGGGCCAGGCTCTGCCCCGCAACCCTGCTGCAATCCTATCACAGAACGAGCCGGCTACCCCCGCTCTGAGAACTGTTGTCTGCTGCAGGCTCGCGCTCGGCCGTCCTGCACTTCATCTCACTAAGGCCTTTTGGGAACCGGGCAATTTACCTGGCTGACCGTCTGTGCAGCTGACTGGGGTGGGGCAAGCACAGCAGTATCTGCTCAGAGCACGGCTTGCCCAAGTACCCACGGCGTTTATGCTCTAAGGCAGGAAAACCTGCTTAGACTATCACAGGACAGTCTTCTAATACCATGCCCACAACCAATCAGCCCTTGAAATCTAGAAATAGAAAACTTGCTCTTTCCATATTTATTTTCAAAGACCTTATTTGCTTTATCTAGAGGATGTGTCATTTTTTATAAAGATTTTTATTTATTTATTTGAAAGGCAGAGTGACAGAGAGTCTTTTATCCAATGCTTCACTCCCCAGAAGCTTCTTCCAGGTCTCCCACATGGGTGCTGGGGCCCAAGCACTTGGGCCATCATCTGCTGCTTTCCCAGGCCACAGCAGGAAAGCAATGGGAAGAGGAGGAGCTGGGACATGAATTGGCACCTTGATACAGAACGCTCACACGGCTGCACCACATCACATGCCCCTGGATGACGTCATCCATCTTAGGTACAGGGGCAATGTCTGAAACAAAAGAAATCAAATCTTCCAAAGTGAAGAACATATATATGCATATATATGTGTATATATATATATGGCAGCATTATTTGTAGCATAGCGAAACACCAGAAATTATATAAATGTCCATTAATAGGGAAATGATTATGGTACATGTACCAAACAGGAGACATCTTTTTAATTCTGGTAAAGTGTGCATAGAGTAAAAGTTCCCATCTGCACCATCTGTAAGTATGCAGGTCACCAGTGTTAAGTACAATTACACAGTTTTGGGTACATCCTCTGTGCTGGCATTAGAAGGCAGCAGGAGCCGGCGCCGCAGCTCAACAGGCTAATCCTCTGCCTGAGGTGCCGGCACACCGGGTTCTAGTCCTAGTCGGGGCGCCAGATTCTGTCCTGGTTGCCCCTCTTCCAGGCCAGCTCTCTGCTGTGGCCAGGGAGTACAGTGGAGGATGGCCCAAGTGCTTGGGCCCTGCACCCCATGGGAGACCAGGAGAAGCACCTGGCTCCTGCCAGCCGCGGCGGCCATTGGAGGGTGAACCAACGGCAAAGGAAGACCTTTCTCTCTGTCTCTCTCTCTCACTGTCCACTCTGCCTGTCAAAAAAAAAGAAGAAGAAGAAGAAGGCAGCAGGCACAGGCGTTTGGCCCAGCAGTGAAGATGCTGCTTGCGAGGCCGCCTCCTGAATCAGTGCCTGGGGTCAAGTCCCGGCTCTGTTCTGATGCCAGCTTCCTGCTAATGCACATTAGGAGGTAGGGGTGACAGCTCAGGTACATCAATCACTGTCACTCCACTGGGAGATGCAAACAGCATTCCCAGCTCCTGCTCTCAGCCTGGCCCCGCCCAGGCGACTGCAGGCATTTATATGGGAAGTGAACCAGTAAATGGAAGATCTCTCTCTCTCTCTCTCACTCTCAAATTAATAAAAAATTAAAACAAAGAAAGTGAGATAGACCCATTATAAGACTAAGATGGAACAATCTAGACCATTAGGGAAGGAAAAGGAAGAAAATCAGATCATAAAACAATATGTGCACTCCGCTAGAGTAAAAAATAAGCATACATTTGTGTTTACACAGATATGTACAACAGAGATCTGTGGCACGGACAGACGCACACCTGGCTTCTGGACAGGCAGTGGCTTCGAGTTTTAACCTACTTCCGCTGGTATCCCTGAAACATTAAAACAATTTTTTTCAGCCGGAGCCACAGCTCAATAGGCTAATCCTCTGCCTGCGGCGCCAGCACACCGGGTTCTAGTCCCGGTCGGGGCGCCGGATTCTGTCCCGGTTGCCCCTCTTCCAGGCCAGCTCTCTGCTGTGGCCCGGGAGTCCAATGGAGGATGGCCCAAGTCCTTGGGCCCTGCACCCCATGGGAGACCAGGAGAAGCACCTGGCTCCTGCCTTAGGATCAGCGCGGTGCACTGGCCACAGCGCGCTGGCTGCGGCGGCCATTGCAGGGTGAACCAATGGCAAAGGAAGACCTTTCTCTCTGTCTCTCTCTCTCACTGTCTACTCTGCCTGTCCAAAAAAAAAAAAAAAAAAAAGTTTGTACTTATATTAATATAAATTTGCAGTTTCAAAATCTTATATCTCCACCAACAGAAACAGGTGGCGGCTTAAGCTTCCCACAAACTCAGGGATGGTAAAAGTCATCTGGGTGATGCCATCAGGATCCTTCTATCCAAGCCCTGTTTCCCCCGGACGCCTGCTCTAATGCCCAAGCCCCGTCTCCAGCCGAACGCCTGCTCTAACACTCAAGCCCTGTTTCCCCCGGACGCCTGCTCTAATGCCCAAGCCCCGTCTCCAGCCAAACGCCTGCTCTAATGCCCAAGCCCCATCTCCAGCCAAACGCCTGCTCTAATGCCCAAGCCCCATCTCCAGCCAAACGCCTGCTCTAACACTCAAGCCCCATCTCCCGCCGAACGCCTGTTCTAACACCCAAGCCCGGGTCTCCCCCTGGACGCCTGCTCTAATGCCCAAGCCCCATCTCCAGCCAAACGCCTGCTCTAACGCCCAAGCCCCGTCTCCCCCTGGACGCCTGCTCTAATGCCCAAGCCCCGTCTCTCCCTGGACGCCTGCTCTAATGCCCAAGCCCCGTCTCCCACCGGCTGCCGGCTCTTTCCATGAAAAGGCTGCTTGCGCTGGCAGTTTACTGATTCATCAGGGAGTTTACAGAAATACTGAAGGGGTCTGGGCTAAACCTGTCACCATCCATAAACCTCGGGAAAATTCACGATAGCCCTTGTTTAATGTGGGTTATTCACATAGCTTCACAATGAGAAAACGACAAAAAAATGTCTGAGCTTCATCACTGGTTGACTATAAATTGCCTTTTTTTTTTTTTTTTCCAAATGAAGCATGCTTCAAAACTAAGAAATTACTTAACCGTATAAACAGTAGTAGCAGGGGCCAGCGCTGCGGCGCCGGCATCCCATAAGGGCGCCAGCTCCAGTCCCAGCTGCTCCACTTCCAATCCAGCTCTCTGCTATGGCCTGGGAAAGCAGTGGAGGACGGCCCAAGTCCTTGGGCCCCTGCACCCACATGGGAGACCTGGAAGAAGCTCCTGGATCCTGGGTTTGGATGGGAATAGCTTCAGCGGTTGCCACATCTATGGAGTAAAACAACAGATAGAAGGCCTCTCTCTCTCTCTCTCTCTCTCTCTGCCTCTCTGTAACTCTGCCTTTCAATAAATATTTAAAGAAAATAAATAAATAAATAGCAGTAGCAAAGAATTGCCGGTTCAAAAGTAAAACCCACACAGACTTTAGAAGCATCCCGCTGGCATTTTACAAATTCTGTGCCTTTTAGCAGCAGCTCCACAACCCTTGCTTGAAGCAGGGGACACATTTCCCAAATTGGAAATGCTGCCTCCAGTGCAGGAGGAGGACACAGAGGTCACGTTCCTGTCGGCTGAGGAAGCCGTCTCCACTTTCTGCCCAGAGGCCCTGTGTCCTGAACAGGAGGCTTTGGCTCTGAAATGCTCCACATCATCGGCGGTATCTGCTGAATATAATTTCATTTTATCACTTTTTAAATTTTAAAAGTTGAATAAAAGGAACATTTTTGGGAAATCTAGCATTAGAAAACACAGACAAGAAAACTAGTAGCTAATGATACCTTATACAACAGTAGTTCAGAAAATTCATGGAGGAGCCAGCATTGTAGACAGCAGGTTAAGCTGCTGCCTGTAATGCCACATCCCATGAGGGCACCGGTTGGAGTCTTGGTTGCTACACTTCCAATCCAGCTCCCTGTTAATGAGCCTGGAAAATCTGAAGATGGCCAAAGTCCTGGGGCCTCTGCACCTTTGTGGGAGACTCAAATGGAGTTCCAGGGTCCTGACTTGGGCCTGGCCCAGCAAGGGCTGTTGTGGCCACTTGGGGAGTGAACCAGTGGATAGATCTCTCTCTCTCTCTGTTACACTGCCTTTCCAAAAAAAAAAAAAAAAAAAAAAGTTTCCCAAAAAAAATCCATGGACAATGGAATTACATATTTTGTTGCAAAAAATTTGGAAATTTATGCATACAGGTGAATCTGG
Source organism: Lepus europaeus (assembly GCF_033115175.1). NCBI lineage: Eukaryota > Metazoa > Chordata > Mammalia > Lagomorpha > Leporidae > Lepus > Lepus europaeus. The sequence continues at coordinate 106,434,243 of NC_084835.1, read as the reverse complement.
AAAGTATTCCTTGAAAATATGCATTATGAAAAAGCTCAGCATGGATTTCAAATTTTTTACAACAAAATAACCTTAACTTTTCATGTTTTAATTTATTTAGAAAGGCAGAAAGACAAAAACAAAGATCTCCCATCTGCTGGTTCATGACCCAAAAACCCACAACAGCTGGGGTTGGGCCAGCCCTGGACGGGAACCAGGAATTCAATCCAGGTCTCCCAAGTAAGTGGCAGGGACCCAACTACCTGCTGCCTCCCAGGATGCACATTAGAAGGAAACCGGTTGGGGGGACCGGCGCTGTGGGTTAAAGCCCTGGCCTGAAGCGCCGGGTTCTGGTTCAAGACCCAGCTGCTCCACTTCCGATCCAGCTCTCTGCTGTGGCCTGGGAAAACAGTGGAAGATGGTCCAAGTGCCTGGGCCTCTGTACCCACATGGGAGACCTGGAAGAAACTCCTGGCTCCTGGCTTCGGATCAATGCAGCTCCGACCGTTGTGGCCAATTGGGGAGTGAATCAGCAGATGGAAGACCTCCCTCCCTCCCTCCCTCCCTTCCTCCCTCCCTCCCTCCCTCTCTCTCTCTCTCTCTCTCTCTCTTTCTCTCTCTCTCTCTCTCTGCCTCTCCTCGCTGTGTAACTCTTTCAAATAAATAAATAAACCTTAAAAAAAAAAAAAAAAAAAGAGGAAGGAAACCAGTTGGGAATGAGAGCAGTCAAGACTGAGACCAGGCACTGTGTGGTGAGATGCAGGCGGCCTACGCTCCAGCGCCTGCCCCTGAACTTCTCTTTTGCTACATTTTTTCTGTGACCTTTCGAAGCCCCTCGCCCCTCCCCGGGGAGTTCCTGCTTCAGCGAGGCTCATCTGCTTTCTCGCTTGCTTCCCTCCCTTTTGGACTGCTGCCACCCCAGTTCTGAAGTTCTGTTGTTTTTGCAAGGCTGGCAACGAATGGTGCCGGGTCACCAGAGATGCCCCGCCATGTCAGAGGCACTTTGGTAGTCACAACTCAGCCAGCAGGGAGGCGACAAGCATCCAGCGGGCAGAAGTCGGAGGCGCTGCTGCACGTGGTTCTTCAATGACACCCCAGCCCTGCACCGGCAGAACACGGCCAATTTCCAAGCATCACCCCATTTCCTCCCACTAACACCCAGGACACACCTGCTTCCTGGGCCATCCACACCAAGGCCTTCTCCTGGGAGGCAGAGGGGGCCAGTCACAGTCCAGTCCAGCCCAACCCTCAACTCTCTCCAGCTCTCCCACCTAGCAGGGAAGGGTGTGGACACATGGGCTGGGCTCCCTGTGCAGTCACTGCAGCTTCCAGAACGAGAACCCTGGCTGTTCACAGCCAACTGTCACTAGATACCGTGCTCACCTAAAACACATTTAGAATGACGCCACACACTCCTCCCACCTAGCAAAACATGAGCTTCGCCCCAAAGTTACCGCTCACAGCATGCCTGCCTCCGCTGACTTTAAAAGTGAGCACATTGAACGTTCGAGTAGACAGAAAGCAGAACAAAACAGAGGAAAGGAATAATTACACTGTTTTGTCAATCACCATGTGCTATGAAAAGGAGAACAAATACAGCCCTGAGTACCCTCCCCTCATTTTTCATTAACTTCATCAACGACAGCCAACAGCTTAGAATAATGTTTACCCAGGAATACTCCTGTTACTAAACTTTCCCAAACACGGAGGAAGAAAGGGACCTGTACTTAGGAATCTGGGGAAAGCCAGGTTAAAAATGCACATGTACACGCACGCGCGCATGTACACACACACACACACACAAATTTCTTTTCTCAAAGCTTCTCTCGACTCTCAGTGCTGATGGAAACCTCCAACGTGGGTCTTCACCATGGGGACCCAGAGACGAGCATTTGGCCTGGCAGTTAAGATGCTGCTTGGCACTGTGGCATAATGGCTAAAGCCAGTGCCTCCAGTGCCAACATCCGATATGGGCGCAGGTTCGAGTCCCAGCTGCTCTACTTCCGATCCGGCTCCCTGCTAATGCACCTGGGAAAGCAGCAGAAGATGGCCCAGGTGCTTGGGCCCCTGCACCCATGTGGGAGACCCAGAAGAAGCTCCTGGCTCTTGGCTTCAGATTGGCCCAGCTCCAGCCATTGTGGTCATTTGGGGAGTAAACCAGTAGAAGGGAGATCTCTCTCTCTCTCTGTAACTCTGCCTTTCAAGTAAATAAATAAATTTAAAAAAAAAAAAAAAAAGATGCTGATTGGGATGCCTGCATTTCACATCAGATGCCTGGGTTCAAGTGTCCGCTCTGATAAGTGCATCTGGAAGGCAGCAGATGGCCCAAGGACTCTGGTCCCTATTACCCACATGGTACTTGGCCTGAGTTCCCAGCTCCTGGCTTAAGCCTGGCCCAGCCTTGGCTATTGTGACCATTTGGGAATTGGACCAGAGGATGGGAGTTTTCTCTGTGTGTCTAACACAGAAAAATCAGTAATTTCAAGATGGAGATGCAGGATCTGATCCACATTCAGTGCTGGGAGTGGAGCATCAAGACCAGACCTCTCTGAGTCGCACTTGACGCAAGGTTTAAGGACGTCTCTGGGAGTTGGTTTTAGGAAACAGGCGTGCAGTCTGGAGCTGGAGTGTAAGGGCGGGGCTTCCCATCTGTTTCTCTGACAACCCTCATTCCTCGCCCTTCCTGTGGTTCCAGGGCAGGCACACCCTTGCATCATCAGACAACTGAAGGAATGAACAAGCGAACGCACCTCCAAGGAGGGCAGAAGAACAATAATAAAAATCATTTCCAAAGGGGCTCTGCTTGAAATGGAATGCCTTAGATAGGATTACACACTTGATCTCAGCCAAAAGGCCAAGAGGCAATTAGATATGATTATAAATTGCCCATAATGCACACGCACACAGAAACACAGCACAGGAAGAAAGACTGGGGACGGGAGTACAGTATCGCTCGACATTTATGGGCCTGAAGGAGCCACAACCACTCCAGTGTCACAAAGCGAGCAAGAAATACCTCCTGGATTTTAACAATGGGAGAGATATTGGTTGACACAGAAGCAGTGGCTTTGAACCTCAAAGATACCTGAGCCACCAATTAGCTACAGAAATGACAACCCAGCAACCACAGCACAGCGCAGGGGTTAAAAGCTCACGATCTGGAATAACATGAATTGGCGTGAGTCCTGGTTTTTCTCTTTAAAAGTTACCAGATTCTGAGTGATTTAACTGTTTGAAGGTGTAGTTAAGAAGAGCTACCTCTTGGCCGGCGCCGTGGCTTAACAGGCTAATCCTCTGACTTGCGGCGCCAGCACACCGGGTTCTAGTCCCGGTTGGGGCGCCGGATTCTGTCCCGGTTGTGGAGGATGGCCCAAGTCCTTGGGCCCTGCACCCGCATGAGAGACTGGGAGAAGCACCTGGCTCCTGGCTTCGGATCAGCACGATGCGCTGGCCGCAGTGGCCATTGGAGGGTGAACCAATGGCAAAAAGGAAGACCTTTCTCTCTGTCTCTCACTGTCCACTCTGCCTGTCAAAAAAAAAAAAAAAAGAAGAGCTACCTCGGGGCCAGCGCCGTGGCTCACTTGGTTAATCCTCCATGTGGCGCCGGGTTCTAGTCCCGGTTGCTCCTCTTTCAGTCCAGCTCTCTGCTGTGGCCCGGGAGTGCAGTAGAGGATGGCCCAAGTGCTTGGGCCCAGCACCCGCATGGGAGACCAGGCTTCAGATCGGCGCAGCGCCGGCCATAGCGGCCACTTGGAGAGTGAACCTTTCTCTCTGTCTCTCTCTCTGTCTATAACTCTATCTGTCAAATAAATTAAAAATAAATAAATAAGTAAAAAAGAAAAAAAAAAAGAGCTACCTCTCCAAGTCACTGCGAGGATTCAACAAGACAATCCAGGCAGCTGCTTACTAAACATGTGCTCACCATGCGTTACTGTGATATCGAAACAGGCCCAGTGACAGCGCTCAGCACAAAAGAAGCCACAAGGCTGATACTCCCAAACAGGCAGTAGCACGACTACCTGGACACGGCCAGAGCATCCTCAAGGCAAGTGCCCTGGCAGGCAAGCCACCCAGCAAGGCCTTTCCAGCAGCACAGACTTCTCTGACCCCCAGTGATCTGCAACTAGAGCCCGGTGTAACCAAAGATGTCACAGCCCAACCTGAAACTCCAACCGGAATCAACAACACCCCACAGAGGAACAGGACATGTTAAAAATTCTATCACCTAAATCAAAACCACTGAAGTCTAGTTATTATTTCATCAAGTGTCACACTGTTTAAGACAGACTTGCCTTTTGCCACATATGTACCTTTGAGCGACCCCAAACACACATACTCTCAACAATGCTGCAACGAGAGGCCTCAGTGCACACTAGTACCCATGAGACCCCTGACATTGGGCTTGAAGAATTCCCCCAGCCCCCAGCCAAACTGTCTCCCTGCAGTGTCTCAGTCCAGCACTGCTACCAGCATTTACAGAACTAATACTACACACCTAACACAATGGTTCTGTGATTTTAAGTAAACAGAGCACTTTAATATCTATAAATTTAAATATTAATTGATTTTAATATTCATTAATTTATTTGAAAGAGTTACAGAGGAGAGGCAGAAAGAAAGAGAGAGAAAGACTGATCGATCTTCCATTCACTGGTTCATTCCCCAAATGGCCGCAACAGCCAGAGTTGCATCGATCCAAAACCAGAAGCCAGAAGCCAGGAGATTCTTCCAGGTCTCCCATGCACATGCAGAGGCCCAAGCACTTGAGCCATCCTCCACTGCTTTCCCAGGTGCATTAGCAGGAAGCTGGACCAGAAATGGAGCAGCCAACGGGCCAGCACTATGGCATAGCAGGTAAAGCCAGTGCATGCAGTGCCGGCATCCCACACGGGTGCTGGTTCGAGTCCCAGCTGCTCCACTTCCAATCCAGCTCTCTGCTATGGTGTGGGAAATCAGCAGAAGATGGCCCAAGTACTTGGGCTCCTGCATCCCCATGGGAGACCTGGAAGAAGCTCTTGCTCCTGGCTTCAGATCAGCCCGGCTCCAGCTGCTATGGCCATAGGGGAGTGAACCAACAGATTGAAGACCTCTCTCTCTGCCTCTGCCTTTCTGTAACTCTGTCTTTCAAATAAATACATCTTTAAAAAAAAAAAAAAAAAGTAGAGCAGCTGGGACTTGAACTGGTATCCATATGGGATGCCGGCAACGCAGGCAGGGGCTTTACTCACTACGCCATGGTGCCAGACCCAACATTTTAACTTTTTTTTTTTTTTTGACAGGCAGAGTGGACAGTGAGAGAGACAGACAGAGAGAAAGGTCTTCCTTTTTCCATTGGTTCACCCCCCAATGGCCGCTGCGGCCGGTGCGCTGCAGCCAGCGCGCTGCAGCCGGTGCATCGTGCTGATCTGAAGCCAGGAGGCAGGTGCTTCTCCTGGTCTCCCTTGCGGGTGCAAGTCCTTGGGCCATCCTCCACTGCCTTCCTGGGCCACAGCAGAGAGCTGGAATGGAAGAGGAGCAACCGTGACAGAATCTGGCGCCCCAACCGGGACTAGAACCCCATGTGTTAACGCCGCAGGTGGCGGATTAGCCTAGTGAGCCGCGGCGCCAGCCCAGATTCACTTTCAAAAGAACTCCTACACCTTGGCTACTGTACTGAAGAATGATAAAATGCCTAGCCTTTGGGGTCAGAAAGACCAGGCTATGAACACCAGCTCCAACCTGGCCTTGGTGTGTGAGTTCACTTTTCCAAGCCTCAAGTTCCTTGGGAGTTAAATGAGACAACAGGGGCTGGAACTGTGGTACAGCAAATACAGCTGCCACCTACAATGCCAGACCCCATCTGGGCACTGGTTCCTGCGCAGGCTGCTCCACTTCCAATCCATCTCCCCGCTAGTGGCCTGGGTAAAGCAGAGTAAGATGGTCCAAGTGCTTGGGCCTCTGCCACCCACATAGGAGACCCAGAAGCTCCTGGCTCCTGGTTTCAGGCTGGCCCAGCCCTGATATTGCAGCCTTCTAGAGAGCAAACCAGCAGATGGAAGATTTCTCTCTCTCCCCTCTCTGTAACCCTGGCTTTCAAATAAATAAATCTTAAAAAAAAAAAAAAAAAGAAGGCTAAAACGAATGACTTCTCAGGGTTGCTGTGAAGCTGAGCTATTCAGAAGTCAAAAATGGCTAAAGAAAGAGCTTCCGTAGCTGCACTTTTAGGGAAGACCAAGTGTCGCCCTCCAGTCACCCTTCAAGGGTCCCTTACACCCCTGCATCTCACCATTTCGGAGCAAAGCCCGTCCATCCGGGCAGAGAGCCATGCTCAGCGCTTCGGCCCAGGTCTCCTTCTCACGCCAGCCACTGAGCTCCCTTTTGTGGTCAAAAAACCCTATCCCTCTCTTTTTATTTGACAATTCCAATACAACTTACCTGTTTTAACATCCTCTACTCAAATTCAATCCTTCCCTCTTTTCTATTCTTCTTCCCACCTTTGCCCCTAAAATCCAAGTGAGTGTGTCAGAAAACAGTGTCAAAAATTAAGGACACTGGGGCTGTTGTGGCATAGCGGGTTAAGCTGGTACCTCGTATGAGCACTGGTTCAAGTCCCAGCCACTCCACTTATGATCCAGCTTTCTATTAATGTACCTGGAAAGGCAACAGAAGATGGCAGAGTGCTTGGACCCCTGCCACTCACATGGAAAACCATTGTGGAGCTCCTGGCTACTGGCTTCAGCCGGGCTCAGCCCCAGCCATCACAGTCTTGGGCAGCGAACCAACGTATAGAAGACCTGTCTGTCTCTCCCTCTCTGTGAAACTCCGCCTTTCAAAAAAGTACATAAATCTTTTTTAAAAATTAAGAACACAAAGTCAGTTCATTTCTGGGTAGCTAATTTCTGGCAATGCAGTAATGGATTAAAGCAAAGCTACAAACCACAAGCTCAGAACAGTATAATCATGTAAGAACCCTGAGCTCCAGGCTACCGGGAGAACAGATGAAAGACAGCATGAACGAAGGAACACCCTCTCCTACCACTGAAAAAAATCAACAGTTGGCCAGCGATGTCATTCGTACTTATTATCAAGCGCATGTCTCACACAAAAAGGCAGTCCCCACTCTCAATGTCTTTTCTGCCTCCAGGTTGTTAAAACTTAATAAACAAATGTAGCTTACTTCTCATTGACTTCACTCAGCCACTGAATGCGTTTTGCCAATGTCTGAATGAAAGCAGCCACCAGATCTGGCTCTGACAATGACTTTCTCTGGAAAGCACTGCATTTTAAAATGTTGAACAGCTTGACGAGACACAGGAGACGGCTACCTTCGCCCTGCATCTGCCTCTCTATATGGTTCCTACCGTGGCGGATCCTTCCATAGGCAGTTCCTGAACCCACGAGTGATCTGCACAGAAAACCACCATGACCCTCTGGAGGTTGAGCGTAACCCTCCCCTCCAAGCCACAGCTGATGAGAGCAGGACCTATCAGATTGCTCGCTTGAGAACTCTAAGTAGGGCTGAGGAAGAGGTGACACCCACAGCATTTTAGATGAGGACATGGAAACACGTGGGGCAGCCATCCTGGGCCACGTGCATAGGAGGAGGACAAATTCTACCAAGGTCAAGGCACAAAGCAACAAACCAGGACATGCATGGCCTGAGAAGAATGCAGAGCAAGCCGACATCTCAGTTTCTGGTGTCAAGTCTTCCTGGCAGCTGCTACCCGTGTGTGTAAGACACAAGCTCCCTTTTTTATGATGACAGCTTTTTTTTTTTTAATTTTATTTATTTATTTGGGAGGCAGAGAAGTGCCACCCACCGGTTCACTCCCCAGCTGCCTAAAACAGCCACAGCTGGCCCAACGCTGGGAGCTGGGAAAGCGATCCAGGTCTCCCACTTGTGTTGTAGGAACCCAATCAAGTGAGCCATCAGCACTGCCTTCCAGGGTGCACATTAGCAAGAAGCTGGGGAGAGGTTTGAAACCCAGGTGTCCAACGTGGAACACGTGCATCTTAAGCTAGTCATCTGCTCCCTACTGTGACAGCTTGAGCAGCTGGGTCTTGACTGTGTCTTCTTTACCCCACACGAACCCCAACAGTGTAGTCCTCCAGTGCCTTCCCACGTGAATCTTGCCTCCACGCTACACCTCGCCTCAGCCACCCGGGCAAGCAGAGGTCCGCAGTCCCCAACGCACAGGATGGACGTCAGGCCAGGCTGGCCCTGACTCACCCACCAGCTGTCGGGGCTCTGGCTGCTCACTGTCCTCACCCATTCACCTTTCCTCTCGCTGCCCCATCACTGATGGGGCCTCTCCCCCTCAGATGCCCTGATTCCTGCCCTGGTGCGCTCACACACTAACCTGTTTTGCATCCTCGTGGCTCTTCATTCCTGCCAGTCTCCTGCCCGTGTGTTTATTTTACTCTTGCTCTCACAGGTCTACCTGCCTGCTGACTCCTGGCTTACCCTGACACTCGGCATGTCCTGGCGAGCCTTCCGCTTGCTGCATTCTGAACTTGCCCTCCACTCCCATTAAGCCCCACGGATGCACTTCCTTCCTCCAGGGCTGGCCCGACGGCCTTGCCTGTCCGAACATCCAGCTGTGTTCCTAGTCCTCGAAACCCACTCCCTTCCCCTTCCAGCAACCTGACTCCACAGAAGCCACACTCACAGGCCCCCAGCAGACTCCTGCCACGCCAGGCACACCGGATTCTGTACGCAACAGGGAGCTGAGATTCAGTGAGTGATACAGCACATCCACTGTGCCAGCTTCCCGTTTCCCAGAATTCTCAGGGGGCGGTTCTAAAACTCCACCAAGCAGGCGGGCATTCGGTGGCCCCGCAAGCTACCTTTTGGGACGCCTGCCTCCCATATCAGAGTGCCTGGGCTCCACTCCCAACAGCAACTTCCTGCTGCTGTGCACTCTGGGAGGCAGCAAGTGACGGCTCAGGTGCTTGGGTGCCTGCCACCCATGTGGGACACCGGGATGGAGGTCAGGCTCCTGGCTTCGGCCTGATCCCAGCCCTGGCTGTTGTAGGCATCTGGGTGAGTGAACCAGCAGATGGGAGATCTGACCCTTTGCCTTCAAACAAAATGAAAAATAAATAAAAAGCAAAAAAAAAAAAAAAGAGAGAGAGAGAGAGAGGGTAGGAGAAGAATTCAACCACGTTTTCTGTGGGAACAGCTTTCTTGCAGAGATGGGAAAGCTACATTAGTCACTACCAGATGCCACTGTATTGTTATCGCTGATTTAATCCAAGTGCCTTTCCAGAGGAAGGAACCTCACTAAAGTCTTCCAGCACCTCTCGTGGTTCAAGCACACACGATACCCACGCCTTCCCACTTCCTAGTTCGGCCCAGCCCCAGGCCAACCTGAACAGCTTGGCTCGGCCCAGGAACTCGGTGGCGGCTGCCCTCCCTGTGTGCTGGAGAAGCAGTGGTGAGAACGGCCACTTCCCAGCACTGCTCACGAGCTGGCGCTGAAGTCAGAAGTCACCTCCATTCCTCGCCCGGCGTGGGAGCAGAATACGGGGCAGGCTCGCAGTTCTGAGGCCCCACCTTACGGGAACTGAATCCCGAAACCAGACACTGCCACTAATTCCTGTGCTGGTGAAGGAGTGACAGTATTGATGACAGGGCACTCTCACAGGGGCTCCTGCCACTCATCCGCTGGATCTAATCTAATACTAAAATCACTCGGGCAGGCGTGCAGTACAGCAGTTAGGATTCTGCTTGGCGGGACCAGCGCTGTGGCATAGCAGGCTAAGCCTCTGCCTGCAGCACCGGCATCCCATATGGGCGCCAGTTCCTGTCGCGGCTGCTTCTCTTCCGATCCAGCTCTCTGCTACGGCCTGGGAAAGCAGTGGAAAATGGCCCAGGTCCTTGGGCCCCTGCATCCTCCATGTGGGGGACCCAGAAGAAGCTCCTGGCTCCTGACTTCAGATTGGCCCAACTCTGGCCGTAGCAGCCATTTGGGGAGTGAACCAGCAGATGGAAAACCTTTCTGTCTCTCCCTCTGTCTGTACCTCTACCTCTCAAATAAATAAATAAAATCTTTAAAAAAAATTTTTTTTTAATATTCTGCTTGGGATGCCCACGTCCCAGATCCAAGCATATGGGTTTGCGTCTCAACTCTGCTCTCCGTTCCAGCTTCCTGCTAGTACACACCTGGGAGGAAGCGGCTGAAGGCTCCAGTAGTTGGGCCCCTGCCACCCACACCCCACCCACCCCATGGGAGACTCAGATGGAGTTCTGGGCCCCTGTTTTCCATCTGGTCCAGCCCTGGCCATCATAAGACATTTGAGGAGTGAACCAGCAGACGGGAAATTCCTGTCCATCTCTGTCTTTCACTGTCTCTCTGACTTTCAAATAAATAATTTCCAAAAATATTAATTATTTTCTGTCATGGACTATTAGTATCTGGAGGTGGAAGAGATCAAGACATCAAAGTTGAAGTAATGCAAGAAGTGGAATATACCAAGAATCCAATCAGATCCAGTGTACCTGGAAATCAGTGTTTATGCCAGAAATGGGCACCTAAGACCAAGAAACTCCATTCTGACCCTACCTGTGCTTGTTGCTGGCATCACAGGCCAAGTCAGAGGCCAGTCCCTGCGAAGCCAGGCAAGGCTGGGAGAAAACAACACGGACCTGAAAGCAGAGAGGCAGCAGGTCGAAGATCAAGGGCAAAAGTTGAGACCCTTGCTACTCAAAGAGTGGTCCATGGCCCAGCAGTGTCGGCATCACCCAGAAGCCAGCTAGGGATACAGACTTTTTCAAGATCCCCGGATGTTCCCCATAAACTAAATTGTGAGAACTGCTGTCTAGACACCAAGGGCACCCCAGACTTCTTGGGGTGACTGGTCCAGGATACCAGCAGCAAAGAGCAGCTTTCAGAGGGGAAAAGGTGGGCAGAAGCAGTGGCACGGGGAAGAATTTCTTTTTTTTTTTTTTTAATTTTTGACAGGCAGAGTGGACAGTGAGAGAGACAGACAGAGAGACAGAGAGAAAGGTCTTCCTTTGCCGTTGGTTCACCCTCCAATGGCCGCCGCGGCCAGCGCGCTGCAGCTGGCGCGCTGCAGCCGGCGCACCGCACTGATCCAATGGCAGGAGCCAGGTGCTTCTCCTGGTCTCCCATGGGGTGCAGGGCCCAAGTACTTGGGCCATCCTCCACTGCACTCCCGGGCCACAGCAGAGAGCTGGCCTGGAAGAGGGGCAACCGGGACAGAATCTGGCGCCCCGACCGGGATTAGAACCCGGTGTGCCGGCGCCGCTAGGCAGAGGATTAGCCTATTGAGCCGCGGCGCCGGCTACAGGGAAGAATTTCTAAGCCACTGGGCCCTCATCAGTCACCACAACCTCTCTCTCAGTGAGGCTAATTACAGTGTACAGAGGACATCCAGAGAAAGGCATCTACCACAGGCAACCTGCAGCACTCATGGTTCCCTCCACCAGCCTTGCATGGCTGTCTGGCCCCGGGTTCCAGAGAAGAATCAGGAACTCCTGGAAGAGAGTCTGGCTCAGCCAAGGGTGAGTTGCTCTAACAAAGGAATGAGAGAAGGACTCACTGACATCAACAAACATGAACACTCGGGGCACTGGAGAACTGCATCGCTCTATTTAGACATCCAGCCAACATTCTAGGCCACCACTGTCCAACAAACATAATGAAAGCCGGGTATACAGTTTTAAATATTGAGGCAGTCACATTTCAAAAGAAGAGGAATGAAAACAGCAGGCGATATAAATTTTAATTAAAATTTTTTTTAAAATGATCAACAACATATCGCATGCATCTTCTAACAAATCTCAACTAGAACTAGTCACACTTCAATTGGTCAGTGGCCAACCATACGGTAGCTATTGGCCACCCTTCTGGACAGAGCCACTCCAGACATTAAAGAACTTCCCATGGGTCCTTGGACGCCGTCTCCACTCCACCCCGCATCTCCCCCGGCCCGGCATGCAGGCACTGTCCTGCAGATGCAGGAAGCACAGGGTCAAAGGCAGAGCACAGAACACAGGCACTTTGCTAACCCCAGTCACAGTCATGTCTATTCTGTTTGGAACCCGAGGTGGGGAACCTTTTTTCTGCCAAGGGCCATTTGGATATTCTATTTATAACATCATTCGCAGGCCACACAAAATCCTCAACTTAAAAATTAGCCTGCTATAGATTTAATGAATTTAGAGTCTTGCCTACGGTCCAACCCAAATGATTTCGAGGGCCTTAAACGGCCTGCGGGCCACACACTGCCTGCCTCAGTTTAAACCTCAGTGAACACCAATACACAGATAACCTAAGGTACAGCTATTCACTAACTGGGCTGAATTCTCCCAGAGGCAGAGTCAAAGCACAAGATTATGACTACAAAATCCAGACAAGGTTCTCCAAGTACAAATGAAAGTAGAGCCAAGTAGTCCTGCCTACATTTCACTCACTTCTAACCAGATGCAGGGCAAGTGTTAATGTGGCCCTACAGACAGACAGGAGACAGATGTGTTTTTGTGTCTTCAAGTGGAAAACAAATATGCACCTGTAAATGAGGTAGGCAGGACAGGAGACACAACACTGTCCCAGACAGAATAAAACAGAATTCTGGGTCTGAAGCACTTGAAACAACACACAAATATGCTTTGGAATTTCAGCAGCTTGCCCAAGCTCCCACAGCAAGTTAAGTGGCAGAACACAGGTTTCCATCTACCACTGAGGGTTGGGCAAACAGGTTTACATCATCCAGAACTTGGCAAAAACAACCAAAAATCTCCAAGAGTTTACCACCCAGGCTTAACCGGACCACTAAGCATCATCAATTCTCAAACCACCTCTCTCTCCTATTCTAATGTTAAATCAGCAAAACTGCCAAAGATAATCCTATCAGTGAGTACCCATGTAGGCTTGATTTGATTGACTTATGTTTCATGTTCACAGCGTACAGTGATTATAAATGTGAGCTGAAGGGGCCGGCTCTGTGGCTCAATAGGCTAAGCTTCCTCCTGCTGCGCCAGCATCCCATATGGGCACCAGTTTGAGTCCCGGCTGCCCCTCTTCCAATCCAGCTTTCTGCTATGGCCTGGGAAAGCAGTGAAAGATGGCCCAAGCACTTGGGCTCCTGCACACTTGTGGGAAACACGGAAGAAGCTCTTGGCTTCTGACTTTGGATGGGCTCAGCTCCAGCTGTTGTGGCCATCTGAGGAGTGAACCAGCAGATGGAAGACTGTTTCTCCCTCTCTGTGTATAACTCTTTCTCTCAAATAAATAAGATCTTCCAAAACAAAATAAAAAAATCAACATGAGCTGAATTATATACCATCATAATACATACGATAAATTTTGGAAGGTGGAGAGGAGGAACTGATGGAAGCAGTCTGGGCCTAGAAGCCCAGAGCTGGGTTCTTGTTCCAAATCCACTATTAACTACCTGATGACCAGGCCCCTGTTTGGGCTCCTTGTGAAATGCAGAGATAGTTATAAATATCTGGATATGTCTAGCTGTGATCCTTTACAACAGAGGGCTTTGAATTTTCTAACCTATGAAGTTGTTCAACAATCCAACTCTCCCTACTCAGATCCCTACAAAGAATTTGTCCTTCAAAGAAAAAAATTATAAAACCAATACCCATTACTAGTCTCAACAATCAGCCTTTGGAAGGCGGAGTTTTTGTCCCAGAAAGAAAAAGCAGATGTTGAGTAAACAGTTTATGACTCCAATGCCCTGATCGTTATCTTTCAGCCTGTACGGATTGCTTAAAATGCCTGAAGTCCTAATTACGTAAAGTTGTAATAACTGATGGGAAACCAAAGACAAAAATCTGCATTTTCAGGCCCTAAAGACCATCAGCCAGACAGGATCCTTGGCAGGGAGTATGTGTGATAGCAAACAGACCCACTCTGCACTTGTCTAAAAGTCACTTATTTTGGTCTCTAGATTTAGATTACACAGAATTTGCTCTCCACCCTTGTTCTGAAACAGCCAGAATGTAGAACTTCCTGCCTGTAGCTGATTCAAAGAATTCTTTAAACTATTTATTTTATTTACCTAATTTACTGTTGGATTATTTATTTAGCTTTATTTAGTTTATTTACTGTTGAATTTTTCTCAGCACCACTTTCGATTTACTTTTTCTCCTTAATTTTCTTTTTTTTTTTTTTTCTTAAGATTTACTTGATTTATTTGAAAGGCAGAGTTATGGGGGAGCATCTTTTATTGTTGGTTCACTCCCCAAATAGATGAAACTACCAGGGCTGGGCCAGGCCAAAAAGTCAGGAGCCAGGAGCTTCACCCTGGTCTACACGGGTGGCAGTGCCAAAGCTCTTGGGCAATCCTCTACTCCTTTTCCCAGGTGCGTTAGCAGGGAGCTGGATCGGAAGTGGAGAAGCCAGGACTGGTGACCATATGAGATGCCTTCATCACCATTCGCGAGTTCAGAGGCTGTGGCCAGGGTCTCTGTCTGTTTCCAGCGGGCACCACGGGGACAGCAGTACACAGCTCATCTCACTGTTTCAACATTAAATGAAGTAGCACAAGCGACTGCAGAGATCAGCTACTGGCACCATCTTCTACCTTCTGCAAGTTTGGCCTCCGATGTTCTTAACAATGCAAAATTCTTAAGTTCCTCCGCCACTCCTCCAACCCCCCCCTGCCCCCCCGTTTATGGTTTTTACCACATAAGCTACGATCTCAGGGGATCCCAAACTCCACCTCTTTTCCACCTTTTGTTTATCATCTCTGTTCTATGTGAATTACTCGTAACCCCTACCTCCAGCCTCACTTGCCCTGCTACACTCCAGACTGTCACAGCCCACAGGCAAAGGACACCTCTGCAAGCAACAGAACCCAAACCTGAGCTCCACAGAGCAAGCCCTTCCGCCCCACTTCTGCCTTCTGAATTTGCTACCTGGAAGGCAGAAACAGACAGGCCCCAGAGGACCTCACACTGCACCTGCAGGCAACCTCACCTCCTCCTCTCCATCCCCAAGCCAGTCAGGCTCCTCCTGGGCCCTAAAGCAGCCAGCACCCAGACTCGAAGCCCTGGAGTTTCTCTCCCAGGCTTCTGCCAGGGTCCCTTCATTTGCCCTCCCAACCCCAATGATGCTGCCACAGGACCTTTGCAGTGACAGCCAACTCTTTCTGCCTCCTCACATGGACCTCGCAGAGGGACTGTCATCCGTCTGGGCCTGGCTGCCTGCTGGTGGCATTTCCTATGTCTCCCACAGCCCAGCAACCTCCAACTGTCGCCACCCACTGCTCCGCCTCACCCACTCTCGCTGGGCTTTCCCGGGCCACGGAGAAGATACTTCTTCAACGGCTCCCCCAGGACACCTGACAACGGGCAGCCCATTCACACCCCCATCACAGCTTCCGTAGGTTTCCTCCCTTTCCTCCCCAGTTTCCTTCCCTGCTGTACTCCCAGGCCTAGCCCGATGCCTGGTGCTGAGCCAGCACTCGGCAAGTGTCGGTGAAATGGCTAAAATGATCCCCAAAGGAACACAGCTTCCCACTTCCTGTGCTTTCCTCCCTCTCCCACCATTAACTCCTCATATTATTTTTGAAAGATTTATTTATTTGAAAGTCAGAGTTACATAGAAAGATGAAAGGCAGAGAGAGAGGTCTTCCATCTGCTGGTTCATTCCCCAACTGGCTGCAATGGCTGGAGCTGGGCCTATCCGAAGCCAGGAGCCAGGACTTTTTTCCAGGTCTCCCACACGGGTGCAGGAGCCCAAGGACTTCTACTGCTTTCCCAGGCCATAACAGACAGCTGGATCAGAAATGGAGTAGCCAGGACACGAGCCGGCACCCATATGAGATACCGGCACTACAGGCAGTGGCTTTACTAGCTACGCCACAGCACCGGCCCCAACTCCTCATATTTATTCTTCTCGACCCTGGAAACTCTTCTATCCTAGGGGCCAGGGTTGTGGCGCGGCAGATTAAGCTGCTGCCTGTGATGCTGGCTTCCCATATGAGCACCGGTTCAAGTCCTGACTGCTCTGTCTCTGATCCAGCTCTCTGCTAATGCATCTGGGAAAACAGCAGCAAAAAATGATCTGAATGCTTGAGACCCTGCTACCCACACAGGAGACCCAGGCGGAGTTCCAGGCTCCTGGCTTCAGCCTGGCCCTGCCCTGGCTGTTGTAGCCATTTGGGGAGTGAACCAGTGAACCCCTTCTCTCTGTAACTCTGCCTTTCAAATAAATTAATTTTTGAAAAACAAACTATTCTATTCCTAAAAAAAGAAAAAAAAAACTGCTTCAAAAATCTCCCTTCTTCATTGCTTTGACAGTGCATTAATATTTTCACTTCCTTAAAAGATATAAAAGGTGACTATCTTATTAAAGCACCAATATATCAGCAGTCAATAAATCAAATCATAATTAAGAAGTTGTCTACACATCACCAAGATTTCCACAGAGATCTTAGGTATCACGTTCCACAAACGTCAATTTCATTATTGTGTGGTGTTTTATTGAACCTGAGGACAAATGTAAAAACTAAACTGCCAAGTGTTTCTTGAAGGCTAAAAATAACTGCTGTGAGAAATAAGGGACATTGTACCACCCGGCAGTTTTTTGTTTCCACTTTTGGCTAATTCCGATTAGTTCAGGGTTATAAAGCATGTCATCCCATTAGGGAGCCTTCCATTACCACGATCGCGTGTGTCTTCAGACCACGTTCACTGCCACCTCTGTCGCTGGAAGTTTCAACTGCTGTTGTCGGGGCTGGATCTTTCCTGTGAGCTATGCTGAGCTCCGTGTATCCTCACTCAAAACTCTAATTCTTGGGTGGGGACCCCAGGATGCAGCCATCTCAACGCTAAGTATTTACTTATGCTCACGTGCAAACCTGTACACAAATGTCTACTGCAGCTTCGTTCACAATCACCAAAACTAGAAACCCCACGTCCTTCAGCCGGTGAACGGATGCACAGTGAGCACCAGTACATCCTGGGGGTGGGGGATCCACTCTGCAACAAGAAGCCACGTGGATGGGGCTGCTGCCCGCGATGCCAGCATCCTGTGTCAGTGCTGGTTCCAGTCCTGGCTGCTCCACTTCTGACTCGGGTTCCTGCAAATACATCCTGGGAGGCAGTGGATGGTGCCTTGAGTGCTTGACCCCTGCCATCCACACAGGACACCAGGACGGAATTCCAGGCTCCTAGCTCCTGCTTGGCCCAGCCCTGACTATTACAGTCACTTGGAGAGTGGACCAGCAGGTAGGAGATCTCTCTCATGCCGCACCCACTTGCTCTCGCACTCTCTCTCTCAGTAGATAGAAAAAAAAAATAAATAAAAATAAAAAAAAAAAGAGCCAGGTGTGGCTACTCCACACAATAGGCAGAAAGCTCAAAGGCACTTTGCAAGTGAAAGAGGCCATTCATCTGACTACTCTGGACAGGACCCAGCCAGAGGGACAGAGAGCAAAGTCTGCCAGGAGGAGGGTGGGAAGAGCCCCGCTGTCAAGGGACAGAGGAATATTTCTGGCAAGACAGAACTGTCAACTGCGTGCCAGATCCAAGGCCCGGCACATAACCAGGGCAGGGCTTCCACGTGGCAGCTCAAGCCACCAATTGGGGCACCTGCATGCCAGACCACAGTGCCTTGGTAAGGAGTCCCAGCTACTCCACTTCTGATCCAGCTTCCTGCCAATGCACATCCTGGGAGGCAGCAGATGACAGTTCTAGGGCTTGGGTCCCTGCCACCCACATGGGAGCCTGGCTGGAGTTCTGGGCTACCAGCTTCAGCCTGGCCCAGCCCTGGCTGCTGCTGGCACTTGAGGAGTGAACCAGCAAAGGAAGCTCGCTCGCTCTCTCTCTCTCTCTGCCTTTCAAATAAAAATAAGAAAAAAAAGCAAAAAATTGTAGAGTAAACGTTATGATACGTAAGATAAAAAATAAAAAGGTTAGTTAATTCTTTAACCATGACTTGGCTGAAGATCATCCGTAAAACACAGTTAACACAGAGGTGTGGAATTCTGTAATGGTGACCGTGGCTGCTATGGCTCTAGTCCCCAAGTGCCCAAGTGCCGGGTGGGAGGAGGTGCTCGGGGAAGGGGGAAGGAGCAGCCCCAATTGTTCTGCAGTACTTTCAGGTTCTGGCGGCCTGGCCCGTGTCAAGGCAGTCTCGGCTCCAGCTGCGCAGCCAGACGCAGTTGTCCCAAGGACGAGGAAAGGTGACTTAGAACAGACTGAACGCCCAAGCAGCCCAGCCCAAGGAAGCTTTTCAAGGCAGGAAGCAAGGGGGAGGGTCCTACTCAGAGGGAACAGCTGAAGATCCTCCTGGTGTTGGCTACCTCCTCCCTAGAGCTTCCTTAAAAATGCGCTGAGGCGGGTGGAGGCAGGCTAGGCTCAGTTCTAACAGCCCTGGGTCCGATGCTCTTTCACATGGAAAGAATGACTCCGCATAGGCAAATGATAGAAACAAGCAAGGGTTCAACACCCAGTTACACTTTCTTTCCAGTGTGCTCTCCTGCGCCAAAACCACGCATTCCTGCTCCAGGGGATGGCCGCAGGCCGTCCTGTCCTGGGAGACCGAGGCTGCCGCAGGCGGTCCCAACCAGGCGCCAGGCTCCAGGTGCGGCTGCCAGCACACAGCACCGCGACAGCAAGAGCCAGGCACAGGGCCCCGCCCAAGTGTGGGTGCCACCCTGTTCCCCCAGGCTCTCCCAAGAAGGAACCTGCCCCAGCTTATTCTCCCTACTCCCCCATCACATTCCCAACGCCAGCAACCTCCTGTCTCCTCTCCCCTAACCCCTCTCCCCTCTCCCGGGAGACCTGGGCCTGCCACATTGTTAGACCTCAGCGGGAGATGAGATCAACACCTGAGACAAACCTCCGTCCGAGATGAGCTCATGCCCTGCCGCCCTGGAGAACCAGCTCGGCAGCCTTCGGCCGCATCTGCAGCTGGAAAGACTGGCCTCCATGCAAAACGGCTGCTATTTCCAGGAGACTTCTGGGGAGCGGGGAGGGGGAGGGGGAATAACAAAGCTGACAGCCACCAGGAGAGTAAACCAGAACATTCCAAGGCATCCAATGCCTAAAAAAGGTTTTTTTTTAAACATAAGTCTCAAGAAACGGTCATTGCGAGGGGCTGGCTTGTCAGAGTTAAATAAAAACCACTGACTCTGGCAAGGCAGGAGTGCAGGACTAAATGACTGCGCAGCGTACTGCATTAAGCTAATGCAGGTTTATCACGCTGGCCATCTGAGTTTTAGTTGGCACCAGAGAAGCAGCCGCCGCCTATCATGCAACATGGATTCGGATCTGCTTTGCAAGCATATTTCTGCCACAGTCACACGCAGCACCTCTGGCAGTCAAAAATGAGGCAGAATTGAAAAACCAATTTCAGCACAGTGATTTGTAAAGAATTTCGTTCCATCGTGTAAGCTTTTTACAGGTATACCCATCCGAGCCTACGTTTACGTCCATTAAATACTACGTCAAGTATTCCAAGCTAACCACATGCCCTCCTGTTTCCCTTTTGCCAGTTTTGTCCCACTGGATGATGTTCTGCAGCCACATGAAAAACACTTTAACAATAAAACCCTTACATACTTAACACCCTTCTGGCGGATCCCCGGCCCACCCACTGCCAGCACGCCGGCCCGCCCGCCCTAAGATTTCTGAAAAGCCTGCATTCCACTGAGCAAGTGGGGAGGGGGAATTCTTTTCCACCCTGTCTCCTCTGGGCTCCTCTAGACTGTACTTTGTACCAGAGCAGTAGAAAGGCACAACCGGCTCATCTGTTGCTGAGATCATATTGGATGTGATTCTGGAGCTACTGGTTTCCTGTTTGGGGAAGTTGCAGTTCTTTTCCCCAGGAACCCCAAGGCAAAATGTTTCTCGTGTTCCCCTGGTAAGCTCTCGCAGCCTTTGTTCTGCACTGTGCTCCACTCCTGCCTGCCTGCCTCCCCTCTCTCCTCTCAAAGCCTCAAACTGCCAGCTCAGATCTGACTGCGATCCTTTCAGGCTCCAAGCATTCCCTACCATCCGGTAGACAGGGAAGCTCTGGGCTGGAACAGGCACCTTTTTCATGCACGAAGCCAGACTGCCCGGTTCCCTCCTGTGCTACATTAGTATTCCACAAAGAATCCAATGGCCAACTCACCGTCAGCGGCCCCCAAAATCAATAAAAGGCATTCCACCACTTCAGGTGAACGGCGGCGGGAGAGAGCAAGGTAGAGGGAAGGTGGTAAAGGAACAAAAGGCGAAGGCTCCTGGAGACTCCTCACATCCTGCAAAGGTGGCCGGGCAGCCCCGCGCCGCCTCACGGTCCCAGGGAAAATGCTACATGGGTACTGCTTCCGTCCGAGGCACAACAGCAAGCACATTCTCACAAGGCCCTGACGCCTACCATTCTCCCAACTTCCTGCTTCCCAGGCCCGAGTCTGCCCGAAGCCCAGACACATACTACTTAATGAAGGCATTCAGATTTTTGCCTCGATTAGCAATGCCACCAGAAAGTCACTCTAATCCCATTAAACCTGGCTAACATAAAGAGTATTTCTTCTGTACTCTCAGCCCCATTTTTCTCTCCGGGGTACCAATCCACTGTTAGCCTGCGCCTGAATGGCTCTGCGAATAAATATTTAAATTCATGCTCAAAATAGCATATCTCACCTTGTGAACCTTGACCCTTTGGAAAGACTTTGGACCAGTGTTCAGTTACTGTCACCCGGTTGCATTCTCTGCAAATATGAAAGGGTTAAAAGCAGCCCCAGTCAACAGGCCTACAAGGAAAAAAAGAGAGAGACAGCATGTATGGCTAACAGCATCACTGGAATGCATTTATGCTCATTTTCTAGAACAATTCTGTTACCTTTTGGCCTTCATAATAGTCAGAAGTATCCCCAACACCCTTTAGTAGCTTCTAAAAGGAAAAAAGCACAAAACAGAACATAGCCTGCGAGAGAAGAAAGGCATGCAAAGTAGCATTCTCCAGCAACACACAAGCTACCATCACAAACCCACCAGTTCATTTTGGTTTGGTTTTGTTAAAAACACAGAACGGCGAGAGAGACTGCATAAACCAAGTGTCCCCACCCTGGCAAGACACATTTTTTTTTTTTCTCCTTTCTTTCTCTCTCTCTTTAATAAGGGTCATAAATCTCAGCTCCTTGTCCATCCCTTAAGCACAAGAAAAAAGGCAGGAAAAGCCCAAGTAACCTCAGATCCTGCAAACCTGCACCTTTTTTTCCATCTTCTCTACACAGTCTTTCAGGGCTAAATTAGTCACGTACCAGTGCTGTGTGGTGTCTAAGTGTGCATTCACATACTGTGTTGGGATGGAACCTTCCTGCACGCGCTCTGCTTTTGGCTGCCATGAAGGGAGGAAGCTGCTATCCCACTGTAGTAGCTCAGTGACTGCATTGTGTTCAGGAGCTGATCTGCCTCAAACCAGTTTCAGCCGGTTCTGGTCACCCTACATAAAAAAGCTATGGCAACCCTCGCTGAGTTGCCAACAAGTCCCTGAAAATCATCAGCCCAGGGGGGACCTCGCTGGGGGTGGCCTCTCCCTGTCGGGTCCCCCAGAGGCGGGGCAGGTCGTCGTGTGTCCCCCCCCGCTGCCCTCCACGCCACCGCCCACGCAGGCCAGCCCAGGCTCACCTCAGCAGCACCCCAGAGCCCCTCAGGGCCCACCCCCCGCCCCTGCAGCCCCCTCCTCGCCCTCGCCCACTTACCTCCCACAACCCGGCTCAGATCTGTGTGTACGTGTGTGTCAGTGTGTGTGGCTGACAGGGAGCCCCCCGGAAGGCAAGCTGTGTGTGTCTCCTCACCCGGGATGCGTCGGCTGCGGGAGCCGGCCTGGCCTCTAGCAGAGTGGTGCCGGCTTGGTGACCAGGCTCCTCTCCGCCTGTCACCCCCACCCCACCCAGCCCCCTCCTCCCTTCCGTCCCTCTGCTCGCTCTCCCAGCCCTGTCACCACCACGGCAGCCCCCCCAGTCTCCTCCTCCTCCTCCTCCAACCTTCTCTTCTTTCAAGCACCTGGGAGGGGGAGAAGCCCACATCCCCTCACCTCGGGGAAGGGAACTGGGGCCGTCTGGGGCCGGGGCGCGGGGGGCAGGGGCCCGCAGGCCTCCTCGGAGCGCCCGGCCCGCGGGGCCTAGCCGGGCCCGGCTCGCCCTGGGCCCCCCAGGCTCGCTGGCGGCGGCGAAGGCCGGCGTCCCCAGGGCCAGGGTGGGACAGGCCGCCGCCGGCGGGCCACGGGGCCTGCGCCTCACGCGCTCGCCCGGGCCGCCGGGCTGGGCACGAGGGCCCGGCGCCCCCGCCTCCCCCGCGGCGCCCCTCCCTCGCCGGCCGCCCCCAGCCCCGGAGGCGCGCACCCACCCCCTCGCCCGGGGTTGGCCCTCGCAGCGGTCAAGCCCGGGCGTCCGGGCCGCAGCTCGGATGACCTTTGTTCAGCGCGGCGCCGCCGGCTGGGCTGCTGCTGTGGCTGCTGCTGCTGTCGTCGGAGCGGCGGCGGCGGCGGCGGCTTCCATGTTACGGGCGTGTCATCTGCGTTCCCGCCGCCGGGGTCTGTGTGTGCGTGTGCGGTGGAGCGGCCTCGCCGCCGCCGCCGCCGCCGCCGCCGCCCGGCCCCCGGCTCCCCGGCCGCCGCCGCCGCCGCGGCCTCGCCGTGCGCCCGGCCCGGGCCCCGCGCCTCCCCGGGCGCCGCGCTCTAGGCCGCGCGGCGGCGGCGGCGGCCGGCCCGCCACGCCGGGGCCTAGCGCTGGGGGTGCGGGCGGCGGCGGGGGCGGCGGCGGCGGCGGCGGCGGCTCGGCCCGGGCGGCGAGCGAACAAAAGGGAGCGCGGGCGAGGGGGAGGGGGCGGCCGGTGGGGGAAGGGAGGACTCGGGGAGAGGCGGCGGGAAGCCCCGCAGCCGGCGGGCGCCGGAGCCCCGAGCCCGGCGGCTGCGGAGAGGCGCCCCGCAGCCCTGCCAAGTCTCGCCCATACGGGGCTGCCGGATCGCAGCTTCGCCCCGGGCAGCAGAGCGGGCTGGTGGTGGCGAGGGGACGGAGGGAGGGCTGCTGGGCTGCAGACGACGCTGCGGACTCGCACCCGGTCCTGGCCACGGCCCCCAGCCGCAACTTACTCGAGTGGAAGGAAGCAAGGCCTCGCCAAAGATGGTTGCAAAAGACCGTGAGCCTCTGAGCCAGGATCTTGAAGCCAAGGTGGTGGTGTTTTGTTGTCCTCGTAATGGTGGCAAATAAGTGAGAAGAGAACACGCTATCTCCAGCTAAAGGAAATCTGGAATTCTCCCCGGAGGTGGACGAAGGGGCTCTCCTCTGGGTAGTTAGTGGCTTGGAGCCCTTTTCGCCTTAAACCGAGCCACAAAAGAATGGAAGACACCCCCTGGGGTGGGGAGAAAGCCCTGGTGAAAAACACACACGTTTGCTTTCAGAGAAAAAGCCACTGGGGCCAGATTGAAACATGGCATGTTCGGTTCGTGGAGGGCTTTTTTTTTTTTTTAATGGGGGAATGATATTGAGTAAACAAGATGTAATAGCTGGATCTTTAAATTCTAGCAAGGAGACGACGGGCGTGCAAATAGAACGAGCACAGAGTGTACGTACAGCAGGTGGTCGTGGTCCACAGCCCAGGAAAATACAGACACAGACCCGCTAAAGGCCACCAAGGTGTGTGCAGTGCTAACCCATTCCACAAGGACACAGCCTGGGATCCCAGTCCACGTAGCACTGCTATTTTTCCCAGCCCCGCGTCCTCCTTCCTATACCGTTCACAGACCGGCGAGCCGTGGAAAGGTTTTTAAAACTAGAGAGAGAAACCCCCCATGTCAAGCGGATGGTGCCGAGATGGAAATAGGACAAAATGGAGAGACCTGAAAAAATGTCACTCGCCTCGGACCCCACTCCGAAGACACATTACCTGTGTAGCAGTGGAGGCTCCGGGTTTTATTTTAAATTAGGTGGGTTAGTTAATGTTTGCAGAGTGTGCTGAGAAGTTTTTTAAAAAAAAAATCTCAGTAAGCTTCTCTCTGGTATTAACTTCCATGGAGGAAGCCATTGTTCTCTGTGCTAGGGGCACTGCATGATGCAAATGGCGAGTAGCTTTTTTATTTATTTATTTATTTTGCTGTTTAAGACTTTTCGCACAAACAGCCCAAATTATTGCCTCAAGAAGGGTTGCCCTTAATTTTAAGCACCAAAAGTGTTTGGAGCGGCACGTTAGTTGGAATACTATTTACATATTTACACACTCTCAGACCTCGGTGAGCTGCAAATTTCGCCCGCCCCAGCATCATGTTTATCTGTGTTACAAGGTGATGAAATGAAACGCTGGTCATCTTGTAGCCCAAAAACAGTGCCTGGGCTCTTGTGGGTTGAGTTCCTGCTTTACCTGGGCTTGATTTCATTTGAAAAGAAGCCCCCTTTTTGTTCCCTTCCCCCCAACGGTAGGCCTTTATTAATATGCATGTGAAAACATTCCGTGCCTTGAAGAGCAGACAAGGATCTGCTCATTGGAAATCTTGATAACTCGATGCGTGTTTCAATATACGGAGTTTCATCCTGTGCAGACCAGAGAAAATCCCAGGTTTCATGGATTTGGAATCTGTTTACTTAAAACACTCTCCGGCCCCTCCCCCCATCCCCTGCTCGTGAGAGCAGCAAGCCCCGCAAAGCAGCGTCTGAATGGTGCCAAGAGTTGTACTAACAAAAGTGAAGGCTGAATTGCTGATCATAAAGTCTTCAGCTGCACAAAGGCCTCGTGGCTTCATAAAGCCAAATACTTTCGGAGCGGAGCTCTGTACAAAGCCCCATGTTTTGCTCCAGCCCCGGCTGGAGGAAATTTGGTTTAAAAGCACAATTCATCATCTGCGCAGGTATCATTGCATCTGCTTAGAAATACCATAAGCAACGAAAACGTAAAAGATAATGATTTCCTGCAGATGATCTCCATTCTGTTTTTCACAAAGAGGATTTAGAGAAAACCCTTGGCCAGGTAGACCAGTAGTTAAAGGTGACTCACCCAGCTTAGTCCATTTTGCAAAATCCTTGCATTTCATAGCTGGGAAAGACAGCTTTTATTCTGTTGTGTTTGTTTTTTTTTTTTTTTAATGGACACCACCCCTTTCCCAAAAAAATGAATACAAAAAGACTCATTCTGTTATTCCACATCTGTGAGGCTACCTCGTGCACTGCTCTGCTTTGAGCAACAATAGAACCAGTAACTGCAAGAATGAAATAAAACGATTATTTGAGAGTGGTAGATAGGGAAGGGCAGAACAAAGGAATCATAGGATTCAGAGGCCAGATGGAAACTAAAGGAATTCCAACTCCTTTGGGACTGCGTTGTTGCTCTTAATGCTTGGTTTTTCCAGCCCTCAGTGGATTGCAAAATCCCAGCTCCATTTTTTTTCTTTTTTTTTCCCCTCTGGTAATCTTTTGTGGTTGCAAGCCAGCTTTGCAGAAGCATGTCCATATCATACTTTCCCTCCAAATTCCTCTAAGAAATTGGGAAATGCCTTTGTTAGACAGAGCACACAAAAAGTGTGTTCCTGGAGGGGGAAAAGGAAGGGAAAAAGAAGCCTTTTCCTTATCTCTCCATCTAAGGGCCTTGCACAGGGCTCCAAGCCCCAGACCTGAACTGCACTTTTTTTTTTTTTTTTTTTTTTTTTGCTCAAAACCAAGCTAGGCCTAGGCGTTTATAGAGAGTTTAATGTGTTAAATTTGTTAGCTTGTTTTTAAAGGAATTATTACACTGTTCGACCCTAGCATAATGAAAAGATTTGTAGGCAGCAAAGAGAAGGCGACGGAAAAAAAAAAAAGAAACCTATCTTTCATTTTTAAGAACATCAAAATACAAAGAATGAGGATTTTTGTTTTTAATTTCCAAAAAACATACCCTTGAAAGAAATCATAACCAATTTGAATGATCAGCCTGCCAGAAATCCACTGGAAGGATTCCCCTAATCCTTTGTTGGTGATTCCATAAACAGGTTTTCTGTAGCCAAACCACCTCCCTTTTCTGAGCCCCAGGTTGCAAACCCCTGCAGGGGCCTCTCCCTCAAAGACCCAAAGGGAGGGGATTGGGCTCGTGGCTGGACATCTTTTAGGGGGCCTCCAGGTAAGTGAAGGACCTCCTAGGTCCTGGCTCTTCGGAGGATCCTGCATTCTCCTTAGGCCTAAATGCTGGGAAACTGGCTTTGTCCAAGGAGAAGAAAGGCAAGCCTAGGAACAGAAAGGCGTGGGTGTTTCTGGGAGCTCCTCCCTTCAGCAATCGAGGGAGAGCCGGAAGTCTGGGGGTTAAGATGCAGGCAAAGAACCGTTGTCAGAAATCGTAGGCTGGGGAGAAGCAAATTGAGAACTTTGTCATTTTTCTGGCGCCTTGGTTACTTTGACCTTACGTCTGAGCTTCCTTAAAAGGAGCCTGTGTTTGGGTTCACTTCCTACTCTGCAAGAGGAGGGGAAGAGAGAGAAGAGGAAGCTAGGATGGCTCTGAGAAGGTCAGTCATCAGGCTTGCTCCTCTGAGGGCTCGCACTGTAAGGAGGGAACACACAGGAGGTGGGCACTGAGTTCCTGCTGGGAAGGGACCTGGTGGCTCCTGCAGTGCAGGGACCCCTGGGCACTCTGCCCCCGAGCCTACATCCTTGCACCCTGCCTCTCGCTGTTCCCATACCACGTAGCCCTTTGCTTTGCGTGTCCCATAGCTCACCTTAACCACCATGAACTAGGAGATGGATCATAAACTCATGGGCGCCTCCACGTAAAAACGGCCCAAGTTCAACTTGAAATGTTTTGCCACTGCCATGGCTGCACTATAATGTTATTTATAACTCTTCGGGGGTACGGGCTCTTCCAGCTGCTGAGAATATTGGCTGCAGACTACTCCCAGCTGCGGCCCTCACTGTACGTTATCTTGGATTCATCTTGTGACGGTTTAGGGGAAGTATCTCACCCAAGGTTATACTCCCTCCCAAGGAGGGAGCCAGCATCTGGCTGAGGCTGAGAGAGAAAGGCTTGGCCCTCTTGCCTTTCTCTGGGCCAGATGGAAGGGCGTGCTGTGGTTGGGATGCGGGTGAGTGACTGCCAAAGGTTCACACGCTGGAAGCTCTGTCCGCAGCGTGGTTGTGTTCCAAGGTAGTTGACCACTGAGAGGTGCAGTGTCCTGGAACATCTTGAGGTCATTGGGGGCTCTGCCCTGGGAAGGAGTTAGGGTCATTTTTCATGGGACTCTGGTTAGTTCCCAAGAGACTGGATTGTTACAAGCAGAGTGAGGCTGGCCCTGGAATCTTTGGCTTCCAGTCTCACCACTGTGATGCCATCTGCCACGAGACCCTCACCAGAGGCCAAACACATGGAGGCCTCTTGATCTTAGACCTCCAGCTTCCAAAACTACAAACGAAATAAACATGTTCTCTTGATGCAATAACCAGCCTTGGGGATTTGTTAGGGCAATAGAAAATGGACTAATACAGTCAATTTCTTCCTTCTAATCCTGGCCACCTCACTCCACAGGCGTATTTCCCAAGATGGCTCAGACCTGCTTCGAGGTAAACCAGCCCCGGACACCCAGCCAACCAGATCCATCTCCCAGGGACTGCACTGTGCTCTCGGAAAGTGGTACTCATTCCCTCTCATGGACCCCATCACCATCTGCTGGGAGGCATCTACTTCCCTGGTGACTGTCGGTCCCAAGCTCTTCTCGCCATATCCATTCCCAGACTCAACCTCAGCCCATTGCCTCGGTTTGGAGCTGCCCTTGCCGTCAACCTAGCCAACTGCCAATGCTGTCTCCACACTGAAACTCTTTTTGGAAAGGCAGAGCAAGAGGGACTGAGAGCAAGATAGCTTCCATCCACTGGGTTTGCTCCCCAGAGGCCCACAGCAGCCAGGGCGGGACCAGACTAAAGCCAGAAGTCAGGAGCCAGGAATGCCATCCAGGTCTCCTACGTGACTGGGAGGCATCCAAATCCTTGAGGCCCCTCCTGCTGCCTCCCAGGAAGCTGGAATCAGAAGCAGAGCCAGGACCCCAACTCAGGTACTCCCATATGGGATGTGGGCATCCCACGTGATGGCTTAGCTGACTCACCAGAATGCCCGCCTCCAGGAATCTTTCTAAAGATACTACCGCATCACCCACATGCTCAGACTTTGCCTTGTCTCTCCACTGAGCTTAGAGTGAGGTCTAGGCTCTAACAGCACTAGAAGGCGCCTTGAGATTCAGCCCATCTGCCTGGCCTCACCCTGCGTGCACGCCCAGCTCCAGGCTCAGTGAACATTTGCTGCTCCAAGTGAGCCCTCCTTCCTGGTGCTGCCAGGCCTGCACACGTCTTCCAGGAAGCCTCTCCTCACCCTTCCCCAGCCTCCCCTCTAAGACCTGTGGATCTTGAGGCCAAACTAATATCACTCACCCAGAGAAACCCTCTCTGACCTCTCCCCACACACAGAATGGATTTGGGGGCCCCTAGTGTATGTGCATAATTTGCCCTTTGTCACATGATATTTGCAATGTCTTTGACGTGGTCCCTGTGCGTCGAGAAGCCTGCAAGTTCAGGGACAACGGTTTCCCCAGTGCCATCACAATTAGCAAGACATTTAAAAATTATGTGTTCTGAACATCGAGATTAACACTTACAGGTTTTTTTTTCTAATGACATTTAAAGATGAGAGATGATCAAATACTTCATAGTCTGCTGTTAAACTTAATGATAAATATTTGAAAGTTGCTTTTTGAAGCTTCTTATTTAATACCAAAAGATCAAAATCCACATGTTACTGGAGAAACACCACTTGTTTCTGAAAAAGTAAAAACACAAATAGTAACAATGCACATGTATATTATAAACAAAAAGCAAATATTAAAATATGAACATAATAACCAGAAAATATGGCTGCAAAATAAAGCACGTTCATGTGTCAGCAAACAGAACACACTTAGAAAATATTGCTGTAGGCTTACAGAGATATGTATTAGAATAAATTACACAGTGTGGGAGGTTTGCTCAACTGTTGAAGAAACGCATAGTGACTTATTTTAACACTTATTTTACTTATTTATTTGAAAGGCAGAGTGACAGAGAGAGGAAGAGACAGGAAGAGAGAGAAAGAGAGAGACAAATATTTTCACTCTATTGTTTCACCTCCCCAATTGGCCACAGTAGCCGGGGCTAGTCCAGGCCAAAGCCAGGAACCTGGCACTCCCTCCAGGTATCCCATGTGCATGGCAAGAGCCCAAGCACTTGGGCCATCATCTGCTGGTTACCCCCGGAGAATTAGCAAGGCGCTAGCTAGGAAGAACAGCAGCTAGGACTTGGACTGTGGTGCTCAGTCTGACATCAGGTGCCAGCGTTGCAGGCAGCAGCTTAACCTGCTGCACCCCAGGCCAGCCCTGCAGATACCTCTAACACGCTGCTGCTTAGTTTTATCTGCCTGCTCCAGTCCCAGTGATAACATACCCGAACATGCTTAATTTTTATGAACCACTAAATAAGAAGCTTAGTGGAGAGTGTGTGTTCTCAACCATAAATTATTTGTTTAACCAAAACGTATGATTTTTTTTTGAAGCTCTGTAACAACAATGGCTAATGGAGCAGCTTCTATATAGGAATTAATAATTCTAGGATTAAGGTCTAGAAATGCCAATACATAAAAAATTTATCACTGACTAATTCAAAGTTCATAAATTGCTACAGGACATCACCGGTGAGGCTGATTTTATTGCAAAGGGGGAATGGGGTGGGTGGGAGGCCATTATAACTGTCCCTTTAGGAGTGAGCCGCTACTGCTCTTTGAAAGAAGACGAGACAGAATTACTTTATCTTCATGGTATCACATGTTGGGTTGCTGGCTATGCCTTGGCAAGGAACTTCATTGCTGTTTGGGAAGCCGCAGAGTTCCAAATTTGCCAGCCTTTTCTTTGGTAATACAGTATGTAATGTGCTATCTGGCAAAGGCTTTTAGGGGACCAACAATGTTTAATCCATTTCTATGAGATAAAGATAATATTTTAACCACACGAAGGAAATTACCTCCTGGAAAGAAAATCATGCTAAGGAGAGGGCATTTTGGAAACAAATGTTTGGAAATCACTTCTCAATTGATGGTGTTGTTAAAGGCCAGGTAAGAATACTGCCTCTGACAATGATCAGGAAAGTTCTGTAGTGCCGCAGCTGTGGCACAGCAGGTTAAGCCACCATCTGCAGCTCTGGCATTTATATGGGCGCCCGTTTGAGTCCTAGCTGCTGCACTTGCAGTCCACTCCCTGCTGGTGTGCCTGGGAAAGTAGCAGAGGATGGCCCAAGTGCTTGGGCCCCTTTGCCCACATGCGAGACCCAGGAGGTGCTCCTGGTTCCCAGCTCTGGACGGGCACAGCTCTGGCCTTTGTGGCCATTTGAAGCATGAACCAGTAGATGGATGATCTCTCTCTCTGTCTCTTCCTCTCTCTCTGTGACTCTGCCTTTCAAAAAAAAAAAAATCTTTTTGAAAAAAATGTGCATCATGATTAATAGTGAAAGATCATTTGTCTGTCGCAAAGTGGTACAAAATTGTGTGAGATTTATTTTTCCCACTACAACAGCCTTTAAACCAACTGAAGTGGATTAAATTAAACTTAGCGCAAGATCTTCAAATTCTCTGATGACCACGTGTTATGCCAAGTGTTCTAGTTTGAGTGTTATCCCTCAAAGGCTCATGCCCTGAGAGCTTGTTTCTCAGCGTGGCAATGTTAAAAGTCTAGAAGCCATGTGGCTGGCACTGTGGCGTAGTGGGTAAAGATGCCACCTGCAGTGCTGGCATCCCATATGTGTGCCAGTTCAAGTCCTGGCTGCTCCACTTCTGATTGAGCTACTGGGAAAGCAGTAGAAGATGGCCAAGTCCTTGGGCCCCTGCACCCATGTGGGAGACCCAAAAGAAGCTCCTGGCTTTGGATCGGCCCATCTCCAGCCATTCTGGCCATCTGGGGAGTGAACCAGATAGATGGAAGACCTGTCTTTCTCTCTCTCTCTCTCCCTCCATCTCTCTGTAATAAATAAATAAATAAATCTTTTAAAAACTCTAGAATGCCTAACAGGTGGGTCCCCATGGGAAATGATTAGGCTGTGAGGGTTACCCCACCACCACCAAGGAAGAGATTAACGCAGGTCTCATGGGATTGGATCAATTCCCACAAGACTGGGTTGTTAGGAGGGAGCCTGGCTTGCTCTCTAAATCCCTCCTCTGCGGGCACCCTCAATACCCAGCCCTGTTCTGCCAGATGCATTGCCATGCCTGGAACCTCCAGAACTGTGAACTAAACCCAACTTTTCTCTATCTAGCAGGTAGCCTCAGCAATCTTGTTACAGCAACAAAAAATGGACTAGCACGTCTTCAAGAAAGAAGCATGTTCCATCATACTAAACCCAAAATACTTAGAATTTTATTGAGAGCAAAGTACTTTGCACTAACTAGATGTTAACGACATTTTTAGTCTGTTGTAATTTCAACCTTCTTTTAACTACTTTTGTGTATATTTTTGTAATGTACACATTAGGATAGTGTTACCTCTCATTTATAAGTGATTTTTAAATACATTATAAGTAAATAGGTGAATAATTGAATATTCAAAAAAGTTTATTTATTTATTTTTTAAACTGAGACACTGGGCTAGAAAAATTGCTTGAGTGACCAAGCTCGGCTCTGCTCTCTACGGTAGAAACCTCTATGGTTTCACTTCACCAATTGCCTGCATTTGGGGAAATAAAATGCATGTGGCCCTGAGTAAACTTCTTCCAAGCGCCGGATAAATAGGAAAACATTCCACACGTGCTGTGTTTGCGAAGGCCATGAGAACAGTGTACCCTGGCCACACCCTGTCTGAGCTTTCAACCCAGCCTCTGACCAAATGTCAAGGAGGTCTGGGTTGCACCATTTATGAAGAGCTCCCAGGGCCTCCCCTCTGGCAGTGCCTCTTTGCCTACCCTTCCTCCCTCTTGTCCACCCCAGATAGTCACAACCTCCCACCAAAGAAAATGACCCAAGCCTGTCTTAACCCTAATTAAAATCAGCCAGATGAAAAATAACTAACTTGACCCAGCGTCCTTGTCGGTGCACGAGAGTGCCAGCTGACCGGCTGCAGACACACACATCCGCATGGTGCACCCCCTTGCTATGAACCAGCTGAAGCCAGGGTAAGCAGCAGTCACAGGCCCAGCTTTCTCCTTGCTGCCCTAGAAAGCCCAGACCCCCTCACTGGAGTGTTGGCTCCCCACTCCCAGCTGAACGCAGATCATCTGTCACACCCATGAGAACTCTGGGCGCGCACGCCTGCCCTTTCGATATATGGACAACCCTTCCTGGAATTCCCCCAAAACTTAATGACCGTGTATTACTTCCCTAAAAGCCAGTCCTACCAAGCCTGCAAGTCCTGGCTGCCCAGAGAGCCTGGTTTTTTGATAACAAGGTCATCTTGGCCCCTTGGCTTGGCCAACCCAAATATAGTCCTTTCTGCTCATGCCTGAAGTCATTGTCTCTGTGTTTCCATTGGCATTCATGCTAGACAAGAACCTAAGTCAACTTGACCATGGCCAATGGGAAATTTATGGCACAAGCCATAACCAGTTAAGTTACGCTAAGTTCTAGGAAACTTGCACCATGCACACGGCTCAGTAGCTTTGCAAAGGAAGCAGCAAATAAGTCCTTGCAGGTGCTGCCAATCTGCCGTTCTTTGAATCTGGTCCACCTTCCTTCTACCCTGCAAACGCAGATTGAGTTAAAAGAAACAAAAAGCCTTTTTCTTAGGGCAAAAGATAAACGTGTTGGCCCCTACTTGGCTACCTCTCAATGGATATATGAGACCACCTAACTCCACAGCCTGAAATACTCTCTTGCTCTGAGAATTTGGCCTGGGGCACTTCAGGCCAGCCCCTGGATAACATCTGCTCTGCCCTTGGCTTCCACACTATCTTTCCCTTCCAAGCAGTGCCCCAGCTGCTCTGTGGAAAGCCTGCCCCTTGCCTGCCTTTGCTCCCCCATGTACCATCTAGCACGGAGCAATGTATGAGTTCCAAGTCTCAGAGGAGCCCCGGCAGTGTGGAGCTCCCACACCAAATTCCAGGCTCCCTTGATGCTCAGCAAGTCCCCATAGCACCCTACAGTCTTTGTCCTTTTCCAGCCCCAACTGCTTAAACTTTGAAAAGTTTCTCACCTGATTAGCATAGAATAAGAGTGCCTATTAGTACTGCAGGCCCATTTCAGTTCTTAACTGTTCCCTGGGTGCAGAGCCAATTCCTGACATAAGGCTGGACATCAGGCCTCTGTTCCTGCTCCCTCAGATGCTGCTATGGTTGGAAAGTGTGCCCCAAAAGTGCATGGATGGCAACCTACATTTCCAATGCAGCAACGCTGGGAGGCAATGCCGAATGGGAGGGGCTGGTCATCCCCAGAGCAGGAGCTTGCCACAGCGGCTGCAGGGGCCTCGGCTGCTGCTTCCACACACCCACTTGCCCTTCCACTTTCCCTCTATGTCCCTGCCACACAAGGCCCCAGTTGTGGCTGCCCGATCTTGGGCTCCAGGCCTCCCAAACCTTGAGCTAAATAAACTGCTCTCATTTATAAACTACCCAAGCTCAGGTGTTCTGTTCTAGCAGCGGCAAATGGACTGAGACAGAGGCTGTGCCACAGGCACCTGCCAGGCTCCCCTCCTCCTTGTCTCCCTGACCACCCTAATCACCCCTTCACTGCACCCCCTCCATTCCTGGTTACCCCTTCTGCTTCTTTTGTGCCACGGGACAGCACTGGCCACCATCTGACGTTATGCTTAAGGCTGCCAGGTGAAATACGTGCGGTCTTTGGGACACACCTAACACTGAAAAAATTATTCATCATTTACCTGAAATGCAAGCTGGACTAGGTAGCCTGGATTTTTCATTTGCTAAATCTAGCAACCCTCATTAGGCTGCAGGTCGAATTCCTTTCTCTTCCAACAGACTCCACTCTCCAGGGAGGACAAAGATGTGGTCTGAGTCGCTGCTCTAAAGGCCCCCCATCCCGGGTATAGGCCTTGTCAGTTCTGGCACACAGTAGGCGCTCACAAGCGCTGCAGAGCACCGGAAAGCCACAGCGAGCGCACCCGCAGGGGATTTGAGCACTGAGTGAGCCAGGCCTGCCGCATTCCCATCTGGCCTCCTCCAGCTCCTCGGAAAATGTGCAATTGTAACGGGGATTCTGAGGACGCAAACATTTGCTTCCTGCTCCAGATACCGGATTAAGACCACCAGCACATCGCATGCTGCTAAACCTGGGGCGAGTGACAGCTTACAAATCCTAGTTATACCAATCAGAATGGAGCCATAAATTTGGCAATAAAAACAATCATACACACACACACACACACACCCTTACCCACTGTTTGCCTTGTCTAGAATCTTCCACTTAGGCACACCGTACTCCTTCCCCAAATGACACTCCCTGTTGCCACTCCTCCGAGCTTTCTTCCCACGGCTAAAAGGCAAAACGACATCCATCACACATCGTCCCCGACAGCCAGCCTTTAAAATACTTGGATGCTTCTAGGGTGACGGTTTGGGCAGCTTCATCTGCTGTTCTGACAGCTGCGCATGGTTAGTTTTGACTCGGTTACTTAGAGGAGACTTTGTAATTCTCTCCCAATCACTCATGTCTGTTTACTCAGCTAAGTAACTCTGGTGACCCGTGGCATTCCTCGCAGGGAGCCAGGAAGGAGGTGGAAACCCCAAAGACACACCTTGCCCATTCAACAGCAGAAAAGCCATGCTTTCTTGCCATGGGTCACGCTTTTCAGCCATGTTTTCTTTTTTCTTCTGGCTGTCCCATGTCCCTGTCCCCAACACACCCCACTAGAAGACTTCTCTACAGAACAATTATGAGCAATGTATGAGAATATTCCAGAACTTTCTTGGACTGGGATTAAAAGATGAGTTTATATTGATATGAATTTTTTTCTAGGGGCCGACACTGTGGCATAGTAGGCTAAGCCTCTGCTTGCAGCACTAACATCCCATATGGGCACAGGTTCCAGTCCCGGCTGCTCCTCTTCTAATCCAGCTCTCTGCTTGTGGCCTGGGAAAGCAGTAGAAGATGGCCCAAGTGCTTGGGCCCCTGCACCCATGTGAGACCCAGAAGAAGTTCCCTTCTCCTTCTTTTGGATCAGCCCAACTCTGGCCATTGCAGCCATTTGGAGAGTGGACCAAACTCTCTCTCTCCTTCTCTCCTTCTCTCTGGCTGTAACTCTCTCAAATACATAAATAAAAATTTTTTAAAAATTTTAAAATAGATTTTTTTCTAAAATTTATTTGAAAAGCATAATGATAGAAAGGGAGACAGAGAGAGAGAGATCTTCCATCTACTGGTTCACTCCCCGAATGCATACAGCAGCTGGGGGAACTGAGGGGAGGGGCAGTGGGAGACGGGATTAGATTTGGCCAGGCTGAAGCCTGGAGCCAGGAACTCCACTCCACTCCACTCAGGTGGCTGGAACCCAAATACCTGAACCATCAGCCTCTGATTTCCCAGATGCATTAGCAAGAAGTTGCATCAAAAGTTGAAAGACAGGGCCCGTGTTCTAGTGTAGGTGTAGCCAGTAAAACCACGGCCTGAGATACCAGCATGCCCTATAAGAGCCCATTTGTGTCCCTGCTACTCCACTTCCGACCCAGCTCCCTGCCTGTGGCCTGGGAAAGCAGTGGAAGATGGTCCAAGTTCTTGGGCCTCTGCACCCGTGTGGGACACCAGGAAGAAGCTCCTGGCTCCTGGCTTCAGTCAGGCCCAGCGCTGGCCACTGTGGCCATTTGGGCAGTGCACCAGTGGTTGGAAGAGCTCTCTACCCCTCTTCTGTCTCTCTCTCTGTGTATGTGTGTGTGTGTGTGAGAGAGAGTAACTTTTACTTCCAAATAAATAAATAAATCTTAAAAAAAAAAAAAAAAAAAGAAAAGCCAAAGTGGGACTTGGTCCCAGACACTCCAAAATAGGATGTGGA
The DNA here is from genome assembly GCF_033115175.1 of Lepus europaeus. Lineage (NCBI taxonomy): Eukaryota > Metazoa > Chordata > Mammalia > Lagomorpha > Leporidae > Lepus > Lepus europaeus. The sequence goes on along the minus strand of NC_084835.1, from coordinate 106,398,361 downwards.
TATCCCGAGAGTTGGCTTAACCCACTGTACTGCAATGTCTGCCTCAGTGCAAACATTCTGAAATCCATGCACAGCTAGGGCCTGCAAAAGTCACCAAGAAGCCATACATGGATTGCAAAATTTTTTGCACCAAAATAAACTCATATTTAAATTCCTATTTTCCATGAATTTTTTTAAGTTCCCCCATATTTCTCAGGACACCTTGATGTAGGGGAGAAAATGGCAAAAATGGTATACGGAGGTTGGCACTGTGGCTCACTAGGCTAATCCTCCGCCTGCGGCATCGGCACCCTGGGTTCTAGTCCCGGTTGGGGCGCCAGGTTTTAGTCCCAGTTGCTCCTCTTCCAGTCCAGCTCTCTGCTGTGGCCTGGGAGGGCAGCGGAGGATGGCCCAAGTGCTTGGGCCCTGTACCTGCATGGGAGACCAGGAGGAAACACCTAGCTCCTGGCTTCGGATCGGTGCAGCGCAGGCTGTAGCGGCCATTAGGGGAGTGAACCAATGGAAGGAAGAACCTTTCTCTCCATCTCTCTCTCACTCTCTACAACAACTCTCTCTCTCTCTCTCTGTCTCTCTCTCTCTCACTATCTAACTCTGCCTGCCAAAAAAAAAAAAAAAAAAAAGGTATACAGAGGGGCGGTGCTGTGGAGCAGGGGGTTAAGCTGCCATCTGCAGCACCAGCATCCCAGACAGGCACTGGTTCAAGTCCCGGCTGCTCCACTTCTGATCCAGCTCCCTGCTGATACACCTGGGAAAGCAATGGAGGATGGCCCAAGTGCTTAGGCCCCTGGTCCCATGTAGGTGACCTAGAGGAAGTTCCTGGCTCCTGGCTTCTGCCTTGGTCCAGCTCTTCTTGTCCTCTGTCCTAAATGACCACAGTCTGCCCATGTGCTATGCTTTTGTGGGTCTTGCCTCTGTTTCTCTTAGGACCTATGCACTCTCTCTGGAGCTGGACTGCTGGAAGGAGCTTCTTCTGTCATTCCCAGGAGACCCGCAGCCAGCAACTCTTCCAAGTCTAGTTAGCTTGAAACCAAGTAACCAAGTTTGTAAGAACAGAGACTAAACAAAGAAGAGGCGGAGCTTGAAGTTTAATCTTCTGGCAGGTGGCCAGCTCTCCCTCCTTTCCAGCCCCCAGACATGCCTTAGCCAGCTCGCTGTGCCGGCTTCACTAGGGCTCCAGTAGCCCTGGCAGTTGCAGCCGGAAGGATCAGACCCACGCTGATTACACACGTGTCCTTCGAAGCATGGTGCTCCATATGACCTCATTTCACCCACTCTCTCACTTGGATCCTGTGGTCATCCCAGGTTGCAAACAAGTTTAGGTAACCTCTTCAGTGCTTTGTCCCAACCAAAATACATGTTGAGACTTTTTTTAAAAAAAATTTTGACAGGTAGGGTGGACAGAGAGAGAGAGACAGAGAGAAAGGTCTTCCTTTACTGTTGGTTCACCCTCCAATGGCCGCTGCAGCCAGTACACCACACTGATCCGAAGCCAGGAGCCAGGTGCTTCTCCTGGTCTCCCATGCAGGTGCAGGGCGCAAGGACCTGGGCCGTCCTCCACTGCACTCCCAGTACACAGCAGAGAGCTGGACTGGAAGAGGAGCAACCGGGACAGAATCCAGCACCCCAACCGGGACTAGAACCCGGTGTGCTGGCGCCACAAGGCGGAGGATTAGCCTAGTGAGCTGCGGTGCCAGCTACATGTTGAGACTTAATTGCCAATATGATGATCTTCAGAGATAGTGGTGGGGGTGGCTTTTAAGAGATGTTTGGGGGAACAAGTCTTTAGCCTACTACTAAGACACTTCCATCCCAAATGGGATTAACTGGCTTCAATTCCTGATTCTGGCTCCTGACTCCACTTTCCCAAGTGCAGATCCTGGGAGGCAGTAGCATTGGTTCAAGCAGGTGGGTTCTTACCACTCATGTGGGAGACGGATTGCATCCCTGGCTCCTAGATTTGGCCTTGCCTTCACTCTGGCTTAGCCCTTCTGTTGTGGGCATTTTGGCGGTAAACACATGGATGAGAGGGTCTATCTGTATGCCAATCTCCTTTTTAAAATATTTATTTATTTATTTATTTGAAATGTGGAGTTACTGAGAGAAAGGGAGAGGCAGACAGAGAGAGATCTCCTATCTGCTGGTTCACTCCTCAAGTGGTCGCCATGGCAGGGCTAGGCCAGGCCAAAGCCAGCAGCTTCATCCAGGCCTCCCACATGGGTGCAGGGGCCCAAGGAATCAGGTCATCTTCTGCTATTTTCCTAGGCCGTTAGCAGGGAGCTGGATCAGAAGTAGAGCAGCTGGGACACGAACAAGTGCCCTCAGGGATGCCAGCATCACAGGCAGCGTGTTACGCACCATGCCACAAGGCCACCTCTCTCTCTCTCTCTCTCTCTCTCTGTGTTTGGGTCCTGGGGGACCCACCCCCATGAAGTAACTAATAACGCCCTTCTCACAAGGGTGGTTTGGCCACTTCTGAGAGCAGGGTGTTACAAAGCGCCGGCTCCTTTAATCCATTCCTCTCTTTGCACCGAGTCTTCCTGCTCTTCTGTGCTTCCACTGTAAGTGGAGCAGCACAAGGCCTCATCAGGGGCCAAGCACATGTGGCTGCCTGCTTTTGGACTTGCAGGAGTATGAGCTAAATAAACTTCTTTTGAATGATACAGTGATAGCAACCGAAAACACTTTCCCAAGCACGCGCCCATTAACAACCGGTCAGCATTCAGGCTCAGGCCGTCTGGCATCCTGGTCTATTTCTTCCAGCTGGACTTGCTGTCCAGATTTGACAGCCCTGAGTCAGCCACAGCCCACTAACAACCCCTCCATGGCCCAAATATTATTGACCCTGTGTATCTGTCTTCAAAACCCCCCACAGCTCTCCAAATAAAACCCTGATTATGTGGGCAGGCAGGGAGCTAGGGAGCAAAGAGGAGCCAGCGAGAGACACCGGCAGCCTCTGTGCAACAGCCTCATGCCACACAAACCCCTCCTGTTGGATCCAATATGGCTACAGGCTTGGCACGCCCATTTCCCGTCATGCACCTGAGCCTCCCTTCCCCTCCTGCAAGACAATATGATGAGTATATGCTGCAGCACCACTTGGAGACACCACGTGTTCAAGCCTGCTCAAATAATGCCCCATTTGAATATTCATTTAGAGCACCACCCCCTACCCCACTAAAGGATGACCCCAACTTTGGTGGGGGCCACTGCCCTTCTTTCCTCATGAAGACAGGTTGCCTGCAGTAACGGCTGAGTGTGTACTATCCCTTTAAGTAAATCTTGTTTTCCATAATACCTGTAGGAGGAAGAAGTTGGAGTAAGCCCAGCTGGGGACCCCATTGCTTGTAACACTAGATTTTAGAGGCTTACTCAGCTCTCAAAATGCAGCCCTAGCTTATCTCCCCAACCTCTTTGGTCCAAATCCCCTGGCTAGAAACACTCCTATCACTTTTTTTTTTTTAAATTAAAGATGTATTATTTATTTGAAAGGCAGAGTTACAGAGAGGCAGAAAGAGAGAGAGAGAGGGAGGGAGAGAGAGGGAGAGGGGAGGAGAGGTCTTCCAGCTGCTGGTTCACTCCCCAAATGGCCGCAACAGCCAGAGCTGCACTGATCCGAAGCCAGGAGCCAGGAGCTTCTTCCAGGTCTCCCACGAGGGCGCAGGAGCCCAAGTGCTTGGGCCATCTTTCACTGCTTCCCCAGACCATAGCAGACAGCTGGATCAGAAGTAGACAGCTGGGACTTGAACTGGCACCCATATGGGATGCCAGCACTGCAGGCGGCAGCTTTACCCGCTATGCCACAGCGGCAGCCCCTCCCATGCTTTTTAACATCACATTTTTAGAAGTCTTTCTTGTCTGGAGAAATTTATAGGAGCACAATCTCTTAACCAGGCACTAGACCCTCCCCTTTGTTGACGTCCTGGCCTGCCACTGGGCCAAGTCCTTCGGCCGGGCATTCCAGGAACACTCCACATGTCCCTAGTCACTGCGTTTATCCCTGGTCTCATTCACCATTGTCTCCTCAGAGAGTACCACATGGGGCAGGCATTGTGGTAACGCCCCGATCCCCTGTTGAAAGCTGGTTTGAGTCTCAGCCCCTCGGCTTCAGCTCCAGCTTCCTACGAAGGCATCCTGGGAGGCAGTGGATGATGACTCAAGTGCCTAGGCCCCTGCCATCCCTATGGGACACCCAGGTTGAATTCTGGGCACCTGGTTTCTGCCTGGCCCAGCCCAGTCTGTTGCTAGTATTTGGAGAAGGACAGGCTGACGGGTGGATTTTGGAGTATCTCTCTGTCTCTCTGCTTTTCAAATAAAATGAAAATAAGTAATTTTTTTAAAAAATTGCCTAAGGTCATGGAAGATACTCAAAAAATTGATGAATAATACAGAGATAGATGAATAGCTGAGGTCAAGGTTAAGGGCATTCAGACTGAGACATTCCTGAAGGATCTCAGAAATATGGTGAAAAATTGCTTCCCTACCCTATCAAAAAGTCTCAAGTAAAATGCCTGATAGGAAAAGTCCCCCTAAGTGACAAAGCCTTCAGGCCAAGGCAAGACCAGATGGTAATCTAATGAACATATTAGCATATCTAAAGAAACTCTGTCAATCAGAAGAGGGCGGTGGGTTCGTTTAGGACCTGGGAAAATAAGCTGCAGTCCACGGCAGTCAGAATTGGGCTTTCGCAGCGCCGACCCAGAGCCTTGCCTGGGTGGGAGGTGCCAGCTGATGCAGCAGGTGTCCCCCGTGGGGGGAACAGGCAGCAGACAGCTGAGTCACCCGCCTTCTTCCCCCGCCCTAGTTCCCGTGGGCCTGGCAACCCGCTTCCGCCTGCAGGATTGCCTAATAATAGCTCCCCTGTGTCGGTCTGCACCCAGCCTGGCACTTGCCTACACCCCTCCTAGAGGTCAGGCCTTGCCTAGCCCAGCTTCAGCTGAGTGATGGAGGGCTTGCTCAAGGTCAAACTGCAGAAGAGCTAGGGTTGTTGGACCCAGGGTCCCCAGCTTGGGAAGCAAGACTACCTGGCTTCCCCCTGACCTGTACCACCCCTGGGAGCATGCCCGGCTCCGCAGGAAACACAGCTGCCTTCTGCTGTGTGCCCTGCCTCCTGCATGGCTGCCTCCTGTGTGCCTCCCTGAGAAGGTGCATCGGGGAGTGAAGACCGAAATTTCACTTCCAAAGGCCTCCTCCTTGGCCCTCAGCTGCTCACTGTTTTCTGGACAACTCCCAAGAACACACTGATGCTCCCACACCTCCGTGCCATTCTTGCCCCTGCTGCCTGCCATCTCTCCCTTCGGAACCACCACCATTGGGTTCAGTGGTCAGAGTCCCAGCTACTCTTTTCGGATCCAGTGTTCTGCTAATGTGCAGCTTGGGAGGCAGCAGGGGATGGTCCACATACTTGGGTTCCTGCCACCCACGTGGAAGACCCGGATGGAGTTCTGAGCTCCTGACTTCAGCCTGGCATGGCTTGGGCCATTACAGGCATTTGGGAGTGAACTGGCAGATGGAAGATCTCTGTCTCTCTCTGCCTCTCTGCAGTTCAAGAACAATGAAAATAAATGATAATATTCTTAAAAAGCGTGGTTTGTTGGCAGCCAACATCCCCCTAGGGACAGAGGGAAATAAATGGGTGTTCTCCTCAAAGCATTGGACAAAACAAATCATTTAACAACCCAACTGTGAGACTTCTGCCAGTGAAAAGGGGTGGCCCTATGGAGATGGACAGTGGGCACAGTCCAGTGCTGACCCCACAAGGGGAAAGGTTATCCACCCCACGCACTTGGAAGAGACCCAACCAATGGATCAGAAGCCTGGGTTTGGCGGTGATACAGATGTGTGACCTTGGCACGGTCACTCAGTCTTCCTGAAATCAGATGCACCATCTGCATGACCAAAAGGACTGAAATGTAGGACTAGGAGTGGGGTTTTCTCTCTCTTCAAGGGCAGAGTAGGTGCTGAGCAAACAGCAAACCGAGCACTGAGAGGCACGCGTGATTTTCAGAGGATGCAGCCGGAAAGTGCGGCGCTTGCATCGTTCACTCCCCTCTCCCTGCTCCATGCTCCTCTCCCCGGCTCTGCAAGCCCAGGCCAACGCCTCCTTCAAGACTGAGCTGCAAACGCTTGCAAGTAGACTCCTGGTTATTCAGAGGAGCCCCTGTGAAATCATCTGCCCCCTCACGCCGTCATGAATATTCATCGTCACTGTGCTAATCACTCACAGAGGGTGTGCCCCTGTAATCCTGCTCCCTCTTCCCCCTCCTCCTTCCTTCCTTTGTCTGAGACATTCCCCCCACTCCTAAGCCTGCTAAGGTCTTCCCAGGTCTCCCCAGTCTAATTCAGGAGAAAGCTATTTCTGGTTTTGAGCTGAAGCACGCTTTAGCTTCTCTCCACCAGAGGTAGTTCTGTAAAGCACGCCCCACCCAGGCCCAACAACAGCTCTGGGTCCTCGCCATCCATCCTTCCTTGACACCCCTGAATCAGACAATGAGAAGCTCTCTGACCACACGGACATCTTGTGTGTTGTGCTGGTGCCGGGGAAGCAGCCAGAGGATGATGCCGTGCGGTCCAGTGCAGGGTAAACGAGGGAAAGAACGCTCTGTCAAAGCAGGCAGAACCAAATCCGCACAGAGAGAGGAACAAGTCAAGGTCGTGGGAGTGTCTGGTTAAACATTCAAAAAATTTTTCTCTCTTTTTATTTTGAAAGAGAAACAGAGACAGACAACAGAGGTCTTCCATCCCATCCCCTGGTTGACTCCCCAAATGCCTGCAACAGCCCTGACTAGGCCAGGCCAAACCCAAGAACCTGGATCTCCATCCGGGTCTCCCAGGGGAGTGGCAGGGACCCAACTACCTGGGCCATCATCTGTTGCCTCCCAGGATGCACCTGGGCAGGAAGCTGGGTGGGAAGTGGAAGAACCAGGTGCGCCAGTGTGGGAGGTGGGCATCCCAAGCAGAGCCCTAACTACTGCTGAATGCACGCCCCTTCTCATGAGCTTACATCCTTATCCCAGATGTCTGCCTCTCTCCTAACGCAAAACCATCTGTCCTTGGCGGCAGCAAGCGTGTGCAGGGTTAGACAATGCATGCACACATTTGGGCCAAGCAAGGTGCAAGGAAGATCCTTATACGGTGGGGTGGATGAGTCAGCGGAAGTGGCCTGTGCATTCCAGAGGCAGGGAGACCAGAACAAGGGCTTCTGCCATTGCCTTTTATGGCAGCAGCCGGAACTCTGTCCTGGCAGTCTCCTTAGGCATTTGATGGTACGCAAGTGTCTAAGCCATTTGTATCATTAGAGGCAGAAAGATATGAGGGAAGGGATCCTTTGTAAAGTTAGAAACTTAGGAAATTTTAGAATGGGAATATAAAAAAATGAAATTAAAAGGAAAATAAGGATAATAGCAGCTACCACAACTAGTAGGCTCAGATAAAAAAAAAAAATTCTATGTTATCCTCTACCCTGTAAGATACAGGGCAATCTCATTACTATCTTGAATTCTCTTGAAGGAGACCCATTATACTTTTCAAGCTTTTCAGGGCGAAAGGAAAAACCAACCATCGCTTCTGGTTTGAGTAAGAATCATTTATTCTTATCGAATGAGAAGCAAATTGCTCCTAAGTGCCAAAAATGTAGAGGATAAAAATGAATTGAGAGTGGTTTCTAAAGCAATATTTTCTGTCTTTTCCTTTGTCTCCTTAAAGGCCTGGAAATAAAATAGCTCATCAAAGAACGCTGTTTCCTTCTCCTATTAAACACACAGAACACTGCCAGGGTAAGAAAGGATGTGGGTGACAAGAGCTATTATCAAATTTTCATGGTTGATTTGTTAGTGGTTCCAGAGAGATAAATAATATTACTCTCCAATCCAACAAGGTCTCCTACCTAAGATTTGTAACATTATTTCTTAAATCAACATAGCTTTCTCTTTCTAGAAATTGTGGCAAAAACCAGGGAGTCGCTGGTTTGATTTAATGAGATTTACACAAAGGGAGTCGTTAGTAACCACAGAAACAGGGCAGGGTTTCCATAATGATCCTGTTTGAATGGTATTCCAATCTGAAAAGGGCCTTTTTAATTATAGGGTTTGGGGGTGGCCGGGGGCTGGGTGTGGAGATGGAAGGGGGTGGAGTGGATGCAGTTTGCACGGGAAGAGGGTGACAAGTCTCTCATGCTTTAAGAGGCTAGCAGGTGGGCTCCACTAACAAGCCCTAACCCCAGGACTCGGCTTAACCCTGGCAAAAATGTTTTTCCTTTTCAACCCCACACATTTGCTCGTTCTTTACTTCTTTAAAGTCTAAGCTCTTCAAACAGAGCTCCAGAGTTCTGGGGGTGTGGACGAAGGCTCGGGCCAGGATAGATCAGAAACGTGCAGCACGTCTGTCGGCTCGGCTTGGCAGTGCTGCTGGGGCTCTCGCCTACAGCCCGCATCAGCACCTCCCAGGCACCGCTGACCTGAGCTATTTGAAGCTGGTGACGCCAGAGGCTGCTGTCTCCAGGATTAACTGCACAGGAGCCAGGATTTTTACAGTGTTAGGACAAGCCAGCCCATTCGAATCTCTCTATTTTTAATTTTTTTTCTTTGAAAAAGCAAGAGGGACAAAAGACACAGATCTTCCTGTAAGACCCCCGACAGGTGTCTCACACTTTTACCGACCCCAGAAACACGATTCCAATCCAATCGCTGCAAGTGCATGAGGAAGTTTATTACATCTGCGCAGATGGGCCATCTCTGTGCAAGAAGAGAGGCCCCGACCATCAACTGCTCAAGGTATTTAAGACTAAAAACCACAACATTAGCATATCTCCATAGCATGACACAAAGGATCACAAGATAAACCGCAGCATGACGAACCATCATAAGATCCAGGGTGAGGGGACAGAAGACCTTGAGTAAGCATAAACACGGGGTCATCATGACCAAAAACTTGTCATATGCTCAGTTATCTCATAAACGCATTAACTAAAGTTCAATTAGCTCATGAAAGCATTTTGCAAGCCCAGCTATTTTGTACAAAAGCAGAACAATATGCAGTTAGCCAAGCGACTCCATTTTAAACCCAGGCTGCCTAATTTCTTTCTTTAAACCTGTCTAATTTCCTTCATTCCACTCTCTGGTTCACTCCTCAAATGCGAGGGCTATTTCAAGCCAAAGCCAGGCTCTCGGACTCAGTCCAGGTCTCCCCACCCTGCCGTGGTTGGCACAAACCCAGGTTGGCAGGAAGCTGGAATCTGAAACAGAGCCAGGATCCAAACCCAAGCGCTCTGATTTTGAATGCAAGCTCCCTAAGCTGCACATTAACCACTGTGCCCAAAGCCCAATCCCTTTTTTGTTTTTAATTAGGTTTATTATTATTTTTTAAAGATTTATTTATTTGAAAGGCAGAGTTACAAAGAGAGAGAGGGAGAGACAGAACGAGAGAGAGAGAGAGATCTTCCATCTGCTGGTTCATGCCCCAGATGCTGCAGCAGCCAGCTAGGTAGGTCTGGGCCATACCAAAGCCAGGTGCTTCACCTGGGTCACCCACGTGAGTGGCAGGGGCCCAGGCCCCTGGGTCATCTTCGGCTGCTTTCAAGACCTCTCTCTCTCTCTGTCTCTCCCTCTCACTGTCTGTAACTCTACCTCTCAAATAAAATAAATAAAATCTTTAAAAAAAAAAAAAAGAGGGGTGGGCATTTGGCATTGTGGATAAGATGCCTTTTAGAACGTCCACATCCCCTACCAAAGTATCTGAGTTTCATATTCCACCTCTGCTCTGATTCTACTTTCCTGCCGCTGTGTACCCTGGGAGTCAGCAGGTGTTGGCTCAAATGCTTGGGTTCCCCCACCCATGTCGGAGATCTGGACTGTGTTATTTTTTTTAAGATTTTATTTAATTTATTTGACAGGCAGAGTTACAGACTGTGAGAGAGACAGAGAGAAAGGTCTTCCTTCCGTTGGTTCACCCCCCAAATGGCGGCTACAGCCAGAGCTACACTGATCCGAAGCCAGGAGCCAGGAGCTTCTTCCAGGTCTCCCACGTGGGTGCAGGAGCCCAAGGACTTGGGACATCCTCTACTGCCCTCCCAGGCCACAGCAGAGAGCTGGATTGGAAGATGAGCAGCTGGGACTAGAACCGGTGCCCATATGGGATGCTGGAGCCACAGGCAGAAGATTAACCTAGTGCACCACGGCACTGGCCCCTGGACTGTGTTCTGGACACCTGGTTTCAGCCTGGCCCGGGCTTGGCTGTTGCTGGCATTTGGGAAGTGAACCAGTAGATGGAAGACCTCTTTCTGTCCTGTCTGTCTGTCTGTCTCTCTGCCTTTCCAATAAGAAGTTCAAAAAGAAGAATTTGGCTTCTCCTAAAGAGAGATCTGGCCTGGCATCTCTGAACGCTTAGAACTTCCTGAATAAATGACAGGAGTGTCCTTGTTATCCCTGATGGCCCCTTGCACCACACCTGGTAGTCTGTCCAAAACAAGTGGCTCCTGAGGGGCTGGGGGAGGCGCCGCCAGAGATGGTCCCTTGGGAAGCCATTCAACGAATCACACTTATGTAACCAGCCCCAGTAAACACCCTGGACACTGCTGCAGGAGGGAGCTGCCGGGGGTGCAATCCCATGAGCACTGTCGCCCATTGATGCTGAGGTCGCACGCCTGGCGTTTGGGGACAGCTTGGGGTCGCAACTCTTGCTGAGGCTGCCCTGGGAGTCTGCTTCTCAGGCTACTTCTACTCTGTGATTTCTCCCTGTAATAAAGGTGACCGTGAGTGCAACCCCTGTCTGTGCACCCTGTGAGTTTTTCTAGCAAATCCGTGACCTCAGATGTTATTTTGGGAAAACTTCAAGCATGCATCTGGTGTCAGAGGTCTTGGGTGGACTTGGCAGTCTAAAGAACTGAACCCTTAACCTCATCCTTTGGTCAACTCTGGCTGACACCCAAGAATTCAGCACAGGATAAATGGATTATTCCATAAGGGAAAAGGCAACCTCAGTGAATGACGTCATCCAGTGGGTGTGCGAGGAAATTGAGGACATCACCACACAGACCCCAACCAATGATCCTCCAGGGCTCACACACACTTGACCTAGAAAGGCCAGTCATCAAATGGGAAACCTCTTGTTTTAATCATCAAATCAAGTGCACTTGCCCCATCCCTCCCTTGGCATGACAAGGAAATGTCACCAAAAGGGCCACCCCTACCCCCACCCCCACAACGCACATTCTCTTGCATCTCCTCAGCTATTTCCATGGTCTCTTTCCCTATCACTTTCAACCGACTGGATCCTTTCTTTGGAAACACAGCACCTCATCTCAGTACTCCCTGACATCCCCGCTCCTTCAGTCACTACCCTCTCTCCCCCTTGCCAAGCAGCTCTCTACGTTCCCACCTGCTGGTCACACCTCAAATCCTGCCATCTGGCCCCATCAGAACGCCCCCTCCCAGGTCACTCCCCACGTCCCTGGTCTCAAACCCAAGAGGTACCCTTAGACCTCTGTAGAAACACTTCCCCCACACCTCACTCCGTGGGCCTTCCTCCAACTGCTCTGATCACACCATCCCAGTTTCTCTTGCTGGTTCTTCCTCTAGCTTGATCCTGAGCCTCCCTTCTCTTATCAGTCCCTCCCCATGCAATCTCATCATGGCTTTGAACATCACTGCATTTTTATCTCAGCCACACCTTCCTTCTGAGATTCAAAGCTATGTGTCCAAATGTCTCAAGGCCCTCTCCACCGAGCAGGAAGTGGAATAAAGGTTGTGAACCACCAGGAAGATGGCACTGAAGGCCACTGCTACAGGACAAACAGTATCTATGAAGAGGTGTACAAGAAGTCATTATTCTTGAGGCTGGCACCCGTGGCATAGTAGGTTAAGCCTCTGCCTGCGGCGCCACCATCCCACATGGGCACTGGTTGTAGTCCCGGCTGCTGCTCTTCTGATCTGGCTCAGCGCAGCTCTGGCCATTGTGGCCATTTGGGGAGTAAACCAGCAGATAGAAGACCTTTCTCTCTGCCTCTCCCTCTGTCTGTAACTCTGCCTCTCAAATAAATAAATCTTTAAAAAAAAATTGTTATTCTTACATCAAATTAAATCACATTTAAAAGGAAAGGCACCACAAAATACACCAAACACCAGAGTAAGGGAGAAGGTTTATTGTCGGGTGGGGGAAACCCGACAGGCTGCCTCCCGGTGCGCAGAGAGAACAGCAGCCTCTCCTAGGAGAACAAGTCTTATATAGCTTTGCGGAGGTCAGGAGGTGGGAGCGGCAAATCTCATTAGGGTGGAGGTGGAGCTAACACTTGTTCTTGGGCTATTTGGTCACCTGACTTCTAGTAGGCCAGGCTGGGCTTAGGAAGACAGCACCATTTTGCTAACATTAGTTTTATTTAAAAGTAGGCATCAAGAAATGGGACATGAGGAGCTCGCATTGTGGCACAGTGGGTTTAGCCACCACTTTTTTTTTTTTTTTTTTTTTTCAGATTTTATTTATGTGAGAGGTAGAGTTACAGTTCGAGGGAGGGAGGGAGGGAGAGGGGGAGAGGGAGAGAGGGAGAGAGGGAGAGAGGGAGAGGGAGAGAGAGAGAGAGAGAGAGATCTTCCATCTGCTGGTTCACTCTGCAAATGGCTGCAATGGCTGGAGCTAAGCAGATCTGAAGCCAGGAGCCAGGAGCTTCTTCTGGGTCTCCCATGCAGGTGCAGGGACCCAAGTACTTGGGCCATCTTCTATTGCTTTTTTTTTTTTTCCAGGCCACAGCAGAGAGCTGGATTGGAAGAGGAGTGGCCAGGATGAGAACCAGCACCTATATGGGATGCCAGTGCCACAGGCAAAGGATTAACCTACTGCGCCATAGCGCTGGCCCCTTAGCCACTACTTAAGATGCCAACATCCCACATTGCAGTCCCAGCTGTTCCACTTCCAATCCACTTCTAATCCAGCTTCCTGTTAATGTGCCTCAGAAGGCAATGGAAGATGGCCCAAGTGCTAGGGTTCCTATAACCCATGTGGGAGACCCAAACTTCCAAGCGAGGTTCCTGGCTTTGGCCTGGCCCAGCCCTGGCTGTTGTGGCCAACTGGGGAGTGAATAGTGGGGAGTGAATAGAGTGAATAGTCTGTCTTCCTTTCAAATAATTTTTTAAAAAACACTTCAATATGGGACCGGCGCCATGGCTCACTTGGTTAATCCTCCGCCTGCAGTGCCGGCATCCCATATGGGCACTGGATTCTGTCCCGGTTGCCCCTCTTCCAGGCCAGCTCTCTGCTGTGGCCCAGGAGGGCAGTGGAGGATGGCCCAAGTCCTTGGGCCCTGCACCTGCGTGGGAGACCAGGAGGAAGCACCTGGCTCCTGACTTCGGATCGGTGTAGCTCTGGCTGTAGCAGCCATTTGGGGGGTGAACCAACGGAAGGAGGACCTTTCTCTCCATTTCTCTCTCTCTCACTGTCTAACTCTATTTGTCAAATAAAAAAAAATTTTAAAAAGACACTTCAATATCGTTTTTCTCTTTTTTCCTCATTTTCTACATCAACTTAATCGCTAAGGCCTGCTGACTTTGTCTTCAAGAAGCCTTCCATTTCCCTGACAACCATCTGAGTTTAGATCTAAACTTCTAGCTTCTGGCTAGCCTCCCAATCTTGTCTGCATTTTACATAATCTGATCATTACAATTTCCAGATTTCAAAGAACAGAAATGTAATGGAGCGAAGATGTAAAAAATAAAGGCCTACTGGTGAGGTGCAAAGAAAGCAAAACAAACAAACAAAAACCACCAAAAATGGTGAGGAAAAAAGACTTGTAGAGGGGGATATCTTTTTTTTTTTTTTTTTTTTTTGACAGGCAGAGTAGACAGTGAGAGAGAGAGAGATAGAGAGAAAGGTCTTCCTTTGCCGTTGGTTCACCCTCCAATGGCCACGGCCAGCGTGCTGCGGCCGGTGCACTGCACTGATCCAAAGCCAGGAGCCAGGTGCCTCTCCTGGTCTCCTATGTGGGTGCAGGGCCCAAGCACTTGGGCCATCTTCCACTGTCTTCCTAGGCCACAGCAGAGAGCTGGACTGGAAGAGGAGCAACCGGGACAGAATGTGGCGCCCCGACCGGGACTAGAACCCGGTGTGCTGGCGCTGCAGGTGGAGGATTAGCCTACTGAGCCTCAGTGCTGGCTAGAGGGGGATATCTAACCAGGAAAATAAAGATCTCAAAAGACTTGGGGGATGGCATTGTGACTTATTGGGTAACCCTCTTGCCTGCATTGCCACCATCCCATGTGGTTACTAGTTCATATCACCACTGCTCCATTTCAGATCCAGCTCTCTGCTAATGGCCTAGGAAAGCAGTGGAAGATGGTCCAAGTGTTTAGGTCCCTGCACCCACATGGGAGAAAGAAGCTCCTGGCCTTACCCTGGCCATTGCAGCCATATGGGGAGTGAACAAGCAGACGGAAGATTCTCTGTCTTTGGACTTTCAAAGTAACGGAATCAATTTTAAAAAAAGACTTATACCCTAATGTTCACAGCAGCTTATTTATAATCTAAAACCTGGACATGGTCCAAATGTCCATCTCCAAGAGAATGGATAAGCAAACCACGGTATACTTGTCAAATGGAATACTACTCACCAACAAAAAGGAATAAATGACAGGTACACACGACATCATTGGTGGTCTGCTTTTCTTTTTTTGTTTTAAAGATTTATTTATTTGAAAGTCAGAGTTACACAGAGAGTGGAGAAGCAGAGAAAGAGAGAGAGAGAGATCTTCCATCCTCTGGTTCACTCCCCAATAGGCCTCAACAGCTGGGGCTGTGCCGATCTGAAGCCAGGAGCCAGGAGCTTCTTCCGAGTCTCCCACGTAGGTACAGGGGCCATCCTCTACTGCTTTCCCAGGCCATAGCAGAGAGCTGGATTGGAAGTGAAGCAGTCAGGTCTCGAACTGGCGCCCATATGGGGTGCCGGCACTGCAGGCCAGGGCTTTAATCCACTGTGCCACAGTGCCGGCCCCGTGATTTTCAAAAACATTTTTCTTGAGTAAAAGAAGCCTTGCACAAAAGAATGCTTTCTGTTAGACCTCATTTGTAGGGAGGCTTAGAGCAGGCAAAGCTAATCTATGGTGGGCGATCCCTGACTGGGAAGAGGCGTGAGGGAAACTTCTAGGAGGGGTGAGAATGTCCCATATCTTGACAGGGACATGAATGCCACAGGGTGTGCGGGTCTCAAAGACACTCAAGATGTCTACATTTCACTGTATGTCATTTTTAAAAAGATTTATTTATTTATTTGAAAGAGTAACAGAGAGAGAGAGAGAGAGAGATCTTCCATCACTTTCCAAATGACTACAATGACTGGGGCTCGGCCACAATGAAGCCAGGAGCCCAAAGCACCATCCAGGTCCTTACACCACGGGCAGGGGCCCAAGCCCCCAAGCCTTCCTCCACTGCTTTCCCAGACACGTTAGCAGGGAGTTGAATTGGAAGTGGAGCAGCCGGGATTCAAACAGGCACCCATAAAGGATTTCAGCACTGCAGATGGCGGCTTAATCCACTGCACCACAGTGGCAGCCACTGGAAAAGCCTTACAATTTTTTTTATCTTTTAGAACTGTTTCGGATTCACAGCAGAATTTGGAAGAAGGTACAGAGATGTCTCATACGCCCCCTCCCCCATTGTCAACAGCCCCCTCTGGAGATATATATATATATATATATATATATATATATATATTATAAATATACATAAATTGGTGATCCGACATTGACACGTCATTATTACCCCAAATCCATTGATCACATCAGGGCTCATGAATGGTGCTGTGCACAGCCTGAATTGGGACTCACGGGCCTACCACAGTGGAATCATGCAGTTGTTCCACTGCCCTAAAATACCTACACAACCTTCTCTACCTATGCACCCTTCCCTCTCCCTTAACCCCTGGCCGCCACTGATCTTTTACTTAAGTCTCCATAGTTTGCCTATTCCAGCATACCCGAGAGTTGAGTCAGTCAATATGTAGCCGTCTCGAACTGGCTTCTTTCATTTACTAACACGTGCTACCTTCCCTGCACGTCTTTTCATGACTTGGGAGCACATTTCTGTTTAGAGCTGAATAATAGTCCACTCTCTGGGTGTACCACCGTTTATCCTGTCTCCTACAGAAGATGAATTAGAAACTGGGCAGTTGTTTAGACTATGGTGGCGATACATGAATCTACACATCTGCAGAACTATAACACCTGAGGCACACACGTGCACTCACACACACAAATGAGTTCAAGCAAAACTGGGGAAACCTGAGTGAGATCAGTGGCTTGCAAACATCTTGGCTGCAATAGCGTACTGTAGTTTTGCAAATAGTTACCACGCGGGAGAATTGGATAAATCACACAAGGAAGCTCTATTTCTTACAGCTCTGTATGAATCCTCAATATCTCAACAAAATTTTCTGTTAAAAAGGATGATAAGAACACTGTATATATTTAATCATATGCATACTGAAATGTGTAACAGTGTAATAGTAGTGTTCTTTAATTAGAAATGCATTTTTAAGAAGATGATTTTTGGTTGGTTACAGGGATATTTAGACAGCTAGACATGAGATAAGGCACATATAATAAAATTATTTGTAGAATTTAGGTGCTGCATATTTACGGTACCATTCTTACATCTTCTTGGTATGTTTACAATTTTTCGTAAAACGTTGGGGGCAGGGAAGGTGGAGCTGGCTGGTTTTGACACAGTTGCTCACTGAGGCACAGAGACCTGTCGGTCCTGCCTGGCCGCCTTCCCTCTCCTGTGACTGGGTTCAGGATTGCAAGTTTACCGCTGCAGCAGCGCACACACCGCATCCCCACCGGAGCAAGGAGCAAGGGAAGGGTTGGTCTGCTTCTGCCATCCCTTTGTCAGGACACAAAAAGCTGTCCCAGACATCTCCCAGCGGGGCTCTGCTCAGCTCTCGCTGTCCTGCACGGTCTAACACGGCCAACTGTGCCTGCCAGAGAGGTTGGGAAGGATTAATTAGCTGTGCTATGGTGAACCTGCCTCCACTTTTGGTTGTTTAGCAAAGCCGACACCAAGCAGGCATGTGGCGGTACGGGTGTCTGCCACACCCACTGCCGATCACACTGATGGCTCCAAACCGGCAGGTGTGGACCCCTGTCTGTGATTCTAGCCTGTGGCTTTCTCTGCATCTCCACATTAGCTGGGAAGTACTAAGTTCCTCCCAAAATAATGTGATTTCAAAAGTGCCTGATGAAGACTTTACATGGCTGTTGATACAATGTGTCCTACGATTTAAGACTCCTAGTGGTATTGTGAGTCAGACAGCTGAAAATGGAATTTAACCCGGCAAAAACTACAGTAATATCCCAGGAAATGAGAGGCCTTGAATTGCCTCTTGTTTGAGTTGATATTTGTAGAGTACATTAAAAAACATCAGACCTGGGCTGGCATCATAGCACAGCAGGAAAAGCCGTTGCCTGCAATACCGGCTTCCTATGTGGACACCGGTTTGAGTCCTGGATGCTCTACTTCTGATCCAGCTCCCTGCCAACGGCCTGGGAAAAGCAGTGGAGGATGGATCAAGTGTTTGGGCCCTGGCACCCACCTGAATGAAGCTCCTGGTTTTGGGTTCAGGCTGGCTCAGCCCTGGCAGTTGTGGCCATTTAGGGAGTGAACCAGCGGATGAAAGAGTTCTCTTTCTCTGCCTCTCCCTCTGTCTGTAGTGTGTCTTTCAAATAAGTCTTTACCACATCAGATCTAAACGTGCATTCTCTATATAGGCAAATAATCTGAAGACTCCAAAGATGTCACTGAGTACGCTCCACACAGCTGAGTGTAGCAACCTGCTGGAAGGGGAGAGGAGAGACCTCGGTCCTGGGATGGGGCAGCCACTCATGGGTCTGCTGTCTTAGCGCAGGTGGCTGTTTTATTGACTTGGTGTGCTACCTGCTCCGAGAGCCTCTCTGTTGCAAAAAGGAAAATCTGCCATCTGACTTCCCAAACCCCTCCTCAGCAGCAGTACACCATTCCTATATAAGAACACCACAAATCACAGAAGGGCACGACAGCCCTCACTACCACCCTAATCCCGTTCTCCTGATGTGACCACTGTTTTTTTTTTTTTTTTTTAAAGATTAATTTTATTTATTTGAAAGGCAGAGAGAAAGAGAGAGAGATCAAGATCTTTCATCAGCTGGTTTGTTCCCCAGATGGCCGCATGGGCCAGGGTTGGGCCGATCCAAAGCCAGGAGCCAGGAGCTTTCTCTGGGTCTCCCATGTGGGTGTGGGGGCCCAAGTACCTGGGCCATCTTTCACTGCTTTCCCAGGCTCATTAGCAGGGAGCTGGATTGGAAGTGGAGCAGCCAGGACTTGAATTGACACCCATATCGGATATCAGTGTCACAGGCGATGGCTTTACCTACTATGCCACAACACTGGTCATATTTTTCTGTTTTAAAATGTTTTATTTTTCTGTATTTGAAAGGCAGAGAGAAACAGACAGACAGACAGACCTTCCATTCACTGGCTCACTCTCCAAATGCCTGTAACAGCCAGGGCTGGGCTAGGCTGAACCCAGAACCTCAGAACTTAATCCAGGTCTCCCTGTGACTGTCTGGGGCCCAGCCACTGGAGCCATACCTGCTTCTTCCCAGGGTGCACACCAGCAGGAAGCTGGAATTTGAAGCCAGGCACTCTCATATGGAATACAGATGTCCTAAGAAACTACATAGCCACTGCACCAAACGCCTGCCTCCAGTGACACATTTCTGTGTCATTATATCGTGGGTACAAAGTACACACAGTATGAATAAAATGTCATTTGCTCAGCCACTCTCACTTTTCTAGAATTTTAGAATGTTTTTAAATTTTTTTTCCTTTTTTAGTCCTTTTTTTAACTTTTATTTAATAAATATAAATTTCCAAAGTACAGCTTTTGGATTACAGTGGCTTTTTGCCCCTCATAACCTCCCTCCCTCCTGCAACCATCCCACCTCCCGCACCCTCTTCCATCCCATTCATGTCAAAATTCATTTTCAATTATCTTTCTATACAGAAGATCAATTTAGTATATACTAAATAAAGATCTCAACAGTTTGCTTCCACACAGAAACACAAAGTATAAAGTACTGTTTGTGTACTAGTTATGCCATTAATTCACATAGTATAACACATTAAGGATAGAGATCCTACATGGGGAGTAAGTGCACAGTGACTCCTGTTGTTGATTTAACAATTGACACTCTTGTTTATGGCGTCAGTAATCACCTAAGGCTCTTGTCATGAGTTGCCAAGGCTATGGAAGCCTTTTGAATGTGCCAACTCTGATCTTATTTAGACAAGGTCATAGTCAAAGTGGAAGTTCTCTCTCCCTTCAGAGAAAGCTACCACCTTCTTTGATGGCCCGTTCTTTCTGCTGGGATCTCACTCGCAGATCTTTCATTTAGGTCTTTTTGTTTTGTTTGTTTTTTGCCACAGTGTCTTGGCTTTCCATGCCTGAAATACTCTCATGGGCTTTTTGGCTGGATCCGAATGCCTTAAGGGCTGATTCTGAGGCCAGAGTGCTGTTTAGGACATCTGCCATTCTATGAGTCTGCTGTGTATCCTGCTTCCCATGTTGGATCATTCTCTCCTTTTTAATTATAAGCAATATGTGCCCATAAGATATACCTGTTTCCTTGAGCTAATGTTTCTGGGTTTATCAACAATATTTTGTTAAGCTTTGCCACTCAGCTCATTCCTTTTTTTTTTAAATTTATTTTTATTTTTATATATTTGAAAGACAGAGCTACAGAGAGAGGCAGAGACAGAGAGAGAGGCCTATCCATCTGCTGGTTCACTCCCTAAGTGACCACAACAGCCAGAGCTGAGCTGACCTGAAGCCAGGAGCCAGGAGCTTCTTCCAGGTCTCCCATGTGGGTGCAGGGGTCCAAGCACTTAGGCCATCTTCTACTGCTTTCCCAGCCCACCAGTAGAGAGCTGGATCAGAAGAGGAGCAGCCAGGACTAGAACCAGTGCCCATATGGGATGCCAGCTCTTCAGATCGGGGCTTCAACCCACTGCACCACAGCGCTGGGCCCCTAGTTCCTTCCTTTTAAACATCCTTTAGACCAAGTACTATCTTCAGATTCATTCCACAAGTGAATCTGAGCACCTACTGTGTGCCAGATAGGACCTGAGCTCACAATGGGGGAATAATGGTGAGAAAAGAAAAAGAGCACCCGCCTTCATGGGGGAGATGGACAGTTACAGGTAGAGTGAAGGTAATGTTCCAACTGTGGTACATGCTAACAGGTAGAGTCCACGGGTGCCATGAGAACACAGACAGGGGACGTCTTCCTCCACTTTCCGTTGCTATAAGAGACCCCCACAGAAGGAACGATTTATAAAGAAATGTTTTTCTTGCGGTTCTGGATGCTGGGAAATGCAGTATCAAGGTACCAGGGTCTGGTGAGGGGCTTCCTGTTAGGTGACGATCTGCCGGAGGGTGTCACATAACCAGAGAGTTGGCTTCCATTCCAAGGTCTCTCCCACAATTAGGGCCTTAATCTGTTTCTGAGAGCTGTGACCCCGTGATCTGATCACCCCTTGAACGCCCCACTTCCCGACATGCATACAGAGTTTCAGTACAAGGGCTGTAGGGACATTCAGGCCCCAGCAGGAGAGCTGACGTCACTAAAGCATTCCTGAAGAAGTGAAGACTGAGCGTCAGGCAGTAAGCAAAGAGCTGAGGGCTGGCTCAGGAGCTGGTGGGTAAATGCAGCTTCTGTACTCGCAGTGGGCCAATCCCACGTGTGTGCTCCACCGTCTCTCCCAGGGTCCCAACACGATCCATCCAGCTGCGTAGGGATAACTCACCCATCAGCAGCCCCCCTCCCCCTCCCAACACCACCTCCACCACCAGCTAAGCTCCATCACCTTCCCTGTCTCACTTCCCTCTTCTCTCTCAGGCTGCTTCCTGGAATCACCTCCCTAATAAGCCACCAGCACCCAGGGGAACCCAGAACAAACACACCGCCCCCTAGGCCACCCAAATAGAAACCTATGCAAATGCCATGCTTCCTACACAACCGCAGCTCCATACCAGCTCTGCCTTCCCCTCCATTCTGCACAAAATTTCTCAAGTGGAGGGAGAGGGGGGAGCAAAGATGGTATCTGAGACTGAGACTTGCCCAGCCAGAAGGGCAGCGGTGCCAACTCCGGAGCTTGAGAATGCCGGAAGAGAAGCTGATTAGGGTACAGATCCCAAGTGTGCTAATCCCTTGCAGAGAGAGCCTAGCACTGTGTGTCTCTCTTTAATCATCAAATACTTATTGCTTGGTTAAACTGTGGTCGGGATTGGTTATGCAATTTGTGGGGTCCAGTGCAAAATGAAAATGCAGGGCTCTTGTTCTGAAGTCAAGAGTTTCAAGATGATGACCACAGAGCCCCAAACCAAAGAGGGGACTCTTCTTCCAAAGACAGCCCTGTGCAATGCACAGGCCATGTGCCCATGAGGTCAGCCCTGGCTATGGCTCTGGGAAGACAAAGAACAGGTTAAATCTTCGTCTTTACAGAGCTCCTTCGCTATGGGGGCTGGAGGATGGAAACAAAGGGTTACAAGAATTACCCTTATCTTCAAGGGATGCATGCTCAAATATTTGCAGATGAAATAAAATTTGTCTCTGTTTTGCCTTGAAATAATCCGGGGGCCCAGGCCTGTAACACACCTGCAAGGCCCACAACCATATTAGAGTGCCTGAGTTCGAGTCCTGGCTTCCCTTCTGATCCAGCTTCCTGGCAACGTGGGTCTCCAATGTTGGACATGGACATGGACATGGACTTTGGGACTGGTGAGAGACACGTCTCACAGGGTCACTGGGACCTGGGTGTCATGGACACTGTGCAGGAGCAGACTGGTTGCTGGAAAGACCTGGACTGGGGAGACTAGACCTTCATCTTCTCTCACTTTGGGAGCAACACTGAGTTCTTGTGCTAGCCAGCTTAGCCAGCCATGCAAAATATGGCACAGGTGGCTCGAGCACGACCCGTGAATTCGCAGTTCTGGAGCCGGAAGTCCAAGATGCAGGTGTGAGCAGGTGCGGGTTCCCTGAGGCCCCTCTCCTTAGCTTGCAGATGGCCTGGCCTTTTCTGCCTGTGTGCCCATCCCCAGAGTCTCTTCCTCTTCTTCTAAGAACACTGTTGTTCTGAATTAGGGCTCTGCCCCTGTGACCTCATTTAACCTTCTTTGTGTCTTCCTTACGGCCTTGTCTCCTGCTACAGTCACAGCGAGGGGTCAGAGCTTTCGAATATGAACTTGGGAAGAGTGAGATTCATGCCCTCTGAGCTTTGACATCCTCTTCGTTGTAAAGTTTATCGGACACTAAATATAGGGCCTTAGCTCTGACCTATGTCACTGACCAGGTGGTGAGGGATGGCAGGAAAACCCGTGTCGCAGGGCCCCGAGAGGCTGAGAGGCAACCGCTACGGCCCTTTGATTTCTCCCGCCCAGGTGGTTGGTACAGGGATCAAAAGAGAAAATGCATTCGAGAGTATGTTGAGATTAGAAAGCACCGTAAACAGCGAGCTGTTATTATCACCGCTGCTCCTGTCCAGGGGATGGCACCTCAGCTACGTCACGCAGCCTTTCATTTTGTTGCTAAATGCCACTTCCTTGGTCTAAGCTCACTTAGACTGTTTGCTGCTAAATCAGTCACGCTTTGGCTCGGCTATGAGCGACAGAAAGCTCCAAATTAACAAGACAGACAAATGGAAGAAAGAACGAGCAATCTGCTCCAAGAAGTCTCCTGGGACTGGCGCTGCCGGCCCGACGTGGATGCAATCACATTATCACATTCACAGACTCGGGATGCAAGTGGGGACGCGGAAGAAGAAGGAAGACAGGGGTTGCGACCACACAAACTTTGCTTCTGTCCCACCTGCTGGCCGGGACACAGCTGCCGGGACACATCTGGCCGCAACGGAACTCAGCAAATAGTCTCTCCACTCCAGGTGGTCACAGGCTCTGCTAAGATTTTTATTAGTAGGAGACTCAGGGAAAGCAAATATTGCTGCAAACTAGGCATCTTTGCCTCATCACATGCTCTTGGGGTTCTCTGAACTTCGGCAGCCATGTGATCCCATCAACAAGAAGAGGTTGAAGGAGCAGAGACAGAGAGGAGGAAATACTCTCAGATGGGTGCAGTGTTGTAGTAAACACGGATTTTAACCCCTTCTGTCGGAATCCACAGTTGGCGAGCCTCACTGCAGCCAGGAAGCCTGTGCATCTATGAGAATATCCCTACGACAGAATCCAGAAGGCGACGTGGGAGGCGCGGACTCCGTTCTGCCGGAAGCCTCCC
This sequence comes from Lepus europaeus, assembly GCF_033115175.1. Taxonomy (NCBI): domain Eukaryota; kingdom Metazoa; phylum Chordata; class Mammalia; order Lagomorpha; family Leporidae; genus Lepus; species Lepus europaeus. The sequence continues at coordinate 106,375,061 of NC_084835.1, read as the reverse complement.
AAGTCCGTTCTGCCCTGGACGAGGTCAGGGCATCCGGTGTTCTCCAGTTCGTCCCCAGAGGGTTGTAATTTATGGAGATGACGGAGTGATGACACAGAGAGGCTAGGCCTTCGAAGGAAGAGTTTCATTACTCACCTGTCCTGAGAGAAGGGGGCACCCATGCCACAGGAGCCACACCCGGCGCTTGTCAGGAGGTGGACGGGGAAGCGGAGGCCAGCACCTTCACTGTGGGCAAGACAAGGCAAGGCAGCGTAAACACCACACCGTTGGGTAGCTTATTTATTTAATTCTATTTGCTTAGGAGGCACAGAGAGAGAGAGAGAGAGAGAGAGAGAGAGAGAGAGAAAGCTCCTAACCACTGGTCGGTCCACTCCCCAAACGCCTGCAATGGCTGAGGCTGAGCCAGGCCAAAGCTGGGAGCCAGGAACTCCATCCAGATCTCCCACGTGACTTTCCTCCAAGCACCGGAGCCATCATGGCTGCATCCCACAGTGCCCACTGGCACAAAGCTGGACTCGAACCCGGACACTCCGACATAGGACCTGGCCATTCTAAGGAGCCCCTTAATAGCTGCCCCAAACACCTGCCCCTTGCTGTTGTTGTCTTTTTTTTTTTTTTTTTTGACAGGCAGAGTGGACAGTGAGAGAGAGACAGAGAGAAAGGTCTTCCTTTTGCCGTTGGTTCACCCTCCAATGGCCGCCGCGGTAGCGCGCTGTGGCCGGCGCACCGCACTGATCCGATGGCAGGAGCCAGGTACTTCTCCTGGTCTCCCATGGGGTGCAGGGCCCAAGCACTTGGGCCATCCTCCACTGCACTCCCTGGCCACAGCAGAGAGCTGGCCTGGAAGAGGGGCAACCGGGACAGGGTCGGTGCCCCGACCGGGACTAGAACCCGGTGTGCCGGCGCCGCAAGGCGGAGGATTAGCCTAGTGAGCCGCGGCGCCGGCCGCTGTTGTTGTCTTAAAAGGTTTATTTACTAATTTGGAAGACAGAGGGACAGAGACAGAGACATCTTCCACTTGCTGGCTCACTCCCCCAAATGCTTGCAAGCACCAAAGCCGGGAGCCAGGAACTCAGTCTAGGTCTCCCGTGTCGGTGGCAGGAGCCCAGTCACTCGAGCCATCATCCGCCACCTCCCAGAGTGCGTATCAGCAGGAAGCTGGAATCAAGAGTTGGCGCTGGGTATTGAACCCAGGTACTCTGATAAGGGATGTGGGTGTCTTTACCCACCAGGCTAAACGACCCCCTCGGGTGAGAGAGTTTAAATAATTCTGGCAGACTCTGAGCTGAACAGGTGGTCTTTTCCTGCCTGGCTGGCCCCTGGCCCTGAGGTGATCTAATAGGGGGGATGTCCCGGCTTGCGTAAGAGCTGGGTAATGGTGGGGCTGGGGCCACAGACTCAGGGTCGGTTGGTTCCCATAGGCAAGGTGTGCTCCTAGACAAGTTGTCATTAGCCTTGGGAATTAGTGAACTGCAGACAGGCTGTCTGGCTCTGGGTCTGGAAAGCCCCCCACGCTGTCAAAACACCATAAAAGAAAACCATGATTAATGCAGGCAGAGCTGGAGCACACGGGATTTCCATCGGCAGGAGCGGTGCTTTACCACACACCCGCCAAGGTCAGCAGCTGCTGCATCCCAGCAGTGCCGTCCAGGCAGCACGATAGCTCATGCGGCTCTCAGAGAACAGGGCTGGAGTCAGGCCTGAGCCGAGCCCTGCTTGGAGCCGTGAGGTTCGGGGAAAAAGAAATACTGTCTCCAAAGCCCGCTGTCTACACGTGTAGAACAGGTGCAGAACTTGGGAGACCTGGCAAGGCTACGTGTGTCCACCTAGCATCAAGGCACTCACACGCGATGGAGGAACCCAGCTGGGCTGGTCAAGCTGCCTGGTCTGGGACGGTCCCGGAACATCCGGGAATCTCACGGAGAGATGCACCTGGAAACTCCGAGCGGAGGCCGCTTCCATCCTCACGGCACGGCTAGACTGTGATGACTGGACTGCCGGCCGGAGGCCCCTCACCCTGCGCTTCAAGGACCTCATCTATTCCCAGGGGAGCTTTGCTATCTGCCCTGCCTGTTTCATCACACCGAAAAAGAAGACACAATCTCTTGGTTTGGAAATAAACCACGATTTGTGAGATCCTGTTTTGTTTGTCCCCTGATTTTACCCATGCAAAAAATTGTCATCCCTGCAAGCACTGACCCAGAAGTCCACGAAGAATGGGTCGCTCCCTTCAGCACCTGCCCCTGGCCCGAGACACGCCTGGGTGAGCGGACAGAGGTCCCTGTCTGTGCCGATACCACAGCGCCAGCCGGAACCAGCGGGAGCAATGGCCATGGAAGGGGCTCCTGTGTCTCCCCGTGTGAGTGGCGCTGTGCTCAGGCTTTCTGGGCGTTATCCCACTGAATCTGCGGAACAATCGCATGGGGCAGCAGCTATTATTACCCCATGTTACAGATGAGGAAACTGAGACTCGGAAACTGCAATGCTGGTACATGGCAGAAGCAGGACTCTACTTTTTTTTTTTAAAAGAATAATATTGTCATTTTCTGTCTCTCCTTCTCTTTAAATTTATTTGAAAGACAGAGTCAGAGAGAAAGAGAGAGAGGTCTTTCATTCGTTGGTTCACTCCCCAAATGGCTGCAATGGCCAGCGCTGGGCTAAACTGAAGCCAGATCTCCTGTGTGGGTCAGGGGCCCAAGCACTTGAACCATCTTCCACTGCTTTCCCAGGAGCATTAGCAGGGAGCTGGATCAGAAGTGGAGCAGCCGGGACTCAAACAGGCACCCATAGGGGGTGCCGGCACGTTAGGCAGCAGCTTAACCCGTTATGCTGGCCCCCTGCCCATGATGTTTAGTCCAACTACTGATGAAAAGTGAAAACTAGGGGCTGCTTTGTGGTGCCGTGGGTTAACCGCTGCTTGTAACGCCACTGACATCCTGCATCTGAGAGCCAGTCCATGTCCTGGCTGCTCTGCTCTGATCCAGTCCCCTGCCAATGCATCTGGGAAGGCAGTGAAAGATGGCCCAAGCAATTGGGCTCCTGCCACCCACGAGGTAGACCCAGAAGGAGTTCCTGGCTCCTGGCTTCAGCCCAGCCCCAGCCTTGTGGCTATTTGGGGAGTGAACCAGAGGATGGAAGATCAATTTCTCTCTATAGCTCTGCCTTTCAAATAAACAAAATGAAACTTTCTTTAAAGATTAAAGAGAGAGAGAGAGGAGAGTTACAATTAGTAATGCCGCCATGACTGGAGCATAGTTGGTGTATTCATGATCTATCATGGCCTAAGAAATGACTTCATAACATAGTAACGTAAAAAGAAAAAAAGCCACCGGCCACGTCTCCCGGTTTCTGTGTCAGGAAGTCAGAACACAGCAGCGGGGATCTTAGATCTCAGCTCCACAGTGACTGGCCCTAAATCAGAAGGCAAAGTCATCTGAAGGGCCGGCCAGTCCCAAGTCGCTGGCTAGGGGATGTTGGGCAGCACATGCCCACGTGGTCTCTCTGTGCAGCCTGGGCTCCCTCACAAAGGGTCAAAGGGCAAGCATTGAGAGAGTGAGAGCGAGCGAGCCAGCCAGCTGGACTCTAATCTTGTCACTGCCTGGCCTCAGAAGTCAGCGCATCACACCTGCTGTGCTCCATTGGTCAGGGAAGGTGCCACTCAGATACAAGGGGAGGAGGAACCTCCCCGGAAAGTGGCAGTCTCCTTGTCGGAAGAGCATGCGTGGGGAACTGACTAGGTAGGTGTGGCTATCGATGGAAAATGTGATCTGCCACAGATGGTACCCAACTAACCCGTACTGGGTCAACCTGTGAGTCCCACATACCTGATCGCAAAGAAGTGATAACCTGGCCAACAAGTCAGAGCAGACTCTGAGAACCCACTTGTTGCATGGCCCCCAAGACTGCCCCTTCCAGAGCCTCTCAGCTCTTTGCTCATCACCAGCGGTCTGCGGAGGTGGCCAGCTAGGTCATGGGATTGTGAGGCCAGCGAGCAGGCCCTTGTCCCCCCTGGGTCCCCGTGGGCACTCGGCAGGCTCCCCCTCCCTGCTGGGGTCACCCGTCCAGGGCCCGGGAGCGTGCACTGGGAGAAGTGCTGAACTGCAGCCAAGCTGACTGGGTTTCAAGTTCCAGTTTGGCTCCCCACCAGCCGTGTGATCACAGACAAGGAAACTAATCTCTCCAAGCTTCTGTTTCCTCTTATAAAATAGGATGACTGACCTAGCCAAGAAAAATCAGCCAGAAACTGGCGTACAAGGCGAACGGATCACCACGTGAGCTTTCCGGATCTTACCGGAGCAGGGTCCAGCCCACGGCCCACCCACGGATTAGCTCCTAATTCTACAGGAGATGCACTTTTATCTGCTTTGCTCTTTACCTTCGAGGAAGACCCGCATTCTCTGCAGGGTAATGTTGACTGGTAGGTTTGCAAGGGTAGCAAAGATGGCTCCAAAGGTTACAGTTTTATTGCAGTCACTGGCATGAACCAGTTTTGTCTGTGCTTAGGAAACCTACTCCTGCCTGCCCACATGCACCTGCTCGCCAGTGTCCTCTGGTGCCATCAGGGATCTCTACAGGACTGCCACATGTTTGTTCTATGTTCACATAACCATCAGGTGCTGTACCAACATCCTGTGTACCACGGGCAGAAAAAGAGAACTAGTGTGAAGGCTGCTCACCGGACAAAGGCACCTGAAGAGGTCCAGGGAGACTTTCTAGACAGAGCCTTTGGGGGCGGAGGGGCAGATGTATTCAGAACAGGGGCCAAGTGAGGGGAACCAATGGAGCAATGCAGAAAGCCACGATCTGGAAAGGATAATAAATAATGCTTTGGAACCAGCCGCATGAAAGACCACGGATAACCTCACAGCTTCCCAGGTTGTAAAGCATCCAGATGAAAGCCAGCGGGTGTTACATGTTTAAGTCATTCACGTTCCTCTCTTGCTCTTTTGTTGCTTGGCTTTCCCGACCCAGAGGAAGTAGAAATATGGTCCCTGCAGTTCATAGCGAAGCTTCGCGCGCCTCTGCACGAGCCTCCGCGGGTGGCCTTTCATGGGTTGCGTCTGGATAGGAAATGAAATAGTGCTCTTGGTCATGAAGGTTCTATTTTTTCTGTGCTCTGCGGAGCGGCCAAGGGAAGGCCTGTGTGAACGCAGGAAGGGTTCTCATGACAGCCGGACTCGGAGCAGGTGTGAAACAGAGGCCTCTGTGGGCTTTGGGACGCAGGAACTTTTAGTTCTACAAATTAAAGAATGGCCAAGGCTGACAGTAGGGATCAGCCAAGCCCACCCTCCGTGGAAGGTCCTGGCGCAGGGAGCCCTCACCTGAAGGCGGATTCAGCTCTCTTTTTTCCACCTTTCTTTCTTTATCTATTTGAAAGGTAGAGGCAGAGAGAGAAAGAGACAGAAAAAAAGAGAGAGAGAGAGAGAGAATCTTCTTCCATCCACTGGTTCACTCCCCACATGGCTGCAACGGCTGGAGCTGTGCCGATCCAAAGCCAGAGTCAGGAGTTTCTTCCAGGTCTCCCATGAGGGTGCAGGGGCCCAAGGACTTGGGCCATCTTCTACTACTTTCCCAGGCCATAGCAGAGAGCCTGGATCACAAGTGGAGCAGCCGGGACTGGAACCGGTGCCCACATAGGATGCCAGCACTGCAGGCAGCGGTTTTACCACTAAGCCATAGTGCCAGCCCCTCCACCCTCCTTATCAACACTGCCCCCATCGACTTGGTCAGCTCTAGGTAAATGTGCTATTTGTACTATTTTCAGCATACAGCCCAGTAGCATTAAGTGCATTCCTATTTTTGTGCAACCATCACCACCATCAACGTCCAGGACTTTTTACATCTTGCGAAACTAAAACTCTGCACCCATGAGACAGCAGCTCTCCGGTGCCCCACGTCCTGTGGCTCTGCTCCTTGGTTCTCTGAATTTGACTGTTTTAGATAACCACGTGATGCACAATCATGCAATGTTTGTCCTTCTGTGTCTGGCTGATTCCACCCAGCATAACGCCCTCAAGGTTCAACTGTGCTGTAGCATGTGTCAGAATTGCCTTCCTTTCTAAGGCTAACAACCCATAATGTGTATACGCCACACTCTGTTTATCCAGTCTCTCATTGCTTGGTTGCCTCCACCCTCTGGCCACTGTGTGTAGTGTTGCTATGAACACCGGTACACAAAAATTGCTGTGCGAGTTTTACGTGCCTGACCACAGGCATTGCCCAGGATACCGACACACGGTCAAGACTCCCCAGTCTTCTAAGAGACTCTTGAAAACATTTCTGTCCAATCCTAATCCAGTTCCCACGCGTGTTCATGAAGAGCAAAGTTCTAGCTGCGATGAGCGTCTCAGTACAGCATTTCTCTTTATGTCAGCTCCAGCAGGCGTGGTCAGAAATTACTGGGTGATTGGGGGGTCGGGATAGCCAGTACAGCCCTGCCGGCCCGTCTCCCAACTTCCCACACTCCTCAGTGGTAACAGACTCAGCCCCTGACCGCACGAGGAATGCCAGGCAGTGAAGCGAGAGCAGTTGCATTATTTTTCTTGGGAATTTGAAACAACCATCTGATAGCGAGATTCGCAACAGAAGCTTCTTACGAGCCTCTGCCCTGTGGTTTTTTTCCCTGCTTTTAATCAGGAGCTGCCCCGCAGAACTGAAACACCCCTTTTTGGTTCACGCTTTTGAGTCAATTTCTATGGCTTTCTGTCAAAGAACCTCCAGTGATGGACTGTTCAAAGGCTGATGCTTGGATTTCGCCAAGACACACAGGAAGACCATAAAACCCATTCGTTGTGAAAATGATCTATTTTATTACGGTCCATTTCTCTCCGCGCATCCTCACAGATGTTTTTTAAAAACACGTTGCAGCCCAAAGAAAGTCTGTTCTGTTTCTCTCTGTATCTCCATGACCCTGGCCTTGTGTCTGCCTGTCTCCGTCTTGGAGGAGCAGGGCGAGGCGAAAGGACGATTGAGGAGGGAGGCGGGAGAGCTGAATGTTTACAGAGTGCACTGCTCAATCATATAAAAATATGGCAACTTCCAAAAGGCTGTCTGTTCTGTGCTCCCAGGAACACGCGCCTTTGTATGAGAGTGTGTTTCTCATCCTGTGTTTTGTTTAACTGTCTTCAGTTTCTGGCATAGCCTCAAAGTCAAAATTCACTTGGGTTGCAAAGTTATTCCCATCAGAGCGAGAATAATTGCGCGTCTGCCTTTTCCAAGATGTGCTTTTGTGTTTTCTTAAATGAGAGAACGTCTCCAGAGTCAGAATTTCTCCAAGTTCTCTGAAAACGTCTCTCCTTGCAGCCCGGGCTCTGTGACTCTGTCTTCTAAGAGGCCGCTGTTGGATGCCGCGCCACAAAGCCGCTCAGATGTGGGGTTGCTCTCTTTCTTCTGAGCCACATCAAAGGGCACAGATTGCTTCCTTTCTGAGAAGAAAACTCTTTAATGACAAGAAAGAACAAGACACCGAGCAGCCAGCTACCCCGTCAGGAAAGACACCGGCAATGCTAACTGTAGCAGATGATCCACTTCTGCAATCTCATGTCACCTTGAAATCCAAGCTCAATGTCTTACCTAGCAAACATGCCTTTGAAATGCAATTGGAGCAGGTGTTGGGAAGCTGCGGGTGAAGCCAAGAGTGCCTGGTTCGAGCCCCAGCTCCTCGGTTTCTGATCCAGCTCCCTGCTAATGCATCTGGGAAGGCAGCAGAGGATGGCCCAAGTGCTTGGGCCCCTGCTACCCACGCAGGAGACCTGGATGGAGCTCCTGGCTCCTGGCTTTGGCTGCTGCAGGTATCTGGGGAGTCAACTATTGGATGGAAGATCTTTCTCATTCTCTGTCACTCTGCCTTTCAAATAAATAAATCTTTAAACAACAACAACAACAATGAAATCATGTTTTCTTCTCTAAAAACACTTCATGGTCCTAGATTATAATGAAGTCTCAGGGACTGTGGCACAGTGGGTAAAGTCACCACCTGCAATGCCAGCGTCCCATATGGGTGCTAGTTCGTGTCCCTGCTGTTCCACTTCTGATTCAGCTCCTTACTAACAGCCTGAGAAAAGTGGCAGAAAACTGTCCTTGTGTTTGGGCCCCTGCCACCCACGCAGGAGACCTGGATGAAGCTCCCGGCTTCAGCTTCACTTAGTACTGGTTGTTGCGGCCATCTGGGGAGTGAACCAGCAGATGGAAGACCTCTCTCTGTCCTTCTCTCTGTAATTCTGATTTTTCAATAAATGAATATTTTTTAATCCTCAAATAACAGTCTAGTGATACTTATCTAATATCTAGCTTAAAATATTTAGCAACATTACAAGTAGATGTCAAAATGAGATAACAAAATTATAAACGTATGGCAAAAGCACAGGTGTTCCTGCACTTTGTATTTGAGGACCTTATCCTGCAGATACCCATGTATGTGCACAAAATTATACATGAAGATGACTTGTTGTAGCATCATTTTCTTGGAGCAAATTACCGCAAACTACCTGACGTCCACAAATGCCATCACATTCTATGCTCCCAGTGGATGACTTGCAGCTGTTAAAAGGAGGGCGTTCTTATTTACTGATACAGAAGGGTCTCTGAGACAAATTGTTTCCAAGATCAGGGAACCACATAATCAGAAAAGTGTGTCTGCAGTGGTTCCTGGCTCTGGATGCACCCTGCAATCACCCAGGGAAATTAGTTATTTTAAAAAGATGTATTCATTTATTTGAAAGACAGAGTCAGTGAGAGAGAGAAGGAGAGAGGGAGAGAGAGACAGAGAGAGATCTTCAATCTGCTGGTTCACTCCCCAAATGACCACAATGGCCAGCACTGGGCCAGGCCGGAGCCAGGAGTTTCTTCAGGGCCTCCCATGTTGGGTGCAGGGGCCCAAGGACTTGGGCATCTTCTACCGTTTTTTCAAGCGCATTAGCAGGGAGCTGGATTGGAAGTGGAGCAGCCAGGACTAGAATTTACACCCATATGAGATGCTGGCAGTGCACACAGCGGCTTAACCCACGGTACCATGGGACTGGCCCCAGGAAATTAATTTTTTTAAAATTCATTTGAGAGGAGGAGAAGAAGAGAGAGAAAGACAGAGACACACATACACAGAGAGCCACACAGAGAGAGCTCCCTCCACTGGTTCATTCCCCAAATACCCTCAACAGATGGGGCTTGGCCAAGGCCAAGGCCAAAGCAGGCAGCCAGGAACTCAATCCAGTTCTCTCGTGTGGGTGGCAGGAGCCCAACTACTTGAGTGAACACTCTGTCTCCCAGCTCAGCATTAGCAGAAGGCTGGGATCTGGAGCTTGAGCCAGGTATGGAACTCAGGGACTCTGATGTGGGACCAGGTATTAACATCTAGATTCCCACGGAAATTAAAAAAACACCGATAGCTGGGCCCCTTTACCCAGAGACTGTAATTTATATTTTCTGGAAAGCTTCCTGAAGTGATCTGAATGTGCAGCCAAAGGTAAGAAAAGCTGCTGTATGGTATGCTTCCATTTGTCCAAGAAAGAAACAAAACAAAACAAAAGCTCCACTTGCTTTTGTAAGCTGAGACTATGTGTGGAAGGGTGTCCAAGCAAACAGAATCAGAGGTTGTGCTGTGATGGGGACTGGATTTAGCTTTTCATTTTTATACTATTTCAACCACTTGGATTTTTGTGTCTTACAAACATATTACCTATTCAAAACCACATATGTGAACTACAGGTTTAGAAAGGATCTTCACAAATGCTACTTTGAAAAGAGCAAGTGAAAACTCTACAGCAAAATCATCTCCTTCTCCCCCTTCACTTCCACCCTCAGGGGCCAATGTTGCAGTGCAAGGAGAGAACAGCTGTGCAAATGGGTCCAATACCAGTTTCCAGGCACATCTGTGTTTCCACTGAGCCTAGGAATGGAGCTTGTCGTGCTGACTACGGGTAAGGAAAGAAAGACAATGCTTTATATCACCTGCTTCCCACCCACCCACCCACCCACCCAAGTATCCCTGCATCCTTGTAATACTTGAATAAAATGTTTGCTGCACACAGTCACAGTGTCCCTGCTCAGTCACGATGGGGAGAGAGAAATTTTAACTCATAACAACAATAATCCAAAGTGACAAAGGCTACCATAGAGATGTGGACAGGATATTTTGTTTTCTTAAATAGTTAGGATCCCCTGCACCAAGATGATGTGGAAGTGAAAAATTCATGGGTCAGGAAATTCAACCTTGACGATACCCTGTGTTTTCTTCCTTGGGACAGGTGCATGAGGGTGGGCACCTGTAGGAAGCGTCATGCCAACAACTGCCAAGGAGCACAGGGTATTACTTCTGGCTCAACACCTCTCCCCAACTCATCCATTACACTTGTTCTCACACTGACAGCATCTCCATATTCATAAATATGAATTAGATTAAATTTATCATTGGCTCCAACACAATTTCCTCTTTTTTTTTTTTTTTTTCATAATCTCAAATTCAGGTACTTGATCCACAATGCGTTCTCAACAATTCACTTCAATTTAGCAAACATCTGCTGAATCTCCTGTCTTCCCATCCAAGTCACCGTGCTGAGTACTGGCATACGAAACAAAAGGAGGCGGGGTCTTGTGGCAGGGGAGTGTGCCAGGCAGTGACTCAGAACTCTGTGTGTTGGCTGTGCCATGGTACGTGCCCATGCTGCAAGCCTCCTTCTATGCCAAGGTCATCTCAGGGAGCTGCAAGCGTGTGGGCTAGAGGTTGGCGTGGGGTCAGCCGAGGTGCTGTTGGAATTTGGCCTTGGGGAACAGAATGTGCAGTTTCATAAGGAAGGGAAAAGCGTGCTACGTGGAACTACACGTGAGGAGGTGGAGGGCTGCTGTGCTATCAAGTCCTAGATGCATCAATAATGACCACCAGTGTCACACATGGGGACAGCAGGAGACTAACCCGGCTGTAGGTTGGGGTCAGTTTGTGATTGTGAACTGAATTCCACCGCAGTGAGAAGCCAGCGGTCCTTGTAGCCAGGGGCCTGACATCACAGATACGTTCTTGAGAGAACAGTACCAGGAGCAAGGAGGGCCTGCGGTGTGTAGCCGTGAGGCGCAGGGAAGCGAGATTCAAAGCTGGACAACTAGGTAGGGACCCTTGTGCTGAGGACCTGAGCCAGCCACAGACAAGGGAAGGAAGGGAGAGAGAATTCGCTGGGTGGGGAAGAACTGTGAGGGCGGGGTGCTCACGCAGGGTGTGGCGCTCTGGTGACCACCAAGATGACAGAGCTGCACAAAGTTCGGAGCCCTTCCCCCCCGCCTGCCCCCTGGCCTGGCCTCGTGGACTCTGGACCCACAGACCTGCGACGGACGAATTGGCCCCCTGTGTCGCGTGTGCCACGTCTGGTTCCTCCAGCGTGGCCGCTATGAAGAAAGTGGTTCAGCAGCTCTGGCCGGAGGCCGGCCTCCACGGAGCGAAGCTTCCCCAGGCAGCCACAGACTTGAACTTGAAACAGCTCTGTCTGCGGAATGCGCCGCACGGCCCACTGGAGTATCTTCGACCACAAATCCCTTCAGACCCCGGGAAGTCTGCTCCTTTCTGTAGTCAAAGGAACCTGTCAGAGGGTTCCCGGACCGCTTCTCATTAACCGGTGAATACTCATTCATTCATTCGTTCATTCAAGAGAGATAAAATTGGAGCCTGTACAAACGCTTCCCTTAACACATGTGCCAGGATAGTCAAATTTCTACTTTTGTCAGTCCTGACATCTACTCTCTAAATTTTCATGAATTTCTACTTCACAAGGGTAATTATTTTATATACATTGGCAGCAGCATACAATAAAAAATTTTCACACACAAAAAAAGATGACAGAGCTGGGGCAGGCATTATGGCATAGTGAGTTAAGTCACCACATCCCATGCTGAGTGCTGGTTTGAGTCCCAACTACTCTCTCTCTTTCAAGACTTATTTATTTAAAAGGCAGAGGGAGAGAGAGAGAGAGAGGTCTTCCATTAGCTGGTTTAGTTCCCAAATGTCTGCAACGGCCAGGGTTAGGCCAGGCGTAAACCAGGAATCTGGACTCCACCTGGGTTTCCCATGTGGGTGGCAGAGGCCCAGGGACTTCAGCCATCCTCTGCTGCCTTCCCAGGTGCGTTAGCAGGGAGCTGGATCAGAACTGGAGCCACTTGGGGCCGGCGCTGTGGCGTAGTAGGCTAAGTCTCCACCTGTGGTGCTGGCATCCCATATGAGCACCAGTTCGTGTCCTGGCTGCTCCTCTTCCAATCCAGCTCTGCTTGTGGCCTGGGAAGACAATGGAGGATGGCCCAAGTGTTTGGGCCCCTGCACCCCTGTGGGAGACCCAGGGGGGGCTCCTGGCTTCAGATCAGCTCAGCTCCAGCTGTTGTGCCATTGGGGAGTGAATCAGCAGATAGTAGACCTTTCTCTCTGTCTCTCCCTCTCTCTCTATAACTTTGCTTCTCAAGTAAATAAATTTAAAAGAAGGAGGATGAGGAGATGAGGAGGAGGAGGAGGAAGAGGAAAAGGAAGAAGGAGGAGGAGAAGTAGTAGTGGTGGAGCCACTAGGACTCAAACTGGCTCTCCAATATGGGATCCGGGCATCACAAACAGCGGCTACCCTGTGCCACAATGCTGGCCCCACTACTCTGCTTCTGATCCAACTTCCTGCTAATGCGCCTAGGAAGGCAGTGGATAATGGCCCAGGTACTTGGGCTCCTGCCACCCATGTGAGAGGCCCACATGGAGTTCCTGGCTCCTGCTTTGGCCTAGCCAGGCCCAGGCCTGGTTGTTGTTAGCCTTTGGGGAACTGACCAGCAGATGGGCTATCTCTAACCCTCTTAAATAAGTAAAAAAAAAAAAAAAAAAAAAATTTAAAAAGATGACAGGTGTGGGAAGCACTGGAGAAAAAAGCCAGCTTGAGGGGAAAATTTACCACTTTGGTTTTGGTTGAGTTGAGTCTGAAATGTTAGCGAAACACCCAGAAGAAGACAATAAGAAATTATATCTATCGATGTGGCCTCAGGGGAGCGAGCTGGCACTGTCAAATCACATGTTACCATTACCCATTACATGTTGATGTGTTATTGGAGTCATGCACCACGTAACCATGCCTTGGTCACAATAGACCCCATGCACATGGTGGTCCCACAAGACTGCTTCGCCTAGTGACATCATGGCCGTCTCAGTTTGTGTGAGGGGACCCTGTGATGTTCCCTCCTGGCCACACGCTTCTCAGAACATATCCACATTGCTAAGCGCCGTGGGGACGGTGTTGCTGTGTGAGTGACATCTGTCCCCAGGATTGGGATGGGAATCGCTCTGGAAGAGACTGAGAAACACGGCTCCTGGCCTCAGGATGATGGAGAGAAGTCTCTCCACTTTCTGTCCTTGAAGCAGTTCGCAGTGAGTCAGAGCGAGGCAGAAACTGAGGTCACAGGTGAGCAGCGGAATCTGGATGCCTCCCAGGTGATGGTGGTACAGCCCCACCTCCTCAGGGTGTGTTCAAGACCCTGTAGCAGAGGCTGATAAGAACAGAACAGTCCCCAGCAAGCATCTCTGGGGGACCACCACACTTGCAGAATGGCCAAAGGCACCCCAGCAAATGAAACTAAGAGGGTGCACGACGGACCGGAGGTCAGGAGAGGAGACAGACAATAAGCAGAGGCTGTGGGGATGCCAGGTTGGTGACTGCGTGCTGTGGGAATCTTCTAGAAGCTTGTTGGATTGGTGAGATTGAAGTCAGACCATGGTAGAGGTGGGTCATAGAGCACAAGGTGGGGAAACTGAGGCAGCAGGTAGCGACATTTTAAAGGAGACTTTGTTGGAGTAGGAAAAGGAGCTAGGGGTGTTTGAGGAAAGCTAGGGCTGCAGGAGCCATGATTATGTTCATGGACAAAGGAGAAGGCTCCAGTGGAGAGCATGTGCTTAGAAATGAGCCGTGGCACAGTGGGTAAAACCACCACCTGCAGTGCCGGCATCCCATATGGGCACTGGTTCTAGTTCTGGCTGCTCCACTTCTGATCCAATTCCTTGCTGATGGCCTGGGAGAGCAGTAGAAGGTGGCCCAAGTGCTTGGGCTCCTGCACCCACATGGGAGCCTGGAAGAAGCTCCTGGCTCCTGGCTTCAGATCAGCCCAGCTTCGCCCCATGCGGCCATTCAGGGAGTAAATTAGCGGATGAAAGATCTCTCTGCCTCTGCCTCTCTGCCTCTCTGCCTTTCAAATAAATAAATCTTGAAAAAAAAAAAAAGAAAATGAGTTCATAAATCAGTTTCAGAAAAACCAGAGGGGCCAGCGCTGTGGCGTAGCGGGTGCAGTTCTAGGAAAGATGGAGTTCCCCAAACTTCCTGGCTCCCAGGAGTTACCCAGGGTCCCTGTCAAACATGGATTCCTCTGTACCTTTCCAGGAAAATCTGATTCACAAGGTCTGGGTCTGGGGCCCTGGGATTTGTATTTTTAGTAAATTCTCCTTGATGATTAGTAAGTGATTCTAATTACCAGAGACTTTGGGAAATGCTGTTTAGGAAAACATTAGAGCAAAGACAGAAAACAGAACCCATTTTAGGTATTTCATTTAAAGAAATATTTATTTTTATTTTATTTGAACAGCGGGGAGTGGGGTGGGGGGAGAATTTTCCATTCTCTGTTTCATTCCCCAAATGCCTGTAACAGCCAGGGCTGGGTCAGGCTGAAGCTAAGAGCCAGTAACTCACTCTGGATCTCCCCTATGAAAGGAAGCAAGCCAAGCACTCACCATCGCCAGCGGCCTCCCAGTGTGTGCATTAGCGGGAGGCTGGGTTCAAAGCAGAAGAGCCAGAAGCAATTGTCAGCCCCTACCCGAGCTGCTTGCTTGCTGCTTTCTTGCAGAATATTCAACAGTTCTAGCCCTGGGGACTGGCGTTGTGGCACAGGGGATTAAGCTGTGGTGTGAGACACCGGAATCCCATGGGGGCGCTGGTTCGAGTCCCAGCTGCTCCACTTCCGATCCAGCTCCCTGCTAATATGCCTGGGAAAGCCCCAAAAGATGGCTCAAGTGTTTGCACCCCTGTACCCATGTGGGAGACCCAGGTGGAGTTCCTGGCTCCTGGCTTTGGTCTGGCCCAGCTCCAGTCGTTGTGGCTATCTGGAGAGTGAACCAGGAGGTGGAAGATCTCTCTGTAACTCTGCCTGTAATTTATGGTGTGTGTGTGCCTGTGTGTGCCCAGAGGTTGGGGTGGGTCCTGGCACGCAGGAAGTGCTTTATTTCCTGCCTTAACGAGCCTACATGAGTGTTTATTTTATGATCAGTCATTAGATGCTGCATTTGTTTTATGCCCTTTTCTCTATGTGTATTATATTACTTCATAATAATAAATTTCATTGTATTTTATTTTTCTCTTTCAAGATTTTTTTTTTTTTTTTGACAGGCAGAGTGGACAGTGAGAGAGAGAGACAGAGAGAAAGGTCTTCCTTTTGCCGTTGGTTCACCCTCCAATGGCCGCCGCGGTAGCGCGCTGCGGCCGGCGCACCGCGCTGTTCCGATGGCAGGAGCCAGGTGCTTCTCCTGGTCTCCCATGCAGGTGCAGGACCCAAGGACTTGGGCCATCCTCCACTGCACTCCCTAGCCATAGCAGAGAGCTGGCCTGGAAGAGGGGCAACCGGGATAGGATCGGTGCCCCGACCGGGACTAGAACCCGGTGTGCCGGCGCCGCAAGGCGGAGGATTAGCCTGTTGAGCCACGGCGCCGGCCTCTTTCAAGATCTTTACCACCACAGGGGACAAGCAGCCATGGAGGGTGGTGACTGTAGATGGGTGTACAGGGCACTGTGCTTGAAAGAGGGGCCACATGTCACCAGGCCCCCCGGGGTTACGTGGCCAGGCCTAGGGGCCGGTTCAGCAGTGGGCGTGCCAGTCAGCAGCTCAGAGCAGCTGTACACGACTGGCCAGTGAGTCCCTGGTAGTAGGGTCTCACGGCCGCCAGGTTGGGGCACCTGGTGCACAGCTGAAACTTGAACTCTGGCACCCAGGGCGGCACACCCAGGTCCTGCTGGCTGCACAGCCGTGGGTGGATGCTGCCCACGTGCCTTGGGTAGAAGGCCTCGGAGGGCAGGGAGAACTTGCTGAACTCCATCGTCCGGTGCGTGTTCTCATCCCAGTCCCAGGACATGAGGGTCTTCTCCAGCCTGCGCTGGGGCGGGGACAGCCTAGTGCTGTGCTGTCCTGAGATGCTGGTCCTGGAAAGTGGAGACATGGAAAACCATGCAGACCTGTGGTTGGCGGCCCACAGAGAAGGCATCTCCGATGACCTCACAGTGGTCTGGCCACACAGAGCCAGGGCCCTCCCCGGGTGGTACAGGAGCTCCACAGTGCAGAACCAGTCTCCTCCCCACAGCACCTTTGTTGGTGTGGGTGCCTGGATGCTCTCTGCTGTCTGTCTGGAACACGTGGAAGGAGTTGGGGGGTCCACGCCCAGGTACAGCTCCTCCGGAAGCTCACCCACCCTGTTTGCAGCCTCTGGCGTTTTCTTGTAGAAGTCTCGAGCTGGGTGGGCTTCCTCAGGTGGAACCCACCACCAGGGCAAGAGCGTGAGCGGGTGGGAGGTGAAGACGCCGCTCAGGAGGGGCCGACGTGTGGTTTCAGAAGCTGTCCTTGACTTTGGCTGCCTTGGGGTTCCCATCAGGGTGGCAGAGAGGGAAGGGTCAGGGCTCCGGTTGGATGGGGGATTTGACCCAGCTCCATAAGGAGAAGTCATCCCACAGCCACCTTCATCTTGAGGGGAGTAGGGCTCAGGAAGAACTCGGAACGGTCCCCCGGGCCCGGATGCTCCTGCTCAGCTGTCCAGGTACCGCCTCTGCAGCCCTCGGTGGTCTGTTTTTAAAACAGTACCAAGCAATGCCAATCCAGGGCGCTCCCAGGAGGAAACTCCTTTGAGACAGGAGAGGAAGGCAGGGGGCGGGTAGAGGGTCATAGCCCCAACGGAACCCCAGATTTATTAGGGGCCTTCCAGGGCCCCCCCACATGAACACACCCGCCTCTTGGCCATCTCTCATCTCTCGTCTCGGAGCGGATTTGAGAATGCAAATGGCAAATTTGAAGGGTAGCGTTCAGGACACAGGAGGCTAGGGAAGGGACAGAGGACCATTGGAAAGGGACCGAGTGGTGCAAAGCTGGGCAGGGTGAGGACTGGGGAACCAGCTGAGTCCGCCTATGGCCAGGACCCTCAGGAGAAGTTCAGGTGGGGGTTGGGGAAGGCTGCCCCACCCCAGGAAAGCAGGGGCCTGTGTCCCGGGCCAGGGAACGTGTCCATTCAAAATGAGCCTTGTCAAGGTGTGGCGCTTCCACGGGGAGGCTGGAAACACGAGCTCGCTTAATATTTTTAAGTTGTGGTAAAATGCAGATAACATAACACTTACTGTTTTAGCTATTTTTGGTGTGCGGCTCTGTGGCACCAAGTGCAGTCACATGGTTGTGCCATCACCACTACCCATCTGGAGGATTTTTTACATCTTTTTTTTCCTTTTTTTGAAGATGTATTTATTTATTTGAGAGGCAGAGTTACAGATAGAGAAAGGGAGAGACAGAGAGAGAGAAAGGTCTTCCATCTGCTGATTCACTCCCCAGATGGCCGTAAAGGCCGGAGGGACCAGGCTGAAGCCAGGAGCCGGGAGCGTCACCCGGGTCTCCCACGTGGGTGCAGGGGCCCATGCACTCAGTCCATCTTTCACTGCTTTCCCAGGCCATTAGCAAGGAGCTGGATTGGAAGTGGAACTGTCAGGACTCGAACCGGTGCCCACATGGGATGTCGGCACCATAGGTGGAGGCTTAATCCACTACACCACAGTGCTGGCCCCCCTTCACATCTACCTACCTACCTACCTACCTACCTTCCTTCCTTCCTTAGATTTATTTATTTGAAAGTCAGAGCTAGAGAGAGGAGGGGCGGGGGGGGGGGAGGGAGAGAGAGGTCCTCCATCCACTGGCTCACTCCCCAGTTGGCCTCAAGCCAGGAGCCAAGAGCTTCTTCCGGGTCCCCCACGTGGGAGTAGGGGCCCAAGGATTTGGCCATCCTCCACTGCTTTCCCAGGCCATAGCAGAGCACTAGATAGGAAGAGGAGCAGCTGGGACTAGAACCGGCGCCCATATGGTATGCCGACGCCCCAGGCCAGGGTGTTGACCTGCTGTGCCACAGCGCCGCCCCCCCCCCCCCCATCTTTTAAAGCTGAGACTCTGCGCCTATTAAACAACCCTCTTCTCCCCCACCAGGCTCTGGCAAGCATCTGTCTACTTTCTGTGCCTTTGAACTTGCCTGGTCTAGGCTCCTTGCATAGTACAAACTACAGTCTTTGTCTTTTTGTACCTGGCTTATTCATCTTAGCACAATATAGTCAGGTTTCACCTATGCTGTAGCGAGTGTCACAATTTCTTTCCTCCTTGAGGCTGAATGATAAAACCCTTTATAAGTATAGCACGTTTTGGTGGCTGGTATTGTGGCATAATGGGTAAAGCCAATGCTATGACACTGGCATTTCTAATGGGTGCTGGTTTGTGTACCAGCTCCTCCACTTCCGATCCAGCTCCCCATTAATGTGCCTGGGAAAAGCTGCAGAGGATGGCCCAAATGCTTGGGCCCCTGCACCCACATGGGAGACCTGGAGGAAGCTCCTGGCTCCTGCCTGCCTCAGCTCTGGCCTTGGCAGCCACCTGGGGAGTGAGTGAACCATTGAATGGAAGACCTTGCTCTCTGTCTTTCCCTTCTCTAACTCTTTCAAATAAATACATAATTTTTTTAATAAAAAGATTTATGTATTTATTTGAAAGGCAGAGTTACAGACAGGCAGAGGCAGAAGCAGAGGCTGGGGCGGGGGTAGGTAGGTCTTCCATCCATTTGTTTACTCCCTGGATGTCTGTAACGGCTGGAGCTGTGCCAATCCAAAGCCAGGAGCTTCCTCTGGGTCTCCCACACTGGTGCAGGAGTCCAAGGACTTGGGCCATCTCCTGCTGCTTTCCCAGGCCATAGCAGAGAGCTGGATCGGAAATGGAGCAGCCGGGACTCGAATCAGCGCCCACATGAGTTGTCAGCACTGCAGACAGCGGCTTTACCCGCTATACCATCACGCCGGCCCCTATACGTAAATCTTAAAAAGAAAGTATACCACATTTTGTTTATCCATTTGGCACTAACAGATTGCTTCCACCTGTTTGCTGTGAAGCTCTCTACACACGTGGATGGACAAGGATCTGTTCAGTCCTTCCTTTCCTTGTTGTAGGAGGCAGGATCCATACAGAGAGGGAGAATTGCTGGATCATACGGTAATTCTATGGTTAGTTTTTTTAGGAACCACCATGCTATTTCATTTTATGCTTAGGAACACCATAGCTGTACCATGTTCTGTTCCCGTCAGCAATGTACAAGACTCTAGTTCCTCCGCATCTCTGCCAACACTTGCTGTCTGCTTTGTTTTGCCAACAGCCATCCCACGGGTGAGGCTTCAGTGTTACTCACACGGAGGAACTTGTCTTCCAATGATATCCAGACACTAAATGAGACCTTTTGGTACCTGGCTGAAGTGGATTCTCACGGCAGGTGGGGCCAGCAACTGCCCCTCCTTCTTCCCTTGGAACATTTGAGACTCTCGTCCGTTATTCTCCAGAGTGTGAAGTGTGTGAGTACAAGGGGTGGAGGGGGAGGAAAGGTCGCGGACAGCTCCGGAACGCCTAACATGTGTGGTTGGTCTTCCTTTTTCTCACTGTACAGCTCGGTGACCGTGAGCCAGTATTTCCGCCAGACACTCCGCTCCTGGACACCTCCACCTCTTTGCTCTTCTCTTTCTATCCTGTTTTTCTATCTAATCTTTAAGGATCTTGTCTTGACTTTCAGCGCACATTCTGTCCCTGTGCATAAATTAGGTATGGCTTTCTGCTCTTTACATTGCCTGTTTCCTCTGTAAATTACACCATTCATAATTTCCACTTTACTGCTTTTCTCCAACCCCTCTGGCTGCCATCACAAGTTCATAAATTCAGACTCAGCCATCCTGGGACTGGTGTCGTGGTGAAGCAGGTTAAACCACCGCCTGTGATGCCGGCATCCCGTATGGGCACCGGTTCCTGTCCTGGCTGCTTCACTTCACTTCCAATCCAGCTCCCTGCTAAGGTACCTGGGAAAGCCATGGAGGATGGCCCAGCGTGTAGGCCTTTGCACCCATGTGGGAGATCTGGAAGAAGCTCCTGGCTCCGTTGTGGCCATTTGGGGAGTAAACCAGTGAATGGAAGGTCTCCCTCCCTCCCTCCCTTCCTCCCTCCCTCCCTCCCTCTCTCTCTCTCTCTCTCTCTAGCTCTGCCTTTCAAATAAACAAATAGATAAGTAAATCTTAAAAAAAAAAAAAAGTCAACTGTCTACTTCCCAAAGTTTGGGAGATGCTATGGTGTGGACCTGGTATGGCCACACCAAAACACATGTTGACATTTCTAAAAATGTAATACATATTTTAAAAAATTTATGTGAGCGAGAGAGAAAGAGGGAGTTCCCTTTCAGTGGTTCATTCCCCAAATGCCTGCAACAGCCAGGCTGAACGGAGCCGAAGCGGGGAGACAGGCACTCCATCGGCTCTCCCAACCAGGTAACAGGATCCCAGGAGCTTGAGCATCACTGCTGCCTCCTGGGGTCTGCATTAGAAAGAAGCCGAGCCAGAAGTCAAACCCAGGCACTGTGACGTGGGGTGCAGGGATCCTAACCCGCTTGTTTGCTGTAAGGCCAAACGCTGAGATTTCTGTCAGTGTAACGGCACTGAGGGGTGGTGTGGCCTTTAAGGCGTGTTGGGGTTATGGGGCATCGCCCTCACGAGTGGATTAGCTTCTGTGGGTACCATAGGACGGGCACCCCGTCCCTTCCCTCTTTTGCACGCGCCCTGCTTTCTGCCATGGAAGCTGCACAAGGCCTCCACTGTGTGCGGCCACGCTTGGCCTAACTAAAACAAACCTCTTTCCTTTACAAATGACCATTCGTGGGTATTCTGTTATAGTAGCAAAAACTAGACCAAGACAGGACTCTCCCACCACGTATGCAGGGTCCACTGAAGGGCTGGCTGTGAAATGCTGCAGGCTGTGCCCAAGCACCAGGGTGGTGAAGAAGGCTCCCGGGCCCTGGGGCTGCTGAGCCTGGGTAGCTCAACAGTGCCAGCGAAGCCGGGAACCCGCGACAAAGCACGGACAGCCGCATTGTGGGGCGAAACGCGAGCTGGGCGGTCGGCCAGGTGATCCGCAGGACACAGGCAGTACTCTTTCCGGGTGACCACCAGGATAGAAACACAAAAACTGAAAAGTTCCTAAGGGCCCTTCGTGGCTGCATCACGTGGCTGGTTGTGAATTCTGTTGAGCTTTGCGGCCACACTGTGCCTTTCTGCTCCTGTTAGGAGCTTCAAAAACATGAACTCTGCTAAGGTCTTGCAGTCACATCAGTAGGGGCTCTGCTGCTATCTCTAGACAAGGAGCTCGCCCAAGGGAGGTGGATGCGTGTTTAAACGGGGAGAACTGCTTTGAAATAGGAGGTGTAAAAGGAAGTGCTTGGGGGCCGGCGCTGTGGTGTAGTGGGTTAAGCCTCCGCCTGCAGTACTGGCATCCCGTACAGACACCCGTCTGAGTGCCGGCTGCCATACTTCAATCTTGCTCTCTGCTGTGGCCTGGCAGTAGAAGATGGCCCAAGTGCTTGGGTCCCTGCACCGACGTGGGAGACCAGGAAGAAGCTCCTGGCTCCTGGCTTTGGTTCAGCCTAGCTATGGCTGCTGCAGCCATTTGGGGAGTGAACCAGCGGACGGAAGACCTCTCTCTCTCTCTCTCTCTGTCTCTCCTTCTATCTGTAACTCTGCCTCTCAAATAAATAAACAAATCTTTAAAAAAGAAAACAAAGGAAGTGTTTGCGAGTGTTGATGACATTCCACAGCAGCCTCAAGTGGCCAGGGACATGTACTCACTAAGAAACCTGTGTAACCTGCGGCGGATACCTTGCAAGTGGCTACTAGATAAATATGTTTATTGTCTCCAGAGTTTCGGCAGGAGTGACTTAAAGAGAAAGCCTATGGCAAGGACACCGTTGCTCCTTTAGTGCCACTGGCTTTTTTTTTTTTTTTTTTTTTTTTTTTGACAGGCAGAGTGGACAGTGAGAGAGACAGAGAGAAAGGTCTTCCTTTTGCCGTTGGTTCACCCTCCAATGGCCGCCGCAGCTGGCGCATCGCGCTGATCCGAAGCCAGGAGCCAGGTGCTTCTCCTGGTCTCCCATGCAGGTGCAGGGCCCAAGGACTTGGGCCATCCTCCACTGCCTTCCCGGGCCATAGCAGAGAGCTGGCCTGGAAGAGGGGCAACCGGGATAGAATCCGGCACCCTGACCGGGACTAGAACCCGGTGTGCCAGCACCGCTAGGCAGAGGGTTAGCCTAGTGAGCCGCGGTGCCGGCCAGCACTGGCTATCTTAAAAGCAGGTCCATGGGGCAGGTGTTTGGCCTGGTGGTTAAGACGCTGTTCCAGATGTTTGCATCCCGTATGGGAGTGCCCGAGTTCAAGCCCCGGCTGGGCCCCCAATTCCAGCTTCCTGCTAATGCGCACCCTAGGAGCCAGCAGTGATGGCTTAAGGGATTCAGCTCCAGCCACCCACACTGGAGATCCGGGTTGGGTTCCTGGCTCCTCGCTGCAGTCTGGCCCAGCCTCAGCTGTTGAGAGCATTTGGGGAGTGGACCAGTGGATGGGAAATTTCTCTTCATCTATGCCTCCAAATAAATACAAATTTAAAAGACAAAAGGCCTATTTACAACTCCAGACTTTGATATGTTCGTCATCTTGTCCTAGCAAGATACTGGGGACGCTTCAGAATGAGAACTGATGTCCTTGACCCTCAAGTCCATCAGAATCACTACCCTGGGTGGGACCCTCCTGCTGCCTGACTTCTTGTCATTTTGTTCCTGGCCTACACTGATCTTCAAGGAATAGTCTGGAACAAAGGAAGCCCAACCAGTGCCCTTGAGCTTCTCGCTAGTGGGCCTGGAAAAACAGTCAGTGGAGGGAGGGTAGGTGTTCGGCTCAACAGTCGGCACGGGGCATGGGATGCCTACATCCACACCCGAGTGCTTGGGTTCAAGTCCTGGCTTCCTGCTGATGTGAGCCCTAGGAGGCAGCCCAACTGCTTGGGTCCCTGCTACCCACATGGGAGACCGGGTGAGTTCTTGGCTCATTCCTAGCTATTGTGGGTATTTGGGAAGTAAACCAGCAGATGGAAGATCTCTGTTGCTCTCTGTCCATCTGTCTTTATCTGCCTCTCAAATACAATAAGAATATATTTTGTTAAAAAAGAGAAGAAAAAAAGCAGTTTGCATGGAAAATAAAACAGGAGCAGGTGTTGTGATACAGTAGCTGAGGCTACGTCTTGGGGTACCCACATACCGCATCAGAGTGCCTGGTTTGAGTCTTGGCTACAAGGTGCTACCACCAGTCCAGCTTCCCAACAATGCACCTGGGAGGGGAGCAGATGGTGGCCCAAATACGTGGGTCCCTAGCACCCATGTGGGAGACCTGGGTGGAATTCCAGAGTCCTAGCTTCGACCTGGCTCAGCTGTTGCAGGCATTCGGGGAGTGAACCAATGGATGGAAGGTACCAGTCTCTGTTCCATCCCCTCCCTCCCCCTCCCCGTCCCTGCCGTCACTCTGCCTTTTAAACAAATAAAATACATCTAATCTTTTGAAAGAAAGAATTGGTGGAAGCATATGAAAAGCAGTTTTTGGACAATCTGTGGGCTTTGCTGAGCCAGATAATGGGGGTTGAGGTAAGGCTATAATAATGACAAGGGCTATAATAATAATACAGTCAGAATTCAGTAGCAAGGTTCAGCAAGCAACCCAGTTGGCCCTCCTGTACCTGCAACCTCAGATTTAACCAACTGCAGTAGGAAAAATATTGTGTCTGTACTGAACACGTACAGACTATTTCTTGTCCTTACTCCCTGAACAATACAGTTTAGGGGTCCGTGTTGTGGCACAGCAGGTTAAGCAGCTGCCAGCGACATGGGCATCTCAGATGAGCACCTGTTTGAACCCCAGCTGCTCCACTTCTGATCCAGCTTCCTGCTCCTGTGCCTGGGCAGGCAGCAGAAGATGGCTCGAGTACTTGGGCCCTGCCACCCATGCTGGAGGCCTGGATGGAGTTCCGGGCTCCTGGCTTCAGCTTGGCTCAATCCAGGCCATGGTGGCCATTGGAGAGTGAACCAGCAGATAGAAGCTCTCTCTCTCTTTCTCTATTTCTCCCTCCTTCTCTCTGCCTTTTAAATAAATAAAATAAATCTTAAAACCAAACAATGAGTATGACATGCGTTTTCATAGCATTTACACTGTATCCGGTGTAAGTTGTTCAGAGAGGGTTCCCAGCACACAGGAGGGCCAAGGAGCTTCCACGCAGACTCCAGGCCACTTTAGCCATGGGGCTTGAGCACCCATACATTTGGGCATGGCGAGTGCCTGGGACGAAACCCTCGTGGTTACCAGGAGACAACTCTGCAGGCAGCACTGGGAATCTGTAATTCCAGTCCCAGCGTCCTTTCCCTGCCTGGAGGCCCTTGCTCCACTGACGCTCGGGAAATGTTTCTCCGGGCAGCCTGTGAGCGCTTAGCCTTCTGCAGGGCCCCTGGTCTCCTATCTGACAGCTGTGAGCCCTGCAGGCCACGGGCGATTCTCTCTTCTCCCTCTAGATAAAGATGGCGCTCTGGCTGACCACCCAGAATCCCTTACACACAGGCCAAAATCTTCCTGTGAGGGCGGGGATACGGGAGTAGATGTGTAGAGTAGAGAGTAGAGAGACCCCAGCATGGAGTCAGGGAGCCAGCAAAACCTGCAAGAGCCCCGTCTCTTTATAGTCAGTGGCTAGGCCCTTTTTTTCTTTTGGTTTGTTGATTGCTTGATTGATTTGAGAGGCAGAGTTACGGGGGGGGGGGAGGGGGAGGTGTGGGGGTCTTCCACCCACTGGTTCACTCCCCAGATGGCCACAACGGCCAAGCCTGGGCTGATCGGAAGCCAGGAGCCAGGAGTTTCTCCCAGGTCTCCCAAGCGGGTGCAGGAGCCCAGGCACTTGGCCATCCTCTGCTGCTGTCCCAGGCCATTAGCAGGGAAGTGGATCGGAAGTGGAGCAGCCGGGATTCAAACCAGTGCCCATGTGTGATGCCAGTGCTGCAGGCAGAGGCTTAACCTACTGCACCATAGCACTGGCCGGGGCTAGGCCCTTCTATTTCTCCTTCCGTGTGTCTGTGGGATGCCAACCCCTCAAGCCCACTTCCTCCACGAGGCTCAGACCCCCGCACGGCCTCCCAGCCAGCTGCCTTCTGTGAGTTCCTGCCCTCATCCCACTCCTGCTGGTATGTTATTCCCAGCAACAGGCACGCGGCGGCGCCCGCTCCTAACGCCTCACAGCCAAGCTCCTCGCACTCGGCCTCACCACGTGCACCCCACTTCAGCTCGGCTCTTCTTCGCCCCGCACCCTCTGTGCTGGCTACAACAATCTAGTCTCCGCGTCGTCGTGTGCGTCAGTCTCCTCTTCAGGAAACCACCCCCTCGAAAGCCGTGTGGTAAGACCCCCCTAACAAGACGTCTCCCACCTTGACCATGTTCCAGTGCCCGGCTCTGGTATCGAGCACATTCACACGGCTGCACAACCATCACCATCGCCCATTTCAAGAACTCTTCCTCTTTCAGCACTGAGCTTCTGTACAAGTTAACGCCCGCCATCCCACCTCTCCAGCCACCATTCGTTTTACTTCGGTCTCTTCGGTCTCTTCTCTTTCTCTCTCTCTCTTTCTCTCTTTCTCTTTCTCTTTCTCTCTCTCTCTCTTTCTCTCTCTTTCTCTCTCTCTCTCTTTCTTTCTTTCTTTTTTTTTTTTTTTTTGACAGGCAGAGTGGATATTGAGAGAGAGAGACAGAGAGAAAGTTCTTCTTTTTTGCCGTTGGTTCACCCTCCAATGGCCACTGTGGCCAGTGCATCTCACTGATCCGAAGCCAGGAGCCAGGTGCTTCTCCTGGTCTCCCATGCGGGTGCAGGGCCCAAGGACTTGGGCCATCCTCCACTGCCTTCCCGGGCCATAGCAGAGAGCTGTCCTGGAAGAGGGGTAACCGGGATAGAATCCGGTGCCCCAACCCGGACTAGAACCAGGTGTGCCAGTGCCGCAAGGATTAGCCTGTTAAGCCACGGCGCCGGCCATCTCCTCCTCTTTCTATAACTCTTCCAATAAATAAATAAATCTTAAAAAGTAAAAAAGTCAATAAAATGTAGGTTTTCTGCTCACTCAGGAATGGTGAGATTGAGAGGCCAGGAGGCAGCTGCTGCTGCAAAGATCACTCGCAGACTCATAGTCCCCAGAAACAGGAGGCGTGGCACGCGGGACCCCACACGGCAACATCAGGGGTGAGCAGGAAGCGGAGGGGCTGGGGGAAGCGCCCGCCCCGCCCGTGAGAACCTCTGTTGTGGTTTTCATAGGAAGCAATGGGCGAGGTGGCCAGTAAGGCACACAGCAGTGGATTGGCGAGTCTGGATGCTTTTTGCAGGCTCTGGGGCACAGGGGATGTTCCTAGGCTTCGGCCACCTGGCTCTGGGGTGAGTGGCCCTGAGGAATATTGCCCCCCGGGGACAGACTCAGTTTCCGAGAGGTTGGTCTGGATGGGAGGTTCAGCCAGGAGAGGCCTTTGGTCCCTAAGAGTCAGCTCACCCTGCAAGGGGCCAAGGACACCAACGCACCAAGAACACGGAGAAGGAGCTGGCGCTGTGCCCTAGTGGGGGAAGCCACCTCCTGCCACACCAGCATCCCGTGTGGGCGCCAGTTCCACATTCAACCCAGTTCCCTGCTAATGTTCGCTGCTAAGGCAGTGGAGGATGGCCCAAATGGCTTGGGCCCTGCATCCATGGGGGAGACCCAGAAGAAGCTCCTGGCTCCTGACTTTTCCCTGGCCCAGCCTTGGCGATTGCGGCCATTTGGGGAGTGAATTAGCAGATGGAAGCTCTCTCTCTGCAGCTCTGACTTTCAAACAAACAAATACATTTTAAAACACACACCCAGAAAAGCAGCGGTGTGGTGAATACAGTTGGTGAGTGGGGAGCACACGCTGGCTCTTAAATACAGACATCGCGATTTGTGTGTTCCAGGGTCCCTTGGTCCAAACCTGCCACTGTGCTAAGAACCCACTTAATCTCCTGGCCTGAGAATAATCGTCTAGAAAATGAGCCTCACTCTACCCCAATCCCTGTGGACTCTGTCTCCCTTTCAGCTGTCTCTTCTCTGCTCGCTCCGCATAGAAGGGTTTTAAGCCCGGACTGATAGATATCTCCAAGAGGTTAAGAAAATGACCTCAAAGGGAAGAAACTGAAGACTTTACTGGGAAACTGTGATGAGCATGGCTCTTTTTTCAAAGACAGAGAGAGGGGGGGAGAGAGAGAGAGGAAGGGAGGGAGGGAGAGAGGGAGAGAGGGAGGGAGGGAGGGAGGGAGGAGGGAGAGATGGACAGGAATGTAACAAACAGCACAATAAGATATTTTCAAATGCCGGTTGGTGGCTCGGCTGTGAAATTTCACCGAAGTCTAATGGTGAAAAAAGACTCTGAAATAATAAACCCAGCTCCAAATTAGGGGCGCCTGCAAATGTAGTAATTTCTACCTAAGAGGCTTTGTGTCCAAACATGTCATTTGAGATCCCAGCACACAAAGGAGAATGCCCTTGGAAACAAGGAGACATTGAGGCCCGCGTCCCTGGGGCACTGGATTTCCGCGCTGGCCTCAATAACGTTTTCAGCCACATTAGGCACC
Source organism: Lepus europaeus (assembly GCF_033115175.1). NCBI lineage: Eukaryota > Metazoa > Chordata > Mammalia > Lagomorpha > Leporidae > Lepus > Lepus europaeus. Next base: position 106,347,296 of record NC_084835.1, on the reverse strand, counting down.
GGCTTCAGACCTGGTGGGAAGCAAATTTAAGTGTCTCTTTTAGGGGAAAACAATGAGAATGTTGTATTTCACAAAAGGAAGGAATTCTATCACTCTTCGGGTTGGCAGACCTGGCGGCTTTGTGATTAGATTGGACAGTAGCTCACGCTACTCTGATTTTTAAAACCTTCTCCAGGCTCACAAAACGTACCCCAAAGGGAGGAAGTGCTCCTTCCTTCTCTACTGAGTACCAGGTCTTTAACAGCCAAGGAAAATATTTATCCTGCTGGTATTTATCGCTACAGTTCCAGGGGTAAATGAATACATGAAAATATATGTATAAATGAAATATATAATGTTTCTCAAACCAGAGGCAGCCTGCTGTCTTGCTGATGTTGTAAGAACAATAGAATATTACAAAGCACAGATGACTCAAACTCACCAATTCACTCAGCGCTCACTCATTTATCTCATTGGTGGGTGTGCACTGTTGCTACCATGTGCCAGGCACTTCAGCCATGGAGGTCACAGGAGACATGAGTGGTGAGCGGGGTGGGCGGTGGGGACCTTCTGGCTTGCAGGTAGAGGACAAGACAGATCTTCGGGAGCTCAGAACAGACAAGGAGGGATAGAGCCGTGTGCACCAGAGAGGGTACGCACCAGTGCGTAACAGGGTATCAGGTTGGGCAGCAGGGAGAGCTCTGGTCAGAAAACAAGGAAAAAGGCCAAGAAACCCAGGACTGAGGAGCAGGCATTTGACACAGCAGTCTGGACGCTCCTGGGGATGCCCTCACCCCGGAGTAACTGGGTTCCAGTCCCCAGTCCCCCCTGACTGTGGCTGCCTGTTAACGCACTCCCAGGAGGCCACAGGAGATGGTTCAAGTAGCCGGGTTCCCGCCACTCCATCCTGGATGAAGCTCTGAGTTCCCGGCTTCGGCTGGAACAGTCATGGCTGCTGTGGTCACTGGGGGGAGTAAACCAGCGGATGGGAGATCCGTCTTAGCATCTACCTCTCTCTCTCTGCCTTTCAAGTGAAATTTCAAAAGCAAATGAGAAGCCAAGGATGCAGGAGTGAATGGAAAGGGTTAATAGGCAAGCAAGGATGCTCATCCAGTTCAGAGGCTGAGCTCTTGGAGATGGGTTTAGGGAACGAGAACCTGGTCTTGTTTAGAGTCCGAGAACATCGAGCCACCTGTGCCCAGCCCAGGAGCACAGAGTCTGCGTGTGGCTGTGGCTGTGGCTACCGTGGCTGTGGCTGCCACGGCAGATAAGCCGGCCCTGCCAGACACGAAGCTCCATCTCTGAAGGCACTCAGTGCCTTCTACTGTGAGCAGACAGTGCCCAGCTGGGCTCCCGGTACCCAGCTGTCAGCCTGCTGAGGATCAGGCTAGGGCTTGTCACGGCAAGGTCGCGGCGAGAAGGGGTACAGCCACCACGCAGGTGGAGACCCTCCTACTGCATTCTTGCCCTTGTGTGTGTTCAGAGACCTTGTGATGGGCAGAATCCCATGATGCTCCCTTCCGTGGGATTTCCTGTCCTGACCCCAGGACCCGGGAACACCCTGATTATTTCCATTATGTGGCTTAGAACTAATCACGAGGAAGATCCTCTGGTCAGGTGGAGGATCTAAAATCCAACCACAAGTCCCAGGGGGTTGTGACCTTGCTGATGGACTGGTGCACCCTTCCCCGCTTGATGACGGAGGTGGACAGGTGTGAGGCCCCAAGAGCAGCTTCCAGAAGCTAAGAGTGACCCGGCTGGCAGCCCACCAGGGCGTAGGACCCCCGTCCCAGGCCTGCAAGGGAACTGCATTTTGCCATCAAGGTGAACGGGCCTGGAAGTGGCTCCTCCCCCATGTTCCAGCCCAGGCAACATCTTGGTTTCAGCCTCGTGACACAGAGAGGCAGGGGAGCTGCCTGAGCTTTTTAAATGTTCAAACTATGTATTTATTTCTGAAAGGCAGAGAGAGACAGGCACATCAGAGACAGAGATCTTCCATCCACAGATTCACTCCCCAGATGCCTGCATCAGGTAGGGCTGGATCAGGAGCCAGGAACTCAACCCGAGTCTCCTATGTGGGTGATAAGGACCCAACCGCTTGGTCCATCACTGCTGTCTCCCAGGGTGCACATTGGCAGGATGCTGGAACTCACAACCAGACATTCCAAGCAGCGCTTTAACTGCCACGCGAGTGCCTGCCTGCCTGGCCCTCTCCACAGAGCTGACCATGGAGGAACACGTGCTGTTGTGTGGAGCAGCCAGGCTCCTGGAGACCGTGAGGCAGTGAGAGGAAACTAGCAGAGCTTCAGAGTCCACATTGGCCAGGGAGTGCCGACACAGTGCTGCCTTGGACCGTCTTTATCTTGTAGGGACCACAGGTGCTGAGCAAGGCAGGATTAAGGACTGAAGGAGTGGGGCTGGGGAATTGCTGACAATCGCCCCTGAGGTGTTCTGGGAAGAGTGTGAGGACTACAGGTGGCCGTGGAGAGGGCGGAGTCAGGGACAAAGCGGGAGACCCCAGTCTCGACACAACCCTCGACGCCTTGATGGTGCTGGGCCGAGGATGCTCCACAGAGGGATGGGTATGCTGTCAGTGATTCCTTCCTTGGGCGAAGGGCACACTTAGCTAAGGAGGGGGTAAGGCTGATGCTCCTTGTGGCTCAGGCTGAGTGGCGCGTCCCCTCGGCATTTATGACAGGTGCCGATATGGGACTGTATCTGAGTGGCTCTAAGCAAGGCCACTGCTGCCCAGAAATCCACACTTCCACGTCTTCCTCAATTCACTTCAGGAAAAACTCAGCAAACTCAACTAAAGGGATGTTTAGGAACCCCGGGAGCAGGCCCTCTCGCCAACAGACTCCTGCCTTCCCTCTGGACCACTGCAGCCCGGTCCGTGGGCCCCTGCACAGATGCTGGGGAGGAGCCAGCCACTGTGCAAGGCTCCCTTCTCTGAACGGAGGGGTTGGGTGGGCGAGGGGTGGAGGTTGGGCAATGGCGGAAGGGAAGGGAATGGTCACCCACGCCCTGAGTCTCTGAAACACATCAACTCTCAAGGGGCCACCACCCAAGCCCTTGGCACACGGGCAGCCAAAGCATCCACGGGCCTCGGCCACAGATCTCGCCTTCCCAGAGTCTGCTTTGCCACGGCAGTGGGCCTGTCTGTCCAATCCCCAGGCCCTTTGCTGGCATCCTTTGCAACCTCAAAGAACTCAGCAAAGGACCGGAGAAACCAGACTGCAAAGAAATAATCCCGAAAAGACTTCCGGTTGCACAGATCAAGTCCCCAGCACCTGCTCACCCAAGGACGACCTTGAGACTGTAGACCCCATCTCAAGACCTGCGTAAATGGGAGAAACAGGGCAGGGCCACGTACTGACCACAGCACTGGGGTACAGGGCAGGGCCACGTACTGACCACAGCAACGGAGCACGGGGCAGGGCCATGTACTGACCACAGCACCGGGGCACGGGGCAGGGCCACGTACTGACCACAGCAACAGAGCACGGGACAGGGCCATGTACTGACCACAGCACCGGGGCACGGGGCAGGGCCACGTACTGACCACAGCAACAGAGCACAGGGCAGGGCCATGTACTGACCACAGGACCAGAGCACGGGGCAGGGCCACGTACTGACCACAGCACCAGGGCACAGGGCAGGGCCACATACTGACCACAGCACCGGGGCACGGGGCAGGGCCACGTACTGACCACAGCACCAGGGCACGGGGCAGGGCCACGTACTGACCACAGCAACAGAGCACGGGACAGGGCCATATACGGACCACAGCACCAGGGCATGGGGCAGGGCCACGTACTGACCACAGCACCGGGGCACGGGGAAGGACCACGTACTGACCACAGCACCGGGGCACGGGGCAGGGCCACGTACTGACCACAGCACCGGGGCACGGGGCAGGGCCACATACTGACCACAGCAACAGAGCACGGGGCAGGGCCATGTACTGACCACAGCACCGGGGCACAGGGCAGGGCCATGTACTGACCACAGCACCTGGGCATGGGGCAGGGCCACGTACTGACCACAGCACCAGAGCACGGGGCAGGGCCATGTACTGATCACAGCACCGGGGCACGGGGTAGGGCCATGTACTGACCACAGCAACAGAGCACGGGGCAGGACCACGTACTGACCACAGGACCAGAGCACGGGGTAGGGCCATGTACTGACCACAGCAACAGAGCACGGGGCAGGGCCACATACTGACCACAGCAACAGAGCACGGCTGTCCTGGAAGGGACCCTGCAGGCGCTTTTGTGCAGGCTCTGTGTGCCCAGGCCTACATCCTTGTCCCACTCAGGGGCTGTCCACAGGGAAGATTCCTCACCTCAAACACCCTGCAGGCGCCAGCCCCCACGCCCCACCCACCCCAGATGCCACGGTGGCTGGTGACTGCTGGTTTTCCTGCAGGGCTGTTGCACTCTGCGGCTCGAGTTAGGGATCTGGCGGTGTTATGTCCGTGTCTGTATGTGGAGCCCTAGCATCATTACTCTGCTGTAGGTAAGACCTGCTGCTGTGTGGCTACAGACATTGTGGGCTGTCACGTGGGTGGGATTTGCACAGGGTCAAGCTTACCCCCCACAGGTGTCCATGACACCCAGGAGTTCCTGTGGAAAGGAAGTGACCCATGCTGAGTGACAATTCCTGAGATGCTAAGGTGCCCAGGGGCAAGGTGTATTTGTGGTGCAAACAGAACAATAAGACCTTGAGATATTCAGCTTATTAGAATTTGGGTCTGATGAGCTATTACAGTAAAAATTTAAAAAAAAAAACACACACAAAAATCCAGGGCTTCCTGTTGGCACTGGTGCTCGTCACCATCTTGGAGATTTGAACGCCATCTGCTGTGGGCAGGCAGGTGCTTACATATTGCAGATCCTCTCCCAGCTCTGCCCCTGAGCCACTATGGAACCAACAGGTCCATTTGCTGCTCCAGTTGCAGCTGATACGTTCATAAATGATGAGCAAATAAATGTGACTGGCAGATCTCTTTAAAAAAAATTCAGCAGTTTGCATCTGTCTCCCTGCCTTTCAAATAAATAAAATAAAGTAAGAGAGGGGCCAGAGGCAGTGCTGTGGCATAGTGGATAAAGCCACGCCTTGCAACGCCTGCTTCCTATATGGGCACTGGTTCAAGTCCTGGCTGCTCCACTTCTGATCCAGCTCTCTGCTATGGCCTGGGAAAGCAGTAGAAGATGGCCCAAGTGCTTGAGCCCCTGCACCCGCGTGGGAGACCTGGAAGAAGCTCCTGGCTCCTGGCTTTGAATCAGCCCAGTTCTGGCTACTAAAGCCACTTTGGGGAGTGAACCAGTGGATTGAAAACCTCTCTCTCCCTTTCTCTCTCTAACTCTGCCTTTCAAGTAAATAAATAAATCTTTAAAAAATAATAATAAAAGAGGGGTTGACATTGTAGCTCAGGGTTGCACCTGCTTGCGACATCCACATTCCGTGTCAGAGCACGAGTTTGAATCCCAGCCACTTGGCTTCCGGTCCAGCTCCCTGCTAATCTGGCTGGGAAGGCAGCGGATGATGGCCCAAGTCCTTGGCCCTTGCCACCCACGTAGAGACCCAGATGACGTTCTGAGCTCCTGGTCCAGCCCTGGCTGTTGTGGCCTTTTGAAGAGTGAACCAGTGGATGAAGATCTCTTTCTCTCTCTGTTGCTCCCTGTCACTCTGCCTTTCAAATACATAAATCAATCTATGAAAACAAACCTAAAAGAACAGACGCGGAGTGAATGTGTCAACAGGTGCAAAACTCGTCTCTCCAGCGGTGCTGACGGAAGGCATGGCTGTACCTCAAGCAGACAAAGCTCATTTACACCCTTATGGGCGAATCATTGCACTGCCCCCAGATTCTGAACTGCAGGGCTCATGGCAGCTCTCAGAACGGCTGGTGAGGCCAAGTGCAAATGGTAGTTTTCTTTTCTTAGTTCATAGAACAATGTGTGGCACCAACGACGTTCTAAAAATATTTGTGGAAAAAGCTGTCAGGCTTAGTAAGCCTTAAAAATCGTGTTCTCTTTCCCATTTTGTTTCTAATCTCTCTTTCAAGCTAAAGATCTGTGCTCAACTCTAACTTTCATAAAAAGTAAAATTTTGACTCACAGGCAAGTCTAAAATAGATACATGTCAAAGGTTTTGTTTAGCTTATGGGCTAACGTGGAAACTAGTAAGATGTTAAAACCAGATGCATCTTGGGAAGATTTTTATTCTGTAGAGGATGTGATTCCAATGTCTTCTATGGACAAGGAAAACTTCCTTTTCTACAGATTAACTTCTAACCCCACCGAGTTGCTCCATAGCCTTATCAATCTCAAACAATCCAAGCACTCCTAGAGGGTCAGCTAATGCCCGGATGTCCACCAAGAACACCCAGCATCCACTCCAGGATGCCAGACTCTCTTGCCCATTTCCGGATCTAACAGGTCTCCCCGACACCCCATGGCTGGGCAGCCCTGCCCATTGGACAATCCTGTCTTTGTTGCCTTTATCTCCTTGGCAACCACATCACACCCATGCGTCCCTCCTCCCACCGAGTGTCTTCTCCATGGCCGAGATCCCAGCTCATTTTTCCCAGGCTTAGAGAAAAAGGCGGGGTCAGATGGACAGGTACCCCCATAACTGCAGGGCACTGACGGAACCTGAGAAAGGTCGTCCTGACCTTGCCCTGCCCTTGTCCGGAGCAGGTCACGGCCCCTCATTCCAGAGTCGCCCTCTTCACATGCAGGCAAAAGGACTGGGACACGGGTGCATCAGAGCAAACAGGCCCGGCCACGCTTCCCCACTCACTGCCATCGGATCCTGCTCTGTGCCCCCTCGATTCCCTACACCTGCCCTCTTATGAAACAAATATACACAGGCGAAGCTGCTTGTTTGGGCCTTCGGGTCCTTGTGACGGTGGCCATGCCAGGCCAAACTTGGACTAAATAAACGCGTGGTTCATCCATAACCGGAGCGGGGCGGGGGGCGGGAGCACTCAGCCTTTACAAATTTTTTAAATATTTATTTTCATTTTATTTGAAAGGCAGAAGATAGGGCAGGAGCGGGGAGAGAGGGAGAGAGAGAGAAATGTGTCTTCCATTTGCAGTTTCAGTCCCTCAATGCACGCAACTGCCAGGGCTGGGCCAGGCTAAGCCAGGAGGCAGGAACTCTGGCCAGGTGTCCTACATGGGTGGCAGCCGCCCAGCACTTGGGTCAGGCACTGCACTGCTTCCTGTTTGGTTCCTCAAAGTCTCGGCCCAGAGCGTCTCAAAGTCTCGGCCCAGAGCGTCTCAAAGCGAGCCCGGGGACCGCCTGCAAGGCGTCATGAGAAGCACACGGGGTGGGTGCCGCTCTGTTTCCTGGGCCCTGCCTTGGAGGGGCTAATTTGGAATCTCTGGGGAGAAGACTTACCAACGGGCAGGATGACTACCCCCCCACCCCCCGGGGAGGCTGAGACTCGCTGTCTTTTGAGGAGTTCTTGCCTTCAGCTGGGTAATTGCTACTCGCTTTGGGCCCCTAACACGCATCAGCTGTTTTGCATAGATACTTGCTCTTATTTTTAAACCTCGAAACAACAACTTCAGGAGGTGGGCACGCATCTCCCCACTTTACAGCTGGGGACAGCGCGGCTTACAGACATGAAATAGCATCCCTAGGGTCACAGGACTAGTGAGGAGCAGGGCCTGCCCCACCCCACCCCATGATTCTCCCATGCCTGCTGCCCGCTGGCACAGTCTGGTTGACAGCTTTAGTCTGATTTGGGTTACATAATTATGCAAATCAGCCTTGGCCATCAGTTGGCGCCAAGAGTCCAGAGAAGCAAAAGAGGAGACTAGAGCTAGCGGAAGATTCTGGAAGCTCAGGGTTGATGAACTCTTCCCGTCTAGGGAGGGGAAGGGTGAAGAGGGCAGGCAGGCCCAGGCGGGGCACGGGGTTGAGTGGTCACACCTGAAATACTTGTTGTACCACGGAAACCCAGCCTTGGAAGAAAGCACACACCCACAGCAACGAGGAGGGCCAGTCGCTCCAACGGCCACCGTGGCTGAGTCCACGCCCGACCGTGGGCCCTCAGCTCCTGCGGCCTGGGCACGTGTCCCCTTCTTAGCTTGTGTGAGTGCGCGCAAAGGACCTGGAGACGCCTGTCAGAACCCTTCCCCCCCGCGGCGCAGTGCGGCGTGGCTTGGTGTGGCGCGGCACACCGGGTGACCCAGAAAACCAACAGAAATCAACTTCTCACCGTCCGAAGGCTGGAGGCCGGGAGTGCACGGTGGTGGCCTGGGCAGGTTCCCGCGGAGGCCTCTCCTTCAGGCTGCTGACTCCTCCCCACGTGGCGTGGTGCAAAGAGGCTGAGAGCGCTCTCCCTGGCCCCTTTTAAAGGGGACTAGTGCCATTGGGAGGGCTCTGGCCTAGGACCTGTTCCGTAAAGCCCACCTCCTGGTACCGTCGCGGGGCCTAGCAAGTGGGTGTTGTTTCATGAGAATCACCCGGCCAGGGCGACCCCAACCCCGGGGTCCGCGTGCTGCCAGAGCCTGCATTTCCAGCAAGCCCTAAGTCACATGCCGCGCTTTCAAAACCAGTTTCCAAGGCCGGCGCCATGGCTTAACAGGCTAATCCTCCGCCTTGCGGTGCCGGCACACTGGGTTCTAGTCCCGGTTGGGGCGCCGGATTCTATCCCGGCTGCCCCTCTTCCAGGCCAGCTCTCTGCTATGGCCCGGGAAGGCAGTGGAGGATGGCCCAAGTCCTTGGGCCCTGCACCCGCATGGGAGACCAGGAGAAGCACCTGGCTCCTGGCTTCGGATCAGCATGATGCGCCGGCCGCAGCGGCCATCAGAGGGTGAACCAACGGCAAAAAGGAAGACTTTTCTCTCTGTCTCTCTCACTATCCGCTCTGCCTGTCAAAAAAAAAAAAAAAATGTTAACACCAGTTAAGTAAAAAAATCTTTATAAAAAAAAAAAAAACAGATTCCAGAAAACACTGCCTAAAGAAAGAAATGTTTATGTCATTTCACAAATGGCAGAGTCTCCCTTTGTAAAAAAACAAATTGCACAAACTGAACCACAGGGGAATTAGAAAGCTCTCTGCTTACCTTGGTACAAAATGTTTAGAATCCAGGCAGAGGGTTTTTTTTTTTTTTTTTTTTTTTTCATAATATGCATGTCCACAAACTCTTTGAAGACTACCCTCCTAGTGGTGGGTTTTAGGTATCAGGGGAGGCACCGCCTGGGGGACCACTGACAAAAAACACCTGCTTTTCCCTTCCGGTAAAGGCCACAACTTGGGGTTCACTGCTGAATCCCAGAGCCCTGCTCTGAGACAAGAGCATCCTTCTCCTGCCTGTGGGCATTCTGGGTAAACACCTGCTGGCTTCCGAAAGCTGCAGGGTTTTTCAGCCTCAGACGCCAGAATCCTGAGGGTCTCTTGGCTCCCAAGCCTTGGTGAACCCACACAACTTGCAACCTTGGCTTGCGCAGCGGGTCTGGCCACGTTCCTTAGCAACCCACCACCTCCCATATGCAGAGGCCACTGGGGGTGGTCGAGCCTGAAACCCCCGAGAGGGCGGTGTCTTTGAACCACAGAGCTGGCTCCCCCAGCTCTCCCCGCCCCATGCCCTCAGCAACAAGGCAGAGTTCAAATCTAGGGCTACTTGCAAGAGCATTTGGGAACCATCAGGAGGGCCCCTGACCTCCCTGGCCCTCCCACATGTGACCCCGGGGCCACTCTGCCCGCCGCGGGGACTGGACAGGAGTCTTTGGAACTAAAGGGAAAAACGTGTCTGAGCCGCCTGTTGTGGAGACGAAGTGAACTTAAAATATCATCTCTGGAGAACTTTTTTTTTTTTAGGTAATTGGGCTAATTGGCTTCAGCCTGAGAGATAAACAAACAACAAAGCCAGCCCTGTCACCTCCTGTTGAGGGGCTGTCAAGGCCTGCATTTGTGTTTTCTTTTTCCTTTTTTTTTTTTTAATGACTGTAGGGCTGGGCAGCTCTGCCTCTGCCCCTAGCGTTTCGGAAATGAGGGTCTTGAATGGAATTTCCTGTACAAGCCCTGGGCAGTCTGCAGCCTCCTCGCTGAACTTCCCTTTCTGGAAGGCTCCAGGCCCGGCACTGGGCAGGGCTGCAGAACAAAGGGCTGTTTCTCTGTGCGGTCCCTGGGGCCCAGGCAGCCTGGCGTGCACAGAAAGCTAAGGAGAACCACTCCTCCGCGCCTTCCCGAGCTGGGGCTGGGGCCGGGGATGGGGGTGGGAGTGGGCTGAGGATCGATGGAGAGTTTGCAATGTGCCAGTCTCCGAGGGGGCATGCCACCTTGTCCTCTGCTGTTGTGCAGTGCGGTGACCCAGCAAGCACAGCTCTGTGCGTGTGTGGCTGCAGGCCGGCCACCGTCCCCCGGCTCCAAGGGAGCAGCCAATGTGATGGATGTGTTCAGCAGCTCCCACGGCAGAAAGGGGGGGTGGGTTTGCACAACCCCTGGGTCCTAACTGCTGGCTACTCGATGCTTCCCTTCTCTCCTCACCCAGGCCACTCGTTAATGAAGTGGGCTGGCTCGAGACCGCTTTGACAAAGCAGCAGAAGGTGGCCCACATGCTTGGGCCCCTGCCATCCACATGGGAGACCCAGGTAGTTCCTGGCTCCTGCATTTCAGCCTGGCCCAGCCCTGGCCATTGCAGCCATCTGGGGAGTGAACCAGTGGACGGAAGATCTTCTCTCTCTTTCCCTTTCTGTGAGTCTGCCTCTCTCTCTCTCTCTCTCTCTCTCTCTCTCTCTCTCTCTTTTGACAGGCAGAGTTAGACAGTGAGAGAGAGAGAGAGAGAGAGAGAAAGGTCTTCCTTCCATTGGTTCACCCCCCAAAATGGCTGCTATGGTCGGCGCGCTGTGGTCAGCACGCCACGCCGATCTGAAGGCAGGAGCCAGGTGCTTCTCCTGGTCTCCCATGCGGGTGCAGGGCCCAAGGACCTGGGCCATCCTCCACTGCCTTCCTGGGCCACAGCAGAGAGCTGGACTGGAAGAGGAGCAACCGGGACAGACTCTGGCACCCCAACCGGGACTAGAACCCGGGGTGCCGGTGCCGCAGGTGGAGGATTAACCTAGTGAGCCGCAGCGCTGGCCAGTGACTCTGCCTTTCAAGTCCATCAGTCGTCTTAAGAAAGAAAAGCTGATGCATTGGCTTTGGTCTCTGCACAGGCCTACGGAGGTGAGGTTACACTCACCTCCGTAGCTGAGGCTGAAGGCGGGAAATCCTCCAAGGTTGCACAGGGGACAAATGGAGGAGAAGAAAGGATCCAGGCAGTCTCTCGGGGTTGGTGCATCCCCCAGGCTGGTGGGATTAGGGATATTAATGTGGAAGTTGCGGATGGGTGGGGATTAAATTAAGGAGGGACCACTGGTTTGGAGCAGAAGTTGTGGACAGAAAGAACTCATACCAGGGGTTGGCCATAGGATGGAGAGAAGGGACTAGAAGCTGTGAGCAGATGATCCCGCAGAGAGATGGAGCTGTTCAGGAGGGAAGTGGGGATGGGGGATTGTGCCTGGCTGCCTGGGGTGCAATGGTGGGAACAGAAAGACACACAGCGAGGCTTTATTTTAAAAAATGTTTTCTTAAGATTTAATGTATTTGAAAGGCAGAATTAAAGAGAGAGGGAGCCATAGAGATCTTCCATCTGCTGGCTCACCCCTGAAATGGCCACAACGACCAGGCCTGGGCCAGGCCAAAGCCAGGAGCTTTAGCTGGGTCTTCCACGTGGGTGCAGGGACGCAGGAACGTGGGCCATCCCCCGCTACCTTCCCAGGAGCATTAGCTGGGAACTGGATTGAAAGTGAAGCAACTAGGACATGAACCAGTGCCCAAATGGGATGCCGGCACTGCAAGCGGAGGCTTAACCCCCTATGCCACAGCGCCGGGACTATGGCAAGGCTTTAGAAAAACCTAGTGGGAGGGGCCAGTGCTGTGGCATAGTGGGTAAAGCTGCTGTGTGCCGTGCCGGCATCCCATATGGGTTCAAGTCCCAGCTGTTCTATTTCTGATCCAGCTCTCTACTATGGCCTGGGAAAGCAATAGAAGATGGCCCACGTCCTTGGGCCCCTGCACCCACATGGGAGACCAGGAGAAACTTCTGGCTCCTGGCTTCAGATTAGCCCAGCTCTGGCCATTGCGGCCATTTGGGAAGTGGACAAGCAAATGGAAGACCTCTCTCTCTCCCTGCCTCTCCCTCTCTATGTAACTTTTCAAATAAATTAATTAATTAACTAACTTTTAAATAAATAAACCTTTAAAAAACCTAATGGGAGGGACCAGCATTGCAGTGTATTAGGCAAAGCCGCTGCCTGCAATGCCAGCTGCTCCACTTCCAATCCAGCTCCCTGCTAACGGCCTGGGAAAAGCAGCAGAAGGTGGCCCAAGGCCTTGGGCCTGTGCATGCACATGGGAGGCCTAGAAGCTCCTGGCTTCTGGCTTCAGCTTAGCCTAGCGCCAGCTACTGCAGCCATCTGGGAGGTGAACTAGCAGATGGAAGATCTCTCTCTGTCTCTCCCTCTCTCTCTGTAACTCTTTCAAATAAATAAATCTTTTAAAAATAATAAAAAATAGAAACCTAATGGGGGTTGCCATTGTAACACGGTGGGGGTGGTGGTGAAGCTACTGCTTGGGAGGCCACATCTCACTCCCAGCCAACTTCCTGCTGATGGTGCACCGTGGGAAGCAGTGGCTGTGACCCCAGCACTTGGGCCCCTGCTAATGATCTGAGAGACCCGGATGGAGTTCCTGGCTGCTGGCTTTCCACCAGCTCCGCCCTGGCTGTTGCAGTCATTGGGGGAATGAAATAGCAGAGGGAAGATTCCTCTCTCTCTCTCTCTCTCTCCTTCTGTGTCCCTCTGCCTTTCAAATAAACATAAGTCAGTCAACTTAAAGGAAAAACAAGGCTTTCCTTGGGTCCCACCCCAGATGAATGGAATCTACATTTGTAGGGCTGGGTGGGGCCTGAACATGTGTATTTTGTATTTTATTTTATTTGAAAAGGAGAGAGAGGGCGCCAGACAGCTCCCATCTGCTGGTTCACTCCCCAAATGTCCACAGTGGCTGCAGCTTGGCTGGGCTGAAGCCAGGAGCCAGGGACTCAGGCCAGGTCTCCCACAAGGCAGGGCAGGGATGCAGCCCGTATGGCCACCATTAGCAGGAAGCTGGAGGCAGGAGCAAGAGCCGGGGCTTAAAACCAGGTCCTCTGGTGTGCCAGGTAGGTAGCATCCTGTCCAGTGTCGTATGTGCCAGGCCAAATGCCCACTCCTGTGTGTGTTTTCCCCTGGTCCCCCATGCACAGGGAATGCCGGCCCGTGGGGAGCCGACAGCCACGCCTGCGCCAGGTGAAAGGTGGGCTCGTGGCACCCCATCAGCGTTCGCAGACACCGAGTCACAGCCCTCACGGGGGAAGCCAGTGGCCCTGGGTGCCACGCACTGGGAGATCCGGCCAGGAAAACCGGCCCGGGTCTGGCTTGGGCTGGCCCTTGCTGTGTTAGGGAAGCAGACCCGGGGGTCTTCCTGCTGGGGGCTTTGTGGTTGAGGGCAGGGAAGTGGAGAGGGTGCCGGTGGGCGAGGCAGGCTTGGGCCTGCGGCGCCCGCCTGCCTGTGCCGGGCCAATGGGGACGTGCCACCGCCGCTGGCCCGGTGCCCGGCCTCCCCTGAGGCGGGAGATTAGGGCATCTTAATCCTTCGCTCTCCCTCTAGCCGAAGGGGGCTGGGCCGGCCGGCTGCTGGTTCCCCCAGCAACGGGGCCTGGCCAGGCTCCATTGTGCGGAGGCCCTGCTGGGAGAGGCCACGGGGGAGGGGGGGGGCGGCTTCTCCAGGTCTCCCCCCTCTCCCGCCGAGGTGGCGGTGGCTGCAGACACCCAGGAGGCCCGGGGCTCGGGAGGGGAGGGGCAGCCTTGGGGACCTGAGCCCCGCCCTGGGAGGGGAAGGCCGGAGAGGGGCCTGTGGCCTTAAAGAGTTCATTGTTGGCCCTGGAGGATGGAGGTGCAACCGGGAGGTGTCCGAAAGAGGACCCGGCCGGCCGGCACTCGCCTTTGATGCCAGGGCAGGAGGGGCGCGGGCCCCACAGCCCCGCTGGGCGCCTGCCCCTGGCCTCCGGCCCGGCCCGCTCGGCTGGGGCTCGGCGCTTCCTGCCCTACGCCCTATGCCCTACGCCCAGGACGCCTGCTTCTCAGTTGTCTTACAGGCTCTGCCTCCGCCCTGCCCCCGCAGCCAGGACCCTGAAACCTGCAGCTGCCCCAGCGCTCCGCCTACTTGCCTGCGGCCCTGTCTCCTCTCTCTCAATCCTTTGTCCCACATTTCTCCTGACCCCTACTCCATTCCAGCAACACACAGGAAGTCCCCATCCTCTGTCTAGGCCCAGTGTTCTCTGGGGCTGATACAACCCTCAGTGGCTTCCAGGGGCCAGTAAAACCGTGCAGGCTAAGCTAGGTCAACAAACTTTGCATACTGGGGAGCTGAGTGCCATGCAGCTCACAGCGGGTTGGCGGGGCCTGGGCGTGCTCAGAGGAGAGCCTCAGTCTCCTACAAGGGCCACACTACCCTGCTCTCTCGCGGTGCAGCCGATGCCAGCAGATCTCCCACAAAGACGCGGACCGTCTGCCGCAGGGGTCCCGGGCTGCTGTTTGTTAGTAATCCGCACAACAGCCCGGGTTTCATGCAGGAGGCGTCGTGGTATTAAATATCACCCCAGGGACCCCGTCGCACATTATAGGAGAAGCCTTTTGAATGCTGGAGGCACCACCATCCCGATATACGTCCCGCAGGGAGGAACGGCCCCCAGCCAGCTTCTCTCTTGCTGTGGCAAGCACAGCTCCCTGGGGACACTGAGACACGTGGGTGGCCAGGAACTCCTGTAGGCTTCATTGCTGCTTCTACACAGTAGGGTCTGTGGTGAGGAGTAAGATCATTTGTGCCTAAGGGGCACTGGGCACAGCGCCTGGAGCGCCGTGAGCAGTGTCCATATTGTCCTTGGCTTTTCTGCCGTCTGACTCTGCCTGTCTTATATTACAAGACTCACACCGAGACCCCACATGGGCAACGCCCACCGTGAGCTAACTCAGGATTCTTCTCCACGTACAGATGGGAGCTTAGGCAGGTTCAACACCTTGCCCAGGGTCACCCAGTTGGTTACCGGTGGAGGCTGGATTTGAACTCACAGCACTTAGAGCATCGAGGCCCCTCCTGTGCCAAGGCAAGGTGAGGAATAATCGCCCTGTGTGAGCCCCTGGAGGGTGGTCCCAGGGAGACAAGTGCATCCCCTCAGCCAGTGCCCCTGACATTCTGGAAAGAGCCGTGAGGTAAGCGCAGGTCCCAGCAAAGCAGAGGCGCTGAGCTTCCCCATGGGGGTGTGACCTCAGGAGAGGGCAAGGGGCAGGCTCCCTCCAGCAGGAATCCTTGCTACCCAGGCTCTGCGTACAGCCCTCTGTCAGGCACCTGCCCGCAAGGAGGAAGCTGCCACAGTGCGACCGGTCATCTTGTTGGAGACCCTGCCTGGCTGGGGCTGGCGTGGCTGGTGGCCGTCTGGACCAGTAGATTAAGAGAGACCAGCAACCCCCACTGTCCTCCTGGGCAGCTGGGAAGGTCCTCTGATTTGATCCTGAATTCCTGGTCTCTGCACGGCTTGCTTTTCCTTTTCCTGGAATTAAATAAATAAATTGTATTTTTTTTTTTGAAAGGTGGAGAGAGAGAAAGAGAAACGAAGGGATGCCCCCTCTGCTGGCTCACTCCCCAAGTGCCCGCAGCAGCTGAGGCCAGGTGTCTGGAGCTCCATCCGGGTCTCCCAGCCAGGGGGGCGGGGACCCAAGTACATGAGCCCAGTGAGCCGTGAGCTGTAAGCCGCCATCACCTGCTGTCTCCAGGGTGTGCACCAGCAGGAAGTTGGAAGCAGAGCTGGGACTTGAAATCAGGTGCTCAGGTATGGGATGTGGGTGTCTTTTTTTTTTTTTTAATTTATTTTGATAGGTAGAGTTATAGACAGTGAGAGAGAGAGATAGAGAGAAAGGTCTTCCTTCCGTTGGTTCACTCCCCAAATGGCCACTACGTCTGGCACTGCGCTGATCAAGGCCAGGAGCCAGGTGCTTCTTCCTGGTCTCCCTTACGGGTGCAGGGGCCCAAGGACTTGGGCCACAGCAGAGAGCTGGACTGGAAGAGGAGCAACCGGGACCAGAACCCGGTGCCCATATGGGATGCCAGCGCTGCAGGCAGAGGATAACCCAGTGGGCCACGGCGCCAGCCCCCAGGGATGTGGATGTCTTAACTTCTGTGCTAAATGCCCAACCCTCTGCGTGGCTTTCTTGCTCCTCTGTGCTAATTTTTGGCCAGAAATGGAGAAGAGCGGTGATGCGATGATGGTAGCGGGAGGGTGTGTGGGTGAGAGGTGAGGGATGATGGACAGGAGGGCTGGCTGGCCGGCTCAGAGCCACTGCGTGCTGGAGAGGGAAGCTGGGTCTACACCCCAACGCACACACCACAGGCACACGCCACAAGCATGCACCTCACATGTTACACACATGCCACATGCCACGACCACGCTCCATCATCCACACGCACACGCCACAATGCCGCACACATGCTTCATATGCCACAGTGCACCAACACGCAAACACACCACACACACACCATGCCCCTCTCACATCCACGCCCGGGAGTGTTTTAGGAGAGTAGCAACAGTGCCACCTGGTGGCTGTGTACAGGGCTCCTCTCAGCGGTCACATGGCCGTAAAGAACTGGAACGCTGTCCATCTGCGTGGGTGCGTTGCTACTTCGGGGCAGGCGCAGTGAGTACAGCTCTGCCCCGGCTGCTGACTGCGGCCTCCTGGTAGAGGCTCTTGGACAGCCCAAGGCCCGGTGCCCCTCACGTCCATCCCTCCAGCAGCTGAACGCAGTGGTGTCCAGCAGGAGCAAAACCCTCTGCACGTGCCATGAGGGACAGCCGTGGCGAGGGCACAGTGAGGTTTCCCCTGCTTGGGTTTTATAAGGACTCAAATCTGGAAGGATTTGCCCTCGAGCGGGACCAAGGGGAGGAGACGGGCAGCTCCCGTCCCCCTTCCCTGCCTCCCAGTACTTGACCACGGGAGACCCGGTTAAAATGGGCCTGAAGACGGCCTGAGGGGACGGATGTGACTCCCAGCAGCAGAGGTGGGGAGGGACAGCAGGTGGCCTTGCAGAGCAGGGAGGCTGCGAGTCCTGTCTTGCGCCAGGCGTCAGCCATGGGGCATACGGACTGAGGGCAGACCCCTGAGGCTCTGAACCTTGCAGTGTTGCTGAGGGACTGCCGCCCACCACAAGGTGCCTGTGAGCTGGGGACCAGCTGTTGACCTCCACTTCCCCCTGGGTCAAAGGTCGAAGCACTCATTGGTGGAGACTTTTTTTTTTAACTCATTAAGAGTGGTTTTGTTTTTGTTTTTGTTTTGAATATTT
Source organism: Lepus europaeus (assembly GCF_033115175.1). NCBI lineage: Eukaryota > Metazoa > Chordata > Mammalia > Lagomorpha > Leporidae > Lepus > Lepus europaeus. The sequence continues at coordinate 106,329,880 of NC_084835.1, read as the reverse complement.
ATTTTATTTATTTGAAAGACAGGGGCCGGTGCTGTAGTATAACGGGTAAAGCCACTGCCTGCAGTGCTGGCATCCCATGGGGGTGCTGGTTTGAGTCCCCGGCTGCTCCACTTCCGATCTAGCTCCCTGCAATGGCTTGGGAAAGCAGTAGAAGATGGCTCAAGTCCTTGGACCCCTGCACCCATGTGGGAGACCAGGAAGAAGCCCCTGGCTCTTGGCTTCAGATCAGCTCAGCTCTGGCCGTTGTGGCCGTCTGGTGAATGAACCAGAGGATGGAAGACCTCTCTCTCTCTGTCTCTGCTCTGTAACTCTGCCTTTCAGATAAATAAATAAATCTTAAAAAAGAAAAGAAAAGAAAAAGAAAGTGAGAGAGAGCTGGATCGGAAGTGGAGAAGCTGGGACTCGAACTGGCATCCATATGGAATGCCAGCACTGCAGGTGGAGGCTTTAATCTGCTACACCATGGCGCCGGGTCCCGTTGGAGACGTTTTTAAGTTTCCAGATAAAAAGCTAAAAATGGGCCAGCGCCGTGGCTTAACAGGCTAATCCTCTGCCTTGTGGCGCTGGCACACCGGGTTCTAGTCCTGGTTGGGGCGCCAGATTCTATCCCGGTTGCCCCTCTTCCAGGCCAGCTCTCTGCTATGGCCCGGGAAGGCAGTGGAGGATGGCCCAAGTCCTTGGGCCCTGCACCCGCATGGGAGACCAGGAGAAGCACCTGGTTCCTGACTTCAGATCAGCGCGGTGCGCTGGCCGTGGCGGCCATTGGAGGGTGAACCAACGGCAAAAAGGAAAACCTTTCTCTCTCTCTCTCTCTCACTATCCACTCTGCCTGGCAAAAAAAAAAAAAAAAAAAAGCTAAAAATGAAGAGAAAGCAAACAGAAATTGAGGGAGCAAGCCTCCATTTCCATCGTTTCCTGGAGAAGTTAAGGGGGCGCAGCAAAGCGTTTTGTTGCAGTAATGTGTATGCCTCCCTGGTCTGGTCTTTGCCTGCTCCCATGGGTAAAAGCCACTGGGGCTTGAGACGGTTGGTCAGGCCCTACCCTGCTCACAGATGTAGGAAGAGAGTCTAAGCTGATGATCCATCATTAACAACCTAGAACTGTCACAACTGCCTTTATTCTTAGGATGGCGAGGGCCGAGCTCTGGGAATGGCGTGGTGACTAAGAAGCCAGGCTCTTCCTCGCGTGAGTGGCGTTGGGTTGCTCACCGCTGCTTCCCGGACCTCGGCTCTGAACCCTTCCTGAACGGGAGTTTGCTCACCTCTGAGTGTGCAGCATCTTACCCAGGGTTATTATCGGAACTGAACGACATGATGCATGGTTTGTGCTTGGCACGGAACGGCGCCTGCTCTCCCTACCAGCAGTTTGGGGCTTGCTCCCGGCAGCCTGTTCCTCTCCGAGCCAGCCAGTGCCCGGGCACCGCACTGCTCACTGCTTTGCTTTGGCGTCTGTGACTGGAGCTCCTCCGTCCAGCGCAGGATGCAACCCAAGACGGCTCACCTCTGTCTCCTGGCCGCACGGAAGGGAGGAGAGGGGAGAGGAGGCGGGGGGGAGGCGCTTCCGCCTCTGTAAGGAGGATCTACTCTTCCCATTTGCTCCCAGGAATCGGCCACATGGCCACACCAAAGCACAAGGGATTCTGGGAACTGTAGTCTTCCAGCTAAAAATGGATGGTTCTGTTCTTGAAGAAGGTGGAATCTGGAGTGTCCCTATTACATTGCAGTGTCGCGTGGGCCACACGGAGAGTTCTGGAAGGATCCAGAATCTGCTGCAGGCACCTCAGGCCAGGGTGCAGGGGTGCTGCGCGCACTGCCTGCTGGCTGACATATTGTTGCAAATATGGAAGGTGTGGAGGGGAACTGCCCACACCAGGGCCAGGGAGGGACAAGTCGTAGTGGAGGTGGGGCACTATCTCGGGTTGGGACACAGCCGAGCCCCCCTGGAACCACAGGCTCAGACACTGGCCAGAGCACACGCCCCCTACAGGCTAGCTTTGTGCCTGGCATGGAGTGCCGATTCAATGGCCCGGGGTTTCGGTTGTTGAGGGAGAAGTCAGGGCAAGGCGGGAAGTGGGGAACAGGCTTGTGCCTGGCAGAATGGTCCAGCCATAAGGGCGCTGGTTTGAATCCCGGCTGCTCCACTTCTGATCCAGCTCCTTGCTGATGACCTGGGAAAGCAATGGAAGATAGCCCAAGTGCTTGGGCCCCTGCACCTGTGTGGGAGACCTGGAAGAAGCTCCTGGCTTCAGATCAGCCCAGCTCTGGTTGTTGAGGCCGTTTGGAGAGTGAACCAGCAGATGGAAGACTTCTCCCTGTCTCCCTCTCTCTGTAACTCTGCCTCTTAAATAAATAACTCTTTCCAAAAAAAAAAAAAAAAAAAAAGATTCCACGATGGTTATGGGTTAAACAGGCAGGCAGGGTTCCCCAACCTTGCACTATTCACGTCGGGGTCAATGTGGGGTCATTCTTTGCTGTGAGGCCTGCCCTGTGCATTCTAGGATGTTCCGTGGCCCCCACCAGCCAGGGGCAAATGCCCCCTCACCCCGGGGATGTTTGGCAATCTCTAGGGACAGTTTTAGCTGTTACAACGGGGGCTGAGGATGCTGCTAACAAATCCCAAATCCTGGGGCTGCTCGCAACAGCATGGAATTATGGGACCCCCAAGGGCCCCCATGTGCCAGGAGCGCCGAGGTTGAGAACACCAGTCTGGCTGGCACCGTGGCTCACTTGGCTAATCCTCCGCCTGCGGCGCTGGTATCCTGGGTTCTAGTCCCAGTTGGGGCGCCGGGTTCTAGTCTTGGTTGCTCCTCTTCCAGTCCAGCTCTCTGCTGTGGCCCAGGAAGGCAGTGGAGGATGGCCCAAGTGCTTGGGTCCTGTACCCGCATGGGAGACCAGGAGAAGCACCTGGCTCCTGGCTTCGGATCAGCTCAGTGCGCCAGCTGTAGAGGCCATTTGGGGGGTGAACCAAAGGAAGGAAGGAAGACCTTTCTCTGTCTCTCTCACTGTCTAACTCTGCCTGCCAGAAAAAAAAAAAAAAAAGAAAGAAAAGAAAAGAAAAAAAGAAAAGAACAGTCCAAAGGAACTGAAAGGGGCTTTCAGGTTGATCGAACAGGATGCACGGGTACAATCCCAGGGGAACGACACCCCCAAAGACAGAATCCATATCTTGTTCTCTCTGCTGAACCTGGCCCCCTGCGGACAAGGCCAGAAAGTTGGTTAAGCTAAGGAGTGCGGGGGTGATTCCTCAGGGGGGCACTTTGTGGCCAGAGGCTCACAGCACCCCTGTGGAAGAGGGGGTGATGCAGAAAGGGGGTGCCCACGTGCTACAGAGGCCAAGGGAGCTCCCGAGAGAGCTAACAGATGTGGGCCCCGCTCACTGGGAAGAGAAATGCAAAAAATTCAACATGCCACGTAACGCAGCCACGGCTGGCCATGTTAGCACGGACGGACACTGGGAAACAAAGCAGCCTCGCCCCTGAGGGTCCCAGGCAGGCCCAGCCCACCTGGGGCATCAGCAAGGCTGCCGCCTGGGACCCAGCCTCTGTGGAAACAGGGCTACCTCACAGCGCACTCAAGTATCACCCACTCGTTCTGACAAAGAGAAGCAGGCTTCAGTTACAGAAACCATGGACGGCTATCAAAGGCGAACAGCAAACTGTGGGGGCACAAACGGTCCAGGTGCATATCAGCCCGGCCCCAGGCGGGAGAGGCTGTGGGTGTAGCTCAGGAAAGACAGCTAGGGGCCCACACAGCACCAGATGTGGGCTGTCGCCCATTAGAACAGCCACCAACAGTGACAGAGTCGTGGGCATAGCCTGAGGCGGAAGGTTAGTACTGGTGAGTATGCGGCTGGTGAGAGTATGTGGCTGGTGTCCATGGCTGGTGAGTGCGTGGCTGGTGTCCATGGATGGTGAGTGTGTGGCTGGTGTCTGTGGCTGACGAGAGCACGTGGCTGTGAGAGCGTGGCTGGTGAGCGCGTGGCTGGTGTCCGTGGCTTGTGAGTGTGTGTGGCTGGAGACTGCATGGCTAGTGAGAGCAGGTGGTTGGTGTCTGTGGCTGGTGAGAGCACGTGGCTGTGAGAGCACGTGGCTGGTGTCCGTGGCTGGTGAGTGCGTGGCTGGTGTCTGTGGCCGATGAGAGCAGGTGGCTGGTGTCTGTGGCTGTGAGAGCACGTGGCTGGTGTCTGTGGCTGGTGAGAGCACATGGCTGGTGTCCGTGGCTCGTGAGTGTGTGTGGCTGGCGAGTGCACGTGCACCTGTGGCTTGCACTGAGAACCCTTCTGAAAGTGTCCCTGTGAAAAGCCACCAGTCTCAGTGCACAGACTTGGGGCAATGCTGGTCTCTAAGACTGGGGACTCGGAACTGTCCGGAGAGGTTGGGCTCCCCCTCTCAGCAGCCTCTGTGGGGCCTGCCCAAGGCAGGATCGCCCCAGTCTATCTCACAGCTGCACTGCAGCACCCGGCACAGGGCCAGCAAAAGGCGCCATCGTTAGCGACGTCACTGGAGCTGCTCACTTGGGTCCGAATCCAGGCTCCAGCAGTTAGTTCCCGTGTGACCTGGAGCAGGTTAGCTTGATTTCCTTTTCCAAAAATGGGATGATAACCTCATGTCCACTGCCAGGACCTGCAGGGGTAAAGCAGTCAGGGTCATAGCAGACTCACGGAAAGCATATTCTAAACATTAGCCATGACTACCAGCACAAGTTCAAGTTCTGTCTTGCTCACCGTTCTACCTCGCCAAAGGCCAAATACCTAATGTGTTTTATTACTCATAACTTCCCAATTCACTCACTACACAAATGTGTTCCTTTTAAAAATATTTATTCATTTATTCAAAAGGTAGAATGAGAGGGAGAAAGGGGAGAGAGAGAGAGAGTCTTCTGTCGCTGGTTTACTCCCCAAATGCCTACAACAGCCAGGTCCCCGCCAGGCTGAAGCCAGCAGCCAGCAGCCAGGATCGCCATCCGGGTCTCCCAGGTGGGCGGCCCAGCCCCAAGCACTTGGGCCATGGTTTGCTCCCTTGCAGGTGCGTCAGCAGGGAGCTGGGTTGGAAGCCAGCGGCTGGGACCGGAACTGGTGCTCAGGCAGGGTGCTGGCGTCGCAGGCAGTGGCTATGCCCACTGCGCCACACGCAGGCCCTACCCAGATGGTTGCTAAAGCCGGCATTTCAGAGGTCCAGTAACCGCCTTGGCTCCTGCTTTCGAACATGGCCGGGGGCTTTTGGGGGCACTTCCTGACCCCCCCCCCCCCTAACGTTCTGTCTGGCCCACTTCTGTGGAGGGCGGAGATGCTGGGCTGTAAGACCCTAGAGGCAACGTTAGGGACCTTTTACCACATTTAGAAATAACAATGAGAAACAGATGCAAGTTTGAAAACACCCAAATCAAACCACAGCCGTGGTGGGAAGGCCTGGGGCCCTGACTCTTGACTGACACCCATCCTGCGAGGTGTAGGCGAGAAGCCGGGCCTCCCGAGGGCCTGTGCCCAGGAGCAGGAGCCTCCCCCGGTCCCAGGCCCCGGATCCCGGGGCAGCCGGAGCTGGGCCGTGCATGGAGGCGAGAGGAGCGCGGGCCGGCCACTTGCTTCCCTCGCAGCGGCCCTGCGGCCTCCCCCAGGCTTTCAGCGCTCAGAGCTCCCAGGGCTCGCGTCCGCCCTTCCGCCCGAGGCACCGCAGGGAGTGGACAGCCGGATGCGGCGGCCCGAGCCCGCGGGGAAGCTCGGGCCGTGATAGCGCGGTTAGCCGGGGCGGCCCCTGGCAGGTGCAGGCCGCGGGCGAGCGACACCGCCCTCTGCCGGCCACGCGGAGACCCGGCACCCCGAGAGCGCTCGCGCTGGGGTCGCCCTGCGCTGGGTCCGGCAGCCGGCGCACGCCAGGCCTGGCCACTTCTCTCTCCGGGCCGGTGGCCGCTGTCCCCTGGGGCAGCCCTGGCTTGTCCCTGCAGCTCGCCTTCCTGCCGGCGCCACACATGCCCGTGTCCCTTCCTGGGCACCCTGCCCTCAGACAGCCCCAAGTATTGCAAGCGTCGCTGACCGGCCCTCCTGCCTCCAGGCCTTCCCTGCGGGATTCTGCAGCCACGCGGATCTTTCCAGAACATCGTGCCCCTGCCTGACCTCCTTCCAAGAGAAGAGGGCCACTTCCTGTCTGGCTCTGCACGGGGAACTCACCCTTGCATCCCTTGTGTTGTTGTTTTGTCATTCAAACAAGAGGTTCCAGCTCTGCTCCCCGGCTAGCTGTTCCCCTGGGGACGGTTGCCTCCCTTGCCTCAGTTTGCTCATCTATAAAATGGGGATAATAATAGTAACCACAGGCTTCCAGGGTTGTCAACATATAAACACTAGAATATGTGTAAAGGGCTTAGAGCAGCACCTCGGGGCACGCAGGAGGCCCTTTGCATGCGTTGGTCCTTATTATCCACGTGACTAGTGGCCACCTCTTCCCTTTGAGTTCCCCTTCTCCCACCAGTCTGAGTGCTCGACTGGCCCTCCGACGGCTCAGCTCTGCTCCGGTGGGCTCCACTCCCAGGCAGCCGGCACTTAGCACCGTCATCTCCCGCTGGAGCCAGCCTGGGCTCTGCTCCCAGTCCTGGCCTCCCGCTAACACGCACTCTGGGAGGTGACAGTGGTGGCTCACGCAGTCGGCTCCCTGCCACCCACGTGGGAGACCTGCTTCTCGCAGGAGACGAGGCAGGAGGGTCTCGCAGCAGGCAGGACCGGCCCCTCGCTCAAAAATTAGTGACAACTGGAACACACCGGCAGCAGGGCACTGAACCAAGCCCGGGGCCCTGTGTGCCTGCAGGGGTCATGTGAGGCTCATCTGTAGGCAAGATGGGGAGAACCGAAGAAATGAAACTGGGAAACACACAGAGATGGGGCCCGGAGCATTAGTGGGGGGTTGTGCGGGGGGGGGGGTGGTGGCAGGGAGAGGGGCACCCGCGGTGACAGATGCCACGCTGCCATGTGTCCCTGCCGGTTCCATTCCCCAGGGTGAGGCCAGGGTCTCAGCGATGGAGGGGAGGGAGGAGGAGGAACGAGCGGTTTGGGGAGAGAGCGGGGTGTGTGGCAGGTGGCAGATGGCGGGCCCCGAGTCTTGATCGGATTGGGGGGGTGGGGGACGGGCCTGTGTCCTGGGGGAGCTGAGGGTGTCAGGGGGGTGAGCACGGGAAAACGGGTGCGGGCGGGAGAGACTCCGCGGAGACAGGAGGGCCCGGGGTTAGCCCTGGTGATTTGGTTGAGAGGGAGCCGCAAGGACAGGGTTTGGGATGGGAGAGGGCAGCGGCCACGTCAGGGTGTCGCCGGGTGGGCCAGCGACCTGGTGGAAGGAAGAGGGGGCTGGGCTGGGCACTAGGGCTCGGGGACAAGTGCTGAAGTCGTCACTCTGTTTTCAAGACAGGAGGAAATAATGTACTATTAAAACAATTTTTTTTCTTAACAGCCGTATTTCTAAGTCTTGCGGTTCCCTGCCTTGCACCTTATCTGGGGTGTCTCACGCTGCGGGACCGAGGGTGGCACAGTTCTTCCTCTGAGCCAGCAGGGGGCGCAAGAGACCGCCACGGGAGGTCCTGCCGTGGCGCACTCTTTGGGACTTTCCGGGGCTGCTGCCACCTGTGGGCGCTAGGCTGGCTGCTTGGGGCTGCACCCGCCGGCGGGCTCGTGCCAGACTCCCTCTGGAGACCCCAGGGGCCGGCGCTGCCTGGCCCCGCTGTGCCCCTGGGCCCTGCCTCGGCCCCCTCTGCCCGTGTTTACGGCTCTCGTCCTTGGATTTAGAGTTTAGGATGGGTTTGTGTCCACATCTTCGGTTACACAAGGCCACATCCCCGGGGTCAGGGAGCGGATTTATCTTGGGGCACCCCCACTCAACTCCCCCAGTGAGTGGCTCCAGGTGACACTGGCGTGGGTCCTGGGTTTCCCGTTGTGCCTGTCTGTGCAGAACTTCCCTGAGTGCTCTCCGTGGCGCCGTGGCACGCAGGGCTGTTGGCGCAGGAGATGGGGGCCGGGGGAGCTGGTTCCGACCCCCTGGACCCCAGGCCGGCGCTGCCTGCCTCTTCCTGGTGGAAACGCGGGTCCCAAGGAGGTCCCCTTTGTACTGATCCCATTTTCTGCTAAACAGGTGAGGCTGGGAGGTCGTCATTTCATGCATTTGATGAAAAGCAAAGTTCAACCACAGACTTCCCCTGCGGTCAGTTCAAATTCAAGTCCGTGCTGGCTGGGGGAAGCCAGTTGGGAGTCTGGGATTCAGGCTCAGCACACAGAACGTGGCACTATTTGCTGCCTCTGTGCTTAGCAGCTCTTAACGTAGAAATGCTACTTTTTCAAACATGATAAAAAGACTGGGAATTATTTCAGATTTATGGGTGTGATCAGTGTTACCTGTAACAGCTGGAATAATAACCTTAGGGTAAGCACTTGGCACAGGGTTAAGATGCTGCTTCCGACGCCTGCATCCCACACAGACAGGAATGTCTGCCTTGACTTCTGGCTCTGCTTGTGACTTCCGCTTCCCGCTAACGTGCACCCGAGGAGGACGCAGAGGGTGGCCCCCCACGTGGGGGATCTGGACGGAGTTCCTTGCTCCTGGCTTTGGCCTCGCCCAACTCTGGCTGTTGTGGGCATTTGGAGAGTGAACCAGCAGATGGGAGATTTCTCTCTGCCTTTTGAATAAATACAAATACATTAAACAAATATTTGGAAAATAAGGTAAGAAAAATAATCCCACTCCAGAGAAACTGTTAATCGTTTAGTAAATTACCTACAGAGCTGTTTTTTGGGGGGTAGATATGACATCTAAAGTGACATTAGAAACTGGTGATGTGCAATTTGCATTAAAATTTTTTGAAAGGCAGAGAGAGAGAGAGAGAGAGAGAGATTGAGATTCTATCTGTTGGTTCACTCCCAAATGTTTGCAATGGCTTAGGCTGGAGCCAGAAGCTTCTTTCTGGCATCTCAGGTGGGTGCTGGGGTCCCAAGGCCTGGGGCCACCTTCTGCTGCTCCCCAAGGTGCATTAGCAGGGAGATGAATTGGACATGGAGTGGCAGGGACACAAACCAGCACCCATATGGGATGAATCGGTTGCACGCAGTGGCTTTACCCGCTGCACCACAATGCCGGCCCCAATATGCATGTTTTCTGAAAAGTGTTTTTCAGTGAATAAAACTCAACGGCAACCTATTTTAGGAGATAAACAAAGTCTTCAAAAAGTTTATGGAAGATGGATATTAGAATGTTTGTGCTGATCTCTTCAACTCCACCTTCCATGAACTTCCTGGAGGACTCACACGTTGCCAAAGGTACCCAAGTACTTTGTAGGAGTACTTTAATAACGTGTTCCATACTGGGTACAGCTAGGCTTCAGGCAGCCAGTTTGGGCAGTGCTGATCCTTTCCAAAAAGCTGGCACTTTCTAGGCTGCTGCCAGTACCTCATGCTGCCAGTGCCGTCAAGTGCTACACATCCCCGAGGCTGTATCACAGCCCCTTACACAGATAAGGACACAGAAGCACACACATGTGATGCACGCATGTTCAAGTCATTCTGTTACTGAGTGGTCCAACTTGGAGTACTGGCAGGCACTCCCTTGGGAGAGCCAAACTTTGTGATTCTAAAATACTTTTAATGCTATCAAATTAAAACATTTATATAAATAGTCTCATGTATGGGTGTATACATATAAATTTTAATTCAAAAAAATTTATTTCAAAGGCAGAGTTAAGAGAGGAGACAGAGAATCTTTCATCCTCTGGTTCACTCCCCAAGTGGCCACAACGGCCGGGGCTGGGTCAGGCAGAACCCAGGAGCCAGGAGCTTCTTCCAGGTCTCCCATGTGGGTGCAGAGGCCCAAGTACTTGGGCAATTTCCCACTGTTTTCCCAGGTGCATGAGCAGGGAGCTGGATTGGAAATGGAGCAGCTGGGACTGGAACCCATATAGGATGCTGGCATCACAGGTGGAGACTTCACCTGCTATGCCACAACTCCGGCCCTGGGTATATTTTTCTTCACTAATATTTTATTAATATAAGAATATGTCATATAATTGAAAAAACAAGAAGTTAACATATATCTATTTTGGTAAGGCCTAGATAGAACTCACAACGTCAAATTGTGAATGTGAACCTGAGAAGATGACGTGCAGGAAGTTGACACAATCAATTGGGACCGGCGCTGTGGCATAGCGGGTGAAGCCACCGCCTGTGGTGCCAGCATCCCAAATGGTTGCCGGTTTGGGTCCTAGCTGCTCCACTTCCGATTCGGCTCTCTGCTGTGCCTGGGACAGGGGGCAGTGGAGAGTGGCCCAAGTCCTGTGTGGTGCAGGAGACTCCTAGCTCCTGATCGGCACAGCTCTGGCTGTTGCGGCCAGCTGGGGAGTGAACTGGTGGATGGAGGACCTCTCTCTTCCTCTCCTCTCTGTGTTAACTCTTTCATATGCATAAATAAATCTTAAAAAAAAAAAAAGCAATGCTCGTGTATCAGTTCAGAATGTTCAAATAGAAAATAATTTAAACTAGGCTGGTGCCGTGGCTCAACAGGCTAATCCTCCGCCTTGTGGCGCCGGCACACCGGGTTCTAGTCCCAGTCGGGGTGCCAGATTCTGTCCCGGTTGCCCCTCTTCCAGGCCAGCTCTCTGCTGTAGCCCGGGAGGGCAGTGGAGGATGGCCCAAGTGCTTGGGCCCTGCACCCCATGGGAGACCAGGATTAGCACCTGGCTTCTGCCATTGGATCAGCACGATGTGCTGGCCGCAGCGCGCCGGCTGTGGCGGCCATTGGAGGGTGAACCAACGGCAAAGGAAGACCTTTCTCTCTCTCTCAGTCCACTCTGTATAAAAAAAAAAAAAGAGAGAGAGAGAAAATAATTTAAACTAGGCCATTTGTTCAAAAAACCCTTCAAAGTGAAAAGCTACTTTAGGCTTCTATGAACTTATGCTGATACGTATATCAGCTGTCTAAGCTCTGGCTGTGTACCTGAATTTCTTGAACTTACTGAGTAAAAAAATTATGATTTCTCAAGAAGCCACTTCATTGTTGCTTCATGTGCACACAGAGATTTAAGTAACTACCAGTGAAGAAAGAGGAAGGCAGCGATGTCCAATGCAACTTTTTGTGCTAGTTTGAAAGATTTATTTTGAAAGGCAGAGTGATACAGCTTCCATCTGCTAGTTCACTCCCCAAGTTGTTGTATGAGCAGGGGCTGGGCCAGGCCAGTCAGGAGCCAGGAACTCCATCTGGTCTCCCAGGTGGGCGGCAGGAACCCAAGTCCTTGAGTCATATCTACTGCCTCCCGGGTGCATCAGCAGGGAGCTGGATCAGAAGAGTAGCTGGGGCTGGAACGGCGCACCAGGTGGCACAGAGCTAAGTGTTACTTTTTAAAAAAATTTTTGACAGGCAGAGTGGACAGTGAGAGACAGAGAGAAAGGTCTTCCTTTGCCGTTGGTTCACCCTCCAATGGCCGCCACAGCTGGCGCACTGCACTGACCTGATGGCAGGAGCCAGGTGCTTATCCTAGACTCCCATGGGGTGCAGGGCCCAAGCACTTGGGCCATCCTCCACTGCACTCCCGGGCCACAGCAGAGAGCTGGCCTGGAAGAGGGGCAACCGGGACAGAATCTGGTGCCCTGACTGGGACTAGAACCCGGTGTGCCGGCACCTCAAGGCGGAGGATTACCCTATTGAGCCACAGCGCCGGCTGTTACTCTTTAAACTTTCTTTTTTAAAACTGAGCCTCTCTTATGACGTGACGTGTAACTGCATGGATAACAACTCAATGTTTTAATTATTTATATAAATACTTATTTAATTTATTTAAAGGCAGAGTTAGAGGTGGAGAGGGAGGCGAAAGAGGGAGAAGGAGGAGAGATCCAGTTGTTCATTCCCCAAATGCCTGTAACAGGCAGGCAGAGCTGGGCCACGCTAAAGTCGTCAGGAGCTCCATCTAGGTCTTCCAACAGGGTAGCATGGCCCCAAGTAATTGAGTCATCATTCGCTGTCTCCCAGGATACATTAGCAGGAAGGTGGAATGGACATGAGAAGCCAGGAAATGAACCAAATCTCTGATAGAGGATGTGTTAGGTGTTCCTTGGAGCAGCTTAGCCAGCTGTGCCACAATGCATGCCTGCCCCCTGATCAATCAGGTTATCTTTCCCACATTTCACTTGCAGGTAAATTTTATCCCAGTATTATAAGCAACTGGCCTAGGAGATCCAATTATAATAAAAACACGGTTGATAAAAAAGATAAAACCAGTTAAAATTTCTAATAGTGCTTAAATTCTAAAAATTCAAACATCCAGGAGGGTATCAAGTGGAGGGTTTAAAGTTCCTTTTCTCTGCCTAACTTCTAGTTTTCTACAGAGCACAATCCAATATGGAAGGCATTAGCTTCATGTGGCTATTTAAATAGAAACAAAACCAAATGAGCTCTGCTCCTCACACTTCTGTATGGCCACGGCTCACAGGCCCAGAAGCCCACGCGCGTAAGTGCAGGATCACAGCAGTTCCCTCACTGCAGGAGGCTCATTGGCCACCACTGCTCTTCACGGCCACCACTACCCACTTCGCATGTCTTCTTGTTATGCATCCTTGATGTGTTCTTGATGTAAGGCCCTGATCAGTTCTGTAATTTTTAAAATTCTCTCATTCTGGGGCTGTCTTTTCACTTTCTCAATGGCATCTTTTAAGGCACCTAAGTTAGTTTTGATGCAGTCCCTTGCGTTTTCCCGTTACCTGTGTTTTTGGTGTTATCTAAGAATTGCTTACTTTTGTGTTTTCTTGTAGGAGTTTCAGTTCTTGTGGTTAGGTCGACGGCCCCTTTTCAACTGTACAGGTGGTAAGGTAAACACAGGAGGTAAGATCCCCAGTTGTTCCAGCATCTGTAGAAAACTCTTCTCTCCTCACTGAGTGGTACTGGCCCTCTTGTTGAGAATCAATAACCAACCGATCAGAAATAAAATGGCTTGCTTCTAAACTCCCAGTTCTGTTCTTTGATCTCTATGTCTACCTGTATACCTCAACGTCTTCACGACTGCAGCTTGTAGTAGTTCTCACATTGGTAAGGCTAAGTCCTCCATCTCTCTTATCTCCAAAGCTGTTTATGGTTACTTGGGGTCCCCTGTATTTCTAAATGAATTTTATCATCAGCTTGACAATTTCTGAAAAAAAAAAAAAAAAAAATCCAGCTGAAGTTTGAGAAATTGTGTGGAATATGCAGCCCAATGTTGGCAGTACTGCCATCTCCACAACGTCAAATCTTCCAGTCCAAGAACATGGATTTTCCATTTATTAAGATTAATTTCCTTCAATGATGTTCCATAGTTTTGTCTTTCTTAATGCTATTGTAAATAGAATTTTTAAGAAAGATTTATTTACTGATTCGAAAGGCAGTTACAGAGAGGCAGAGAGAGAGGTCTTCCATCCACTGGTTCACTCCCCAGATGACTGCAATGGCTGAAGCTGTGCTCATCTGAAGCCATGAGCTTCTTCCGGGTCTCCCAAGCAGGTGCAGGGGCCCAAGGACTTGGGCCATCTTCTACTGCTTTCCCAGGCCATAGCAGAGAGCTGGATCAGAAGTGGAGCAGCCAAGACTTGAACTGTGCTCATAAGGGATGCCATCACTGCAGAAGGTGGCTTTACCTGTTATGCCACAGTGCCAGCCCTTAGAATTTTCTTAATTTCATTTGTATAATGTTCGTTGCTAGTATAGAAATACAACTAATTTTTGTATATTGGTCTTGCATCCTACAACTTGAAGAACTCTTTAAAGAATTTTTAAAATGGATTTCCTACATATATCAACTGTGACTATATATGGTTGAGTATGTCTTATCCAAAATGCTTGGGACTAGAAGTGGTTTGGACTTCAGATTTTGAAATATGAGTATAATCCTGTTTCTATATATATATATATATATATATATGTATATATATAAAGATTTATTTATTTGAAAGAGTTACACAGAGAGAGGAGAGGCAGAGAGAGAGAGAGAGAGGTCTTCTACCTGCTGGTTCACTCCCCAGATGGCCACAACTGGCTGCAATGGCTGGAGCTGTACCTATCCAAAGCCAGGAGCCAGGAATTTCTTCCGGGTCTCCCAAGCGGGTGTAGGGGCCCAAGCACTTGGGCCATCTTCCACTGCTTTCCCAGGCCATAGCAGAGAGCTGGATCGGAAGTGGAGCAGCCAGGACTCGAACCAGTGCCCATATGGGATGCTGGCGCTTCAGGCCAGGATGTTAACCAGCTGCACCACAGCGCCGGCCCCAATCCTGTTTGTATCTGCCCATATTCTGTTGGTGATTTTTGTGTTTATATTCCTAAGGGATATTGATCTGCAGTTTTCTTGTGACAGCTCTCTCTGGTTTTGAGTCAGGGTGATTCTGGGGTGCCTCTTCTGTTTTTGGAAGTCTGTGAAGAATTTGGGCTGATTTTAATGTTTGGAGCATTCAGCAAGGAAGTCATCTGGACCTGAGTTTTCTCTGTGATACTTTAAAAACTGCAAATTCAACGTTTCCTTGTTACTGCCAGTTGCCTTTGTAAACCTGCTTTTAGGGAGAATCGAAACGATGCAGATATTATCTGTGAGGCTGGTAAAACTCAAGCAGAAATAGGTTTGTCAAGGGCGGCACCTGCAGATTGGGAAGAGTCAGATAATTATCCAATTACTTCTCAAGGCTTGACCTCCACTGTCTAATTTACTCTTTAAACTTTCTCTTATTTGTCCCTTCCACAGACAAATGCTTTACCACTGCTAATGTGGTTTCATGAACTTATGCACGAGAAACTTCAGACTGTTCCACATAAAAATTTATATACAAACCTCTTAACTGACACTTGCAGCAAGTCCTAGTCACAAACTATTCATTCCTCAAGGTTCTATACAGATGTACAGATATACAGATATGCTGGAGTCCCAGCCGTGGTGCCAGCTCTAACTCAGACAAGATGTCTCATCTGTTTCTACCACACACAAAAAAAAAAAAAAAAAAAAAAAAAAAAAAAAATCAGGCTGGGATTTAATCAGCAAGGTTCTTTCTGGTGCTAAAAATACACCATGTTATTCAGAATGACATTCCCACTGCTTCCTCTTCAGAGTGATTGAAACGAAACTGTTTTTTGTTACACACACACACACACACACACTCTTCATTCTTACAGAACCTATCAGCCAATTCACAAAAACGTTGAGAGAGGAACAAAAGGGAGTCTGTGGTTAGTTATGATTCCAACATCTCAACGTCCCAAGTCTGGTGTGAAACAGCTGTTACTAATTCTCTCTCTACAGTCACACATCTGCCTCTCCACAATGCCTTACTTCCTATAAAGACTACTTCAGAGGAGGCATCTAGCCATTGTGCTTTCAAAAACACAGGGTTACTTTTCAGAAATCCTGAGCCTATCGGAGAAACTGAATGGTATCTCATCAGTGGTCTCTACTGGCACGTTGCTTCTACTGAACTGGCAAGAGTAATGGTGGGTGTGGTAACTCGAAATAAAAGCATCTTGAGTCCGGCTGCAGTGACACCCATCTGCAGGCAGGATGGGGTCCGAGGTACCGAGCTGTGAATGGTAGACGCCATGGAACGAGTCCTGAGAGGAGTGGTAGTGTCCCACTGCCCCCGAGGTGGCTGCAGAGCTCTGGTACGGGCTGCTGGATGGGAGACATGTCTGAAAACGTGTCTTCCTCCCCAGGTCCCGGTGCATGTCTAACTTGGCGATGAGAGGCTTCCCAACGTTCACCTCCTGCTTCTCCTCCACAGTGTCTTCCAATCCCGAGTACTGATACGATAAACACACCGTGAAGACGAGCTGCTCCTGAAACAGAAAGGTTCACGTGTTTACAGTGAAATGTATCAATCTTAAAACTTTATTTGTGGGGCCAGTGCTGTGGTGTAGCAGGGAAAGCTGCTGCCTGCAGTGCCAGCATCCCATGTGGGTGCCGGTTTGAGATCCGGCTGCTCCACTTCTCATCCAGCTTCCTGCTAATGTGCCTAGGAAGGCAGAGGAAGATGATCCAAGTCCTTGGGCCCCACCACCTACATGGGAGACCTGGAAGAGGCTTTTGGGAAATGAATCAGTGTATGGAAGACTTCTTTCTCTTTCTGTAACTCTTTCAAATAAATAAATAAATCTTAAAACACACAAAACTACATTATTCGCACACAAACAAAACCCACTCACTCCCCTTTCCCAGGTTCCAAATCCTCCAGGCACCCTTTACCTCCCCCAGGTGGAACCATGTCTCCTCTCCTTCACCCAACACTTAGCAGTCTGGGAGTTCTTGTTCCTGTCAGTAGTCAAAGTCAGAGATGCCACATTCTAGTCCTGACAAACAGTGACAAGGCATTTGCCAACAAAAAAGTGGTCTATGTCAAAAACTGGAGCTGGTTTCTAAAAATTCTATGAGATGATAATCGATACCACAGGTAGAAAGTGGAGAGGAATTAGTGTGGGGTGATTCTGGCAGGGAAGAGGAGACTGGTTACACAGACACACACAGAGCTTCGTGCCTGATGTCCTCCAGGGTTCTGGCTGTCAGGTTCCATGGCCGTGGCAACTATGAATAAATTAAAAACAGTTCTTGCAGAGAGAAGTTCAATAGCGTAGAGCCAGCTTCTCATTTCTAAGTCAGCCTGAAATGAAAAGGACTAAAAAGAAATTCCAATTCTAATCTGTTGTGTTTTGTAGAAAGGCACAGAACCAGGACACAATTAGCCACGTGTCACCTCACGATAAGGAAGTTAGGCGATTTTGTTATTGTGGGACCACCCCAGAGTGTACCTGCACAACCACGATGGCCACCATGTCACCAGGTGACCTGGTCCAATGTTGGCTGCGATGTTTCTGTGGCACACGATTGTATTAGAAAATGTTAAGCTGTTTAAAAGCAGAATACACTCAGGTTCCCACCGTTTCGACAACACGGAGGTAAACACACACACTCTCGCACAAGAGCCCATGGCCATGGTCAGGGGCTGAGGACAAAGAGGGTCACTGATAAAATCCACTGTAGACTGGTTGTTTCTACTTCAATTCAATACTCAGTGAAGTGGCACCTCTGCGGACTCTGCCAGAATGAATTTTCACTTCCACACAGTTTCCCACTAATAGCTGTGAACAGGAAAAGCAGTAACCTTTAGCTTTTGCAGTGAGCTGAGCCTGGTGTAGAGGCACTGCTTGGGAAGGTCCTTGGACACCAAGTAACTGCCCGTCTCTTCAGGTGTTCCTTTATTTGCATCTTTCGGGTCAATATCTAGGTCCTGTTTAAAAAAAAACAAAACAGCGACTGCTATTGAGGAAGTCAGTGAGTCACACTACATGGTCTATGACATAAAGCATCAGGAGAGACATCCTGTCTCGGGACTGTTGGACCTGAGCCAGTAACCCCTGATCTAGCACAAAAGAAACAATGAAAACAACACTTTATGGCTGTAATAGAAATTCTAACTCTGCAGTAACTCATGTAAAAAGTAAAGTTAGTTCTGAAAGTACAGTTGCACCTCCTAACCTACCCGTTTCCTTTAAGCACACAGAGCCCCATTTGGTGAAAATCCTGGAGTCTCTCCCGTGTTACCATCATTTTGGGAAGGTGCGGGAGAGTCACATGTAAACGAACATGCCAGAATCAGTCTTGCCCCTTGTCTGCTTTTAGAGCTAACCTTGTGACCAGGGGCTCCCCTACTGCACAGCCTCAAAGCAGATCTTCCCAAGGGCAGCCTGATCAATGCTGGGGTCTGATGCCAGACCATTTGTTCTCACATGAAACAGTGTCCTTTCTGAAGTCTCTATCAATAATAAAGTGATAGAAGCTGGCACTGCGGCATAGCGAGTGAAGCCGCCGCCTTTGGTGCTGGCATCCCATGTGGGCACTGGTTCAAGTTCTGGCTGCTCCACTTCTGATTCAGTTCCCTGCTACAGCCTGGGAAAGCAGGGGAAGATGGCTCAAGTCCTTGGGTACCTTCACCCACATGGGAGACCTGGAGGAAGCTCCTGGCTCCTGGCTTTGGATCGGCGCAGTTCTGGCCATTGCGGCCATTTGGGAAGTGAACCAGCAGATGTAAGACCTCTCTCTCTGTCTCTGCTTCTCTGTAACTCTGCTTCTCAAATAAATCTCTTTTTAAAAAAAGTCATATATTTTTGGATTTGCCTTATTCTTGCTTGCTTCTCAATTCACCACACTTAACGCATGAAAGGGTGGGCAGAGTACTATTTATCGGCTTCTTTAGACCAAGACAAACTAACATGAGGTCTAAATGTTTGGCAAGCACAGAATTAAACTTCTCTTCCTCCAGTGCTTGCATAACTTGACAGATAAAACTTTATTATATATATATATATATATATATACACACACACACACACCATTAATTTTAAGTTTTAAAAATTTAGTCTTTAGTGAGACTGTATCACTGCATTTTAGATAGGAGCAAAAAGGAGAAACTTACAAGTGGAAAATCGGTGACATAGGCATCGCACATTATGATCTCAGGTGGTTTGTGGACTATACTTGTGTAGATTATCATGACATTGGAAAACTCTGCTGCAAATCCCAACTGAATCTGAACACCACACTGAAATTTAAGACACATACTTTCTGGAAGTTCTGAAAAAGAATGTAAGAACAACCTATAAAGAAGTCTGTAGGGTCTGGTGTTTAAGGTGCAGTGGTTTAAGTTGTCACAAGGGAAGACTGCATCCCACAGCAGAGTGCTTGGTCGGATCCTGGCTGTTTCGCTTTCCATCCAGCTTCCTGCTAATGCATCCTGGGAGGCAACAGATGAAGGCTCAAGTACTTGGATCCCTGCCACCCCCGTGGGAGACCTGGATGGAGTTACAGCCTCCTGGCTTTGACCTGGCTCAGTGCTAGCTGTTGTGGGCATCTGGGGAGTGAACTAGCAAATGGAAGATGGCTCTCCGTCTGTCTCTCTTTCTGGCTTTGATATAAAATGAAAATAAATAAATTATATAAAACCATTTAAAGAATACTTGGTAAATCTGATGATGATAAAGAGCAAGTACTCTTTATGGAGTAGAATATAGATGCAGCCTTTGCTTTTGAATAAGAACACTATATAATCAATATTATATTGTTTAAACAAACACATATAATTACAAAAAGAAAAAAGCTCAAGGGGCTGGTGCTGTGGCACAGCGGGTTAATGCCCTGGCATGAAGTGTCGGCATCCCATAGGGGCGCCAGTTTGAGGCCCAGCTGCTCCACTTATGATCCAGCTCTTTGCTGTGGCCTGGGAAGGCAGTGGAAGATGGCCCAAGTCCTTGGGCCTCTGCACCCACATGGGAGACCCAGAGGAGGCTCCTGGCTCCTGCTTCGGATCAGCACAGCTCCAGCCGTTGCAGCCAATTGGGGAATTAACCAGTGGATGGAAGACCTCTCTCTCTCTCTCTCTCTCTCTGAATAACTCTTTCAAATAAATAAATCTAAAAAAAAAAAAAAAAAAAAAAAAAAAAAAGCTCAATACAGTATTTTGCAAACAAATCAAATCTTTAATTTACTATTTTCTCATAATTCTTGCTCATATGCATATATAATTTAAAATGTTTTTATTTATTTATTTTTGTTTGAGAGCCAGGGAGAGAAACAGAGAGAGAGCGAGAGCTCCCATGGGCTGGTTCTCTTCCCAAATGCCCAGGAGCCAGGAGCTCAATGCAGGTCTCCTATGTTGGTGGCAGGGACCCAATTACTTTGGCCATTACCTGCTACTTCCCAGGGTGTACTTACTAGCAGGAAGCTGGAATTCAGAGTGGAGCTGGGACTCAAACCCAGGCACTCTGATACAGTGTCTCGGTGTGTCTTTACTGCTGTACCAAATGCCCACTGCATGCATAATTTTTATAATGGTAGTCAAAGGTACAATTGCAGATATATTTTCACTGTTGCCTCACTCTTCATGACAAGAATTTTTAATAAAGTACAATGTTACAAAATGGACAAATCAATGGTTACCTTGAACCATTCTGCTACTCCTGAATCTTTTATTTTTATTGTTTATTTATTTATTTTAAGATTTATTTGAAAAACAGAGTTACAGAGAGAAGCAGAGACAGAGAGAAAGGTCTTCCATCTGCTGGTTCACTCCCTAGATGGCGGCAACGGCTGGAGCTGCGCCGATCTGAAGCCAGGAGCCAGGAGCTTTTTCTGGGTCTCCCACACGGATGCAGGGGCCCAAGGACTTGGGCCATCTTCTACTGCTTTCCCAGGCCTTAGCACAGAGCTGGCTCAGAAGTGGAGCAGCTGGGGCTCAAACCGGCACCCATATGGGATGCCTATGCTTCAGGTCAGAGCTTTAACCTGCTGTGCCACAGCACTGGCCCCCTATTTTTTTTTTTTTTTTTAAGATTTATTTATTTACTTGAAAGTCAAAGTTACACAGACAGAGAAGGAGAAGCAGAGAGAGGGAGAGGTCTTCCATCTGCTGGTTCACTCCCCAACTGGCCACAATGGCTGCAGCTGTGCCAATCTGAAGCCAGGAGCCAGGAGTTTCTTATGGGTCTCCCATGCGGGTGCAGGGGCCCAAGGACTTGGGCCCTCTTCCACTGCTTTCCCAGGCCATAGCAGAGAGCTGGATCAGAAGTGGTGCAATGGAAGATGGCCCAAGTCCTTGGGCCCCTGCACCCGCATGGGAGACGGGGAAGAAGCACCTGGTTCCTGGCTCCTGGCTTTGGATCGGTGTAGTTCTGGCTGTTGTGGCCATTTGGAGAGTGAACCATGGAAGGAAGACCATTCTCTGTCATTCTCAATGTCTGTAACTCTACCTCTCAAATAAAATAAATAAAATCTTAAAAAAAAAAAAAAAAAAAAGTGGAGCAGCCAGGACATGAAACGGCGCCCATATGGAATGTTGGAGCTTCAGGCCAGGGCATTAACCTACTGCGCCACAGCGCCACCCCTCCTCTCTCTTTTTTAAAAGATTTTATTTGAAAGGCAGAGTTACAGAGAAAGAGAGAGGGAGAGACAGAGAGAGAGACAACCCTATCTTCTGGTTCAATCCCCAAGTTGGCTACAATGGCTGGGGGTGGGCCAGGCCAAAGCTAGAAGTTTAATCTTAGTCTCCCACACGGGTGCAGGGGCCCAAGCACTTGAGCCATCTTCTGCTTTCCCAGGCCATAGCAGAGAGCTGGATTGGAAGAGTAGTAGCCGGGATTCGAATGGGTACCCAAATGGGATGCTGGCACCGCAGGCGGAGGATTAACCTACTGCACTACGGCGCTGGCCCCAGTAAAATAAATTTAAGAAAAAAATTTAAAAGAGGGCCGGCGCTGTGGCATAGAGGGTAAAGCTGCTGCCTGCAGTGCCAGCATCCCATATGGGAGCTGGTTCTAGTCCTGGCTGCTCCACTTCCAATCCAGCTCCCTGCTGTGGCCTAGGAAAACAGAAGATGGCTCAAGCGCTTGGGCCCCTGCACCCGTGTGGTAGACCCAGAAGAAGCTCCTGACTCCTGGCTTCAGATTGGCCCAGCCATGGCCGTGGTGGACTTTTGGGGAGTCAACTAGAGGATGGAAGACTTCTCTTTCTCTCTCTCTCTGCCTCTGCCTCTCTATAGCTCTGCCTTTCAAATAAATAAATAAATCTCTTAAAAAATTTAAAAGAAGGAAATCTGTGTATAGGTTTTTTCATAAGACAAATTTTCCACAAACTTTTTGAAGACTTTTCATATACACGGATTTCAAAATCATTTGCACCAAATAAACTTATTTTTTAATTCCATTTTCCCACATACTCTTTGAAGTCACTTTATATTTGCTGAGTGGCATGCTTGTATTTGCCATCAGGCTCTCATTCAATGTCCGCAACCCTGCAAGTAGGAACTACTCCTTACTACTATTGTACAAATAATACATTTGTCAAGTGGCAGGGACTGGACCAGAACCCATCTGATTTTATCTTTTTAAAAAAGATTTATTTATTTATTTATTTGAGGGGCTGGTGCTGTGGCATAGCAGGTAAAGCCACTGCCTGAGGTGCCAGCATCCCATATGGGCGATGGTTTGAGCCCCAGCTGCTCCACTTCCGAGCCAGCTCTCTGATATGGCCTGGGAAAGTAAAAGAGTATGGCCCAAGTGCTTGGACCCCTGCACTTACGTGGGAGACCTGGAAGAAGCTCCTGGCTCCTGGCTTTGGCCTGGCCCAGCGTTGGCCTTTGTGGCCATCTGGGAGGTGAACTAGCAGATGGAAGATTTTTCTCTGTCTCTCCCTCTCTCTCTGTAACTCTGACTCTCAAATAAATAAATAAAAAACAATAAATGAATAAATAAATCTTTAAAAAGCAACCGCTATAGCTGTACCTATGAAATTTGTATTTATTAAAGAAAAGCTTTCTTAAAAAAAAAAAAAAAAGCAATAGGCTACATAATTCGGTACTTTCAACATTAATCAGTCTACTATCCATAACTGAAACATTTGTTTACTTTTAGATTTGCTACCAGGCCAAAATATTTTTACAAATTAGGAGGAAGTTGTCTATTCAGGAAAACAAAATTTTATGATTTAAGCTAAGTGCATTTTAGAAAAATCTCACACATAAAAGGAAGAGCCTTTTCCATACCATGAGCCTTGGCCCATTGCAGATTCCGCACCAGAGACTCTGCAGAACACGCCGTCCCCTGAATTGGGTCTGTCAGGGCCCTCTTTTCGGACAGGCTGCTTCGAATCTCCAGAGCCTGCTTGCCTTTCGTGAGGTGACATTTACCCATATCTAGGAGATAAGAAAGTCAATGTTATTTTTAAGACCAGCAATTCTCTCCTTTTAAAATTTTATCTTATTTATTTGAAAGGTACAGTGACACAGAGAGATGGCACAAGATTTCACATTTGCTGGTTCACTCCCCAAATGTCTGCAACAGACAGGGTTGGGCCAGGTGGATGTCAAGAGAAACCAACTCCACCTGGGTCTTCCACGTGGACGGCAGGAATCCAAGAACTTGCACCATCATTTGCTGCTTCCTGGGTGCACAGCAGCAGGAAGCTAGATCAGAAGCAAAGGTGGGACTCCATCCCAGGCACAGCTTAACCAGCTCTGCTACAACACCCAGCCCCACCACCAATTCTTCTGTTATGTTTTAAATATTTATGTCCAGGATGTGTCTAAGAATCAATTTATACTCTCAATATTATTCATTTACGCCACAGATATTCACTGGGCCTATGTGCCAGGCATGGCTCAAGGTGTTGGGGACGTAGCAGGGAGCAAACACTAAGATTATTAGCCTGTTTACTCCTGAAGGCCCCTTTCTAGTTCTCATCTTCTATAATTACGTTGAATTCCTAATTTGTTATAAACTTATACACATACTCTGAAGGTAACCTCACACATTATTTTTAGTCTGCCTGTGTGTAAGGAGATTTTTAGGATGGAGAGGCTTGTATCTCGGTTCGGCTCTGGTAAACAAGTAACTTGTCTGCCAGATGACCTTCTGCTCCTTGGGAGCCTGGCCAGATCCCAGGGAGAAGGATAAAGGAATGTTTCTGATAAATGGGTGGGCATGCTTTGCATCTCAGCTCTCTGGCCAAGATTCAAGACGGGATGCACTGCTTGCCTAAAGTCTTGGCATTGAGCCACCTTTGTCCTTGGGGGCTTTAAGAGGGAGCCCTCAGAGCAAGCCTCTGCTGCTGCTGTTTCATCCCGGGGGGAACACGCAGTCAAGCTGAACGTTGAATGTGCCTGTGATGATTACTGATGATGTCTGATTCTCAGCATGGATCCTTTTCCAGTGCTTTGTGAGGATTGCCTAGTGGTAAATTCCTGGGTTGAGTCCCTTATTCTTAGGGACTCTCTCTCCTGTCCTTTATTTCTCTCTCTCTCCTGCTTCTTAAAATTTGCTACTTAAATAAACTGCTTGTTTCTCTATACTACAAGGCTTGTAGCATATTTCTTGCAGATTGAACTGAAAGTAACTAAGTCTGTGCACAGCAGACAGCTGAGAAAATAATTTGCTGTCACACTGTGTTTTGACTGTGACTTGTCACATGAGGTCAGATGTGGAATTTTTCACTTGTGGTATTATGTCAGATTTTGGAGAACTTTGGATTTTTGGTGATGGCTCAAGTAACTGGGTCCTGGTCATCCATGTAGGAGGCCCAGAGTAGGTTCCTGGTTCTTGGTTTCAGCCTGGCCCAGTTCTGGCTGTTGTGGGTACTTGTTGTGGCAATGAATCAGTGGCTAGGAAAGCTGTCTCTCTGCCTTTCAAATTAACAACAACAACAACAAAAAAGTCCCAAATATATAAAACTGATAAAAGCAGAAGTTTTCTGACTGAAGTAGGAAAATGGGCATTAAGGCCAACAGTCCCTGCTGCCTATGTTAAACAGGAAAAGTGGGTAAGTCACATGATCTAGCTAAAATATCTATGGTGATAAAAGCATGAAAACACATTTGCCTGACAGCTGCTAGCAAAACACCTCACACTTAAGCTGCCATCTTGGAAATACCCATGACACTCTGTTTTCCATTGGTGCTGGCTGGCAAAACAGCCACCTTCTTTTTGATAGGGCTTATATAAAATGGTATTTCACAAATCAAACTGCAGTCTACTGACATAGCAGGTGCTTATTCAGTGCCTGACACCAGCAGGCAGGGAAGAGGACAAAAGGGACAGAGACGTGGCATTTGACCTTTAGGCATTGTCTCCGAAAAACTACGTCTATTAAGAAAAGAACAAACTCAGCTTTTCATCAGCAGAGTCTCAGCATTTCTGTAAAGTTTTCTCTAATCCTCCGGAAGGCTGTTCACTGGATTTTTTTTTTTTTTTTTTTTGCAAGCAAATAGATTGGGCAGCACTGAGGCAACAGGAATCGAAGCAAGGTAGAGCTCTGAAGAGTAAACTACTTCACAGCTGCACCTGGGATCAGCCCTGGAGTCCAACAACGCTGCGTGCGATGGCGTGCAGCCAAGTCAGCAGGGCAGGAAGGCAGGAGCTCAGGAGCAGGGGTGCTGCTGAACAGTGCATTTTACAATGTATTCTAAAATAAATACGAATTCCAAATCCACAGTAACAGTAACATGATCACCAAACAGGGAACTCTGAACAGGCTTAGACCTTTTGCTCTCTCTTTATGCCAACAGTTTTATTTTGTGTTTTACCTTCTGCAACTTCATCCAGTAACACAGTAATTTTCTTGTCTTCTAATAATCTATCTTTTAAAAACTTCATGAAGATTCCATTTGCCAATCCAGAATGCTGGATTTCAAAAGCTTCTGCTCCTTGACACCTTAAAAACAGCAAAATAAAGAAGTGAAAGAAGCCTGGCACAGAAAGACAAAACAACATGTTCTTCCTTCTGTATGTGGACCCTAAAAAATCCCAACACATGGAAGCAGAGAACAGAGTGGGATTACCAGGAGCTGGGCACAGCAAGAACAGGAGGGGAGGGATGGGAAGCTGTCGGTCAAATGGTCAAAGGCCAAATGGAAAGATGTTGCTCAAAACTAAATTTTTCAGTTAGAAGGGGGAATAAACGGTCAGCATTTGAGGCGATGGATGAGCTGATCAGTTTGATCCAATCATTTCACACTGCATGCCTGTATCACAGCATCGTCTTGTACCCCATAAGTATACATAAGTTTGTCAATACAGGTTGAGCAACGCTCTCTCTCTCTTCTTCAGCAGAGAGCTTTGCTGGCAAAGCTTCACAAAGAGCACAATGAGGAGGGCCCACCCGGCAGACAGGCGGGCGCCTCAGTGAGGCACTGCAAGCCTTGACCACAGTCTGAGATCTGAGACTTCCCGAGTGCTAACGGGACACCCACGAGCTTTCAGATTTGGGAACCGTTTGCATTTTGGGACTCCCCACATCTCTGATTTCTGGTTTAGGGATGCTCAAACTATGAAGTCTATGTATGATTCCAAAACCTGGAAAACTCAGAAGTCTGAGACACTTGTGGTTCCAAGCATTTGAAGGGAGACTCAAGCTGTAGCCAATAACAAAAATAAATCTTCAAAGCAGCTAAC
The DNA here is from genome assembly GCF_033115175.1 of Lepus europaeus. Classification (NCBI taxonomy): domain Eukaryota; kingdom Metazoa; phylum Chordata; class Mammalia; order Lagomorpha; family Leporidae; genus Lepus; species Lepus europaeus. Next base: position 106,303,938 of record NC_084835.1, on the reverse strand, counting down.
ACTCACCACGTGCCGCTCCCATCACACAGACAAGCTTCATCTCCGCCTCAACAACATTGCTAACAAAGGAGCTAACTCTGAAGCAGGAACTAAATACTGTGGTACTCAGTGACAAGGTAACCAGATGTGAACTGCTGAAATTATTTAAAACTTTCTACCAAGACTATTAAGAAGGCAAATTCACCCCCAGATGATTATGGTTATTTCTAGGCCTCTAATCTACAACAAAAAAATAAAGGACTCTTGAAAATGAACATAACGCTTTCTTACGTGGCATATCCAAACACAATGTTGGCAGTGACTTTCAGTGCGTCCAGGATCGGGATGGTATCATCGTAGTCATTTCTATTTAAAATTGGGGTGGGGGAGAGGACAAGAGCAGATATAAATACGAAAAATTAAACCACATTCTTAAAGGGGTATAAATAAAATAATAATGAAAAATACTATTTTAGTACACACAATTTAAAGTTACAGATTCAAAATTATTTCATCTTGCCAGTTATGTATCCATGAAAAATAATCCTGGGCCCCTGTATTATAAGACAGCAGCCAGTCACCTCGTTTCTCTTGTCAGCCTTAAAACTGGAGTTGGGGGGCAGGGCCTGTGGAGTTAAGACGCTGTCTGTAATGTCAGCATCCCATATGGGTGCTTCTCTACCTCCAGTCCAGCTCCCTGCTAACAAGTCCTTGGGCCTCTGTACCCATGTGGAACACCTGGATGAAGCTCCTGGCTCTGGCCTGGCCCAACCCTGGCTGTTGCAGCCTTCTGGGGAGTAAATCACCAGATGGAAGATATCTATCTTTCCCCTCCTCTCTCTGTAACTCTTCCTTTCAAATAGAATAAGTCCTTAAAAATAAATAAATAAATACAATTGGAGCTGCATTTGGACTCTGGCATTGGCTTTAATGATTGGCAAATGTGAGCAAATCAAAAATCTTGTAAGAATAATCATTGCTTCTATTCCTTAGGAACCAAGGGCGGACAAAAGGGGTCCCGATCTCCAACTGCTTCAGCTGGTTTCTATATCTGTGGAACAGGGACTGAACAGTGACCGTGTCCCAAGTCCACGGGCGCTGTTCTGCTCCTTCCTGCAGGAATCACTGCACTGATCAGTCATGACATCCACAGGTGCCCTGGAGGACAGAACACCCATGTCCTGTAGTTCTTCACTTACATTACACAGCAAGTGGAGGAGTGCTAAGTGCACTGACCCTAGTCTTCTCTCAGTGTCAATGTATAATCTAAAATCCACAAACTAAATGGCTCTCAGCACTTCACAGGTTTGCCAAGGGCTAATTTGTCAAGACTTTAATTGTGGGGCCAGCGTCGTGGTGCAGTGGGTTGAGCTGCTGCATGGGACGCCAGCATCCCATATGAATACTGGTTCAAGTCCTGGTTGCTCCACCCTCTGATTCAGTTCCCTGCGAATGAGCCTGGGAAAGCAGCTGAAAATGGCCCAAATATTTGGGACCCTGCCACCCCCGTGGGAGACCTAGATGGAATTCCTAGCTCCTGGCTTTGGCAGGCCCCCAGACCACTGCAGCCATTTTCAGAGTAAACCAGAGGATGGAAGATCTCTCTCTTTTTCTCTCCTTCTATGTAACTCTGCCTTTCAAACAAACAAATAAATAAATATTTAATTCTAACAATCATTTCATAACGATTAGAAATTGTACCTTTTCCTACACATATCCAACAAGAACACATTGAGCCCAGTTTCCTTTTCTTGCATTAACTTCAGTATATTCTGTACACACAGACAATTTTCAGACCTATATGGATTTGGTGCATCAACAGGGACCATAAAGCTGTTCCCAAAGTTTTCATAACCATGTCCTGCATAATATAATAACCCTGAAAAAGAAGGAAAGAGGCAGATATTAATTATAAATGTATCTGAAACCTTGACTTCTATTTCCTTCAAGCTGATGCAGCTTATTTAAGAAATACTCATCTGGGGCTGGCACTGTGGTACAGTGGGTGAGGCTGCCTACAGCGCTGGCATCCCATATGGATGCAGCTCTGCTTCCGGTCTAGTCTGCTATAGCCTCGGAAGGCATAGAAAATGGCCCTGGTTCTTGGTCCCTTGTGCCCACATGGGAGATCCAGAGAAGGCTCCTGGCTCCTGGCTTCAGATTGGCCCAGCTCTGGCCACTGCGGCCATTTGGAGAGTGAACCAGCGGATGGAGGAATTCTCTCTTGCTCTCTCTGACTCTGCCTCTATGTAACTCTGCCTTTCAAATCAATCTTCCCTTAAAAAAGAAATATTCACCTAGAAATACAGTCAATGTTAATGTGCATTTAAAATTATTTCAGCAATAGTGTTTACTTAATTCTGCATTTCAACACAGCATCAAGATCTGCCTGTAATGCATTCTATCTCACGAAAGTAATACGTTATAACCCACGATCTAATTGGAATGCAATGTCATCTCGTGATGAACATAAAAAGGCAGCAGCCAGGACTCCCTCAGACCTCCGTCTTCTCTGTGAGGCTAAGGGCTCCCTCAGGGCAGGCCAGCCTTACATTTACCTGTGCATCCCTGGCACAGAGTGGGAGCTTGGTGGCTGTTTCACAGATGAACAAACCAACCCAATTCCAGTGAACCGCAATTGTGACATTAAGTATAAGTTACTCTGCTGTCATTACCATCAGGGTATTGTGTTTGGATATACCACACCCATCAATGAGTAAAAACTATAAATGTAGATCTATAATCAGGGAGAGGAAATCTGATTTCATAGGTTGCCATTTCTTTTTTGTTGTTGTTATGAGATACAAATATCATTAATTTTTCCATCTAGAGTCTCTTGTATTAATCTAAAATTTGGATTAGTTTTAAAACTATTTTCTTGTTGAGAAATGATATATACAAACTATATGAAACAACTCATTTCTTTCTTGAAAAGAACTTTGTTTTAGCTGTAAAAAACATGAAAAATATCAGTATGAATTTCCTTATAAAAAATACTTGATAGAAATATTTTTTGAGGGCCAGTGTTGTGGTGCAGTGAGCTAAGCTGCCAACTGCCACACCAGCAGCCCATACCAGAGTGCTGGTTTGAGCCCTGGCTGCTCCACTTTTAATTCCCCTCCCTGCTAATGTGCCTGAGATGACACCGGAGGATGGCCTAAATTCTCTGTCCCTGCACCCGTGTGGGAGACCCAGGTGGAGCGCTGGCCTCCTGGCTTTGGCATGGAGTAGCCCCAGCTCTTGTGGCCATTTGGGCAGTGAACCAGCAGAAGGAAGAAATCTCTCTCTCTCTACTTTTCTCTATTACTCTGCCTTAAATCAAATAAATACATCTTAAAAAATATTTTAGAAGCTATATGAGGGGGTCTTCAAAAGGTTTATGGAAAATGCATGTTATGAAAAACAATGCAGAGATTTCCAAGTATTTTTTTTTTAAAGATTTATTTTATGTATTTGAAAGACAGAGCTACAGAAAGAGGTAGAGAGAGAGAGAGAGGTCTTCCATCTGCTGGTTCACTCCCCAGATGGCTTCAATGGCCGGAGCTGCACTGATCTGAAGCTGGGAGCCAGGAGCTTCTTCTGGGTCTCCCACATGGGTGCAGGGGTCCAAGGAATTTGGGCCACCCTTTACTGCTATCCCAGGCCACAGCAGAGAGCTGGATGGGAAGAGGAGCAGCCGGAACTAGAACTGGCGCCCATATGGTATGCTGGCGCCTCAGGCCAGGGCTTTAACCCGCTGCGCCACAGCGTCGGCCCCTCCAAGTATTTTTGTAACAAAATAAACTTACCTTATAATTCCATTTTCTACACTTTTTGAAGTTCCCTTGTATTCCGTTAAGCTTATAATATCTACAAGTCCACTGATTTTGCTCTTTCAGTATTCTGGATATACTGAAAGGATTTCTTTATATGGTATTGCAAATTTAATAATAAAAAGCATTTGGATGGAAAACCAAAAACAGCTACTTCACTATAATTATAGCCATTACTCTTAGCAGAGAATGTGGCTTTAACAATTGTGGAAGACTTGCCCACCTACTCCTGTGTGTCTTTCCTGTGGCTCCTACGTGCACTGAGTGCTCTCTCGTCGGCACAGTGGGGAAGGAGAAGGAAAGACAGAGAGGAGACAAAGCTCCAGAGCACCAGGACCTCACGGCCCACGTGCAGACTCAGGTACACATGCGTCGTTAGGCAACAGTTCATGTGTGCACACAGTTAAGTGCCATCCATCATTAGGGCAACCGTGTATGAATGAGTCAAGTGCAGAGAGCAACATCAGTGTGAGGTGAAGTGACAGGGCATGGTCCGGAGAGAGTGCGTGGAACGCAGGGAGGCAGAACAGGAAAAAGCAAGCAAGGCCTAAATCTGGAGTGATAGCTCGTAGGTGAGACGAGCCCAGAAAGAATTAAATTCCTGTTGCAAATGAAAATAAGAATGCAGAGACACTGAATTTAACTAAAAAGGAGTGCACAGATAGGGAAAGTTTTAAAAATCACGACAAAGGCAGTGGATTTGATTAAGTAACAAAGATCAAGCAATGAAAAGACAATCCACACAATGGGAGAAAATATTTGCAAATCTCCTACAAATTATCTGACCGGAAGAACTTGCATCCAAAACAGATAAAGAAATCTCCAACTCATCAATAAAAAGACCAATAACTCAACTTACAAGTGGGTAAAGGATGAAACTAAACAGTTTTCCAAAGAGGATATACAAGTGGCAAATCAACACACGAAAAGATGCTCAACATCATTAGCCCTAGGGAAATGTAAATCCAAGCCACAATAAGATACCACTTCATACTCTCCAGGACGGCCATAATCAAGAGAGACAGGAAAAGCAAGTGTCGGCAAGGATGTGCAGAAATTGGAACCTTCCTTTATTTCTGGCAGGAATGTAAAATGGTCCAACAACTTCTGATTCCGCCAAAGTTAAATACAGAGCTACCACAAGCTTAGCAGTTCTACCTCCAGGTACACACTCAAGAGACTGAAAAGATGTCTATACAAAAACAAGTATAGAAATGCTCACAGCATAAGCTTTATTCATATTACTCAAGAATTAAAACAACCCAAATGTCCATTTGCTGATGAACGAATAAACATATAGGGGACAGTCATGCAATGGAATATTCTTTAGTCCTGAAACAATGAAATCTGATACATGGTACAATATGGATGAACATGAACACACTGTGCTGAGGAGAGCCGGACACAAAGGGTTGAAAGGACACACATCGAATGATTCTATTCACAGGAAATGTCCAGAAGAAGGACATCTGTAGAGACAGCAGACTGACGGTTGCCAAAGGCTGGGGTCGAAGGAACTGGGGTGAATGCCAGTGAGTATGGGATTTCTTTTTAGGGTGGTGACAATGCTCTGAAGTCAGGCAGCAGTGAGTGACATATACAGAAACCACTGAGTTTTATGCTTCCACAGTAAATTCATATTCTGTTACCACGTATTCAAAATATGGCTCTATTACCCATCAGTCTCTTCACTGTTTCTAGAGCAACATAAGCTTACCTCTCACTTACATGACTTCACTGAAACTCCCCTACCTCCTTTCTAGTTACCCAAGTCTTCACCAATCATCAAGGCTAACCTTCAGTTCAGAACACATGGCAAGTTATCACATGGTCTGTAGTTTTCCAACACACTGCAGTGTCTCTCAGCCTTGTAATACAGTTGTACATTTGGACACTTAATCACACACTGGCCCTTAACTGATATTGTACCATTCTATGTATACTTAGTTTGATAAGAAAGGATGTTGACATTAATAGTTTATGTTTATATATTTTCATGGTTTTCAAAGGACTGTTATGCATACAATCTAATTTTAACCTACATGAAAATCTTTAAAAGACTTCTACTATTTTATAGCTGAGAAAATGCAATCAAAAAGATTAAAATCTCACAGCTGGTAAGTATCTCACCCCAATACATGGTGTTTTCTCACAATGCATTAAGGGGCTCTGATTTTTCTTGAAGGACAGACCATGTTCTTTATTCTCTGTGTCTCCCTCAGCAGGTGGCATCCTCCTTATCTGGACCATGCAGGTAGTGGCAACTTGGTCAATACTTACTGAAATGCGTTACACTAGCAATGCAAAGCAATTCACAGTCAGGCCTGCAGCACACTGTAAAAGGTCTGAATTGTAGTGGAACTTGTGCCATTTCAACAGCTGGCATTACTTAGAGACAAGCGGCTGAAAGCCCAGGTGTTGCCCCATCCTGCCATTTAATACACAGGGCTCTAGGGAGACTCAACTTGGCAGAAGAGGCAGCCTTGAGGGGAGGGCAGAGCTAAGAGTAGGTCCATTCTGTCACCACCATATGCCCAGCCCTGCAACCGCCCAAGTGAAGACACTTACACCAAAACACTTTCTGTCACAAAATGATTTAAGTCTAGGCGTCTTGTATCAAAGTCTGCAAGCAGATTACATGGAGGGAAATTTTTTTTTTTTTATAAAATAAATTATTTCTGCATAGAAAGTTCCATCTCTAGTACTGCTTATTTATTTCATTAATGATTTAATTACACAGGGACAGAGGGCAAAATAGGTCTTTAGGGAATTTTCTTTCTCAGAAGCTTAATTTTCAAGAACATAGTTTGTAACTGATATTCGTTTTTGTCTATATAGAAAATACACATCGAAGTGGAAAACTCTCCTGCTTGAGTGACCCTGCACTCTACTCTACCGTGTTCTGACAGCACCTAGGTCACCGACACTGACAGACTTGGAGCAAACACTGAGTGACAGGCACAGTTCAGGAAAGTGTGTCAGCTACATGGCCTTGCACAATCCTTATAACACACTGTCATAGCAAAGCAGGTAGTATTTTCATTCCCCTTTTACAGATATGAAAACTGAGACACTGAGTTTTTTTTTTTAAGATGGTGTGTGAGGTGTCACTTCGATTGTTGCTTTGGCTTTGGTTCTAGGTAAGCCCAGAAGTGCACTGATTATGGCTCCAACAGCCAGTGCTGGACCAGGCTGAAGTCAGGAGCCAGGAGCCTCACCTGGGTCTCCCACACAAGGGGCAAACGATCAAACCTTTGGCCATCTTCCGCTGCTCAGAAAACATAAATCAGTGCTCTCTCTCTCTCTCTCGTGCTCTCTCTCTCTCTCTCTTGACTAATTATAGCTTTAAAAATCTCTTCTTGGGGTTGGTGTTGTGGCAGTGTAGTGGGTTAAGCTGCAGGCATCCCATATTGGTGCCAGTTTGAGTCTGGCTGCTCTATTTCTGATCCAGCCCCCTGCTAATGGCCTGGGAAAAGCAATGGAAGATGGCTTACGTACTTGACCCCTACCACCGATGTGGGAGACCTGGAAGAAGCTCCTGGCTCCTGGCTTCGCCTTGGTTGAGCCCTGGCTGTTGTGGTCACTTGGGGAGTGAACCACCAGTGGACAGAAGATCTGTCACTCAGTCTCTGTTTCTCCCTCTCTCTGTAACTCTACCTTTCAAAAAAATGTTAAACACCTCTTCTTTTTTCCCCAAATGAAACCTCAAGCAGACCTTTAATTTATTAAAAACTGATGATATCTGGGTTTCTCTAACTGAGGCCTGAAGTGAATGTTACCTAGACTAAGCCCAGTCTGGGGAGGAAGGAACGCTTGCATTCCTCTGATAAACTGGCAGGGAACTACAGTCGTGGCTACAGCATTCTGAGCACTTTTAGTGTGAGGGAATAAGCAGCACTGTTTTACTTATCCTGCAACAGCCTTTAATTTAGTTCTACCCATTTAATAGATCTCTCTCTGCTTACAGAAGCCAACTAGTCACGTCATAAAGCCAGGACGCAGGAACACCAACGCTATGAGCCTGGGCTGGCTTCCTCCAAGGCCCACTGCTTAGCTACCCAATTATGGTTGGCTGAACGGCTCCTCCAGGCTGAATAAAGCTTTTGTCATATTTTGACCAGAAGAAAAAATACTTTTAAAAAATTTTTTTTTATATTTTTTATTTGAAAGGCAGAGCATGAGGGAGGGTGAGAGAGAGGGAGGCAGAGAGGAGGAGAGAGAGATGATCCATTTTCTGACTCACTCCCCAAATGCCTGCAACAGCTGGGCTGTGCCAGGCTGAAGCCTGGAACCAGGAACTCCATGCAAGTTTGCCACGAGGGTAGCCGGGACCTGCTGGCTCCCAGGGTATGCGCTAGCAGGAAGCTGAGGTGGGACTAGAAACTAGGCACTTCCAACATGGGATATGGGTGTCCCAAGCAGAGGCCCAATGACTGCGTGACAATACCCGGTCCTGTCCAGAAGCCCTCTGAGAATCTCCTCAAAAACACAAATGAGGTCAGCAAGTGATGAACATAGAAGTGTACTGGTGGGGTACACAGCAGGCCCAACAGCTCCTTGCCATCTTGGCTACCCATGTACAGTTATCAGAGATATTTGTCTTCAAGGACATGTCAGCCAGTTATTTCTGGTTTTCTGTTTGCTTTTCACATTTATGTATGTGTAAAAGTGAATTACTAGGGTGGGTGATGGCTCAGGAATTTGGGTCCTGCCATCTACATGGGAGACCAGTATGGAATTCCTGGCTTTTAGCTTCAGCCTGGCCCAGCCCTTACTGTTGTAGGAATTTGAGGAGTAAACCAGTAGAGGCAACATATCTCTCTCCCTGTCATTCTCTTTCAAAAAAACAAAAACAAAAACAAAACAAAACAAAACTTCTAAAAATGAATTATGGGGCTGGTGCCATGGCACAGTGGGTAAAGCCACCGCCTACAGTGCTGGCATCCCATATGGGCACTGGTTTGAGTTCTGACTACTCTACTTCCCATCCATCTCTGCTATGGCCTGGAAAAGCAGTGGAAGATGGCCCAAGTCCTTGGGCCCCTGCACCCACATGGGAGACCTGGAAGAAGCTCCAGGTTTCTGGCTTCAGATAGGCCCAGCTCCAGTCATTGTGGCCATTTGGGGAGTGAACCAGTGGATGGAAGACCTCTCTCTCTCTCTCTCTGCCTCTCTGTAACTCTGCTTTCAAATAAATAAATAAATAAATAAATAAATCTTTTAAAAAAGGAATTACTTACCATGCTTCTCGGCCTTTTGGCTAAGGTCAAGTGTAAAAGTGAATTACTTATTTCCTATACTATTGTAATTATTTATTTTACAAACTGCAGGGAATAATAATGTAAACCCTGCATTTTTCATATCAGAAGGTGTTTGGGCTGAACTTCCTGACTCTGCCTTCTATTTTCCCAACCCCTCAAGTCCTGTTAGTGGGGGACATTCACTAGAGGGCAAGGTGTGGTCTAAAACAAAACCCAAAGGTTTCTCTACAGCGTGCCCTAAACCTGATGCCTCTACCACGCTCACATTCAGTGCAGGCTCGCCCCATGTTCAGCAGATTCACAGAACTTTCAATACAAGGCAGCTGTCTCGGTAGCACGGCCTCAGGAGGACGTGAGGCTTCTCTAGCTTCAGGCTGGCACTTGGCTCTAACGCGCCTCTCTACTCTGCATTCCAAGGTGAGGTCTGTGTAGTGCGCCAAGTCCTCAGCCTAAATTGAGATCCTGCCAGTTTTATATTTGTGGTTTTCTCTGTGGCAAAGGCAATTAAAGGTTTTGATTTAAAAAGCCCAACAACAGCCTCCAAAGGTCAACATGACGACATCTGAAGTTGTGCATGTAATTTCCTTGTTCTTTAAATACTTTACCAATACAATAAACTACTTTTTCCTTATACCTCATTACTTTGAGTGACACCATGGAAGCCTTTTCCTGTTTAGGCCACGTAGGCCTTTCAAAAGTGAGATAAAATCAGGCCGGTGCCGCGGCTCACTAGGCTAATCCTCCGCCTTGCAGCGCCGCACACCGGGTTCTAGTCCCGGTCGGGGCACCGATCCTGTCCTGGTTGCCCCTCTTCCAGGCCAGCTCTCTGCTGTGGCCAGGGAGTGCAGTGGAGGATGGCCCAAGTTCCTGGGCCCTGCACCCCATGGGAGACCAGGATAAGCACCCGGCTCCTGCCATCGGAACAGCACGGTGTGCCGGCTGCAGCGCGCCTACCACGGCGGCCATTGGAGGGTGAACCAACGGCAAAAGGAAGACCTTTCTCTCTGTCTCTCTCTACTGTCCACTCTGCCTGTCAAAAATAAAAAAAATTAAAAAAAAAAAAAAAAGTAAGATAAAATCGTACAGCACAAAAATACTTGGGAGCTGGTGTTTGGCCTGATGGTTCAGCCCACGGTTAGGACCCTGGGTCCCATGTCGGAGTGTATGAGTTTGATGCCCAGCTCTGTCTCCACTTACTGCTAATGCAGACCTGGGAGGCAGCAGCGATGGCTCAAGTGACTGGGTTCCTCCCCTGGAGACCTGAATAGAGTTCCTGGCTCCCCACTCTGGCCCATCCCAGCTTTGGTCTTTGCAGGTATCTGGGGAGTGAATCAGTGGATGGGGGCTCCTTCTGCTCTCTTTCGAAAAAAAAATTCAAATTCAAACAATCCACCTGATTTTATATCGAAATTATAAGTTAATTACCAAGGAGGCATATTTGTATGGTATAATCTTTCATATTTTTGCAAAATAAAAAGGAATGGATTTACATCTTAGCCATCACTCTACAATGCTCATAAGTGGGTATATTATTATAGCATCAGTGTTAATAGCTGAAATCTAAAATTGGAAGTATTTACCTATTGATTTCATTTGTGTTACAACAGTAATTCCCCATTATTTAGAGGAGAAAATTCATTTAAATGATATTTTGAGACTTTCTCTCATTCCTTTTATAGTAGTGTTACATCTTAAAACAATATGGCTTTTGTTTCATTAAAATTTCTAGTTTGAGAACCATTAGCAATTCTACCAAGTGTCCCATCATGTCAATTTAGTTAGAAATAAAGAGGATAAATGTAGATCTGCATACAGCAAAATAACCTGAGGGCTACAGAAACCAAACCGATGACTTCTGTTTATCATCTGCATGCCTAACAACAGGCCTGGAAACACTTTCCTGGCAGTTACTGTTGCTGCACAAGGCCATAGTTAATAAGCAAAATCCTGGAGTTAAAAATGAGCTCAGGCCGGTGCCGCGGCTCACTAGGCTAATCCTTTGCCTGCGGTGGCGGCATCCCAGGTTCTAGTCCCGGTTGGGGTGCCGGATTCTATCCCGGTTGCCCCTCTTCCAGTCCAGCTCTCTGCTGTGGCCCAAGAAGGCAGTGGAGGATGGCCCAAGTTCTTGGGCCCTGCACCTGCATGGGAGACCAGGAGAAAGCACCTGGCTCCTGGCTTCGGATCAGCGCAGCGCACCGGCTGTAGCAGCCATTTGGAGGGTGAACCAACAGAAGGAAGACCCTTCTCTCTGTCTCTCTCTCTAACTCTATCAAAAAAACAAACAAACAAACAAACAAAAAAACCCAAGAGCTCAGCAGCTGACTTGCCCATAGTGGAGGACACACATAGTAAGATAAAAACTGCCAAGGAAATTACTTACTACCAACAACATATTTCATCTCTTAAAATTTTTGACCATACATGTAGGGTTCTTACTATGTTTATAAGTGAACAAATGGAAAAAAAAATCACAAATTTACTGCTACAATTTTTGAGATTTGAAACCTTTGAAATTTAGCCATATTTCAATAGATCTTTAATTTGCAAACTTTTGCATTTGCCATATTCACCAACATTTCCTTGTTAAATTCTAGTTCTCACTAGAAGACTAGAAAATACCATGTAATAGTAGAAAAAAGAAACAAACACAAGGTAGGTACATTCTGTTATAACCTTTTATACTCAAAAACAAACAAAACCACACAGTGGTATTTCACACATATGAATGTACCTTTTATGCTGTCATTAAACTTAACCATACAGTAGCTCTTATAGTTAAAAGAAACCACAATCACAGAAGATCGGTAAGAATTCTAATCAGAACAATACTGTTTTTGACAAAACCAGAAACATGAAAGTAATGACACTAAGATATTATGCAATAAAGATCAATTATAGTTTTTTAATAAGTACTTATAAAACTCTTCAATTAAAAAATGTATTTACCCTGTCTTTACCAGATTCTCAACTCTTAACCTAACTTTCACAATAAAAATAGCAGATGATTATAGACCAAATATTACAAACATCTTACCGTACACTCCTTTGTCTAGGAGCAGCAAGAATTCGTCCACAGCATTACGCATCTCATATTCAGTAAGATCCAGCAGGGAAACCACTTTGAAATCCAGCTGTCTTAGTAAGTTGGTCAATTCATACACATCCACCAAAGGAGCTTTCAGCTTAGGGTGCTCCCTGTAATTCATATTTCCTATCAAAAGAGCAACCTTGTCTTTTGCTGTAAAAGAAAGGGGGAGGAGGTGGAGAGATATTTAAAGTAGGAAACAAAGATTAAAATAAAACCTATGGGAATAGTACCAATATAAAAAAATTATACTTTAATATTATATTAGTTCATTTCAAATAAGGTTATTTACTTTCATCAAAAACTGTTAATTAGGTAGCAGACCAATATATTCTGAGGAACACGAGACACTAAGAAAGTCAAACAACTGAAACTGAACTTAGTCATGCTTTTGAGTCATGCAAAGGACATTATTAGCTGTGTATGTAGTATAACGGCAACTAAAATCAAACCATACCTTTACTGAACTACAACAACAGTATATACTATCCCACTAGTCTTTTAGAGCAAATTTAAAGAAAGTTTGTTTGATATGTGGTTCCGTTTGCCTGAGAAAGGAAGAGGCTAAAAACGAGGGACAAGAAGGATTCCCATCAGCATGTGTGAGAGAAATGCTGGGGAGAGGCAGGGACTGCACAGGCACCGACCTGTTCCTGCAGTAGCCATGTGGACGCACTGCCTCCTCTTAGCTTCTTTCCAAAGGACTTTCCTTCTCTACTGAGGTGAGGCTGCTTTAGGGACGTCTCAGTTCATTTTCTGGACTTAGTGCACTGAGATTCTGGTCAAGGATAATGTGTGTTGACATTATAAAAGAAATGGTTTTGTTTGTTTGTTTGGGGCAACAAGATCTACACCTGTGACTTAAGCAGGTGTTGCAGCCTGTCCACACAACTGTGGAAAGTTGGACTTACCTCAGCGCTAAGAGGTCTTCAACACTTCTTTCTTTGATAGTCTGGGGTGGGGTCAAAGGCTATAAAAACCTGTGATGATTAGGGCCGGTGCTGTGGCTTAACAGGCTAATCCTCCGCCTTGCGGCACCGGCACACCGGGTTCTAGTCCCAGTTGGGGCGCCGGATTCTATCCCGGTTGCCCCTCTTCCAGGCCAGCTCTCTGCCGTGGCCCGGGAAGGCAGCGGAGTATGGCCCAAGTGCTTGGGCCCTGCACCCGCATGGGAGACCAGGAAAAGCACCTGGCTCCTGGCTTCGGATCAGCAAGATGCGCTGGCCGCAGTGGCCATTGGAGGGTGAACCAACAGCAAAAAGGAAGACCTTTCTCTCTGTCTCTCTCTCTCACTATCCACGCTGCCTGTCAAAAAAAAAAAAAAAAAAAACAAAAAAAAAACCACAACAACCTGCGATGACTTCCTTCTTGAGGACTGCCAGGGGGCGTGTGCAGCATAAGCACAGCAGAAATCAGTGAAGGAAATGCCAGGGAGCACAGATGTGACAACAGCAGCGGCAGCCATGAGGGTTGAACTACAGGCGGACTCCTGACACAGGCCAGAACACGGCCACTGTCCTGTCACAGCGTTGTAAATGGTTTATTTTTAAGTTACTATAAATGCTACCTCATGATACTGAAGCAGGCATGAATAACTGCATTGCTGATTTGATGCTTAAAATATGCACTATAATTTCATATGTTTCAAGTCATTACAATGATTAAATGTCACCAAAAATCTCTGCTGAAATTTCTTCTCTTTCCATAGAACGTTTCAAGCTCGTGTTAAAAATTAGCACCAAGTTAAAGAATGGGAGGCCCCCTGAGGCAGAAATACCCACTCTGTGAAATGCCTCAATAATTTTATGTTGTGCTGTCTTTATCCTAGGTTTACTTTTTCAACATTTCTAGAAAATTGATTATTCTTATGAATACACATTTTAGGTAAAACTGAAATCATATTTATAAGTAATGTTTTTAACTCAGTAACAGTCACTTCAAATCCTATTCAAGTGATCATCTCTTCTTTTAGTCAAAAGAAAAAGCCACTAATCATGAGTATTATTTAACTGATGAAAGAATTCAGATAGAAATTGCCCTTACTTATAAAACTCAATTAAAAAGTTATGAATATTCAGGATGGATTTCAAAAGGAGTCAATATAAAACTTAACATCACTTGAATTTCCTCTTCTTTCTGAAGTTGCTTCTTCAACTATTCAGTATTCCTGAACCCACCACAGTAAGACCATTAGCTAGCTTATACACAGGGAGACAGTGTCCCGGGCATCTTTCTGTGAGTCCTCAACCCTACCAGAATGTAGACCCAAGCACACCACACTGAGACTCAGTCCAGCCTTCTTTCTACATGAGATGAAATGAGAGGTGCTGCCTCTGTTTATATCATCAAAGCCCCAATCATGGACTCAGCAAGAAATTAACCTGCTATTTAGATAGTAGAGCGCTTGTAAACTGCTGATTTTTGGTGAAGATAATTTAATTGTATGCATCCTAAAATGAGTTTTATTTGCAGAAGATAATCATAAGTAAGAGACGGAAAAAACAAATCACTGCGTCTTCAGCAAAACAAACAGCTGTCAAATTAAGCATCTTGGGGGTGTCTCTGTGATGCCAATTCCTTATTCACTGGTTTTCTCATCTGCGGTGATGCATCTCATAATGACGCTTTGGTCAAGGACTGCATACATGATGGCGGTCCCAGGGGATGAGAACGAAGCTGAAAGATTCCAATCACCTAGTGACACCACACTGCTGGAGTTCAACACACTACAGAGGTGCTTCTGGTTACGATGGTGTAGACAGAGCTACTGCACTGACAGTTGTATGAAAGTGTAACACAATCCTGTACAGTACATTGTATTTCATAATGCTAATAAATAGCTGTTACTGTTGTATTTTATCATTTAGAATGCCCTCCTACTGTACAACAGCATACTGGCTGGGCTAGGCTGGCTACAGTCTCATACATCTCATGTTTACGGGGTCTCTTGATTGCATCAAGAGGCTGCCTGAGTGACTGACTCATACCACGCAGGTTTGTGTCAGTGCACTCTAGGATGTTTCCTAAACAAAGGGATCACTTAACAACACAGCTCTCAAAAAACATCCCACCACCAAGAAACACATGGCTGCATTCAGGAAAGAACAGCTGGTACAGTTTACATAATGCAAGGGTTCAACAATTTGAGAACCTTGTGTCTTAGAAGGTATGTACTGATAACTGCCCATAACTTTTCTAACAGTTTTCTCCAATGATACTTTTTTAGATTTATTTATCTGAAAGGCAGATTTAGAGAGAGAGAGAAAAAGAGAGAGAGGGCTAGACAGAGAGAGATCTTCCATCTGATGGTTCACGTCTCAAATGGCTGCAACAGCTGGAGCTGGCTGATCAGGAGCCAAGAGCCAGGAGCCTCTTCCAGGGCTCCCACGTGGGTGCCAGGGCCCAAGGATTTAGGCTATCTTCCTCTCTTTCCCAGTCACATTAGCAGGGAGTTGGGTCAGAAGCAGAGCAGCTGGGACCTGAACTGGCTCCCATATGGGATGTCGGTGCTGCAAGCAGTGGTTTTACCTGCTACACCACAGTGCCGGCCTCCCAATGATAATTTTTAACAGCTAGTTCCCAAGATGTCTTAGGGCATTTTCTTGCATTTGATGGTAATGATATGATGAGTACGTAAATCTTACCTTGCCCAATCTACTTGTGAGAGAGTTCCTGGACAACAGGTGGACTGTGGTGGACTTAGGAAAGGGACACAGATGCTGTGGTCGAGGCAAGAGGTGACAAAGACCATCCAGAAAATGAGTTGTAGGAAGGGAAAGCCAGAGTCAGGCTTTGAGATACAACAGGGACAGGAACAGCAAAATCTGACTGCTGAGACAAGAGTGAGGAATAAAAAAACTTCAAAACAGCAACTTTATAAGCAATTTATAATAGCTTTTCAAGTGATAAAATAGATGGAAGAAGTTTTCCACAAAAACCTTTACTGTAAGAACCACCCACAACTTCTAGAACACAAACCATGTATTAGAAAAATGAGGCAAAAATGTCATTTGCTTAAGCAAAATAATGAAATCACTCCACAAAGTTATTTAACAAATAACCTTAGGTATCTTCCAAAGATTAGTGTACTCTTAAAAACAGGTACAGTGGGGCCAGTGCGGTAGTGTAGCAGGTAAAGCCATCACCCATGGCACCTGCAATCCATATGGGTGACTGGTTCAAGTCCCGACTGTTCCACTTCCAATCCAGCTCCAAGCTTGGACCCTTGCACCCAGCCCATGGAAGATTCACTCTCTATCTCTTCCTCTCTGTAACTCTGCCTTTCAAAATAAATCTTAAAAAAAAAATTCTGGTACAGTGTATATCAGTAATTCTTTGTCTAGTAATTCTTTTTATTTATTTATATTTATTTATTGCAGAGGCACTGGGGATAAGAGGAGAAAGAATGTGTACTCGTATCCTCTGATTCACTTGCCAAATGCCTTCCATGGCCAAGGCTGGACTGGGGCTGGAGCAGAAGCAGGAAAAGCAAGCCAAGTCTCCCACATGGGTGGCAGAGACCCAGTTATGTGAATCATCACCACCACCTCACAGGGCCTGCACTGTTGGGAAGATGGAGTCAACAGCCAGAGTTGAGAACAGAACCCAGGCACTCTAATATGGGATGTGGGTGTCTTAACGGTTAGGCTAAATACCTGCTCCCTGTATACAAATTTTCATTATTATGTTACTTATCCAAAATGAGTTAATACTCGTAAGCACCTATAAAAGGGCCTAATGGCATTTATTAAATAAAAAATCTTTAGATATCTATAAATATTACTAACAACAAATCTGGTTGAATATACATACAGTCCTTGTCATTCTCATGAATTGAATCTTTCAATGACTCTCCATGTCTTAGAAAATAAAGTCCCAGTTCCTTAGTTGGGCATGTAAGAACATTCGCATTCCAGCCCACGCCTACCTCTCCAGCTGTGAGAATAGCTGGCCTCCACTGAGCTGTGGTATCCTTGTGCCTGTGTAGTTAACCCTACCCCTGAACTGGGTTTCCTTGGGACTTTCCGTGAACAATATAATGTGCTGGGACACTCTGCCAGTTCTGGATCCAAGCATTCAGAAGCTAACAGCTTCCATTTTTGGGATTCATCTCCCATGTAAAAAAGGCAGCTATATGGAGTAACCAGCCAGGGAGGGAAGAGGAACTGAGAAAGGGGAGGGGGAGGGAAAGGAAAAGAAGGTTGGGGAGAGAAAAAGATCAATTTTCAGTTTTCATCAACGCCCACTATGGTACTCCATGTGTGAACTAAGCTACCCTGAACGTTTTCAGTTCCAGCCACCATTTGACTGCTCCCGGGAGAAACCCCAAGAGACCAGAAGTACCACTACTGCTGACCCCAGTCAACACACATGCTCATGAGATATAAAACTTGGGTTGTTTTAGGTTAGTAAATGTGGACTACTGTAGCTATCATAGATAACTACACCACCAGTCTATCCCCAGCCACTTCTCATCTTCGAATGAGAAGTTAACTAAAGATTTATTAAATGTCTTGTCTCTGCCTTCCTTTATGAAATAAGAGATTAAATCTTGGTTCCTGAACTGAAGGCACTACAATTATAATGGAGATGGAGACATTAAATGAATAAAACAGTATATAATACATGGCACAGTAGAAGTATATATGTGAAGAATCTAGAAATTGTTCATAGGAGAAGGTGATTATTAGGGTCAGAGAGCCAGGGAAGGCTGCACCCAAGAGGAGCCCAGGAAAGGGTTTTCTGGGTGAGTGTGAGGTTGAGGATAAAGCATGATGGGGATGCAGTAGTTGGTGTGAGTGAAGAGCAAGCAGTTCAGTATCATTGGAGGGCAGAGTGCAGGGAAGGAGTGGCTGGGGGTAGACTGGTGGTGCAGTTATCTATTATAGCTACAGTAGTCCACATTTACTAACCTAAAGTGAGCCATGGCACCGGCCCCCTATTTTAGTATTTTTTAAGTTAATGACAACACAATACTGTTAAATTTTTAAAATTTATTTGAAAAGTAGATGGAAACAGAGTTGGTGTGGAATCTTCTATCTGCTGATTCATTCCTCAAATACCTGCAACAGCTGGAGCTGGGCAGGGCCAAAGCAAGGAGTCTGGAATTCAATCCAGGACTCCCACATGGGTTGGCAGGGAGCCAACTACTGCCATCACCCGTACCTTCCCAGGGTGCACATTAGCAGGAAGCCGGAATGCCAAGTGGCGTCTTAACCACTGTACCGAATAGCCACCTCTCCCCCATAATGTCTTCCTAACCAGTGAGGTCTGGGGATCTAGAGGAGATAATGGAACTGGAATGCATAAAAACTTACCATGGTAAGTGAATTATGGATATTTTTAAAGGTAACAGTTCACAGGCTCTTGTCCAATTCAATATCAAGGGTCTTCACTTTCACTGTATAACTACATGATTATACTTCTGCCTTCTCATCACCTAAGCTGCTCCATCTCTGATATTTACAGTACATTCCTCTCTGCAATAACAAACTCCTGTTTTATCATTTTTGCCCTGGCTACACTTCTTCGAGTCATGAAATCTTTTAATTTCCTCACTCCTCCTTTTCCTCCCAGTTTATTAACTTTTTCAAAGCTTGCTTTCTCTATAGTCTTCATCCCTTGGTAAATTCCCCCAAATGCCAACTGTCTTACTCCCTTCTGATGTGCCCTATAAAACTCTGACTACCACAGTGCCTGGCATGCAAAAATATCTGGTATGTATGTATAAAGTGAACAGAAGGACCAGTTCATCAGTCTGTCTTCTCTATTTTAAATCTGAATTCCGCTATAGGAAAACCACACAACTGATTTGTACTATTATAAATTCTTAATTTTTAAGTCTTATTGTACCATTTCAATATTTTACCTGTAGAGGGTCAGAGCTGGCTTCTATCTTCTTTAGCCACTAAACCTTTGCTACCGCCCAAGTTCTATATTCAACCTTAAGCTACTATTTCTTCCTCAATCCTTTCAGCACATTACTATGTCTATGTAGCTAGAAAGAAAAGCCATCAACTGACAGTGTCCTTGGGAGACTGTCTGGCCCATGGAGAAGGCGAGGAAGCAGACTCTTCAGCCTCTTGACTCCTCCATGACATCTGCCGAATCTCCACCTTCACTAGAGGACATCAATCATTTCTTCCTGACTGTGTGACAGACACGCTCTCCTTTCGTTTGTACACTTGCATGTTAGCAGAAACCTAGGAATCACTCTACAGAAGTTGACCTGGATCCTTGAAACTGAATCTGGAAAAAAAATTTTTTTTAATTAAATTTCTTCCAATGTTCCTTTATTTTCATTTACTTGAAAGGCAGAACCACAGAGGCCTTCTATTCACTGGTTCACTCCCCACGTGCCCACAACAACCAGGGCAAGGCCTGGAGCTCTGGAACACTATCCAGTTCTGCCACATGGGTGGCAGAGCCCCAGGCACTTGGGACATTATCTGCTGCCTCCCAAGACCCATTAGTAGGAACCTAGATTGGAAGTGAAGCTGCCAGGACTCAAACCAGCACACTGATATGGGACGTGGATGTTGCTAGCTGTGGTTTAACTGCACCATAATGCTCGCCCCTGTAATTATTTTTAAGCCTCCTCTTCTAGTTGATTTCTTTGTAAATATCAACAGTAAAGCATTGGGTCCCAATGTTGTTCAAATACTTATAAAAATAATCAAATTAAAACACCATAGATCCCTTCAGCACCTTTATAAAATAGAGTTAAATACTGTAACTACATTTTGGTCATGCACCTACTCACCCAAAGTTTGGTCAGTTGTTTGATCTTTATTATCTAAAAATAAAGAAGCATAACAGATGTTGTTATCCATGATACAAGCATTTTCACAGTCAAAATATATAGAAAGCAATGAACAATAACATCACCAGCAGCATTAGACACAGTGTCTAACAGCTAACTTACAATCTGAAAATCTGCTGAGTTTTGAAAAACACCTATGAGAACATAGATGGACAGAACTGGAATTAAGGCAGGGGAAAACTCTTAGTAACTGACTTCCACAGCTAGGGGAAATAGTCCTCACCATGGTAGATAGAAATGACAACTTGAAAAAACGGTGTTGTTAGTAACAATAAGCAGAAGCAGTGGCGGCTAACATTTACTGAGGCTTTGGCTTGGCCCTGTGCTATGTGCTATATAACCAACCTGAATAAGCCTCACCCTGCCCAGTGAGCTATGTACTGTTATTAACCCCATTATACAGACATAGAAACTGAGGCAAAGAGAGTCTCTCTCTAGATTCTATGTATTTACCATCTATTATACAAAATAAATACCACCTAAAAGATGCGGGGAAAGTTCAATCAGTCGTGTGTCTCCTAGAGAAATGGTAGTTTGGTTTTTACTTTTAGTAAAATAGATAATATTAGAGCCTAGTGGAAGGTTTTCCTGCATATCATTCTTTTTTTAAGCTCTATCTTCTGGCCTCTCTGGATCTTAGGGAGTAAGGAAAAGAGGGGGGCCAGGAAAATTTTGAAAGCAGAGAACTTTTGCTTGCCAAAGTTTTTCTGAAGTAAGCAGGGCAAGAAATAATAAATTTAGAAAAGGAGGATTCTAACCAGCCCAAGAGAAATAATTACCAGGATAAGGCTCTGTTTTTGAGGATAATTCCGCAAGCCTGATAATCAAGTGGCTTTTGCTTTGTCTAATTTGCTTATATATAGTTAGCACACCCCAAACAGCATTCACACTGACAGGTGTTTATTACCAAAGTAAGAGTGAAACTAAGCAGACCAGTCACAGCGCTAAGATGAAGAGAAATGCCGTGTGGAGAACAGGGCTTCCCATGCATCCTAGACGACATCGCTGCCTTCTTGACCTGCTCTTGAGATTTTATTTCCAGATATATCACAGGCTCCAGCACGGTCCTGAGAACCCCTGCAGCCTATGCTGAAGTCCTGTCTTCATGTGGTACTCACCACTGATAGGCATTTTAAGTCGCTCATTCAGAAATCTGTTCTGAGTAAAAGTGGCCAGGAAACTGCATGCTCCAGCCAACTAGTTCAGGTACATTCTGTGACTGAGAATGGGGACAACGATCCCAGAGGTCTAACCAGTTCAGAAATGCCATCCTGCCACTCAAACACAGCTTCCTGCCTTTCACACTACATACCATGCACTTCCCTCATCAACTTCCTTTTTATCAGATAAGGAGCAATACACAATGATTAAAAAATACACTGATATTTTATTTTGCTTCAAATTCTTACTTTTCTACCCTTATAATCAGTAATATTTTTAATGTGTTAGTTGCATGAAATTGTACTTCATCATGTAAGTATTAACTTTTAACTTTATATAATTCCAATACAGAAAATTATTTATTAATATTTAACAATCACTAATATTACTATAGCAAAAGAATGCCTATATCTTTAATTCAACAATTTTAAACAGCTTATATGTTTGGATTACTCACCAGGATGCCCAAGATTATTTAACTCATCTAAAATAAAATAAGAGAATACAAATTAACTTTAATCTATCAATTTAGCATAAAGAATAAAACCATCAAAGAAGTAGTTTTTGAGCTATTATATTGTTAATTTTATCAGTTTAGAACTTTACAAATTAAAGAAGCCATGCCATGCAAATATTGAATAGGAAAGAATAATATTGTGATTATCATTTAGAGCTTCTAAGCTGTTACTGCTTTCATTAAATAACAAAAAGCTAAATAAAACCATTTATAATTTTTTTGAAGTTTTATCTATTCAGCAAATTATGGGACAAAATCAGTCAGGAGACAGGACAATCTGTGGCCTCAACAATGAACCTGTTGAAACTAATTAACAATCTCAAATGATCTTTTTAAAAAAGCAAAGTCAGTTTCAAAACATTTTTACTTTAGATTTACAGAACTGCGGTGCAGCCAGTGCAGAGCGTTCCCAGACACTCATACCCAGCCTCCCTATCGTTAACATCTTGCAGGTGGGGGTGTTCCAGGACTCCACCTAGGACTCCACATTACAGTGACTGGTGTCTCCTGAGTCCTTTTGTGACTGACAGTTGCTCAGACACGCCTCATTTCTGATGACCTTGACAGTAAATGATCAGGTATTTTGTAGGCTGCTTCACTTGGGATTTGTCTAATGTTGTTCTCAACAGTTTCGGCTTGTGGTTTCTCACGGTGTAATATGTCTTGGGACATCCAGTGATTTCAGAATTAATCTGCACCCACTTGTGAAATATCTTAGCATAAATAAAGGAACGGTAAAATAAACTAAGCAAATAACCAGAGGCATTATAACCACCTATTTCTTTTCTTTACAATATTTATGAGGATAAAAATTAACATTAACAACAAATAACAAGTTTTTTTTTTTTTTTTTTTATTTAAATTTTTGACAGGCAGAGTGGACAGTGAGAGAGAGACAGAGAGAAAGGTCTTCCTTTTGCCGTTGGTTCACCCTCCAATGGTCGCCGTGGTAGGCGCGCTGCGGCCGGCGCACCGCGCTGATCCGATGGCAGGAGCCAGGTGCTTATCCTGGTCTCCCATGGGGTACAGGGCCCAAGGACTTGGGCCATCCTCCACTGCACTCCCTGGCCACAGCAGAGAGCTGGCCTGGAAGCGGGGCAACCGGGATAGGATCTGTGCCCCGACCGGGACTAGAACCTGGTGTGCCGGTGCCGTAAGGCGGAGGATTAGCCTAGTGAGCTGCAGCGCCGGCAACAAATAACAAGTTTTATACTATTTACAAGATGTTATGTAGGAACTGCAGTCTTATCTTTGCTATAAAATCAACCAAGAGTGGTGTCAACCAGTGCATAGGGCGCATAGTCAGTCTCACTGACCAGACTCGTTTCCAGCTACTCAGGTCAGCAGCACCTTATTCCCTGTCTTCCTTCAGTGAGTGCGCTTCAGATGCCTGTAATACAGCTGCATTCTTTTATCATATTCTGCATTTCTTCTTGGGGTCCCTTCCTCTCTGACTTCCTTTAAAATTTGCATATGTATTATTATACAGAATAGTGTCACTGCCCTAAAAAAATCCCCTGAGCTTTACCTAGCCATTCAAACCCTGTCCTTTGTCCCAATCAAATGTCTTAAACAAAATACATCAAGTGAGGATGTAATTTTCTACAGGTAAAAAAATGTCACAACATAGGACACGGTTCAGAATATGCATCAATTAACTATAAAATGTTTGGACTTGGTAGGCATTTTTGGAAAAAAATATTTCCATCTGAAATTCTAGAGCAACTTTATAGCTAGATTTTCATCTTTACATTTTCTGAATAGAGATATTTGAAAGTTATTACTTCACAGTGCATTCAACACGACAAAAATATGGAGGTTTCGCAGGTATAGAAGCAGCATGTCAAGGTGATAATTTACATGAATCACCCTGTGCAACACTAGCTTACACACATTCTTAGAGGTCTCCAATGTGAGTTTTAAAAACCATGCAATTAGGCAAAAAAGAAAAGAGAGGAAGAGGAGTTTGATTAGGATTTCTTCACCCAGTTCCTCTCAGGTAGAGTTAACAGACCATGTGATTAGAATCCCCTCTGCTCACAACCAAGTTATTAGTATGAAGATAGTAATTAGAGGACTTCCAAACTGATGTTATGGAGATAAAGGACAGAAAAACCAAGAAATGTAGGACTTAACACTATTTTCTTGCTTTACACAAGAGCCCAAGGTTACATAATCGTTTAAGAGGCAGAAATTGAAAAAATACTTTGCTATTCACAAACCTAATTATGCAAACCAATGTTTGCACCAAGACAAGGTGATCTATGTTTTAATATTTACTCATTGCAATTTAAGCACAATGCTTAGATTAACTGAGTTAGAAGTTTATGTTGAAATATTTTCAGTTCTTTTTATGTATTATGGTAAAGGTGACATTGCAGATTAATCTACAGCCTTACAGTTTATAAAATCCTCATTGATTTTAGATTAAAAAAGAATATCTTATTAATATAATTAGAAATATTGATAAACATGGTTAAACAATAAATCATCTGTCTCCAAGCTTTCACAGAAACTATTTCAGCATTTGAAAGGCAATTTATCCTGGCTAAAGGATAGATAAAATAATCTAAACAAATAACCATGACAGTACAGTCATCCGTTTTTTTAAAAAATAAATTTTATGAAGATAAAAATAAGAGTTAATTGAAAATCTTTGCTACTCAAAAATTATGCAGGAACTTTGTTCTATGCAACAGAAAATAAACTGAATTAATATTAACTCAAGATTAGTTATTGTCATAGTGTGTTCAATAGTTTTCATGGCAATTTATAAAGCTTCAAATACCAAGAAACAATATTCTCCAAGAAAAACAGTTTCTTGGGGTAAGTATTTTTTCCATCTCTGCACTCAGCGAGAGAACTAGAACCCTCCAGCAATCCCGAGAACAACCCGCATGCAGAAGACCTGGTCTCAGACCGAAGAACGACACTACCTTCAGTGCACTCCACTGCCTCAGCTGTTCTTCCTTGTGTCAGAGAAAACAAACGTGAATATAGTGGAATCCATCTTAGGAAGGGCAGCCAGCAAGCAGAGATACATATACATAGGGACATGTTGGCAAGCCAACCCACACCTACATCTCCTATTTGTTAACAATGCAACTGTAAATGCAATTAGCTTAAATAGAATAAACTCCCAAATTATGCAGTTCAGATTATGAATTGTTAATTGATAATTACGTCTTTCATCTGTATGTTTGTAAGGTTTTTTTTTTAAAGTTGTTTATTAATATGAGAGACAGAGAAAGACTGATAGAGAGGTCCTATCCCCTGGTTCATTTCCAAATGCCCACCACAACTGGGGCTGGGCCAGGATCCAGGAACTCAATCCAGGTCTCTCACAAGGGTGGCAGGAGCCATCACTGCTGTCTCCTGGGGTCTGCACTGGCAGGGTTGGAATCAGGGTCAGGAGCTGGAGGTGTGTACCATAATCAGGTATGGTCCCTCAGATAAGAGATGCAGGCATCTGGAAGGCCAGATGTCCTCCCCCATGATGTTTATAAAAATGTTTTATTAAACTATTTTGTAATCAAATTGAGTTCTCTGTAGCTAAAGCTTTTTTTTTTTTTTTTCTTTTTGACAGGCAGAGTGGATAGTGAGAGAGAGAGACAGAGAGAAAGGTCTTCCTTTTTGCCGTTGGTTCACCCTCCAATGGCCGCCGCGGCCAGCGCATCTCGCTGATACAAAGCCAGGAGCCAGATGCTTCTCCTGGTCTCCCATGCGGGTGCAGGGCCCAAGGACTTGGACCATCCTCCACTGCCTTCCCGGGCCACAGCAGAGAGCTGGCCTGGAAGAGGGGCAACCGGGATAGAATCCGGCGCCCCAACTGGGACTAGAACCCGGTGTGCCGGCGCCGCAAGGCAGAGGATTAGCCTGTTAAGCCACGGCGCCGGCCTGTAGCTAAAGCTTTAAAGAAGACATTTTTTGCTGTGCATTTAAAATAAACTATAAAATTTAAAAATAACTAAAACAACGTGAATAAGATATTTTTCTGTTTTTTTGCTCTTTGGATGTGAACTTAGATTGTGGATCTAGTACGTACTCTCTCAAATTTCTATATAAATAAAATAATTTCTAACACTTAACACACCATTAAATGGTACTGGGGTAAAAAGCAGAATTCCCTTTGCTTACACATTCAGTTTATATGGTTCATTTTACATTCCACTTGTTAGAACAGAGTAATACTGCTTACCTATGACGACTTCTGCCCTCTTGCTATCTTGACTGTCTCGTTCATTATACACACGACACCAATAGGTTCCCTGATGTTCCAAATCCACATAGGGCACCTACATTGGTATCAGAACACATACATATTTCCTCTTCAACTTTAATTTGAACTGTATTTTTTTAAAATAAAAAGCCTCCAAAACAAAACATTTCAGAAAGTTTCAGACATTCTTAGATTATACGTTAACTTAAATAAATAAAAGAAAGCTAATGATAAAATGATCTTAACACTGGTGAGTTTATGG
Source organism: Lepus europaeus (assembly GCF_033115175.1). Lineage (NCBI taxonomy): Eukaryota > Metazoa > Chordata > Mammalia > Lagomorpha > Leporidae > Lepus > Lepus europaeus. The sequence continues at coordinate 106,277,820 of NC_084835.1, read as the reverse complement.
AGAACTAGTTGACATTTTACAAAGAAGCCCCTGTTGAATTCTAGTATTTTTGCAAATGTAAGAATATTAAATGGACCTGAAGTAAAAACACTGGAAGCATTAACACATTCCAATGCATATCAGGTTTTTTTTTTTTAAGATTTTTTTGAAAGAGTTATAGAGAGGGGGAGAGAAAGAAACTGATCTTCTTTCTACTGGCTCACTTCTCAAATGGCCACAATGGCCAGGGCTGGGCTAGGCTGGAGTCAGGAGTCAGGAGTCAGAACTTCATCCAGCTCTCCCAACACGGGTGGCAGGAGCCTAAGTACTTGAGCCATCTCCTGCTGCTTTCCCAGGAACATCAGTAGAGAGCAGGATTCGAAGTGGAGCAGAGGGAACACGAACGGTGCCCATAGGGGATGCCAGCATCACAGGTGGTGGCTTAACCCACTGTGCCACAATGCTGGCCCCATCAGTTTTAACATTCACTTCAAATTCAACTATATCATTTGTTTTATACATTTCCCAGCCCCTCTCCCCTCCAAATACCTCAAAAGTCAACTTCCTACCATGTAGAGCTTTTTTGTCTCATGTGTTAATGGCGACTCATTTTTGAACCACTGGTATTGAGGAATAGGGCTTCCCACAGCAACACACTGCAGAATCAACGTGCTGCCCGGCAGCAGCTTTTGGGACCTTGGCTCAACACAGATTTGCAACTTGGACTCAGAGACGCCATCCACACTTCCTTAAATTGAAAGAAAAAACTAAAAATAAATCTCCAGGTTAAATGTAAAAACAAATTGTTTTCCCATACTAAAAACCAGATGTGTTCAAGTCCACCTTTCATTTTTTACAATCTTCTAATATCTCCCAAACTACATTTCATGAAGTGGTCGCTCTCAGAAATAATCAGATGTTCTATGGCTAAGAGGACGTTATAGACAAGTAAGTTTAGAAAATTCTGTGTTCAATAAGGTTAAGCACATTCCTTTATGCAGGATTTCTCAGTTTTCAAAGTGCTAATATGCATAGTGAATTAAAGAAAGGAATACAGTGCCAGTGTCTTCCAAATAACTTTGCCTTTAAAATCTTTTTTGGAAGGGGAAAACAATTTAGTTAACACCTTCACATTCACTGATGTTCACATTCAGTGAAGAAAGCCCTACATCTGTTTTCTGCCTTACTGAAATAAGGAATTCTGCTATTAGTGCGGAATACATGACTGGGTTCTCACTAGTATATCTTCCCAAGCTAGGTATCAGAAACCATTTATTATGCATTCATTTATTACTCTTTAAACTCTTTGAAGACATACAGCTTTTCAATTTTTTAAAATATTTTATTTATTTGAAAGGCAGAGTAAGAGGAGAGACAGAGAGAGAGAGAGAGAGAAAGAGAGAAATAGAGAGAGGGAGAGAGAAAAAGAGAGAGAGAGAGAGAGAGAGAGAGAGAGAGAGAGAAATAGAGAGACACCTCACATCCATTGATTCACTCCCCAAATGGCTACAACAGCCCAGGTTGGGCCAGGCCAAAGCCAGGAGCCTAGAGAGTTTCATCTGAGTCTCCCTGGGCAGGTGCGAGAGCCCAGCTAACTGGACTATCTTCTCCTGCTTTCCCAGGTGAATTAGCAGGGAGCTGGATCAGAAGTGGAGCAGCCATAATCAGCCTTTAAGGCATTCTGGTCTAGCTGAAAAGCCCACAAGAGCATTTCAGGCATGGAAAACCAAGACACTGTGGCAAAAACTGTCCTACATGAAGGACTTTTGTGGGTGAGACCTCAGTGGAAAGAAGTGGTCATCAAAGAAGGGTGTACTTTTCTCTGAAGGGAAGAGAGAACTTCCAGTTTGCTTATGGCCTTGTCTAAATACTGAAGGAGTTTGTGGATTCAAAAGGCTTCCATAGCCATGGCAGCTCATGTCAAGAGCCTTGGGTGATCACTGATGTCATACATCGGAGTGTTACTTGTTAAATTAACAACAGCAGTCATTGTGCACTAACTTCCCATGCAGGATCTTTGTCCTCAAAGAGTTGTATTATGAGAGTTAACACTAAAATCTGTTCTCAAAGATTTATTTTGTTTTAGTATATTAAGTGCAGGATATTTTTATGTCTCATAAGTTTTAGTTATGCCTAAGTGTCCAACCCCACTGCTTGTTTTCTTAGGTGCTTCCTTAATTAGTGATAAAACTTGTTCTCAAGGACTTTCTTTCTTTTAACATATTAAATGGAGGATATTCTTATGTCTCCTAACTTATAGTTATGTCTAAGTGCTTGCAAAGGATGTATCATTCTTGAGGACTTCCTTAAAGTTAATTTTCTCAAAAAAAAAAAAAAAAAAAAGAAAGAAGTGAAATTAACTTCAAGATGCAATGATTTTGAACAGCCTGTCTTGACTGTTGATCAGTTTTGTGTGTGTGTGTGTGTGTGCAAATTGTTGAACTCTTTACTTTGTACAGAGTTGGTCATCAGTGTATAAAGTTAACTGACAATGGATCTTAGTGGAGAATGAGACTGGGAATAGGAGAGGGAGGAGGAGGAAGGGTGGGAGTGTGGGTGGGAGGGCAGGTATGGTGGGAAGAATCACTATATTCCTAAAGTTGTACTTATGAAATGCATGAAGTTTGTATTCCTTAAATAAAAGAGTTCTTTGGAAAAAAAAAAGAGTCAATAAAACCACTTTGGCCAAACAAACAAACAAAAAAACACACAAAGAAGTGAAGCAGCAGGGACTTGAACCAGTGCCCATTTAGGATGCCAGAGCCACAGTGCGCAGCTAAACCAGCTATGCCACAACGTCAGCCCTGAGAGGTTATCAATTTATGCAATGTCAAGCAGCAGCATGAAAGAAGGCAAAGTCTGACAAGGTCAGCAGCAGGCAGCAGACTGAGAAGAGTCTATGTCCCCTAAAGGATTTATGTGCACGTGGGATCAAATCTTAACAAGTGGTGACAATATAGTGGACAAAGTATTATGTGAGCTTTTGGTACTGTTTTTGATAATCTAGAATTTTTTAAAGCAAACAGTTAAAATGAGGTGGTCCCCATCCCAATCTTTAATTCTTCTATCACTTACTCTGAGAGCTTTCTGTTACTTCTGCGATGTCACAAACATCCAGCTGTGACCACCGGCTGAATTCAAAGGTGAAATTATTATTAACGCGACAGACATAAAAGCCTGCATCTTTTACCTGCACTGTGTTAAAAATAAGTTCTGAGGCATTTCCGTATGGAATCTGTAAAACAATCAGTAAGAAAATGTAAGTGAATGACTCATCAGTAACACATCTTATGGGTATTTGGTGCACCAGTTAAATCGCCACCTGGGACACTGGCAATCCATATTGGAGTGCTTGCTCCAAGCACTTTCTCTCTCTGCTTCAGCAACTCTTTTTCCCTTTTACTGTATCCCTCTCAGAAACATACTCTAGTACCTTCTATCCTAAATATACCAAATAAATAAATAAATAAATAAATAAACCTTGACCCAAGAGTTCCTCTTGGCAATATTAAGAAGCCAGTCACCCCTTTCTTCTCAAAACACTTTGCATTTGAGACTCCGATACCACCCCCCCTTGGTTTTCTTTCCAACTCTGGCATATCCTTTTCAGTATCTTTATCTCCATGTTGTCTTAACAGAGAGCCAAGCTGTCTAGACAACATGTCTGGATGTGTTAACAGGCAGTTCCTTTTTCTTTTCTTTATAATTTGAAAGATATACTTTATTTCAAACGCATAATGAGAGAGAAAGACAGAGAGAGAATCTTCCATTCATTAGTTCACTCCCCAAATGGCAACAGTTGGAGATGGGCCAGAACAAAGCCAGGAGCCAGGAACTCTATCAAGATCTTCCACATGGGTGACAGGGACCCGTCATTCACTGCCTTCCCAAGCACATTAGAAGGAAGCTGGAGTGGAAGTGGAGCGGCTGGGACTTGAACTGGTGCTCTGACGTGGGATTCCAGAATTGCAAGTGGCAGCTTAACCCACAGCCCTGTAACAGGCATTTCAAACTTAACATCTCTAAAGCCAAACTCCTAATTTTTCTCCCTCAATCTATTCTTTTTCAGTCTCCAACACTTCAATGCATAACACATCCCTGAGGCTCAAGTGAAAAATCTAGGGGTCACCCTGGATTTCTCTTCCCTCGGCCTCACATTTTGCATCTACTCTATCAGTCTGGCTAACTCTGGTATCTCTACAATACAAGCTGAATTACCCAGTGCTCCTCTTCCTGTTCTCAGTTTCCTTTCGAGCAAGTCTGTATTTTTAAAAACAAATCCTACCATGTCTCTTCTCTTACTTAAAAAACCCTAGTGGCTTCTCACTTTATATCAGCACCCTGTTTATTTTCCTCAGCTCTTAGCTCACAGAAATGACTCTGCTCACTGCTGTCTTTCCCTGCTTTGGAGGGAGTCCTTGAAGGCAAGAAGCCTGTGTTCTACTGCTTCACAGTAGTTGAGAACAGCCTGGCACAAAACAGATGCTCAACAAACACTGGTCTATTGGAAGACAGATCCATGTACGTAACAGCAGTTTGATAAAACACTAACAAAACTCAACTTGTTAGAAAAGTTTTAAAATCCATCACAATTGTTCAAATCAAAGATGTTTCCTCATCCCTTACCTTGATGGTTTTCTCCAATTTGGATGAATTTTATAAATTATACACTTACTATCTGTAGAGGATTTTCTCATTATTTCTTCCTTTCATTATTAAAATAAAAACAACTCTGCGATAGATAAAATAAGCTAAGAATATCTTGGCAACCATCTCTTACAAGCCAAGGCATATAAACATCCTGGCCATTTAATTCTGACACCCGCCATGATAGGAATTCATAGACAATGGCAATCAGGGCCTAACGTAGAACTACCTGGCATCAAAGCCTCCATTCAATCTTTCCACCATATTCCACAGCTGTTCTACCTTACCTGTGATTCAGGAATGGAAACAAAAACTCGTATAAAACCACAAATTCCTGCTAAAGCATAAGGTGATTAAAGGAGAGATCACAATCTCAGAAACATCAGAATCTTGGATGGCATATCAAATCAGTTTCAGATTTGCAAACAAAGACTTAGCATCACATTTGGAAGGAAACTGAATTACTAGTTATAGAATAAAACATGCAGTTTCAATGCACCATCAGGGAGGGAAGGGCAAGTGGGGAGGAATGAAGTGGAAAAGTCCACAAAATTGGAGCATACATGGGGCAGCTAGACCAGTGAGAAGCCCCAGTGGCAGGGTGGCTCAAAGAGCTTTCAAGAAAAGAGAATTCTAATATGTACTTTTTCTTTTCTTTTCTTTTTTTTTTTTAAAGACTTATTTACTTATTTGAAAGGTAGAGTTACAGAGAGGGACAGAGAGAGATGTTCTGTCTGCTGGTTCACTCCCCAAATGGTCACAATGGCCAGAGTTGCTCTAATCGAAGCAAGGAGCCAGGAGCTTCTCTCAGGTCTCCCACATGCGTGCAGAGGCCCAACTTGGGCTTTCCCAGGTGCATTAGTAGTGAGCTGGATCAGAAGTGGAGCAGCTGGGACTCCAACTGGCACCCATATGATATGCCTGAGCTACAGGTGGCAGTTTTACCTGCTACACCACAGCACCGGCCCCTAAAATCACTTGTCCCACACTGCAAATCTGAATTTCAATTAAGAATGGCCTAAATCTTTTGATGTCATACAGTTATACATAATTCCTAAATATTGCCATAGCATTCCATATAGTCTTGAGAAATTTTTAATTAAAAACTTTAGGTAGATAGGTATGTTTAGGTATATAGATATGTTAGAAAGTACTTGGCCGGCGCCGCAGCTCAATAGGCTAATCCTCCGCCTTCCGGCGCCAGCACACCAGGTTCTAGTCCCAGTCGGGGTGCCGGATTCTGTCCCGGTTGCCCCCCTTCCAGGCCAGCTCTCTGCTGTGGCCCGGGAGTGCAGTGGAGGATGGTCCAACTGCTTGGGCCCTGCACCCGCATGGGAGACCAGGAGAAGCACCTGGCTCCTGCCATCGGATCAGCGTGCTGCACGGCGGCCATTGGAGGGTGAACCAACGGCAAAGGAAAACCCTTCTCTCTGTCTCTCTCTCTCTCACTGCCCACTCTGCCTGTCAAAAAAAAAAAAAAAAAAAAAGTACTGGTGAAACTTCCTGCTTGGTAACATTGTTGCCTATGTAATTCCTACTTTCCACAATTTTTAGAGTCAGGAATTGATTATTGCTTAAGACTTCTTTACTAAAACAATTTCAGAACTGTTTTGTCATAAAAATGATTACTGAATGTTCCAGTAATAACCTAACAATGCTATCTGACTTTGACCAACTTCCTAAAGCCACACTTATGACAATAATGCTTATTAATTTTCTATCATTCTTTTTTCATTATATATAAAAAGTTTACTTTAGAAATCACACATCTTTAAAAAATAACATAGAAGTTATATGTTCTTATCCTGATCTGATACTATTCATCTTGAGTCATTCTCTCTTCTTAAACAGACATTAAAAGACATTAAAAATTACCTCTTTATTCATTTTGAACCATTGATATTGTACAAAAGGATGTCCAGTTGCCCGGCAACACAGTTTCACAAACTGTCCAGCCAAGACTGCCTTTGATTCTGGGTTTACAGTGATCTTTATTCCTTTAAAAACAAAAAAAAGCTAAGTAAATAAAGCTACAAAAGAGGTACTCTCCTTGTTTATATATCTGAGGACAAAAACAGAAATATTTTGGAAATAACCTACAACCTGTATATTTATCTTTATCATAAATCACCCACTCACTTCTCCCTCCCTATCTGATTATAAGTTTTTGAGTTGCAGACTGTGTAAAACCAGGAGGAAAGAAACTTACCTGCAGAAGATTTTGATCTACTGTATTTCCCCTTGATTGGGGAAGAAAATTAGTTGCCTATTTCTTCAATTCTTAGAAACATTTTTTTCTGTGTTCTAATAATTCAGTTTTGAAAGCAGAATGCACCTTATAATAAATACCCACCAAGCAGTGCACATAACGTAGCTCTCAGTGCCAGCTCTTGCACGTACGTGGTCATAAATGCTTCCACGGACAGCACTTAAATGAAGTGCACTATTGATACTGTGTTAGTTTAGACACTTGCTATGCTCTCAATATGACTCCCCAGGTTCATGCACTGGAAACTCAATCCCCAATTAAACAGTTTGGAGGCAGGGTCTAATGGAGATGTTTAGGTTATGAATTAACACTGCTATAAAAAGGGCCTGTGGGAATGGTTTTGCTCTCTCTTTTGCCAAGTAAGGACACAACATTCGTCCCTGTTTGCCGTTCTGCCTTGCACCATGTGAACACACCCTGATCTTGGATTTTAAACTTTTTCTTTATAAATTAGCCAGTTTGTGGTATTTTGTTACAATAGTATGGAACAGACCAATGCAATGCCACTGAAAGTGTCTTTAAAAGATTATATGACTTAGCATTGAAATGATGATTTTTGAAGCAGAAAGGCACAGAAACAGAGCAGCAGGATATGAATTTAATACTTGTGATACAAACATTTCTCATTTAAGGAATGACTAGGAACCTGGAAAAAAATTCTAGAATCAACAGAAGAACGTCCACTCCCTCCACTCATTCACCCTGGGAAAGCACACTGCCATGTCATGAGGACACCAGGCAGCCCTGCAGAGGGGCCTGAGTGGTAAAGAAGGAAACGCAGGCCTCCTGCCAACAGTCAGTGAGCAAGTAAGGCTTCCTGACGGCAGCCGTGGGGTGAGCCATCTCAGAAGCAGATTTCCCGACCCCAGTCAGACTTTCAGATGGCCATGCAGTGGCCATGAGACCTTTAGTTGGAACTATCCAGCTAAGCTACTCCTGGTTTCCTATCCTCAGAACCTGCATGAGATAAAAAGTGGTTGTTTTGAGCTATGGCCTTGGGGCAATTTATTATATAGCAATAGATAACTGACATTAACAGAAAAAAACACCAAATTAATGCATTTTACATTTACCAAAGTGTATCATTCACAAAACTGGGTTAGCTGGCTTTCAGGAAAGAAGAAAAGATCATTAAAACTTCTGGACCCATTTTTATTTTCTTTCCTCATCTATCTTGAACGTGACCTCATAACAGTGTCTTTTTCCTCTACAACCCACTGACCCAAAAGACCAAAACAAGATGAATCGAAGAACAGGGTAAATAATTCAATAATCTTAATAGATCAAAGGTACTAAGTTTTCTTGGAAAAAAAGAATGTAGGGCAAAATATGTATGTGAAATCCCTACAAGAAAGATACCAAATAAAGCCAATATTCAAAATGAGTAACTATTTGGCACATATTTAGCATATTTGAGGGTCTAGAGAAACCCTACAAAATCTTTAGTAAATATAGAGCTTCTCAAAAGAGAATTGTTTTCATGTTCATTAATCCTTTGTGCTGAGGCCAAGACAGCTCAAGATGGATTGAGTTCAGAGTTTTTATGAATTCTGTGATAGAAATGGAGTGAGAAGCACAGCTGAAGCCAACAAATTCATAGCACTGCATGTTCACATCTCCAAGTGTACCACTCATCAGCCAGGAGAGCCTTGGATCACAACTTTAAGATACAAAGATTCTGACTTTCTAAGTTTAGGTGTAATAAAAGAAAAACAAGTACACTAATGACAAGGTGAAACAAGTATGTACCTAAAGAGCTAGGAGTTTTGGCCAAATTGGCTTTCACTTAGGCCTTAGAGTGATGTCCAACTTACCTTGGCCCTCATCTCTCCTGACACAAAGTCGACTCCTCTGCCAGTCCAGCCCTCACAGGCTTCCATCACAGGGAAGGCCGGCTGACTGCCGCCGTGTCGGTTCCTCACGACAGAACTTCACAGCCATCCCTGAATGTCTCCTGCCCACTTCCTCTTTCTTCACATGGAGTTTATCACAGAACCTGTCCATTAAGCTTTCCCACATGTCACCATCTTCAGTTTCAATCCAAGCTACCAAAAGCTCCAGAGCACACTACTTTTAGGGCCTGCTCACTGATTTCCTTGCTTCCAACCGGCAGCTCCATCTTTTCAATACAAAATTAATTAGGGCTGGCATTGTGGTGCAGCAGGTTAAGCCACTGTCTGCAATGCCAGCATCCCATAGGGGTACCAGTTTGAGTCCTGGCTGCTCCACTTCTGATCCAGCTCCCCCGTTAAGAGCCTGGGGAACCAGCAGAGGATGGCCCAGGTACTCGGGCCCCTGCACCCACACAGGAGCTCCAGATGAAGCTCCTGGCTTCAGCCTGGCCCAATCCTACCCATCATGGCCATCTGGGGAGTGAACAAGCAGATGGAAGACCTCCCTGTGTCTCTCCTTCTAACTTTGCCTTTCAAATAAATAAATCAATCTTAAAACCAAAACAAACCAGGGCCAGTGCTGTGGCATAGAAAGTTAAGCCTCCACCTCCAGTGCTGGCTCCCATATGGTGGCAGTGCCAGTTCAAGTGCTGGCTGCTCCACTTTTCATCCAGCTCCCTGCTATGTGCCTGGGAAAGCAGCAGATGGCAGCCCAAGTGTTTGAGCCCCTGCACCCACATGGGAAACAGAGAAGTTGTTCTTGGTTCCTGGCTTTGGCCTGGCCCAACCCAGGCTGTTGTAGCCATTTGGGGAGTGAACCAATGGATAGAAGATCTATCTCTGCCTTTCAAATAAATAAGTCTTTAAAAAGAAAACCAAAGAACAAATTAATTCATATCATTCTTGTGATGAAAATCCTCTCAAACTTTCCTGCTGAGCTGGAATGAAATCCCAACATTTACCTGGCCTGCAAGGCCCTTGGTGAGCTGACCTCTCCTTGTCCACTGTGTTCTCCTCTTTGCCCTGAGTTCCAGCTGCACAGGTCCTCCTGCCTCTCATAAGCTACACTTTCTTCTGCCATTCCACTTAAGTCCTCTGCTGGCCCAACTGTTTCATGGCAGGCTTCTTCTTTTCTCGTTACTGGACTCATTAAAATGCCACCAGCTTCTCTGGGAAGCATCTCCAGGTTAGGCACTCTTCCACTCACAGTTCTCCAGCACCTTTATCCCTTTTTGTGTCCTTCATTACAAAAATCATTCTCTGAAATTCTGATTTCTTACTGTCTGTCTTATCTACTAAAATGGAAGCTCCGGAAATCCAGGAATTTGTCTGTCCTAACTACCAGTTCACCTAATGCCTAGAACAGTGCCCGCATATGGTAATACAGTGGGTGTTCAACATGTAGTTGAATTAATGTGTATAATAATTAATGAAATAAGCCAGACACAGAAAGACAACTACCACATGTTCTTCCTTATCCATGGGAACTAAAGTTAAGAAAACAAACAAAAAACCCTCCCCACACAAAAAATAAGTGCCCATGTGAGTTTTGCTGCAAACACAGTGTTTTGTCAAGCTTGGTTTTAAATCTGTCGAACAAACTGATGATAGGAATTATAAACTGCTATAGTTTTAATGATTTTGTGACAATTTAAAAATTTATTGTAAGTGAAGTTGAGCATCTTCTCATTTGATTACTGTTACAGTTTATAGCTGCTACCTATTTTCTTGCTAGATGATGGTCTTTTTACTTTTCATTTGTTGAACCCTTTATTTAGTAGAACCATTAAGCCTTTGGCTGTAACACAAGCTTAAAATATGGTATCTCAAAAAAAAATAAATAAAATGCTAAGTTAAAAAATAACTATCATAGCATCAATTTACTGACTGTTTTACATGCAGCAAGCATGTTTATCTCTAATATTCAAAGTAGAATTAATTAGATCTACATCATAACGAAAATTAAGTGACTTGCAGGTCACTCCAATTACCTTAGGTAAAATAGTTAACCTGAGTCTGTGTTTTCCATCGTGAAATGACAAAACTAGGATGCAAGCTCAGGTTTTCTTGGCTTTAAAACTTTGTGCTATGGGGGCTGGCACTGTGGCACAGCGGGTAAACCACTGCCTGCAGACCCTGGCATCCCACACGGGCGCCAGTTAGAGTCCTGGCTGCTCTTTTTTTTTTTTTTTAAAGATTTTATTTATTTATTTGAGAAGCAGAGTTACAGATAGAGAGAGGGAGAGGCAAAGAGAGAAGTCTTCCATCTGTTGGTTCATTCCCCAGATGGTTGCTATGGCCAGAGCTGAGCTGATCCAAAGCCAGGAGCAAGGAAGAGGAGCAGCTGGTCTAGAACCAGTGCCCATATGGAATTCCAGTGCCGCAGGCGGAGGCTTTGCTCACTACGCCACAGTGCTAGCCCTGCTCTACTTCTGATCTAGTTCTCTGCTATGGCCTGGTAAAGCAGTGGAAGATGGCCCAAGTCCTTGGGTCCCTGTAACCGCATGGGAGAGCTGGAAGAAGCTACTGGCTCCTGGCTTCGGATTGGCCCAGCTCTGGTCATTGTGGCCATTTGGGGAGTGAACCAGCAGATGGAAGACTTCTCCCTCTCTCTGCCTCTGCTTCTAACTCTGCCTTTCAAATAACTAAATAAATCTTAAAGCAAAAACAAAACAAACCAAAACAAAACAAAAAACTTGTACTTTTGCTATCCTCATGATTCTTAATGGACAGGTCTACCTCGCTTTACTAGGGTTCACTTTATTGTAATTTAGATAACCCATATTAAAAAACTGAAGGTATATGGCAACCTGCTATCTAGCAAGTCTATGGGTGCCACTTCCCAGTGCTCAGATGATTATTTTTTAAAGCAATTCAAAATTTAAAGCAATTTAAAATTTAAAGCAATTTAAAATTAAGGTAGGGTTTTTTTTTTTTAAATATAATGCAACTCTCCATTATGGGATGCCAGTGTCGCAATTGGCAACTTAACCAGCTGCACCTCAATGCCAGTCCCACAGAGTAACTTTTATGCTTCCTGTGCTTGAGTATTAAAGAAAGCCTGCATGATATCTATAGGAGGAGAGCCAGAACATTACTTGGACCTTGTTGTAGCATTTTAGATGTAAATCTTCAGCTTGACACATCTCAAATGCAAATTTATTACCTAAGAGATAGGAAGGAGGGTTGTAGGAATTTCTGGAAGCAGGGTTTGCCATAGTTTTTTTTTTTTTTTTTTAAGATTTATTTATTTATTTGAAAGTCAGAGTTACACAGAGAGGCAGAGAGAGAGAGAGAGAGAGAAAGAGAGAGAGAGAGAGAGAGAGGTCTTCCAGCCGCTGGTTCACTCCCCAGATGGCCGCAACATCAGAGCTGCACTGATCCAAGGCCAGGAGCCAGGAGCAGCTTCTGGGTCTCCCACGCGGGTGTAGGGGCCCAAGGACTTGGGCCATCTTCCACTGTTTTCCCAGGCCATAGAAGAGAGCTGGATCGGAAGTGGAGCAGCTGGGATTTGAACCAGCACCCATATGGGATGCCGGCACTGCAGGCTGCCATTACACTGCCGTTGCGGCCAACTGGGGAGTGAACCAGCAGATGGAAGATCTCTTTCTCTCTGCCTCTCCTTCTCTTTCTGCATAACTCTGAGTTTCAAATAAATAAATGAATATTTTTAAAATAATAAGACTTAAAGGTTGATATTAAAAAAAAGATACAAGGCTACTGCACACTTAATAGAATACTGCATGGGATAATCATAACTTTTATATGCACTGGGAAACCAGAAAATGTGTGTGATTCACTTGATTGTGGTGAGATCTACATCTCTAAGGTACGTGTGTGTTTCCCATGGTAACCTCATCCTCTGCCACAGTGAGCCTTAGAAAGGAGCAGCAGGTGGAAAACAATCTTGCACCCTGACACTGCTCATAAATTCACCACGGCAACTCTTCTCTGCCATTACACAGAGAGACAAGGGACACAAATGATGCAAACAGAAAAGGCGTTCTCCTTATGGTGTCTTACAAAAGAATGAATGATTTTATGGAAGTAGACCGTGAGGTCAGGATGTTCTAAAATGTATCCTTCCTTTGTGTGGGACACAGACTAAGTGACTTTAATTGTATATTCAAATTCAGAGTAGTCTAGTCTTCAGTAAGCAAGGAAGGAAAACACACACACACACATACACGCATACGCACACGCACACACATTACTCATTGCTTCAAAGACGGAGAATTGAAAGGCAAAATGTGATTTGGAAACAGCCCCTGGTGAGTAGTAAAGAAAAGAAGTTGCGATACCTCCCGTGTTTTAACCACACATATTTCCTTCCTCCCACCCAGCTGGTGTGACAGGGAAGCATGGCCAACCCTTAACCACCCTCATGTAGCGCCCTAACTAGTCAGAAGGTGCTGAACAAAGATAAGGAGAGAAGCTGGCACAGAGCTCTGTAGGCTGTACTCAGGCATACAAATCAAAGTTCTATTTTAAATGGTGAACGCACAGCTTCCTGGTAAACAAGCATATTCTCAGATAACATCTGCAAAGAAATCATAGGGGTTACTTGATTTCCTGTAAGCCTGGGA